>NC_136923.1:93797177-94408011 GCF_949752795.1 Hyperoodon ampullatus
TGGCTTTCTTATCTGTAAAATAGAGATAATGATATACTTTCCTGCAGGGTTATGGAAGATAAGGGAGAGTTTTGTTAAAAGGGCCAAATAAAAGCTGGTCCATTTAGCTTACAGAATCGTTGGTGATTCTCAGTTCTAGTTAACTTGCCTTTCTAAATACAAATAGTGGAAATACTGACTATGAAACATTGCTTAATTCTGTTTATCGATATAAACTGTAATCTTTCCAAAACTCTTTCCCAGTTTTGTTGAGATGTAATTTATATGCAGCACTGTATAAGTTTAAGGTGTACAACATCATGACTTGACTTACGTACATTGTAAATTGAGTACCACAAAAAGTTTAGTCAACATCCATCATCTCATTTAGATACAAAAAAAGGGTGGGGGGGATTTACTTATGATGAGAACTCTTAGGATCTATTCTGTTAGCAACTTTCATTTATACCACACAGCAGTGTTAACTGTCATCGTCATGTTGTACATTACATCCCTAGTACTTATTTATCTTCTAACTGGAAGTTTGTGCCTTTTGACTCCTTTCATCCAATTCACCTTCATCCCTTACCAGATTTATGATGGGCAGATATTTTTTCCCATTCCATAGGTTGTCTTTTCATTTTGTTGGTCATATCTTTCTCTGTGCGGAAGCTTTTTAGTTTGATGTCGTCCCACTTGTTTATTTGTTATTTTGTTGCTTGTGCTTTAGGTGTATCATATCCAAAAAATCATTGCCAAGACCCATAATAAGGAGCCTTTTTTCCCTGTTTTCCTCTAGAAATTTTATTGTTTTGGGTCTTATATTTAAGTCTTTAATCCATTTTGAGCTCATTTTTGTGAGTGGTGTAAGATAGGGGTCTTTACACCTGAATATTCAATTTTCCCAGCACCATTTCTCGAAGAGACTGTTTTTTCTCCATTGAGTATTCTTGGCTCCCTTGTCAAATATTAGTTGACTGTATATGCATGGTCTTCCTGAAATTCTTAACTTATTTTGTTCAGCATATAAAAGGATGAACTATCTTCTTCAAAGAAACCTTTTGGAATCAATTTGTTTAGTTAATACACATACACACACACAACACACACACATATATGGCTGATTAACAATCAGTTGTAGTGTAAATAATTTGAGTTGACAACACTGAGAATGAAGTAGTTTTATTCAGTCAAATGTAGATCAAAAAATATATTTCCAATAATAAATTATGTAGAATATTTACTATTCAGAGATGTCTTATTTACATTTTAAGCTTCTTCTTACTTTTATTCAATCCAGAGGTTATCAAAACTGGGAATATTATGAAGGCTAGTGTCAGTAAATGGAAAAAAA
This sequence comes from Hyperoodon ampullatus, assembly GCF_949752795.1. Classification (NCBI taxonomy): domain Eukaryota; kingdom Metazoa; phylum Chordata; class Mammalia; order Artiodactyla; family Ziphiidae; genus Hyperoodon; species Hyperoodon ampullatus. The sequence goes on from NC_136923.1 coordinate 93,798,511, forward strand.
ATGAATAAATATATGCATTGGCATATTATTTAGAAATAATGGAGGTAAATACCAGAAGAAATCTCTAGAAGAGTTGAATGTAGCTGCTTGTGAAAAGCAGGACAGAAAGGTGGGGAGAACTGAGCTGAGGAACTAGTCTGCTTCATCATAAATCCTTGTGGGTACTGTTTGACTTAAGGAATGTACATGTACTATTTTGATAAACATAAAAATTGAATTTAGAAATTTTTTATTAGCTACAACATTCCCTGAAGTGTTTTACAGGAACAGTGGACTGAGAAGGTAGCCGCTGGCATTCCATGATCAAATAAGTTCCAGAAACACTTTACCCTGTATTTGCCTCATGGAACTTTGTAGTACATGTCAGTTTATTAAGGGTTCTGAGAATTCCTATAGTAGAGAAATTTGACTCAGCATTTCACAACTTACTTGCTTACAGAACCAATTCATCTCTAATACATATTAAAATTCTGTGACTTGATATCCTATATTACACCATTTGAAAAACTTTCAAAGACCCCAAATTAAACATTTTATTATGTGGTCCACAAGGGAAGAGTTTCTTAGAAATAAGCCTCTTTCCTCTTTAACAAGGGGCCCTACAAACTAAACTAATGATTTTTCTTTTCTTGCTCTGAAGAAGATAATGTGTAATACAAGGCTTGGATGTGTGTGTGTGTGTGTGTGTGTGTGTTTGTTTGTGTATTACAGTGTACCCACTCTGTAGCTTTCCGGAAAATCTGGGTCAGACAACTAGATGGGGATGGAGAGAGTGGGAGAATGAAGGATAATTTCTCACACACCTCCAGTGCTAATCGTGTCTACTATAGGCTCCGATGCACTTTCTCATTCTGCTCCCATCAGAGACTGAGGAGCGGGCAGGCAGCGATTGTTGGAGCTGGGGAGGAGATTGAGTTACATGAAATTGTGTTACTGCTTAGGGGCCAGCATCAAGGCCAGGGTCTTCTTTTTTTTGACTGTTGCATTGGAATAAGTGGAATCCATCCCAGATGTTGATATCAGCGCATCTGTAGTTGAGAACGGATATACGATATTTTGTCATATATTTGATAGAAGTTCCCGGCACAGAATAAATTCCTGCCTCCTGTGAAAGGAGGGATGTGACCCATCCCAACAGTAATGTGGCTTACTATGGCAGATTCTCAGTGTGGGCAGAGGGAAACATAGAGCTTCAGAACACTCCTAGGGGTGTATCTACCCTTGAAAAACATTTGAATCGATGGTTTAACCTAAGTATTTCTGCACTGAAAAAGGACATCCTACTTTAGCTGGTTATCTAATGAAAGTGACATATAAGCAACTGTATAACTGTAGGGGGAAGATACCCATAAATAGCTTTTCTAATAACTCTTCTGCATATAAAGTGATATTGCTATTACTGATAGCTTTTATGGGCAGGAATAGACACTGCCTTGATCAATAGTAAAACATGGTATAGTGGATGAAATATGGCTGTAGGCAAAGACAAGTACTGGTACCAGTAGTTAGGTTGTCATATGGTTTAGAAGATGAGTTAGCCATACAAGTGTAACTCCTAGATGCCTTGCATAGGTTTTCATAACCAATAGGGAATACATTTTTCATCAAGTAAGAAGCATTAATATTGAATATATGAGCCAAAATAAAGAACCTAAGACCATTTACATTGTCTAGCTAGCAGTTAGAGAAATGGACTTGAGATTCGGGAGTCAGCTAGCATTTGTAGTCATGAGTGTGGGGAGAAATAGATGATAAATGTGTACATGATTTTATTTATTTTTAACTTACTTATTTGTTGGGTTGTTTGGCTGTGCTGGGTCTTAGTTGTGGCACGTGGGATCTAGTTCCCTGACCAGGGATCGAACCTGGGCCCCCCTGCATTGGGAGTGCGGAGTCCTGGCCGCTGGACCGCCAGGGAAGTCCCTGTACATGATTTAAAAAAAGGATAATTTCAGACAATTATATTGAAGAAAATAAAACAGAATAACATTATAGAGGTGGGGAGGGTTGCTTCGCTGGGGTGAGCAGGGAAGGCCCTTCCTGGAGGACACGTGAGAGCTGAGACCTGAGTAAGGAGGCAGCCACACAGGGATGGAGGATGACACCCTTCCAAGCAGAGGAGCAACAGATACGTTTAGAAGAATGAAGTAGAGCTGAAAAGAAATTCAGCTTTCTAAATTTGTCACCTTTTCAGTACCACCATAATATTCCTTAGAATGATTATTGAGCTTCTTTCATAATAATTTAGTCAAAGTTATATGTGAGTGATTTAATTAAAATATTTCTTACTTCCAGGCTTTTGGATCCTTTGTTTTCCCCTTCAATATGCAGCATACCATCAGAATTTCTCTGAAAATAGCTACATCTTGAAGAACAGTGTGATTTTAGTATTTCAGCTTAATTATAAATGACTCATAATTTTAACACCATCTTCCATTGGACTTGAAATCTGCTTTGGGGCATACTAAACTCTAGAAGCATTTTTCACTGATTCATTTAGACTTTGAAACTTAATTGTCATCTCTTAGAAACTCTCTCCTGTGAGTGGGGGGCACTGCTTCTGTTGATAAGATTCAGTGCCCAGGCATATTTTGAGAAAGTCATTATTCCTTTTGCTTTATGTATTACAGCTAATGCTAAGGAACTATGCTCTTCTTTGTGTTTTATTTTTATGTTAATGTGGACTGTAGACTAAGTTTAGAAAATCTTTAAAGCAAAGCATAACAGATTTATTTGAGATGTTATCTTTAGTAGTGTTTGACCAGCTTATGTTCTAGAGAATAACCCACCAAACTCCTGAGCTTCAAGAACTGACTGTCCATTAGACAGGCTGTGGTCCACGGGTCTGACCTGTTCTTCCATTTCAGAGAGTTGAGGATGGTGTGCCTGGGAGACTTGCCACAGGCCTGGCTTTGCTGAGAATAGAACAGAAGAAACCAGTGGCATTCTCCAAGGTGAACAACAGAGAAGAAGGTCCAACAGAGATAGGCAGAAAGGCAATAACTAGCTCCCGAGGTTCTGCATGGAGATCCATTTGGGTGCTGAATGGAAAGTAGATCAGGAGAGCTTTCCTTCAGGCAGTGCTTTTACAGAAAGGATCTTCCCAAGCTGGAATAACAGGGACCAGACTTACTCTCCCACCTGATGCAGCCAAAAAACAGACAAAATAAATGAAGTAACACTTTGGAAGACGTTGGGCAAAGAAGAGAAGTGATCTCCTTGACCGATAGGAAACAGGTGGAACGAGCCCTGTGGTTTCCCCAGCATCCTGCCTTGAATGTTTCCAGGCTAAGTGCAGGGAGGGGCCCAGATAGAACCTGGCAGACTCTCTGAACTGAAGAACAGCTGAGCGCCTGGGGACCCAAGGCAGCTAGAGTTTACAGGACACAGTACCAGGGAGAGAGGATACCAAAAATCTGCAGAAAGCTCCCCTGAATATTCAGCAGAGGACCGGTAATTCGTGTGAGGAAACCACCTGAGGCAGGAGGAGAATATCATCCAAAAGGGTCAGTTAGCAGTACCCGGTGCTCACATCCTCACACTGTGCCTGAGCCCAGCGGCCAGACTGAGGAAGCCTAGAATTCCTGGGGTACCAGGCAGAGCACGCAAGAGCGTGTCCTTCAGCAGGGGTACCTTCACCGAGCCCTGTTCCGGACCTGCTTACCTAATCATAAAAGCAAGCATCAAAAAGATCAAACTGTTTCCAAATAAATTAACTGTATCCCAGAACAAAGCTGAGGAATATTTGTAGAAATACAAAAATATCTAATAGCCAACAAGGTAGATCATTCTAACAGCTTGCTTGTGGATGGACGAGATGCATGGCACACTGAAGTTAAAGTATTGTTCTAGAGAAAGATCGTATACAGGTTGTGTCATATTAAGACTCATGGAGACCAGATCCATGATGCACTTTAAATATTTAACCTGTATTTTTCTTCTTAGGTCTTTAGGTAACTAAGCCCATTGACACATCAGTCCTTATTTACCTGGCCTCTTGAAACTGTCCTTTTTTTACTTCTATAACACTCATATCCTAAATTTTCTTCTCTACTGTAGGTTAGTGTCTAGTTGCCATTGTAGGTGCTTTAGTTCTGTTATTCTCTTGGGTTCTGTTCTTGGTTGTTGCCACCTCCCATTCTACGTATTAAAAATATCTTGTTCTATAACACATGCCCCTCCACGGTACCTGTGTAAGGAGCAAATGACAGCAGGGACTTCTAAGATACAGTTTTGTGAAAATTACCTCAAGCAGGTAGGCCAGCTCTCCTCCAGCCCCACCTTCATCCACTTTCTACCCTCTTAACCACAAACGCACCAAGTGCATAAGGGTACACATTTTCATGTCTGTAGAATGCTAAGGAACAAAAGATTGGGTAATAGTGAACAGTAGCCGGTCTTCTGTGAAAGAGGTCCTGTAAGGTCTTTCCTGTCCATCAGCCGTAACAAAGGGACGCTCTTCTACTGTGTTCAATACAGAAGGTATTGCTGATCGTACTTTTAAAAAAATTTCCCCTAAACATTTTCAAATATGAAGAAAAATGTGAGAGTTGATTTTGCACTTCACATTTTGAATGTGGTATTTTGCCATAGAGAATAATTGTGTTCGGTTTTTATCATGGATTTGTCCTGGGGAAGCAGTTTAGTGTTTAGAGAAAGTGTGCTTCCATCTGTGAGATGATTGTGTTTATGGAGACATTTATCCAGTGGTTCCAATCATCTATTAAGTTTGCATCTGTGGGTCTGATTTAGTTGATTTCTATACGTATACAGATTTAATATACTCCTTGCAACACTCCATAGATTGATTTATTAATGTGATGCTTTTTTTTCCCTGCCCTCATAACTCAACCCCTGTAGAGAAGATGATTAAATAGCAGTTTCGCCCTTTGGAAATAATAGATTTTTGAGTCTGGTGTTATTTTGGTGAATGTTTTAGTTTCAGGGTTTGTTATGCTAAATTTTGTGACGGCCTTTGCTGAATTGAGTACAATTTAAAATATGGTAAAATCTAAAGGAAGGCATTTCAATTCTTTCTACTTATTTGATCTTCTGAAAATATTATTAAACTTTGAAAAAGAAGAAACTCAGATTTTTGAAATTGCAAGAGGCAAACACGCTGTTATCAGATGAGAAACTATGTGGTCAAACTTTTTTATAAAGAATAAAATCCTCCCTAGTCATAGCAAAGGCTTCTTTGAAGAAGCAGCTATTATTGGTCATTCTGCAGCCACAGTACTTGATAATCACGACTTGCTGAGCGTCTGTTGTGTCTGACTCTGTGCACATGTGTGATCAGGGCGGATGAGACATGATCTCTGCACTTCAGGGTCTCTGCAGTGTAATTGTAGAGATGATACCTGCATGGAGATCACTGCATTACAAGGCAGTGCACCAGGTGTTATAAAACTGATGGACCTGAGTGCTATAGGAGTTGAGGTAAGGGGAGATTGCCATTTGAGTGTGAAGGATATCTTCATGGAAAAGGTGAACTTGGATAAGAGTTTGGAGAGTAGCCAGAACTTAGAACTCCTGGTCACCTATGCTTTTTCATTTGGTTAGCTGCGAGTATGACGTAATAATGGTCAAGAGTGAAGCATCTGCCATGTTTTCAATCAGTGTTACCTGTCATCGTCAGTTATACTTTCCCTCAAAACTCAGTTCAATCCTGGCTCCTCCAGGAAGCCTTTCCCGGCAACCCACAGTGTGTGAGTTGCTCCCTCCTCTGTATTCCTAGAAAATCCTCAGCATGGCTGGCATCGTCAGAGCACTAATCTATGACGTCACTTTCTAACTGTTGCTTTACTTCTGTCTCCTCTCACTAAAGTTCCTTGAGGTTATGGAACGTGTAGAACCCAACCTGAGCATGATTCCTACTGCTATTCCTAACATTATTCCTAGTGTCTAAGGCTCAGTACTTTTTTTGTTGAATGAATGATCAAAGATTACATTCAGTATGAGAAAATGAATATTTATCCAAGGCACGATATTTATCATCATAACAGTAGTGACGATGGGGAGAAATGGATTCAGGATATGTTTTGAGATAGAATTAATAGGATATATTGATGGATTAGATGTGGCGAAGGAGGGAGATGGATAAACCAAAGCTTGAGGAACTTGGTAATGGCATGAGTTGAGATGAGGGAGACTGAAGGAAGAACAGGCTCTTTTTTTTTTTTAATTTATTTATTTTATTTATTTTTGGCTGCCGTTGGGTCTTCGTTGCTGTGCGCAGGCTTTCTCTAGTTGCGGCGAGCGGGGTCTACTCTTCGTAGCGGTGTGCGGGCTTCTCATTGCGGTGGCTTCTCTTGTTGCGGAGCAGGGGCTCTAGGCACGCGGGCTTCAGTAGTTGTGGCACGCGGGCTCTAGAGCACAGGCTCAGTAGTTGTGGCGCATGGGCTTAGTTGCTCCACGGCATGTGGGATCTTTTCAGACCAGGGCTCGAACCTGTGTCCCCTGCATTGGCAGATGGATTCTTAACCACTGTGCCACCAGGGAAGCCCGAACAGGCTCTCTTACAGGTATTGTTGGGAAGCCTGCTACACTTTGAGCAGAGCTCTCAAATAGGCAGTTGCATTTGCTTCTGGAGCTCAAAGAAGAGATCAAGACAGGAAGTATAAATCAGGAAGTCAGTATGTGGATGGTATTTAAGGCTGCATAGCTGAATGAATTGCCTTGTGAGAGAATGTAAGTTACGCAGAGGGCCCAGGACCAGGCTGGCAGAGCTCCAGCATCTAGTGGTCTGGAAAGGGTAGAGAAGTAGCAGAAGGAGCTGAGGGAGAAGGAGAAAAACTAGAGAAAACTTTCTCAAGGAATCAAATTCTGCTGAGGGATTCGGATGAAAACTGAGAGTGAGCATTGCCTTCGGCAGCTTGGTGATTGCTGGTGACCCTCACTGTGCAGTGGTGGGGTCTGGAAGCCAAGCTGGAGTAGGTTCAGGACTGAACGGGCAGTGGGGGAGCTGAATCCCTGAGTGGGTTTCAGGGGATGGGAGTCATGTCTTTCAGCATCACCAGCCTTAGGTTTTCTACCTTCCAGATTATTTCATTAAGTTCCAAACTGAACTGATGCACTGCCCTCCAAAATCTGCTCCTCTTCCTAAGTTTTCTGTTAACGAATTCCCTTTCCTTCCAGTGATCCAGACTAGAACTCTCATGGTTATGTACTTATGCCCATGTCATCAGTTGCCATGGTCTGTTGAGTCTTCTCCATGGCGTTTTTCAAATTGGACTCCCTCTCTTCATTGCCATTGCCACTTATGTTGCCCTTTCCAGGCACTAATCAGCTCTTCTTCAAACTCTTCTAATAGTTTCCTGAGTGCTCCCTGCTTTATTCTCCCCCTTGTTAGTACATCTATCCATCACAGCTAGAATGTTCTTCCCAAAGCACAAATTGGCTCAAGTTATTCTCCTGCTAAAAATAAAGCCGAATCCTTTTAGCCTCAGAATCCTCTACCTCTTTAGCCTCATCTCCCACTACTTTCTCTTCATTCAGCTGCTGTTCTGAATTATTTGTTCTTTCCTAAAGATAACCCACACCGTTCAGCCTCCACGGCTTCACTTTCACTGTTACCTCTGCTTGACGTGCCTTTCCCTCCCTTCTCATATCTTCTGTATTTCCAGATGCTGTTACCTCTGACGTTGTGGAGTTTGCCCTAAAAATTACAACACTTCAGGGCTTTCAGTGCTACTGATTTCCTTTATCAGTTCTTTAAAAGTTCTGTAGTACTGATTTTTACCTTAAACCACCGTTATCTGTACCACCACTACCTCAGCCAATCTTCTTTTTTAGGAACTGGGTACAGGAGTGGATTACTTCCTGAAAGGAAGTTTCATGAACTGCTGTGGGTCATGACAGTCTGTAAACAGAGGTCTAGGGAGAGCACCCTGCTCACCTTTCCTCTTTTCTCATAGCAGCTTTCCATTGCTTTGATGAGGCAGCCAGAAGGTTGGAAGGTGGGCATGGTAAGCTTCCCTTCCACATGAAAGCTTCCCTCAGTTGGGCAATCAATGACTCATTAATAAAGTAGACACTGGATTCTTCACTTTATGGTTTTTAGTATTCAGGGCGAGAGTAAGGGAAAAACAGTGTCTGAAATCATTACTCCAAGTTTCACCTTTTTAAAACAGGAGGTGCTTTTTTGAAATTTTGTTTTCTGCTGCATGTTCTAAAAGAAGGAGGGCAGACACTATCTAAAGACTGTAATCAGAGAGAAAAGAATTACTTCTTAAAATACTGAACTGAGTGTTCCGTCATCTTGTCCACCCCTTGGTGGCCTTAGGGGATTGATTGCTCACACGAGGGCATCAGGAAAAAGTAGATTGAAGGTATCTCTTCAGGATATTCTCTTACGATACATGTTGCCTTTCTGCTAGGCCTATTTCGGCTTTCATCCCATTATTGGAGTGTAAAGTAGGTTTTAGGCATGTTTACTTTGTACCTAGTCTTTTAAGAATGAAGCTGGACTATTGGCTCAAGGGAAACAATTGCACTCTTTTTTTTTAAATGATAGGATTGAAAATAACATTCTTTTTTTCTTAGTTAGTGAACTCTGGTGCTGGGGCAATATTATCATGAGTTGGTATTTTTAGAAAAAAAGGGGTGAGATGACCATCTGATTTAAGAACCTTCACTTGGCTGTTACAAGAATATTGGCTTTTCAGTGGCACCTTGCCAGTTCCACCAGCCAGCTGTTCATTGTAGTCAACGGTTTTGGAACATGAAGGGTATTGCAATTAGCAGTGTGGAATACTGATTTGAGAATCTAAAATAGCTCTAGATTTTTAGTAAAATGTACATGCAAATAAAAAATAAATGTCTCATATTTTGAGTGGGATAACAAACCTTTACTAAATGAATTTGCCTCCTCAAAATTATTAGTACTGATAATGAGAAAAATATAATTACAAAATTATGAAGGAAAACATGAAAAAAACTTGCTTTTGACTTCTTTGTCAAAAATGTTTTGTATTGGGCTTCCCTGGTGGCGCGGTGGTTGAGAGTCCACCTGCCGATGCAGGGGACACAGGTTTGTGCCCCTGTCCGGGAAGATCCCACATGCCGCGGAGCGGCTGGGCCCGTGAGCCATGGCCTCTGAGCCTGCGCGTCCGGAGCCTGTGCTCCGCAACGGGAGAGGCCACAACAGTGAGAGGCCTGCATACCGCAAAAAAAAAAAAGAAAAAGTTTTGTATTATGGGGACTTCCCTGGTGGCACAGTGGTTTAGAATCCGCCTGCCAATGCAGGGGACACGGTTTCGAGCCCTAGTCCGGGAAGATTCCCACATGCCGTGGAGCAACTAAGCCCGCAAGCCACAACTACTGAAGCCCGCGTGCCTAGAGCCTGTGAGCCACAACTACTGAGCCTGCATGCCACAATTACTGAAGCCCGCATGCCTAGAGCCCATGCTCTGTAACAAGAGAAGCCACTGCAGTGAGAAGCCTGCACACCACAACGAAGAGTAGCCCCCACTTGCCCCAGCTAGAGAAAGCTCATGCGCAGCAACAAAGACCCAACACAGCCAGAAATGAATGAATGAATGAATGAATAAATAAATAGATTTATTTTTTTTTTATTTTTTTTTTTCGGTACGCGGGCCTCTCACTGCCGTGGCCTCTCCTGTTGCGGAGCACAGGCTCCGGACGCGCAGGCCCAGCGGCCATGGCTCACGGGGCCAGCCGCTCCGCGGCATGTGGCATCTTCCCAGACCGGGGCACGAACCCGTGTCCCCTGCATCGGCAGGCGGACTCTCAACCACTGCGCCACCAGGGAAGCCCCAGATTTATTTTTTAAAAAATGTTTTGTGGGCTTCCCTGGTGGCGCAGTGGTTGGGAGTCCACCTGCCGATGCAGGGGACACGGGTTCGTGCCCCGGTCTGGGAAGATCCCACATGCCGCGGAGCGGCTGGGCCCGTGAGCCATGGCCACTGAGCCTGTGCTCCGGAGCCTGTGCTCCGCAAGGGGAGAGGCCACAACAGTGAGAGGCCCGCCTACCGCAAAAAAAAAAAAAAAAAAAAAAAAAAAAAAAAAATGTTTTGTTATATGATTGTTCATCTATTTTCCGTGGCTTTACATTTCCCCAGGAAACTGTGTTTCAGCATCGCTAACTGACACTGACAAAATTACAAACCAGAGGATTTCCTGGAGGCTTGGACCTTTTGTGTCAGGATGATCTGTGGACTTCAATCCTTTGATATATGCTCTCCCCTTTCATTTAAAAGTGGAAAACACTGCTCCTATTCTGGATGATTTTTAATTAAAGATTTTAAAATCTATTGTTTAATATTTATCAGTGGAGGGAGAATTGTTCAGTGCTTTTATAAACTGATTCTTACATATACTAGATGGTTCCTAGCTGGCATTAAAATGCTCTATGTCTATAAGTGTTTCAGTGTTTTAATAGTTTAAATTTTGGTAGAACTTTTTTGAGCCATTAATAGGGTAATAGCAGAAAACTGAAAATAGTAGCTTTAGGCTAATTGTACCGGTAATTTCACTGAAGTATAATTGACATGTGAGCATCTAGAAATACCACTCTGGGCATTTGAAGTACTTAAAATTTTATAATCTAAGAGCAGTTTCCATTGGGAATAGATTAATAAATTTATATCTTTTTTTTTTCCTACAGGAAGGAACTTGAAACCTTCAAAGGTAATTTTGTGTTTAATTCTTCACTTTAAAGTAGATGAGAGTTAATTGACATCAGATGTTCTCTCTTGTTGATGATGAAAGAATGCATTCCTTTTTCTTTAAATCAGACAATTTACATCAGAAAATAAGTTTGCTTAATACTGTTTTCATAAGTTTTATTTAATCACAAGTGGTTTTGATATTCTTTTTTAGCTGTAACACATGTACCAAGTGAGAGTTTCTGCTAATGACATTATAAGTAATATGTTAGGAGACACAGTGCTAACTTTGAGGTTGTTGAGAATCATAGTGTTTTGGGGTTTTTTTTTAAACCATTTATTTATTTATTATTTGGCTGTGCAGGGTCAGGTCTTAGTTGTGGCACACAGGATCTTTAGTTGCAGTATGTGGACTCTTAGTTGTGGCATACGGGATCTAGTTCCCTGACCAGGGATTGAACCCGGGCCCCCTGCATTGGGAGCGTGGAGTCTTAGCCACTGGACCACCAGGGAAGTCCCAGAGAATCATAATTTAAGAAGATTCTGGTTTCTGTTGTGCCGAGCCTGGGCCACATGGAGAGGCCGTGGTGATAAAGGCAGAGAGGTGGCCCTGCAGTTGACCCAGAGTCACATGAACCTCCTGCGAGGTTTTCAGTGGTGGGTCATGCTCTGCCACCATCTTGTAACTTTGGATATGTCTCTTTATCTTTTTCAGCCTTAGTTTTTCAATCTGTAAAATTACGAGTTTTGATGAAGCTTTAATGAACTATATTCTGAGATACTAAAAGTGCCCAGCATTGCTTTTTAATTTTAGGGAACTATTGCAGTTGGGCACTGAAGAATAATTCTTGGCCACATTGACCCTTACTGGTTATGGGGAAACACTTGTGAAAAATAGGGAAAACCACAAACTTTCCAACAGCTGAAAGCCCTTCCAATTTGCCACGTTTCAATTACTCGTTAGCAATTGAGTAGTGAAATTTCTTTTCTCAGAATTTCAGTAACCAAGAAGACTTTGAATTATTGCTTATTATGTTTCATATATAAGCTAGTATTGACTTTTAGAGTTACTGGTTAAAGATTTTCCAGTATATTATTTACAGTTGAATTGTTCATGTGTATGATTTATTTGGATGTGTTAGAGAAAATAAGTAACCTGCAAGGTAAAAGGTATAAAGGCTTATTCCTACTATGACTATAATCAGACAGACTTGTTTTGGCTGAGTTTCTATTTGACTGGCTACAGTTATAGTAAATGATTAAGTTCATGGCCAGTTTGTTGAGGGCCATGTTAAATGATCATGTGATGTATTATCATGGCTACATCATTATTCTTAATCAATTTGTGAACCACAACTCATGTACATTATTTTTCCTCACTGGTTTAAAATAAGATTTGAAACCCTCATAAAATATTATTTTCCCTCTCCTTTTCTTTTAGTCTGCTAGCATCTTCTTATATCATGTTAGGAGAAGAAAAAAGCAAGTTAATATTAAAAGACAGGCAGGAACACAGATTATGCAAAATGTCAACTTTCCTTGCATCTCAGTACTGAGGCTTTTTTTTTTTTTTGTATGACAGTATTCACAGAAAAAAAGGAGACCAGCAGTTTGCAAAAGGTTAGATACTGTTACATATTACCTGATAGAGTAACTCAATTTATGCTGAAATATCTTGTTTACACACACATCCCTAATTATGCACAATATTTAACAGCACATCCAACGCACCCACAGGCCAATTAAAGCTCTCAAATTTGAACAAACCCTAAACTGATTATTGTATCATATCTAGTTTTTTAAAGAACTAATATTCATTGAAATTTTTTTCCTCTTGAGTGTTAATTTTTGAATTTTTAAATTTAATTTAATTTATTTTTTTAAACAGGTCCTTATTAGTCATCCATTTTATACACATCAGTGTATACATGTCAATCCCAATCGCCCAATTCATCACACCACCACCCCCACCACCCCGTGGCTTTCCCCGCTTGGTCTCCATACATTTGTTCTCTACATCTGTGTCTCAATTTCTGCCCTGCAAACCGGTTCATCTGTACCATTTTTATACGTTTTACATATATGCGTTAATATGTGATGTTTATTTTTCTATGTCCGACTTACTTCACTCTGTGTGACAGTCTCTGGGTCCATCCACGTCTCTACAAATGACCCAGTTTCGTTCCTTTTTATGGCTGAGTAATATTCCATTGTAGATATGTACCACATCTTCTTTATCCATTCATCTGTCGATGGACATTTAGGTTGCTTCCATGACCTGACCATTGTAAATATTCCTGCAATGAACATTGGGGTGCATGTGTCTTTTTGAATTATGGTTTTCTCTGGGTATATGCCTAGTAGTGGGATTGCTGGGTCATATGGTAGTTCTACTTTTAGTTTTTTAAGGAACCTCCATACTGTTCTCCATAGTGGCTGTATCAATTTACATTCCCACCAACAGTGCAAGAGGGTTCCCTTTTCTCTACACTCTCTCCAGCATTTGTTGTTTGTAGATTTTCTGATGATGCCCATTCTAACTGGTGTGAGGTGATACCTCACTGTGGTTTTGATTTGCATTTCTCTAATAATGAGTGATGTTGAGCAGCTTTTCATGTGCTTCTTGGCCATCTGTATGTCTTTTTTTTTTTTTTTCCTTTTGTGGTACGCGGGTCTCTCACTGTTGTAGCCTCTCCCGCTGCAGAGCACAGGCTCCGGACGCGCAGGCTCAGCGGCCATGGCTCACAGGCCCAGCCGCTCCGCGGCATGTGGGATCCTCCCGAACCGGGGCACGAACCCGCATCCCCTGCACCGGCAGGCGGACTCTCTACCACTGCGCCACCAGGGAAGCCCTGTATGTCTTTTTTGGAGAAATGTCTATTTAGGTCTTCTGCCCATTTTTGGATTGGGTTGTTTGTTTTTTTAATATTGAGCTGCATGAGCTGTTTATATATTTTGGAGATTAATCCTTTGTCTGTTGATTTGTTTGCAAATATTTTCTCCCATTCTGAGGGTTGTCTTTTTGTCTTGTTTATGGTTTCCTTTGCTGTGCAAAAGCTTTTAAGTTTCATTAGATCCCATCTGTTTATTTTTGTTTTTATTTCCATTACTCTAGGAGGTGGATCAAAAAAGATCTTGCTGTGATTTATGTCAAAGAGTGTTCTTCCTATGTTTTCCTCTAAGAGTTTTATAGTGTCCGGCCTCACATTTAGGTCTCTAATCCATTTGGAGTTTATTTTTGTGTATGCTGTTAGGGAGTGTTCTAATTTCATTCTTTTACATGTAGCTCTCCAGTTTTCCCAGCACCACTTATTGAGGAGACTGTCTTTTCTCCATTGTATATCCTTGCCTCCTTTGTCATAGATTAGTTGACCATAGGTGTGTGGGTTTATCTCTGGGCTTTCTGTCTTGTTCCATTGATCTATATTTCTGTTTTTGTGCCAGTACCATATTGTCTTGATTACTGTAACTTTGTAGTATAGTCTGAAGTCAGGGCATCTGATTCCTCCAGCTCCGTTTTTTTTCCCTCAAGACTGCTTTGGCTATTCGGGGTCTTCTGTGTCTCCAAACAAATTTTAAGATTTTTTTGTTCTAGTTCCGTTAAAAATGCCATTGGTAGTTTGATAGAGATTGCATTGAATCTGTAGATTGCTTTGGGTAGTATAGTCATTTTCACAATATTGATTCTTCCATCCAAGAACATGGTATATCTCTCCATCTGTTGATATCATCTTTAATTTCTTTCATCAGCGTCTTTTCTGCATACAGGTCTTTTGTCTCCCTAGATAGGTTTATTCCTAGGTATTTTATTCTTTTTTGTTGCAATGGTAAATGGGAGTGTTTCCTTAATTTCTCTTTCAGATTTTTCATCATTAGTGTATAGGAATGCAAGAGATTTCTGTGCAAAAATTTTGTATCCTGCAACTTCACCAGATTCATTGATTAGCTCTAGTAGTTTTCTGGTGGCATCTTTAGGATTCTCTATGTATAGTATCATGTCATCTGCAAACAATGACAGTTTAACTTCTTCTTTTCCAATTTGTATTCCTTTTATTTCTTTTTCTTCTCTCATTGCCGTGACTAGGACTTCCAAAACTATGTTGAATAATAGTGGTGAGAGTGGACATCCTTGTCTTGTTCCTGATCTTAGAGGAAATGCTTTCAGTTTTTCACCATTGAGAATGACGTTTGCTGTGGGTTTGTCGTATATGACCTTTATTATGTTGAGGTAGGTTCCCTCTATGCCCACTTTCTGGAGAGTTTTTATCATAAATGGGTGTTGAATTTGGTCAAAAGCTTTTTCTGCATCTATTGAGATGATCATATGGTTTTTCTTCTTGAATTTGTTAATATTGGTGTATCACATTGATTGATTTGCATATATTGAAGAATCCTTGCATCCCTGGGATAAATCCCACTTGATCATGGTGTATGATCCTTTTAATGTGTTGTTGGATTCTTTTTGCTAGTATTTTGTTGAGGATTTTTGCATCTATATTCATCAGTGATATTGGTCTGTAAGTTTCTTTTTTTGTAGTATCTTTGTCTGGTTTTGCTATCAGGGTGATGGCGGCCTCATAGAATGAGTTTGGGAGTGTTCCTTCCTCTGCAATTTTTTGGAAGAGTTTGAGAAGGATGAGTGTTAGCTCTTCTCTAAATGTTTGATAGGATTCACCTGTGAAGCCATGTGGTCCTGGACTTTTGTTTGTTGGAAGATTTTTAATCACACTTTCAATTTCATTACTTGTGATTGGTCTGTTCATATTTTCTATTTCTTCCTTGTTCATTCTTGGAAGGTTATACCTTTCTAAGAATTTGTCCATTTCTTCCAGGTTGTCCATTTTATTGGCATAGAGTTGCTTGTAGTAGTCTCTTAGGATGCTTTGTATTTCTGTGGTGTCTGTTCTAACTTCTCCTTTTTCATTTCTAATTTAATTGATTTGAGTTTATCTTTATTGATTTTGTTTATCTTCTCAAAGAACCAGCTTTTAGTTTTATTGATCTTTGCTATTGTTTTCTTTGTTTCATTTATTTCTGCTCTGATCTTGATGATTTCTTGCCTTCTGCTAACTTTGGGTTTTGTTTGTTCTTCTTTCTTTAGCCCCTTTAGGTGTAAAGTTAGATTGTTTATTTGAGATTTTTCTTGTTTCTTGAGGTAGGCTTGTATAGTTATAAACTTCCCTCTTAGAACTGCTTTTGCTGCATCCCATAGGTTTTGGATCATCGTGTTTTCATTGTCATTTGTCTCTAGGTATTTTTTGATTTTCTCCTTGATTTCTTCAGTGATCTGTTGGTTATTTAGTAACGTATTGTTTAGCCTTCATGTTTTTGTGATTTTTTACGGGTTTTTTTTCCATGTAATTGATTTCTAATCTCATAGCATTGTGGTCGGAAAAGATGCTTGGTATGATTTCAATTTTCTTAAATTTACTGAGGCTTGATTTGTGACCCAAGATGTGATCTATCCTGGAGAATGTTCCATGTGCACTTGAGAAGAAAGTGTAATCTGCTGTTTTTGGATGGAATGTCCTATAAATACCAATTAAATCTATCTGCTCTGTTGTGCCATTTAAAGCTTGTGTTTCCTTATTAATTTTCTCTTTGTATGATCTGTCCATTGGTGTAAGTGAGGTGTTAAAGTCCCCCACTGTTATTGTTTTACTGTCGCTTTCCTCTTTTATAGCTGTTAACAGTTGCCTTATGTATTGAGGTGCTCCTGTGTTGGGTGCATATATATTTATAATTGTCACATCTTCTTCTTGGATTGATCCATTGATCATTATGTAGTGTCCTTCCTTGTCTCTTGTAACATTCTTTATTTTAAAGTCTGTTTTATGTGATATGAGTATTGCTACTCCAGCTTTCTTTTGATTTCTATTTGTATGGAATATCTTTTTCCATCCCCTCACTTTCAGTCTGTATGTGTCCGTAGGTCTGCACTGAGTCTCTTGTAGACAGCATATTATATGGGTCTTGTTTTTGTATCCATTCAGCAAGCCTGTGTCTTTTGGTTGGAGCATTTAATCTGTTCACGTTTAAGGTAATTATCGAAATGTATGTTCCTTTGACCATTTTCTTAATTGTTTTTGTAGGTCCTTTTCTTCTCTTGTGTTTCCCACTTAGAGAAGTTCCTTTAGCATTTGTTGTAGAGCTGGTTTGGTGCTGCTGAATTCTCTTAGCTTTTTCTTGTCTGTAAAGCTTTTGATTTCTCCTTCCAATGTGAATGAGATCCTTGCCAGGTAGAGTAATCTTGGTTGTAGGTTCTTCCCTTTCATCACTTTAAGTATATCATGCCACTCCCTTCTGGCTTCTAGTTTCTGCTGAGAAATCAGCTGTTAACCTTATGGGAGTTCCCTTGTATGTTATTTGTCATTTTCCCTTGCTGCTTTCAATAATTTTTCTTTGTCTTTAATTTTTGCGAATTTGATTACTATGTTTCTCGGCATGTTTCTCCTTGGGTTTATCCTGTATGGGACTCTCTACACTTCCTGGACTTGGGTGGCTATTTCCTTTCCCATGTTAGGGAATTTTTCGACTATAGTCTCTTCAAATATTTTCTCGGGTCCTTTCACTCTCTCTTCTCCTTCTGGGACCCCTATAATGCAAATGTTGTTGCGTTTAATGTTGTCCCAGAGGTTTCTTAGGCTGTCTTCATTTCTTTTCATTCTTTTTTCTTTACTCTGTTCCGCAGCAGTGAATTCCACCATTCTGTCTTCCAGGTCACTTATCCATTCTTTGCCTCAGTTATTCTGCTATTGATTCCTTCTAGTGTATTTTTCATTTCAGTTATTGTATTGTTCATCTCTGTTTGTTTGTTCTTTAATTCTTCTAGGTCTTTGTTAAACATTTCTTGCATCTTCTCGATCTTTGCCTCCATTGTTTTTCTCCGGTCCTGGATCATCTTCACTATCATAATTCTGAATTCTTTTTCTGGAAGGTTGCCTATCTCCACTTCATTTAGTTGTTTTTCTGGAGTTTTATCTTTTCGTTCATCTGGTACATAGCATTCTGCCTTTTCATCTTGCCTATTTTTCTGTGAATGTGGTTTTTGTTCCACAGGCTGCAGGATTGTGGTTCTTCTTGCTTCTGCTGTCTGCCCTCTGGTGGATGAGGCTATCTAAGAGGCTTAAGCAAGTTTCCTGATCCGATGGACTGGTGGTGGGTAGAGCTGGGTGTTGCTCTGGTGGACAGAGCTTAGTAAAACTTTAATCTACTTGTCTGCTGATGGGTGGGACTGGGTTTCCTCCCTGTTGGTTGTTTGGCCTGAGGTGACCCAACACTGGAGCCTACCCGGGTTCTTTGTGAGGCTAATGGCAGACTCAGGGAGGGCTCACACCAAGGATTACCTCCCAGAACTTCCGCTGCCAGTGTCCTTGTCCTCACTGTGAGACACAGCCACCCCCCGCCTCTGCAGTAGACCCTCCAACACTAGCAGGTAGGTCTGGCTCAGTCTCCCCTGGGGTCACTGCTCCTTCCCCTGGGTCCCAATGCACACACTACTTTGTGTGTGCCCTCCAAGAGTGAAGTCTCTGTTTCCCCCAGTCCTATCGAAGTCCTGCAATCAAATCCCGCTAGCCTTCAAAGTCTGATTCTCAAGAATTCCTCCTCCCGTTGCTCGACCCACAGGTTGGGAAGCCTGACATGGGGCTAAGAACCTTCACTCTGGTGGGTGGACTTCTGTGGTATAAGTGTTCTCCAGTCTGTGAGTCACCCACCCAGCAGTTATGGGATTTGATTTTCTTGTGATTGAGCCCCTCCTACCGTCTCATTGTGGCTTCTCCTTTGTCTTTGGATGCCGGGTATCTTTTTTGGTGAGTTCCAGTGTCTTCCTGTCAATGATTGTTCAGCAGTTAGTTGTGATTCCGGTGTTCTCACAAGAGGGAGTGAGCGCACGTCCTTCTACTCCGCCATCTTGAACCAAGCTCTGCCTCCTGAGTGTTTTGCTAATATTCCAAAAGTGTGAATAGCATCTAATAAGAAAAAAAGAAATATAACTGCTCTTCCAAGACATGAGTGGAGGAAACAAATTCATTCAAACATATTATAACAATTGCTTATTTTTTGAACATTGCTTTTGCCTTTGTTTTTCCTTTATATGTTGCAGGAAAACAAAAGCTTGTACTTCCTCCAATTGTTTTATTCCACTTGTAGTTATATTTAGAAGGGTTTTGCTAAGTTGGGGAAGAGCTAACTTTGGGGAACAAAAAGGGAAAATTAGTAACCCTCAAAGTTAGTAATGTAGAACCGTATGATCCGCTGAGTTCTGGGTTCTTCCTTCTGTACTCCATTGAGGTTAATGAGTTAAGTTCACCTTGCACTTGTGAAATACTTAGCAAATCTCTACAATGTTATTGAAACTAATTGTTTATTATTTGTTTTCTAAAATATTGGCAACAGGAAGGTTTTCTCTATTCCCCCAAATACGGCATTCATTTAAACTCTTTAGTGATAGTCGCTTGAATATTATTACAATACAAAAAGGTGGGTCGGATCTTAGAAGTCTTAATTTTTTATTTTCAGCGGGGAAGGAACCCCATCATTGTAACTACATGTAGAGTAAGTAAGTTTTTCACAGTCTTTAAAGACATAGGAAATTGGCCACAAATAGATGTGTCTGTTATTTAGGGATTTTCATCATTTTTCCAGTTTAATTTTTAAAATAGATTGTCATTTCATGTATGAATCTTAATCACTGTTAAGTATAAGTCTAGAAATATCGTGGCACTGAAAAGAGTAGAGGTGAGGACATCTAGGCTTGGTTACTGTTCTTATCTCCATAACATTCCTGACTTAACATGGCTTTAACATGCGAACTTGTTCTTTTTCTTTCACTTATGTGCCTTACCAAATTAACCATCACTCTCCTTTTTCTCTGTAAAACACACTGACTGATACCACAGCGTGCTGAATGCTCGTGGCTGATAGGCTACTCGCCAGTACAGCCAAATACTTGCATTTCTATCCAGAGTGAATTGTTTGTTCCCAAATTCATTTACCCTTGTTATTGTAATGTGCAGTTTTTTGTTTTTTTTTAATTTTAGCTTTACTGGAGTATAGTTGATTTACAATATTGTGTTAGTTTCTGGGGTATAGCAAGATAATTCAGTTTTACGCATACATATTTTCATTCATTTTTAGATTCTTTTCTCATATAGGTTATCACAGAATGTTGAGTAGAGTTCCCTGTGTTGTTGGTCATCTATCTTACGTATAGTAGGGTGTGTATGTTCATCCCAAGCTCCTGATTTATCCTCCCTCCCCACCCCTCCACGTTTCCCCTTTGGTAACCATAAGTTTGTTTTCGATATCTGTAAGTCTGTTTCTGTTTTGTAAATGAGTTCATTTGTATCATTTTTAAAATTAGATTCCACATATGAGTGATATCATATGATATTTGTCTTTCTCTGTCTGACTTACTTTACTTAGTATGATAATCTCTAGGTCCATCCATGTTGCTGCAAATGGCATTATTTCATTTTTTATGGCTGAGTAATATTCCATTGTATATATGTACCACATCATCTTTATCCATTCCTCTATCGATGGACATTTAGGTTGCTTCCATGTCTTGACTATTGTAAATAGTGATGCAGTGAACATTGGGGTGCATGTATCCTTTCAGATTATAGTGTTCTCTGTGTATATGCCCAGGAGTGGGATTGCTGGATTGTATGGTAGTTCTATTTTTAGTTTTTTAGGGAACCTCCATACTGTTTTCCATAGTGGTTGTACCAATTTACATTCCCACCAACAGTGTAGGAGGGTTCCCTTTTCTCCATACCCTTAATATGCAGTTTAATTAAATATTAGATAAAATGATGAAACCTCAGCATTAAGGAGAACTGTTCGTAAGAAAATTAAGTTGACTGCTTTGGAAGACTTAATATAGGTGAATAGCTTTTAAAAATTGCTGGAAAATGTATAATTATGAATCAGAAAAGACTTGGGGGAAAATAGTAAAAATTCTGAAAGGTTCTATGCACAGATTGCTTCACAGATCTTAAATTCCTGCTTTGCTTTTAAAAATAGGCTGGTAATTTTATCCAGTGCAGTATAAGGTGGCTTATACAAGGATTTTTTCAACAAGTTGACCTATACTCAAAGAATTCAGGGGAAAAAGTATGTTTGTATTTTAAATTAAAGTGGTTTTTAATGGATTGCTATATTAACTGACTTTTGAAAAATTAAATGACCAACATTGGGATCCAGTTGTATCATATAAGAGGACATCCACTGTAATCTCCTCCTCAATACAACATTACCCAACTGTGTCAGAAATGTGACTGACAGTGTGAAAACATGCCAGGATTTACGGGTTATCACTTTCACAGTGGGTGGATCATCATGAGAGTATGTGGGGAAAGGCAGGTAAGACCAGCCTGTTACAGTGTGATCACATTTAAGGCTTAGCTCTGAGAAACGGAGCCGATGAAGGAGACAGGGCCAGAGTGGTCATCGAAACTGGAGGAAGACCAAGACAGTTCAGTGACAGGAAGTCCAGAGAGGAGACAGTTTAAACTAGAAGTGGTTATCAGTGCTATAAGTAATGCAAAAAAGTTGAGCAGAATGGGGATGAATAGACAACTGGTGACCTGACAGAGCTGTTTGTAAAGGGAGAATCCAGATTGTAAATCAGAAATACACGAGAAATTAGGAAAGAAACGAAAAGGTCACTTGAGATAGAATCAGGATCAAGGTCAGGGGAGAAGGTGAAGTTGAAGATGTTAAGGAGTTGACTAAGATCTAGAGAAGATGGGAAAAAATATCCAGATAGATTATCCTTGTAGAGGATCCAGGACATCTCTTTCTCTGAGACCTTAGAGGAGGAAAGGTTGGCAGGTAATATGGGAAAAAGAATCTGTGTATGGAGGTAGTCTGAATTTGCAAGGCTAGGCTCAGAAGTAGAAATATAAACCAAAACAAATATGCTTTGGTTAACACAAAGCTGCGAATTAAAGAGCACGTATGGTGGATCAGCAGATCATGGTAATCTTGGGTGCTAATGAGATCATGATTAAAATGATTGGCCATGGAATTCAGGCCAGAAAGGAGAGGCCTGATGAGACCAGTAAAATAAGCAAGATACAAGGTACTGGGGATGGCGTACACCCTAAAGGTGAAAAACACTTTGGTTGTTGAGGTGGATCTTGTGGTCAGAGGAAGAATTTCAGTTTGAAATCTTTGAGGTGGAACAGTTCCCAGTGATAATCATGGCTAAATTTGTGTTAAAAAGAAGAAATAAAATTAATGAGATTGTCTGAATTGGAGAATTCTGAGACTATTAGGAGCCTCACTTGTTTAGATGACTTGCATATGGATTATGTGTACTGTTGGCTTGGCAGCCATAGCATGTCACAAAATTGGATGTAATAGATGGTAAACTTGGGTAAAATGTGTTGGTTCAACTCAAAGAGTTAGCTTAACATATAAGACAAAACTCTTCAGCTGCCATTTGGCAATATTTAGGTAATGGAGACTCAGGTTGGGTAAGACAGCTGTCCTCTGTCCTCAAGGAGCTAAAAGCACTGTGGCAAAGCTTATAGGATAGAAAGGCAAATATATAATTTTAATACAATGTAAAAAATATTAAAATAAAAATAAGCACACTAAGGCAGGAGTAATGAACTATTTAGAGAGAGGCACTTGAGTGCTGACCTGGCAGAAGAGGGTAATAAGGACATTCCAGGAAGAAGAAAGAACAATTGCAAAGATGCAGAGATGTTTATTTTATTTCAAGAATACAAGTTAATTGTGAAGCAATTATACTCCAATAAAGTTGTAAAAAAAAAAAAAGAGAATACAAGTTAAGGGGGAGACCTTCATGATGGTGGAGGAGTAAGACGTGGAGATCACCTTCCTCCCCACAAATACATCAAAAATGTATCTATATGTGGAACAACTCGTACAGAACACCTACTGAACGCTGGCAGAAGAACTCAGACTTCGCAAAAGACACCAGAGGGTGACCTAACATGCAGAGGCGGGGCCAAATCCAAAGCTGAACCCCAGGAGCTGTGCGAACAAAGAAGAGAAAGGGAAATCTCTCCCAGCAGGCTCAGGAGCAGCGGATTAAATCTCCACAATCAACTTGATGTACCCTGCATCTGTGGAATACCTGAATAGACAAGGAATCATCCCAAATTGAGGAGGTGGACTTTGGGGGCAACTGTAGACTTGGGTTTCCATTCTGCATCTAGTTTGTTTCTGCTTTTATGTTTATCTCAGTTTAGTATTTAGAGCTTATTATCATTGGTAGATTTGTTTATTGATTTGGTTGCTCTTTTCCTTTATATATATATATATATATATATATATATATATATACACTTTTTTTTCCTTTTTCTCTTTTTGTGAGTGTGTATATGTGTGCTGCTTTGTGTGATTTTTGTCTGTAGGTTTGCTTTTACCATTTGTCCTAGGGTTCTGTCTGTCTGGGGGTTTTTTGGGGTTTTTTTTGGCTTTTTAGTAGAGTTTTTAGCGCTTGTTATCATTGGTGGATTTGTTTATTGGTTTCATCTTTCTTGTTTTATTACTTTTTAAAATTTTAATAATATATTTTTTAATAACTATTTATTATTTATTTATTTATTTATTATTTATTATTTATTATTTTTTATTTATTTGTTTGTTTGTTTGTTTGTTTGTTTTCCTCTCTTTTCTTCTGAGCCGTGTGGCTGACAGGGTCTTAGTGCTCCGGCCAGGTGTCAGGCCTGAGCCTCTGAGGTGGGAGAGCCGAGTTCAGTACACTGGTCCACCAGAGACCTCCTGGCCCCATGTAATATAAATTGCGAGAGCTCTCGCAGAGTTCTCCATCTCAACGCTAAGACCCAGCTCCACTTAATGACCAGCAAGCTCCAATGCTGGACACCCCATGCCAATCAACTAGCAAGACAGGAACACAGCCCCACCCATTAGTGGAGAGGCTGCCTAAAATCATAATAAGATCACAGACACCCCAAAACACACCACCAGACGTGGACCTGCCCACCAGAAAGACAAGATCCAGCTTCATCCATCAGAACACAGGCACCAGTCCGCTCCACCAGGAAGCCTACACAACCCACTGAACCAACCTTACCCACTGGGGGCAGACACCAAAAACCATGGGAACTACAAACCTGGAGCCTGTGAAAAGGAGACCCCAAACACAGTAAGTTAAGCAAAATGAGAAGACAGAGAAATACACAGCAGATGAAGGAGTAAGGTAAAAACCCACCAAACCAAACAAATGAAGAGGAAATAGGCAGTCTACCTGAAAAAGAATTCAGAATAATGATAGTAAAGATGATCCAAAATCTTGGAAAGAGAATGGAGGAAATACAAGAAATGTTTAACAAGGACCTAGAAGAACTAAAGAGCAAACAAACAATGATGAACAACACAATAAATGAAATTAAAAATTCTCTAGAAAGAATCAATAGCAGAATAACTGAGGAAGAAGACCGGATAAGTGACCTGGAAGATAAAGTAGTGGAAATAACTACTGCAGAGCAGAATAAAGAAAAAAGAATGAAAAGAATCGAGGACAGTCTAAGAGACCTGTGGGGCAACATTAAATGCACCAACTTTCTAGTTATAGGGGTCCCAGAAGAAGAAGAGAAATAGAAAGGGACTGAGAAAATATTTAAGGAGATTATAGTTGAAAACTTCCCTAATATGGGAAAGGAAATAGTCAATCAAGTCCAAGAAGTGCAGAGAGTCCCATACAGGATAAATCCAAGGAGAAACACACCAAGACACATATTAATCAAACTATCAAAAATTTAATAGAAAGAAAAAATATTAAAAGCAGCAAGGGAAAAGCAACAAATAACACACAAGGGAATCCCCATAAGGTTAACAGCTGATCTTTCAGCAGAAACTCTGCAAGACATAAGGGTGTGGCAGGACATATTTAAAGTGATGAAAGGGAAAAACCTACAACCAAGATTACCGAGCCAAGGATCTCATTCAGATTCGATGGAGAAATTAAAACCTTTATAGACAAGCAAAACCTAAGAGAATTCTGCACCACCAAACCAGCTTCACAACAAATGCTAAAGGAACTTCTCTAGGCAGGAAACACAAGAGAAGGAAAAGACCTACAATAACAAACCCAGAACAATTAAGAAAATGGTAATAGGAGCATACATATCAATAACTACCTTAAATGTAAATGGATTAAATGCTCCAACCAAAAGATATAGAGTGGATGAATGGATACAAAAACAAGACCTGTATATATGCTGTCTACAAGAGACCCACTTCAGACCTAGGGACACATACAGACTGAAAGTGAGGGAATGGTAAAAGATATTCCATGCAAATGGAAATCAGAAGAAAGCTGGAGTAGCAATTCTCATATCAGACAAAACAGACTTTAAATTAAAGACTATTACAAGAGACAAAAAAAGACACTACATAATGGTCAAGGGGTCAATCCAAGAAAAAGATATAACAATTGTAAATATTTATGTACCCAACATAGGAGCACCTCAATACATAAGGCAAATGCTAACAGCCATAAAAGGGGAAAATCGACAGTAACACAATCATAGTAGGGAACTTTAACACCCTACTTTCACCAATGGGCAGATCATCCAAAATGAAAATAAATAAGGAAACACAAGCTTTAAATAAAACATTACACAAGATGGACTTAATTGATACTTACAGGACAGTCCATCCAAAAACAACAGAGTACACTTTCTTCTCAAGTGCTCATGGGACATTCTCCAGGGTAGATTATATCTTGGGTCACAAGTCAAGCCTTGGTAAATTTAAGAAAATTGAAATCATATCAAGTATCTTTTCCAACCACAACACTATGAGACTAGATATGAATTACAGGAAAAAAATCTCTAAAGAAACACAAAAACATTGAGGCTAAACAATACACTACTGAATAACCAAGAGACCACTGAAGAAATCAAAGAGGAAATCAAAAAATACCTAGAAACAAATGACAGTGAAAACACAACGACCCAAAATCTATGGGATGCAGCAAAAGCGGTTCTAAGAGGGAAGTTTATAGCAATACAATCCTACCTCAAAAAACAAGAAACATCTCAAATAAACAACCTAACCTTACACCTAAAGCAATTAGAGAAAGAAGAACAAAAGAACCCCAGAGTTAGCAGAAGGAACGTAATCATAAAGATCAGATCAGAAATAAATGAAAAAGACATGAAGGAAATGATAGCAAAGATCAATAAACCTAAAATCTGGTTCTTTGAGAAGATAAACAAAATTGATAAACCATTAGCCAGACTCATCAAGAAAAAAAGGGAGAAGATTCAAATCAATAGAATTAGAAATGAAAAAGGAGAAGTAACAAGTGACACTGCAGAAATACAAAGGATCATGAGAGATTACTACAAGCAACTATATGCCAATAAAATGGACAACCTGGAAGAAATGGACAAACTCTTAGAAAAGCACAACCTTCCAAGACTGAACCAGGAAGAAATAGAAAATATAAACAGACCAATCACAAGCACTGAAATTGAAACTGTGATTAAAAATCTTCCAACAAACAAAAGCCCAGAACCAGATGGCTTCATAGGCAAATTGAGACACTGAGAGAAGAGCTAACACCTATCCTTCTCAAGCTCTTCCAAAATATAGCAGAGGGAGGAACACTCCCAAATTCATTCTACGAGGCCACCATCACCCTGATACCAAAACCAGACAAAGATGACACAAAAATAGAAAACTACAGGCCAATATCACTGATGAACATAGATGCAAAAACGCTCAGCAAAATGCTAGCAAACAGAATCCAACAGCGCATTAAAAGGATCATACACCATAATCAAGTGGGGTTTATCCCAGGAATGCAAGGATTCTTCAGTGTACGCAAATCAATCAGTGTGATAACACCCTATTAACAAATTGAAGGAGAATAACCATATGATCATCTCAGTAGATGCCGAAAAAGCTTTTCACAAAATTCAACACCCATTTATGATAAAAACCCTCCAGAAAGTAGGCATAGAGGGAACTTACCTCAACATAACAAAGGCCATGTATGACAAACCCACAGCCAACATCTTCCTCAGTGGTGAAAAACTGAAACCATTTCCACTAAGATCAGGAACAGGACAAGATTGCCCACTCTCACCACTGTTATTCAGGATAGTTTTGGAAGTTTTAGCCACAGCAATCAGAGAAGAAAAAGAAATAAAAGGAATACAAATCGGAAAAGAAGAAGTAAAACTGTCACTGTTTGCAGATGACATGATACTATACGTAGAGTATCCTAAAGATGCTACCAGAAAACTACTAGAGCTAATCAATGAACTTGTTAAAGTAACAGGATACAAAATTAATGCACAGAGGGCTTCCCTGGTGGCGCAGTGGTTGAGAGTCCGCCTGCTGATGCAGGGGACACGGGTTCGTGGCCCGGTCTGGGAAGATCCCACATGCCGCGGAGCAGCTAGGCCCGTGAGTCATGGCCGCTGAGCCTGCGCATCCGGAGCCTGTGCTCCGCAACGGGAGAGGCCACAACAGTGAGAGGCCCGCATACCACCAAAAAAAAAAAAAAAAAAAAAAAAAAATTAATGCACAGAAGTCTCTTGCATTCCTATACACTAATGATGAAAAATCTGAAAGAGAAATTAAGGAAACACTCCCATTTATCACTGCAATAAAAAGAATAGAATACCTAGGAATAAACCTAGCTAAGGAGACAAAAGACGTGTATGCAGAAAACTGTAAGACACTGATGAAAGAAATTAAAGATGATAGAAACAGATGGAGAGATATACCATGTTCTTGGATTGGAAGAATCAACATTTTGAAAATGACTATACTACCCAAAACAATCTACAGATTCAATGCAATCCCTATGAAACTACCAATGGCATTTTTCACAGAACTAGAACAAAAAATTTCACAATTTTTATGGAAACACAAAAGACCCCCAATAGCCAGAGCAATCTTGAGAAAGAAAAACAGAGCTGGAGGAATCAGGCTCCCTGACTTCAGACTATACTACAAAGCTACAGTAATCAAGACAGTATGGTACTGGCACAGAAGTAGAAATATAGATCAATGGAACAGGATAGAAAGCCCAGAGATAAACCTACGCACGTATGGTCACCTTATCTTTGATAAAGGAGGCAAGGATATACAGTAGAGAAAAGACAGCCTCTTCAATAAATGATGCTGGGAAAACTGGACAGCTACATGTAAAAGAATGAAATTAGAACACTTCCTAACACCATACACAAAAATAAACTCAAAATGGGTTAAAGACCTAAATGTAAGGCCAGACACTGTAAAACTCTTAGAGGAAAACATAGGAAGAGCATTCTATGACGTACATCACAGCAAGATCCTTTTTGACCCACCTCCTAGAGAAATGGAAATAAAAACAAAAATAAACAAATGGGACCTAATGAAACTTCAAAGCTTTTGCACAGCAAAGGAAACCATAAACAAGACAAAAAGACAACCCTCAGAATGGGAGAAAATATTTGCAAATGAAGCAACTGACAAAGGATTAATCTCCAAAATATACAAGCAGCTCATGCAGCTCAATATCAAAAAAACAAACAACCCAATCTAAAAATTGGCCAAAGACCTAAATCGACATTTCTCCAAAGAAGATATACAGATTCCCAACAAACACATGAAAGGATGCTCAACATCACTAATCATTAGAGAAATGCAAATCAGAACCTCAATGAGGTATCACCTCACACCGGTCAGAATGGCCATTATCAAAAAGTCTACAGGGCTTCCCTGGTGGCACAGTGGTTGAGAGTCCGCCTGCCGCTGCAGGGGACACGGGTTCGTGCCCCGGTCCGGGAAGATCCCACATGCTGCGGAGCAGCTGGGCCTGTGAGGCATGGCCGCTGAGCCTGCGCGTCCGGAGCCTGTGCTCCGCAACGGGAGAGGCCACAACAGTGAGAGGCCCGCGTGCCGCAAAAAAAAAAAAAAAAAAAAAAAAAAAAAAAAAAAAAGTCTACAAACAATAAATGCTGGAGAGGGTGTGGACAAAAGGGAATGCTCTTGCACTGTTGGTGGTTATGTAAATTGATACAGTCACTATGGAGAACAGTATGGAGGTTCCTTATAAAACTAAAAATAGAACTACTGTATGACCCAGCAATCTCACTACTGGGCATATACCCTGAGAAAACCATAATTCAAAAAGTCATGTACCACAGTGTTCATTGCAGCACTATTTACAATAGCCAGGACATGGAAGCCACCTAAGTGTCCATCAGCAGATGAATGAATAAGGAAGTTGTGGCACATATATACAATGGAACATTAGCCATAAAAAGAAATGAAATTGAGTTATTTGTAGTGAGGTGGATGGACCTAGAGTCTGTCTTACAGAGTGAAGTAAGAAAGAGAAAAACAAATACCATATGCTAACACATATATATGGAATGTTAAAAAGAAAATGTTCTGAAGAACCTAGGGGCGGGACAGGAATAGAGACACAGACATAGAGAATGGACTTGTGGACATGGGGAGGGGGAAGGGTAAGCTGGGACGAAATGAGAGAGTGGCATGGACATATATACACTACCAAATGTAAAATAGATAGCTAGTGGGAAGCAGCCGCATCGCACAGGGAGATCAGCTCGGTGCTTTGTGTCCACCTAGAGGGGTGGGAGGGAGATGCCAGAGGGAGGGGATATGGGGATATATGTATATGTATATGTATAGCTGATTCACTTTGTTATACAGCAGAAACTAACACACCATTGTAAAGCAATTATACTCCAATAAAGATATTTTAAAAAAAGAATACAAGTTAAAATTTAATTTCTTGTTCAATGAAATGACTATGAACAATTAGTTAGTGCTGAAGCATATGATGTGTGGGTGAAGTAGTGAGGGGTGAAGTTGAGGCATAGGCAGGGAGCACATGCCACACAGCTCACATGTCATGCAGAGGAGGTTAGGCTTTTTCCTTTGGACCAGTGGTCTCCAAAGAGGCAAGTGAGTATGCAAAGTAATAGTTGTGGAGAAGAAAACTGGAACTTACGTTTCTTTCTTCTTTATGTCATCCTTTTAAGTTTCAATTTTTGTGTACATTCTATAATATACTAATACAGGAATTGATGTATATGTTATATAAATATACACATTTGGGGTGCATGTTGAAAGTTTTTGTTCATGGCGGGACTGCATGGTCTGAAGAGCCCAGCAGTCACTGTTGTAACTGAGAGAGCCAGGTAGGGGTGGGAGCACCCAAAGGGTTTTAATTAGGCTAGCAGGATCCGATTTGCACTGTAGAGCAAGTTTTCTGGGATCATATGGAAGACAGATTGGAAGAGAGAAGGTCTAGAGCAAGAGGGGTTAGTTGAGAAACTGTTAAACATACTTGAATGAAGGCAGTTGTAGAATGGAGAGAAAGACCCAGATTCAAGAATCTAAGTAGGTAGAACAAAAAGAATTTCATGATTGTTGTGAGGAGTCTAGGATGACTGGAATTCTGGCTAGGACATGTGGGTGGATAGATTTTTCACTTACCAGGGTATGTAATAAAGGCAGAAGAGCAGATTTGGGAGGGAACCATAGTGAATTCTGCTGGTTTTTTGGAGAGGAGGTAAAAGTAACGAAATGCAACGAAGACTCAACGCAGCCAAAAAAAAAAAAAAATCCCATTGTATCAATTTATTACATTTCGTTTATCCGTTCACTGGTTGATGGATATTTGGATTGCTTCCACTTTGGGGCTATTGTGAATAATGCTGCTATAAACTTTCATATGCAAGACTTCGGACATATGTTTTCATTTGTCTTGGGTATATGGCTAAGACTGGAATTTCTGGATCATATGATAAGTTTATGCTTAACTTTTTAAGAAACTGCCAAGCTATTCTCTGAAGCAGTGGTACTGTTTACATTCCTACCAGCTATGTATGGGGGTTGTGGTTTCTCCTTACCCTTGCCAACACTTGTTATTGTAGACTCTTAGATTTAGGTCTGTGATCCATTTTTTTTTCCTATGATCCATTTTGAGTCAATTTTTGTGTTTGAATGATGTAAGAGTCTAAGTTATTTTGTTTTGTTTTTTACATATATCCAGTTGTCTCAGAACTTTTTTTGGAAAAGGCTTTTTCCCCCATTGAATTGCTTTGGCACCTTGCCCATAAATGTAACGAGTTTATTTCTGGATCTCAGTTTTGTTCCTTATTGCCGATACCACACTGCCTAGATTACTGTAGTTTTGAAATTGGGAAGTATAAGTCCTCCAACTTTGTTCTTAAAAATCATTTTAGCTATTTTGTGTCTTCTGCATTTCTATATAAATTTTAGGATCGTTTTGTCTATCTCTACAAAAAAAATCATGCTGGGATTTTGATAGGGAGTGTTTTGAATTTCTAGATCCATTTGGGGAGAATTGCTATCTTAACAATATTGAGTCTTCCCATTCATGAACATGGAATGTGTCTTCATTTATTTAGAGCTTTGATTTTTCTTAGCAGTGTTTTGTTATTTTCAATATACAAGTCTCACACTTCTTTTGTTAAATTTGTTTGTAAATATTTTATTCTTGTTGAGTGAATTCTGTCTTGAGCATATTCAATTTGAGGTGTCTATGAGACATTACAGGTAGAAGTGTCCAATGGGTCGTTGGACGTCAGAAGAGAGGTGTGAGCTGGAATTGGGGACAGTCAGCACACAGGTGGGAATGGGGAGCCTTGGGTTTGGATGCAGTTGCTCACGGAGAGCAGGCAGAAGAAAACAAAGGTGACAATGGTTAGAAATCTGGGAAGCACTAGAATTCACTAGACAGGCATAAGAAGAGAACTAGTTCCTTGTAACGGAGGCTGACAACAGTCAGCCACAGAGGTAACGGGGAGAGTGGTGTCGCTCAGCGGAGAACATTTCAAGGAAATGCCAAGCAGCAGTGTCGCGTGGTGGAGAGGACAGGGTGGAAGACAGTCTGAGAAGGGGCATGTAATTTGTCAACTGAAGGCTAATTGGTGATGTTACTGGAATAATTTCAGCAGCATGGGTGTTCCAGTGTAGGGACGGGAGGGGAACCCAGATGGTGGAGGATGAGGGAGTGAGTGGGAGGTTCTGCCTCGTTCGCCATGTGACCCCCAGGTGCCTGGCACGTTGATACTTACTAAACGTTTGAGTGAATGGGGAAGTAGAGCGGTGCTTTCAAAAGCTAAGGCTTAGAGGAGGAAAGAAGAGAGGAGAGGCTAGAGGGGAGGGTCAGGTTGAAGGGAGGAACATTTTTTAATTTGTGAGAAATGTGAGTGCCTTTGTATGAAAAAGGAAAAGAGGCTGTAGAGAGGGAGAGGCTGAGGGCAATGAGAGTGGCTGGTTGATGAAGCTGTGATGCAGAGCGGACCAGAGGGAGTGGGGTTCAGAGCATACGATTTGAAACAGGAAAAGACTGTTGACAAGTATCTGTAACTATTGGAATTGTGGTGATTTAAGATACTTACTAAAAATACATAGCACATTCCAAGCTACTGGTTAGTGTTGCTGAATTTGAAGGAACCTTTAGGCTAAAGCCATGTTGAAAATGAATTGGGGGAAATTTAAAGATACCTTATGTGTTAGGAAACAAACTATATTCTTAATCTTTATTTTATTACTTCCAGATAGCAAGGTTTCTTCTCTTGTGGTATGTTACTAATGTGTCTTTGTGCCTACATGACAGATGCAGGTGGATTTAGTATATTTTCAGCCTCCCTCCCCCTGTTTTTGAGCAGCATTTGGTATGGCCCCAGATCTGTGCATACATCTTTGCACACCAGAGCCCTCAGAGCTTGCATTTGGCTTTTATAGAGGCAGTAGATTCCTATATATGTCTGCTTAAGCCATCAGCAGAAAACTAACAGGCTTAATAGAATTTCTTTGGAAAAACCTGCTTCTGGCTTCAGCCTCACTTCCTTTGTTCAACATCCCAGAAGATGCACATCAAGGGAGCTGCCTGGTAACTGGAGGTTTCACTTGACCAGCACTGAGCTTCTGTTTACTTGTTCAGTTCTCACATCCATGTCATCTCCAGGACTCACCGAAAATAATCAGAGGAATCCCTGTAGGTGGAACTTTATGTTTTTCCTTCAATGCTTTTCTTCAAAATTTTTACCTCCATGCTTGGGTACATTGCGGTATTTGCATGGTATGCAGGTGATACATCACTGAAGAGCAGAAATTAAATTTCACCTTGATTTGAACCTACACAGTATATTTTAATGAAAACATTATTTGTTTCTTTATATTACAAAGAAGTGATAATTACTAAATTAATACCTAAAACAAATAAGTAAAAACTGTTGCATGGAAATGTAGGACTTCTGCTTTTATAATTTTGTGTCTTATCCATCAGGTGAAATTCACCAGTCATTTTTATGACTGGTCACATTTATAAGATAAATATAAAATGCCAGGAAAGCAATGCCAGCCGTTAGAGTAATGAGTCCAGTACTAATGTACAGCTCCATAAAACTAACTCAGCATCCCTTGCTGCTTGTATGTTCATTTTCCAAGAAGCAGTTACTATAGTTAAACATGTGAGCTGTATCCAATAATAAGGTAAAGTTAAAGTTCATTCCGTGCTACTATATTGGTTCCTCTAAAATGGATGGTTTTCCAAATGGGTTTTGAAAATGTAATAGTGCTTTATACAGATTAAAACCTATATGTTATTTCCCTAATTATACAGAACTTCAGTGCTCCCTGTCACCTGTTGGTGATGGTTTTATGATGTCTACTTGTGGCATTTTTATAAATAGCACATATAAGGATATTGAATTTGTGGAATTTACTGCAAAAATTATACCTTAGAAATTAATTGGTGGCTTTTTTTTCGGTTGAGTAATTTATTCTACCCATGGAGATTACTGAGGAATAATTTTTTAATAATTATTGCATTTTTTAAAATTCTGTATTTTGCCTTTAAGGTGGCACATGTTATGACATATTACATATCATGCCGTCAGATGGAAGCCCACTTGTTTCCAAAGAAAAAAAATGAAAGAAGCACACATCGTCCCTGAGCTCTTTGTTACTCTATTGTGATTTTTCTGTTTCTGAGATTATGTATTAAAGTTGAACTTGAATTAAAGGGAAACTTCCTTCTTCTTCTCCCTTTCCCATGTCTATCTTGTGTGTAGTGTAGCAAACCCTTCAAGCTCTTTAAGCTTAGACGCATTAACCGAAGCAAAATGATAGCTCAGGGATTCATTATAACACTGGAGCATCATGGAATGAAATTCTAACTCGAGGTATTACCACATCCTTATTCATTATTTGTTAGGTGTTCAGGAATAAACTGGTAAGAATGGAGGAAGTGAGAACTTTAGTGCTTATTTTTAAATTGTTTATAGGGAATGTATAATAAATGATGTTTTCTCTTCTTCCCTCAGTTATACTATCTTAACATGGTGGTTCTAAGAGCAAAGATTTGAATACAGGTATAATCTGGTATTAAATTTAATTTTTTAAAATGATTTAAGAAATTACTCCCTGAAAGTCTTGATTTATTGGTGAATACTGGCAAGATTTTAAGTATCTGCTTTTTTTCTCACATGTCTATATGTGTAAGTTTAAAAAGCTGGTTTATGTTATATAAATTAGTATTTCAGTAAAGGTAGTATCTATGTCCTATACTACAGAAATATTGATATCCTCCCTGTTAATTTTGTCTCTAAGACAGTTTATTTTTAAGACCTCGTTGATTCTTTATTCTAATACCTGTCATAAGATGTCATGGTGTGGCATGAGCTAGAATTCCCAAAGATGACGGTTTATATTGAAGAGGAGTTGTAATTCTAACGGCTTGTGTAGGTATTAAACTACACAAAAGTAGAGCCTTGAGATCAGGGTTGTGATGCTTAAATGTTACCTTTCTGTAATTTCTTATAATGATTATATACTACTGTCCTGTAAACAATAATTATAGCAAGAGTCTTTTTAGAAATGTATCAGGACAACTTTCTGTTGTATATCATGTATGTTTGGTATCATGAATAAATACAGTTGTTCTATTTCATTACCTTTTTGCTGGAATATGGTATAAACTTGACAGCAAAAATTACACCTTTCAGAAAAACTAAATTTCAATACCACAAAAAGGAGAGTTCTGTGAAAATTTTACCTGTCAGGCTCAAAAAGAGATTTTATTTGTTGAATTCATATGGAGCTTTATGATTTTTTTCTCAGTTTTCTGGAGGTTTGTGCTGGAAAATAACCTATGGGATCTTGTAGCTCTGCTGTTTAAACTGTTTTGGGCAGGTGATGGAGTTTGCACTTTCTCAGAAGACTGGTCCACACCTAATGATTTTTATAGATTTCCAGGGCCCAGTCAAGTGGCTAGCTGAGCCCTATTGGAAAACCAAATAGTCATGTGGCTTTCCTTGTAGAGGTGTACCCATTCCATAAACAAAAGTAGACGGTGGTGAATTGTTTTGCTCAGGCTTCTGGCCACTTTCAGGAGGGATTTTAGTGTACTTAATGATTGCGGGTGAGGATGTTACATATGAAGGATATCAAATTGTTGTCATATTTATTACAGGTATTTAAACTCTCAGCTTGGTTATTTGTCTTTTAATTTTGTTTGCATTTTTATTACACATGGAAGTTTAATATTTTTACGTATTCAAGTGAATATTTTAAAAGGACATCCTCCATTGTTTTTAATGCCTAAAAAGTTCCCTCCCAATCCTAAGAAAGAAATGTTAACTTGTAATTTATTCTGGTTTTTATGATTCCAGCTCAATTACCATTTGCTCATTTCACTCTAACGAATCTGGAACTTATATTGATGTGTAGTATGAAGTGAGCATCAGTTTTTTGCCATAGAGGTCATTAATTTTTCTAGTACTCTGGAATAATGCTTGGCAGTTCTCAACCTCCTGTTGCCAAATTTTGTTGGCAAAATTTACTTGGTTAAGTTAAACTCTGCCTGCATGGTGCCTGATCCTGAGCAGCTGGCTGTGGCTGGAAACAACCTTCAGCCTTCCCTGAGGTCTCACTTTGCATTTTGCCCACAGTTCACTAGAGAGCCTTGAGCACAGACTGGCACTGCTGCTGCATTTCACCTCTGCTTCTCTTTGCTCAGACTGCCAGCATCCCATCTCTGCTCCTTGTTCTCAACTGATTTCTTCTGATTCCTCCGAGGAGAATAGAAGCCTTCAGAAGGGAACTTGTTTGCATTCCTTCCACTGACTCTCCCCACCCCCGTGTCTTGCTCTCTGCCTCCTCCCTGGTCGGTGGGCTGTCTCCGCTTCTCCAGCTCTCCTTTTGTGCACCGCCTCCCATCTGCTCTCTCCTCCTCAAGGACTTCGCTCTGGCACTTTTTCCTTCTCTCTTCCTACATTGTCTGCTGAATCATTCCAGCACTTACTCTGATTTTCCCCGTAGTTCACTCTTCTTTCTCTCAGTCGCCTTTGCCTCACTGTCCTTTCTACTCGCTTCATCCCAGGTGGTGCCGTGCCTCCGGGCTCAATCCTTGGGCCTCTTCTCTCACCTTCTGTGGTCTCATCAGTCCCCAGGCTTTAAATACCATCTGATGCTAATGACTCCCTGATTAAAGGGCTCCTATCCCGCCTCTCCCCTAAATTCTAGGCTGGAAAAGCCAACTGCCAACTCAGGATCTGTACAGCTAGTGCTTACAGGCAACTTTGGCTCAACACGGCAAAGCCTGAAGTCTTCACGCTCACCTTCCCACCTTCCTGGCCGCTCATTCATCCCAGTGACACCACCATTCATCTTGGAGCTTTGACCAAAACAAACACACAACCAAAAAATAAAATGCTGCTTGATTCCTCTCTTGCTCTCACACCTCACATCCAATTCTTCAATAAACCCAGTCAGCCCTGCCTTCACACTAGATCCCAGATCTGACCATTTCTTACTGTCTCACCCACTGCCGTGTGGTCCAGCTGCCTGGGTCGTGTTTGGAAGCTGCGGTGGCTTCCTCGCCCAGCCCCTGCCTTGCTGTCACCCTCCACACAGAGTATCACCTCCTTGCTCCAGACACCCTGCAGCTTCTCATGCTGTTGAGAACAGCACCCTTCTCGCTGCTTGCTTGGCCTGCATCACCCAGCGTTTTGCCGCCCCCGCCCCACCTCACCTCCTCCCACTCTTTCCTGGCCCCTCTGTCCAGCCCCAGCTGCTGCCCGCTATTCCTCCTGAGGGTCCGGCATGCCCTTCCTGGCCTGGGGCTTCTCCTAAGCCCTCTGCCTGCACTGTTCCTTTCTTCCTGCTGCCTTCTCAAAGGTATCCATGTTTTAAGTTGTGCATTATTCTCTCTCTCCCTTTACCTGGCTTTGTTTCACTTATGACATACATTCTTTTCTTTCTCTAACATGCAAACCTGACATACACTTATCTGGCTTTTCTCTGCTGCATCCAGTGTGTCTAGACAGTGATTGGCACAGGACTCAGTAAATATTCGTTGGATGGATGGAGTACTAAGACAGCATCCTATCCCCTTGCTTGCTGGCTTGGAATCTTTTTAACTCTGTCTTCTAAACGTTGTGGAGCCGTCTAGCCATCTAACTAAAACTTCACATCAGCCACATCATGAAACCTTGGAGTGGCTCCTAGTCCTTCCAGCAGCATTTCCTAACTTCAGTCACTAGAGCCTCAGTCACAAGTTTTGACGTATCCATGTATCGGCTGTATCGCTTTTAACTGACTTTCTTTAAGTCAACTCATTTTAAAAATGTATTTTAAAACACGCTTCTTAGGGACTTCCCTGGCGGTCCAGTGGTTAGGACTCAGCGCTTTCACTGCCAGGGCCCCGGGTTCAATCCCTGGTCGGGGAACTAAGATCCCAAAAGTCGTGCAGCGCAGCCAAAAAAAAAGAGAAAAAGTAAAATACTCTTCTTATTATAAATGGAAAACCAGTATCACTTGACACAAATAGAAACTACTATTAAAACTGCCTGTACCACCACAAATTATCTTGCGTGCAGTATTTTGGAAAACTGAGCTTCAGGATTAAGTCCAAGCTCTTTAACAGAGCAGATAAAATTCTTCTTGAAAGCCCATGCTTGCCTCTCTGGCTTCATCACAATTTTTTTTTTTGTACTGAAAACTTTAAGGATATATTATTTGCTGGGTTTATCTTGAACCAGACAGCTTTTTGAAAAGTGTTTTCCTCACTGATCAGTTAAATGAAGTTCAAAAGGAAAGTGTAAGTCACGCTGTGAAAACAGTTTTGCCGAGAGACAAACCTTGGTGGCCGAGTCTCCCCCTCCTTCCTGCCCGGGGCCCTCTTAGCAGGAGCATTTTTGCTGCCACTTTTGCCAGTTTCATCATTTGCACTTTTGTGAGACTAAATACCAAAATGCTGATCACAGCTGGAAACGGCAGTATAAAACCAAAGAGGAGTTGTTCTGTGGTCTCTTGCCCACGTGTGTGACTTCGGAAAGTGGTGGCAGCACCGTAAGGGTGAGCAGGCTGTTTGAGTTTCTTTTTCACTTTTTGGTTTCCCTCGTATTCAGTCTTTTCTCAGGTTGCCCTGTGCAGCATGAGTAACTACCTTGAGAGAATTTTGCATTATACTCTAAAGAACGAGTGTGTTTTCTCAGAACTGTGGTAAGAAGGTTTATATTACGGTGTCTCTTTTTTTCAAATTTAACACTGGAAAAGCCCAAAGAAGTGTTTAAAAAAGAGTCCATGAAAGTCAGATGGAGCTATGCCCTTAAATGGCTGATTTGGTTCGTGTAGATTAAAGGATGAAAACATTACTGCTTTCTGGAATTAGACAGTTGTGTTAGGTTGGCAATATTTTGTGCTTTGTATTGAGAGGACATATAGCAGAAAATCATCAGTGTGTTTGTAGAATAAACGTGTTTTAAATTCTCTATTCAGAAAACTTAGTACTTACAGCCTCATGGTGGAAAGCACTCAACCGAGATCAGAGCCCTCTCTCTCTTTTAGGGCTGTATTGAATAATACTAGAAAACTTGGTGACACTCCACTTGGATTGTGAGAGAAATATTAGAGGATCTAACCACTAACTAATAAATAGACTTGCCTTTTTTCATGTCCAGGTAACTCCAGGGAAACGCTTCTGTTGAATGGCTGCCTTCCTCCTTCTCCGCAAACATCTTTTGAGCATTTGGATGGAACAGCTTGCTGAGGCAGTGCTCTCTGTGCTGGAGGGTGTTTATTTCAGTGCTCACTGGAGAGCGTGACAGTGGATTCACTTCTAATAATTTTTGGTGAAAACAATATGCTCTGAGTAGAATGAAATTCTCGTATATGAGACACCCCACAGACACCCCCCATTGAACGGGTGTTGAGTCTGAGTCTTTCCTTGGGGGGTCTCAGGACCTGGACAGCTGCTTCATGGGATAGTGCAGCCTCCCCTTTGGAGGGCCAGGCTCAGCCTCAGTTACTTAATTTTCTCTGTCTAAGGAGCCTTGTTTCCCCCAAACAACCCCCTCAGGTCTTGAAATGCTGTTGGTTCACTTAGTAAACACCTGTGTTCGTTGTTCTTGCTGTCTACTCTATCCAATACCAGGGATGTAGTGCCCACTAAGGAAGAACCCACCAGTGCTTGCATCTCTAGCAGCTGATGCACCACCTGGCACACGGTGGGCCCTCGGTCAGCGTTTGTGGGAGGGAGGGAGGAAATAAGTCATCCACTTATGCAGCATCGCTATCTTCTCCTTGTAACTTTCTGTTTTTGTGATGATTCAGAGAATCTACATGGGGTTCTGGTTTTGTGTGTGTGCCCAGATTCCAGAGATGTGGGCATCTCCAGAGACAAGATATCTTTGCACCTTTCAAAGATATCTTTGAAGTACTTAACCATGTGGATTCACTGTCTTTCTGTTGAAGACTTCGTAGCAATAGCGGCAGAGACTCTCCTTTATGATTTAAAATGGTGCTGAGAACTTATATTAACTGCATAGAGCAGAAGAAAATGTTTACAGAGTGACCATTTCTGTTTTTCATTTTTAAGAATTTTCCAAAGTTGACTTTTTTTTTTAAATGAGTGTTTTTCTGATACATGTTTTCATTTCTTTTGGGTAAATATCTAGGATGATGATTGCTTGGTCATATGGTAAGTATATGTTTACTTTTTTAAAAACTGCCAAGCTGTTTTGAAAGTGGCTCTTCTGTTTTTCAACCCTACCATCAATATATGAGAGTTTCAGTTGCTCCACATCCTTACCAACACTTATTTTTGTCCACCTTTTTAATTTTAGCCATTTTAGTGGGTGTGTAATATGGCAGTTTAATTTGCATTTCCTTAATTACTAATAATATTCAGCATCTTCCAATGTGCCTATTTGCTATTAGGATATCTTCTTTGATAACGGACTCTTCAAATCTTATGTGCTCTTTTCATTTTAATTTTTATTCATTTATTGTTTTTTAAATTTTTACTGAAATAAAGCTGATTTACAAGGTGTTAGTTTCATGTATACAGCAAAGTGGTTCAGTTATGCATATATACATAAATACATATATTCTTTTTTTACATTCTTTTCCATTATAGGTTATTACAAGATAGTGAGTATAGTTTCCTCCAAAGTTGGCTCTTTATAGTGGTTTATAGTGAAAACTCCTTGGAGTTGACTAGCCCAGAAATGTTATTAATTTGATAAATCAAATTCTCGAGTCTATAAAACCTTCGCTTTAGTTTTCTCTTAATCTATACCATGTATCAGACATTTCCTATATGGTAGTAGGATGGAAAATAACAATATCTACTTCTGTAAATTGACGTTGACCAGTGCAATTTTTCTAATTTTGATATTGAAAACTAGACTATGAAATATAGCTGGAAAAAATAGCAGAGGTTAAAAAAAAAAAAAGCAAACATGGTAACTTTGCTCCAGAGGATATACAGGCTTAATCCTTAAACCACACATTTCAGGATAACCCAGGTATATGTGTACCTATTCGGCAGTGGAGGAGGTGATTAAGAGCACTGAATCTGGAGCCACTAGGAGTGCTCACTGGTGTGTTGTGTAACCTCTCTGAGCCTCAGTTTCCTCTTTAAAAAATGAAGACGAGAATAGGACCTACATCCTTTAATTGCTATAAGGATTAACTGAGTTGGTACATGTGAAGGATTTTCAGCAGTGTCTGGCATTTACGTAAGCGTTAGCTACTATTACTACAGAGACAAGGCAAACAGGATAAGTAACTTGTTTTCCATTACTTGCTTTCTCTGTCTTGTACTCGAAAGGCATAAAGATACAGAAAAAGAGAAAAATCAAGTCTAAACCTCTGTAGGTTGCAGAACTGAGTTTCTTGTACGTAATAAATATGGGTGGAGGGCCTCCCTGGTGGCGCAGTGGTTGAGAGTCCGCCTGCCGATGCAGGGGATACGGGTTCGTGCCCCGGTCTGGGAGGATCCCATGTGCCGCGGAGCGGCTGGGCCCGTGAGCCATGGCTGCTGAGCCTGCGCGTCCGGAGCCTGTGCTCCGCAACGGGAGAGGCCACAACAGTGAGAGGCCCGCATACCACAAAAAAAAAAAAAAAAAAAAAAAAAAAATAAATAAATATGGGTGGAGGTGTCTGCATTAGCAGTTCAACTCACAGGCTGGGTTTGAATTGGTTCATCACTTGCAGCTGTATGTCCTTGGCTAAGTGACTTAACCTCTGAGTCTGTTTGCTTACCTATAAAATGGGAAAAATAGTAGTACCTACCTCATAGTGCTTTTGTGAGAATAAATGAAATAATAATAGTACCAGCCATATGATAAATTTGGAATGAATGTTAAGCTCTTTGTAATTATGAGTGCGTACTAACCATAATTCTTATTGATGGGACTCCTAGCTCTCCATTTTTTGATCAGCCATGGGCTGTCTCTTTAATGAAAACAGTGGCAAAGCTCTGTAAAATAAGGTAATTGTTCACATGCAAATATGAGTTGGCTATTTTTATCAAAAGTATATCTTCAGGACTCAAACTTTGGTTTCAGAAACAGTTTATTAACAAATGTGCATTCATAAGATTAAATTAGAGTA
The DNA here is from genome assembly GCF_949752795.1 of Hyperoodon ampullatus. NCBI lineage: Eukaryota > Metazoa > Chordata > Mammalia > Artiodactyla > Ziphiidae > Hyperoodon > Hyperoodon ampullatus. The sequence goes on from NC_136923.1 coordinate 93,840,054, forward strand.
TTAACATAATTTTTAGAAAAATGCCTTGAAATTACAATGTGAAAAATATCAAAATATTTAGAGTTCTAGAATGAGCTCCTGACTTGGAGATTTACAAATTTATTCTCTCATTCCTCATTTATTCTGCTCCTGTTGAATCTAAACCCAGGATGTAAAGTTGAATAGGACTGCGTGTCTGCTACCATCAGGAAGTTCACAGTACAGCTGGGAGTCAGTCAGTGGCTGTAGGACCACAAGTGGACTATGGGATCACTGTGGGCTGGTGCGGGGTTCCGAGGGCCTGCCAGACAGGGAAGACTGCCCAGAGGAAGGTTATCAGGCACCCTTGCAGTCACAGGGCACTAAACCTGTGGAATTCCGGGCACCTGTCTTGTGAGTATGTACTGATCTTGAAGAAGATCCCATATGGCTATTGAAACCCCAGGAGCAGTAGTTGCAGTGAAACTAGAAGAGAGAGACAGTGGAGGGAGCAAAGGGAGGGAGGATTCTTCACGGATCAGTGACTTACAGTCTTTAAAGAGATTACAGTGAGGTTTAATGTGACAGGTAATAGGACCTTATCAATCTCTTAATTTCGATTGACAGTTCTTTGAATAAATTTGAACTGTGACTAGCTGAAATTTTTTGTTTGATCAGGTTGACAGTTAAAAGAGTTATTATGCTTCCCCCACCCCCTTTGTGTCACAGAAGTTATCAAACATGTACAAAATAGAGCATAATGAAAGTCCATGTCCCCATCACCCAGCTTCAACACTCAACACATGGCCCATCTGTTTCACCACCATCCCTGCCTATTCCCTCCCTCACTGCATCGTTTTAAAGCAAATTCCCTATGTGGTACAATTTCATCCATTAATATCTCAATGTGTACCTCTAAAAAATAAGACAACCACAAAGCCATTATTGTACCTAAAATAATATAATAATTTTAATTCCTTAATGCCATTAAGATAGAAAGATGTTAGGTTTTTTAGAATAATAAGTGAAATAGATGTTGTCATGTTATATCTCTGTAATACCTGGTTTACTAATTTCTAGTTTACTAAGAGTATACTTTTGAATTACTTTTTATTTTCATATTGTCTAGTATTCAGTTCACAAACTGCCTTAGTTCACATTCAAATGTTATTATTTTATCAGAAACGTTAACCCTCTTTAAGCGGAAATTTACAAAAATCTGTAAGCCTAGTTGGCTTACGTAAAGCACTCCCAGAAAGAACAGAGTAATAACCTTAGAAAGTCAAGTGTTTACTCTGCAAACAGAATGGCATGTCTCGGGGATCTGCTGGAAGAAGAAGGAATTTAAAAAAATTTTTTATCTGCCAGCGAGTACCCTGGTTTAGAAGGTGGAGTTTCTGGTGCTTGCCCAGAAAGGAGGCAGCGGGCAGGTGCAAAAATAGGGCATTGTTATGGTGGTGGGTTCATTGTCCTTACACAAGCTGACGGAATCACAACACATTTGCAGGGTTCCTCTGCTTCATCCTGCTTTTGTTCTCTTGGGCAGCAAGGTTAGGCTAAGGAGCAGGACTCTTTCTGCTATTTTTATAATAATTTTTCAAAAGTAGGCTATAAATGTCACACAAAAATTCCAGTAGTGTCCCATTTGCTATTTCAAGTTTCTGTAATGTGCTACACTATGAAATACAGCTAAACATGTTTGTCCGTGTAAACAGAAAAGTAGTAACAACTCTTTCCACCTTAAAAAAATTTTATTAACCTCTGTTACTACAAATATGTAGAATTGATTTTTTAATTAAGAGAAAGGGATATTTTGGTGTATCCAAAATTAAAATTTGGTGTACTGAGTATATTCAGTACATCAAATAAAAAGGTGAAACAGCCAAAGAAAGCATTCCATACATCACAATATATTTTTGAATAGAGCTGGTTTTTGCAGAAAAGTGATTTATATCCTAGTTTCATTAAATCTTTATTTGAAAATATGAAGTTCATTTTTATGGGACTGTCTCTTGGCAGGGTGTGAGGTGTGCTGTTTTTCTTTTGGCTTCTGCATCAACTTCAATTTTCAGTTTATTCTACAAAGTTATTGTTAGTAAATCAGGAATTGATTTAGTCAATCTCTAAGCCAGAGTAGGTCATACTAAAATATGGTTTGATGAAAGTATGGAAAGAGTATATAGCCATATGTGTTTTATTTTTAGATTTTTTAATTACAAAATTAATTATTTGAATGTAAATCACCTATATGTTCAAGTATATCTTATGGAAAGTGAAAGCAGTCTCTTTGGAGATGATGTAGCTGATTTGGCTTTCTGTTTCTCATTAACTATTAAAACATCAAAGTAAAACCAGATGGACCAGTTGCATATTGGTACCTGTGAAGGTTGTCCAAATAAAAATCAGGTTTTTTAAAAAAATTTCTGCTATAATCAGTGTTTGCTGATTCAACAAAGATTTGTGCCTGTTTCTTTGTTAAGCATTGGGAATTCAAAGTTGAAAAGATTCTTACTTTCAAGGAGCTGATAGTCTAGTAGGAAGAGATAGAAAAATAGTAAGACAGTGTATACAGTGTATTTGGAACAGAAAGGAATCCCAAAGTTGTCTCGGGGCTATTGGGAAAGGTCCTTGGAAGACTCTGGGTTAATGGTCATTTTATTCTGTAGACCTTAACAAAAAGTAAATAATAGGATTCACTTGTTGATTGACCACCGTGTGCCAGGCCCTCTGCTGGTAGTAGGTATACATGTATATAATATGTACACATTCATGTAATAGGTGTATGTACATACACAGTATACACGCACACGTACAGACATATATACACGAGGGATGGGGGAGATGCCCTCATGGAGGTCGGTCCAGCAGGAAGAGTTAGGCAGTTTACAAGCAATGACTCATTATCACAGGGACACAGTTTAGACTGGTGAAGGGGGTGGAAAGGGCAGGGACTACCCGAGGTAGTGACTGTTTGAGACAGAAGAATGAGAGGGAGAAAACCAATATGAATAAGGGGCAGCCTGAGTGGCCAGATTGTGGCGAGGCTGGAGCCGCCGCAGAAGCCAGACCCAGAAGGCCTTACGGAGAATTAGAAAGAGTTTGGATTTCATTTGTACTGCAGGGAAGGCCGACCAAGGGTTTTAAGTAGCGGGGGGGTGGGGGTGGGGTGGGGTAACATCTGATTCATAATTTGGAAATATGACTCTTACTGGGTATGTGGGAAAATGAGTGTCATTTTCTGGTTAGGTCTGTGGAAAACAGACAGTAGAAAGGGTTGAGTAGGGTCAGAGGCCAGATAAGGGAACGGGACCGGGATGGGGACAAGTGAAAATGGATCCCAGGGGTATTCTGGAAGCAGAATTAACAAAATTTGGAGTAATTAGATATTGGAGAGAGTGGTCAGTTTTGTCATCTTCTCATAAATGTGAAGATTGAAATATGTCCATTGGAATTGGCAACATGTGAACCGCTGGTGACCATGAGAAGAGCAGCTTCAGTAGAGTGAAGGGGGCATAAGCCATGTTGTACACGTTGTTAATTCTCACAGCAGCCGTAGTGTCCTTGTCCCTGTTTTATGAATTTGAGAGAGTTTAAAGTAACTTTCCAAAATTACCCAGCTAGAAACTTGTGAAGCAGGCATTTGAACCTTGTCTTCTTGACCTCAGAGGCTGTGCTCTGTGTACCGCGTTAGGCTGCTTCATAGACGGGTAGTGCTCGTGGAGGACGCCCTGTGTTCCCTCTCCTGTGATTTTGATTTGCGCGTCTCCACTGACTAATGACGTTGAGCAGCTTTTCATGTGTTTATTAGCCATTCATGTATCTTCTTTGGTTAAATGACTACCGAAATATTTTGCCCATTTCTTAATTAGGTTGTCTTATTGAGTTGAAAGAGTTCTGTATTTTGGATACAAGCTCTTTGTCAGATATGTGATTTGCCAATATTCTCTTCCAGTTTGTGGTTGTTCATCTTCTCATCTGTATATTTTGAAGCACAAAAGTTTTTAATTCTGGTGAAATCCATTTTATCAAAAAATTTTTTAATGAATTGTGCTTTTGTCGTATCCAGGAACTCTTTGCCTAATTCAAGGCCATGGAGACTTTCTCCTTTTCTCTTCTAGAAGTTTTATCATAGGTTGGGTTTCACTTAATTGTGGAGATCATGGAATCCTTCTGTGAGGAAGTGGAACTTAAGCTGAGATCTGGAAGCTGAGTAGGAGCTGAAAGGGGAGGGAAGAGATTACGTCCAGAGGAAACAGCACGTGCAAAGCTCAAGGCTAGTGGGCTTATGTCAAGTTTGAAGAGGCAGAAGGAAGGAGAGCATTCGAGCTGGGGGCAGTGAGTGCAGGTGGTGGTACCTGATGAGACTGGAGAGGTGACGGGGTCATGGAGGCCATGTGAAGCAGTCCTTCTAAGAGCACTGGAGTTCGGGAGGGTTTTATTAGGAAGGGCGTGACATGACCAGGTTTGCTATGCAGAACAGTCACTCTGGCTACTATGCAGAAATGGATGGGAAGAGGGCTGGTGTGGATCTGGATTGACCAGCTAGGAGGCTCTTGACCAGTTAGTGAGAGAGAATGGTAGCTTGGGCCCAAGGGAAATGTGAAAATTAGGACGATTAGGGACATTTGAGGGCTTACCTGCCTTGAATTCTGCATGGTCAAGCGTCCAACCTGGAGGCTATAATAAGGGTGAGTAAGCCAGTGTCTGTGGCTTCCAGTCTGTTCCCTAGCACACACCTCTTTTTGGTTCTGTTCATTGGATTCTCTTTACCAAAAGGAGATGGTCCTAATAGCCCACACACAGCAATTGAGTTTAAACATCTTCACTGCTTTCATCCTACTTCACAAGACTTAGGAAAAAAATTAAAAGCAAGTTAGTTATTTATTCATACGTCCATTTCATTAAAAAAAAGTTAAGTACTTATTTTATGCTACACACATAGAAGAGCAAGTACCTTTGTTGTAGAAAAGCGGCTTATAATCTAGGGTCGAGTAGTCTCAGATGGACCCTCCCTACTGTTAATTCAGGAAGTTATCAGGGGAAATGTAACTGAGTCTGGTGAATATGAGAGAACAATGACAGTGCCACAAACTGAGCTGTAACCCACTAATTCTACAAAAGATAATTGTGAGACATTTTCAAGCACCACAATATCAACTTCAACTCTGAGCTTTTACTTTAGTTCTGAAATATGAAATGTGGAAGAATCTTTTCTACGATTTTCCCAGAGTATCCTTTAATTGACTCAGTGAATTAATAGTAGCAAATTACGATTCCTCAAAGGGATTACAAAAAATTGAATTCACTTTATCTTTCAAAATACAACAGAAAGGGTGGCACAGTGGTTGAGAGTCCGCCTGCCGATGCAGGGGACACGGGTTCATGCCCTGGTCTGGGAAGATCCCACATGCGGCGGAGCGGCTGGGCCCTTGAGCCATGGCCGCTGAGCCTGCGCGTCCGGAGCCTGTGCTCCACAACGGGAGAGGCCACAACAGTGAGAGGCCCGTGTACTGCAAAAAAAAAAAAACCAGAAAGTACTGGGATTTCTAGACTAATGGTAAGAAGTATCTTGCTCAGAAAACTAAAACATGTATTTTTCTAAGTGCTTTCCATTCTGTCTGTGAAATTGATACCTGGGAACATATTTCCTCTTCTACAATTTTCTGAAGTATACAGAGAATCGAAGGTTTCTCTTGACTTCAGGTATAGAGAAAGAGAGGTAACGAAATGCTGATATAAAGGAAGAACGACAACATGGTATTGAATCCCTTTGCAGGAACATTTTAGCTGCTTACTGTCATAAATGGTAAATAAATGTAGTACCTTTTTGACCATCAAAATTAAGAGATTCTAGGAAATGGGAAAATATTTCATCTCTTGTGTGCATACCCATGATCGTAAATGGAAGGAATTAGGCTTAGGATAGGTAAGGGTGAAAAAAGAAAAAGATAAGAAATTCACTGTCAGATTCTGGGGCTTTTTCTAAGGGATCCACCTATGTTTTTATTTTATTTTATTTTTTATTTTTTTATTTTTTTGCAGTACGCGGGCCTCTCACTGTTGTGGCCTCTCCCGTTGTGGAGCACAGGCTCCGGACGCGCAGGCTCAGCGGCCATGGCTCACGGGCCCAGCCGCTCCGCGGCATGTGGGATCTTCCCGGTCTGGGGCATGAACCCGTGTCCCCTGCATCGGCAGGCGGACTCTCAACCACTGTGCCACCAGGGAAGCCCTCCACCTATGTTTTTATAAGCAAATTTAGGAACTGGCAAAGCTGCCTGAGCCAAAAAGGCAGAGCTACCTGTTGCCAAGAGCATTGTCATTAATTGCCTTGACCATGGAGAATAAAAAATTCCTCTGCATACAAGGGAAGGTAGATAGAGGACAGTGAAAAGGCCTGAACAATTTGTGCCAAAATGCTTATCAGATCACTTCTCTCTCTGGAGTACTGTGTGGTTCTGTCTTACCTGAATTTAAAACAGAACATATATCTCGTATGGTGCCATCTTACATAATATGAAGTTTGTGTTTTTAAGGGTTTAAAAATCTTGTATCCTTATCTAGGACCTAAGTTTATATGCTAACATATTCAAAGGACATGGAAACATAGGGCTGTTTCCCTGATATGTTACAAACCATCTCATACAGTCAACTCAACTTGTTTTACTATACTTTTAGGCAGACTCTTTCAAAAGATGGCAAGCGTTTGGGTTTTTTGTTTGTTTGTTTTTTGTTTTTCTCTCCTGCTTATGATCTTATACAAAAACACAAAGTGATAAAATGAAAATAATTCTGTTTTGGCTTAGATAAACTTTTTTCCTGGGTGGGTGTTTCTTGAATGCTGTGCCTTCTTACTCCTATCTTGTAATTAGTCATCGATTTGCTATTTTCATAATCATTCTTCAGTTCCTATTTTGTGCCTAGAACAGGGAAAGACCACACGAAGTTGCCTAAGAAAACAACTTATTTCTGTGTATTGGATTGGTGGGCAAGCCTTGGTTCTAAGGAATATTGACATTTTGTGGAGAGTTCATGGAAAGGACACTGTCGTGTCACATCCCAGCTTCAAAACACTATGGGTCTTGTTTTAGGAGTGGTAGCTCAACTTACAGACTTTCCTTGGAACAAAATAGGCTTCTTATATATCTTGCTGCTGTTTTAAGTACATATCATTGAGTTCATATAAGGGATTTCCCATAATCTCATGCGTGTATTGAACCCTTCATTGAAAGGATAAATATCCTTACAGGTTGTACGCTTCTGGATAAACTCAATATTCCTTCAGTTTCTCTGCCTACTTTCAGTTGTCAACCCCAAGGAAAAGTTCATTGCATCGTTTTGTAAATATGAATTTTGGGAAGTGATTCAGAGACTGTATTTTATTGATCATTTGGGGGTGGCATTATGTTTGGAATGCCATTTTTAATGCTTTACAGGTTTCTTGGCCAACTTTTCCGTAGTCCTTGGGTAATGGCATTTTTGTATTAAAGTGAATCTTGTTAAGCTCAGGTGTTTTTGAATGTGTACTACACTGATTTTATGGACCAATTTGACACCATTGTCCACTGCCAGCCCCTGAAAGCCAGCTGTAGCCACTTCCTGCTCCCACTGTTAGCCTTGGTGATGATACATGTTTGTTCTCAGCGCATACAATGGGATGCCAGTGTTTCCCTTCAGCTGTGCTGCTGTTTCCTGAGCTGCTGTGTCTGTTTGTCTTCTGCATGACTGCATCTTGAACACCTGGCCTGCTGTGACTGCCTTCTGCACCTCTGCAGTCAAGCAGCCGGTGGGAAGCCTGCTACCACCCACCTGTGCATGGTGCCCCTGCTCCTGGATGTGTGGTATCGACTGTGCAGCCCCCGTGCCAGGGTGGTCACCAGGTCATTCACCGGACTCTCGCTGAGCACGTGGCAGGCGCTGAGGCTGCCAGGCTGAAAGTGTAGGGGAGGAAGACGTTCTCCTCCACCTCTTAGGTTTAGCGCCTATGCCCTGAACAGTAAATTGACAAAAGACAGATTTTTTATTTGATGGCAGTATTTGAATTTTTGTGTACACATGGAGGCCTTCATAGAAAACAAGTGAAGACCCAGAGCAGCCGTTAGACCCAGGGGTTTCTGTAGCATTTTAACAAAGGGTGATGAGTTGTGCAGATACAACTAGACAAGGAGGGAGAGCTCAGGCTTCTAGGGGTGGTGGACTGTGGGAAGGTGAGTATATGGGGACCTAATGGGAGAAGGGGGTTACTGAGTGACGTTTGTTACACGGACTCAGGCTGCTGCCTTCTCTGTTGATGCATCGTCTCCTCTGCCTGGTAGGGGAGCGGGAGACAGCTTTACAAACGTAAATTTATATTGCCTTTACAAAGGGAAATTTGTACCCTGCTTTCAGACAGAGAGGGGAAGGCCAAAGAGCTTTTCCCATTTCTGCTGTTTCTATATCGCCTTTAGCTCAAAATAATCCTCAGACCAAAGTGGCATATTTTGGGGTGGCATATCCCAATCCCCTTAAGAGACATCATGTCTGCCCTCGAGGAACCTAGTGTCTGGTGGAGGAACAGAGGGTAGGCATGTGGCAGCAGTGACACTTACCTGTTACAGTGGGAGTGGGGAGGAAAGAGAGCCTAAAGCTCCCTGCATTTGTCAGACGGCGAGCAGTTGAGCTGAGACCCGGAGGATGAGCAGAGGTTGGCTGAGTGCAGGCCCCTGAGCCAAGGGCAGTGCGGTCACAGTCAAGGGCAGGGGAGAGCGCGTGGCTTATTTGGAGCCCTAGGATGCTGGCTGTAAGTCGTGTGTAACTGGGAAAGCGGTTTCTTAGCGATACCTACCTCCTGAATAGTGGTCTAGTTTCCAGGCTGTTCTTGCAGAAGTCCTCACTGCCCATAATGTAAAGAGCCAGGAGAAAACAGGAAGAGCAGGGGGTAAGATAATCTCTGAACACCATTTTGAATCAGGAATAGTGGGTCTCTGACATTTCGTACTTGTCTTTTTCACTTTCTGGTCCCTCTTTCTGCTGGGCCTTTATTACCCTCATGGCCAAAGCTCCCTACTGAGGCCTCCACCACAGCTGCCCTCTCCCCCTTTCTTCAAAATCGTCTACTTTTCTACCCATTTCTCCCCACATCTAGCATCTGTATCTATTTTGAATGTTGCAGTTTTCTAAAAGCTCCCAAATAGAGTATTCTCGATTTGCTGAAAAGAGAAACGTAAAATATGTAAATCTCTAATGGTGAAATTTCAGGAAGTAGTTCAAAGGGAAGTGAGGAATTCGGTCTACTCCACAGGCTGCCCCGTGTGTTGATGTGTTGCTCTCCCACTGGTTCCTTCTTCATGCAACTTCTTCCTCTGCTTCTGGACTCAGGGATCTCCTCAGGGACCATCTCCTGCCATCCCTGCTGGCTAGTACCGCCGGCCTGTCTGGGAAGCACAGAATCCATGTCTCATCCCCACCCTGTTAGCTGGCAGTGAGGGACTTATGGTACAAGGAGGGAAGGGACCAAGGCAGCCATTCATAGTACTAATTTATTCATGAGTCACTCATTCATAAGCTTCCAACAGCTTGTAATTGAAAGTGATAAATCCCCATTTCTAAAGTATTTTCTGGAAATAATGTGGTATGATCGGCTTTCAAGCATGTTGAGATTTGACTGTCACTGAACCTTCTAGAAGCAGGATGTTTCCAACCTGTGGCATGAGGACATTTATAGCGAGAGGCTCTTGCATCCAAAAGCATGCTGACCTTTGGGTCCTGTGTGAAAATACAGTTGAAATGTATGCAGTATTCTGTGGCAAATGTGTGTAAATGTTGTGCAGAATAAAATTCAAAGTCATTTTTAAAAGTGCTACGGAATTCATAATAGATTTCTGTTGTCACGTATTTTCTCAGTAAATTGTCAATAAAAGTACACCCACTCTTAAACCTGAAAAGGTTTGAAACCATTGTTCTAGATTGCAATTTTTGGACTACTTAATTTGAAATCAAGGCAGCATAAGTAAAAACATTTCCGAAGGTAATTATTTTGAATATTATTGAGTGTTCTTCAGTGATATTTAAACTCTAAAGAAATCTAACATCTGAATTATTCTATCAGCATAGAGAATCATTATGCTAATGTGTGATCTTCAGCTGAACATAATTTTGATCTCAGCATCCCACTGGTGGAGTGTGGGGAGCTGCCTGTGTAACCAGGGGGTTCTCTCCCCTGTGGACAGGACACTTCCTGAGGGGGACTTGGGATTGGCCCACAGGAGCTGGCTCCAGGTAGTGTGACTTGCGCAGTCACGGGGCAGAGCCCCGGCCCAAAAACTTCCTCTCTTAGCTTTGTTCCTTGAGCTTTAAAGGCCTTTGGATTCTACTGTGTCCTACTAAAATGCAGATGTCCTTTCAGGGAGACACTAAACCTAAAAACACAGCATCTTGGCTCTGAATTGCTGGAAGGATCTTGTCCTCTAAAAACTTTTCACAGACCTTAGTCAACAGCTAGCTGAGTATAAAGGGCTGGTGGGAAAGATAACACAAGCTAATGAGGGCAGGAAAACTAGCTCCAGGAGAGGAGGCCAGGTAGCCACGGAGACCCCGGGGAGCAGGGGGCTCCACGCCAGCTGCGTCTTGTGGATTTCCAGATCCACATCCCCCTTGAGAAGAAGAATATCATTTGTTCGGGTAGAAATGCTCAAATTGTGGACCTGCAGATGGCATTCCTTCGACACCTCCTTTGGGGTCAAACATAAAATAGAAAGTGGTGCTATCTCTGATTGCATTTTATTTTTGATGTGACTCATAAGAAAGCAACCAAAGCTTAAGTTTGTTTCCCCATACTGATGGTGAGACTCATGTCAGGGGGCAGCTGTCAGCATTGGCTCACATTTGTCAAATTGTTGCTTGTTCCTGGATGAGTAAGATACAGAAATATAAAATTTTATATAGTTAATGAAAATTTAAATTTAGTATCTATATCTCTAATGTTTCACTCATGATTTTAAAAAACTGTAGGCTTCAACACCAGGCCCAATCACTACCAGCAAGTTTGGTTTTGTTTTAATTAACATTGTCTCATTTTCAGATGTACTGAGATCTTATTGTCTTCTTTCTCTTTTTGCCCCCCTCCGCCAAATTTCCTTAGACAGGCATCTGAGTTTAGTTTTTGGAGATTTCTCAAAATTTTCTTATAATATAGCAGCCAGTCTACATCACTGTTATCATAGATATGAGAACTGTTACTTGAGAAAATTCCAGTGACACTACTTTTGTACTGAAATTCAAATGTTAGGAGCAAGGGAGTGATTTTGGGTTTTGTGTTCTTAAGTTTTGTGTTTGCAAAAAAGTCATTCCTTCCTTACAAGTGTTAGAAGTGGGAAGAACTTGTTTTCTTTTGTTTTTAAAGTTTAGAATTTCGGAATAGAAAATATTGATGTGAAACCTAGGTGTGATCTATCTTAATCCATGAATAGACTATGTTTAATAGCTGTGAATCCATAGCAGGTTAAGGTATTCTCAAATTTTTAATTACGTGATTACTTCTGTTGCATAATGAGCATACCAGGTTTTCAAGGTTGAGAAGTTTGTTAGTTTAAACGTTTTGCCATTTAAACCATTGTTATTTGCTGTTTAGTCTGTCCAAGATTACCAATTTTCAAAGCAGTAGAATGTATTATAAAATTTTTTAATATTTCAGAAAGGTCTTTAAAATCTCTTAATGTCTTAGGTTATCATTGTGATTAACTACTTATATTAATGAAGCTCAAAAATGTTGATTAATGGAAATTTCTGGTTGTAAAAGTTCCAGGTAACACTAAATTTTACTGTAGTATTGCTATAAAGTAGTATGTATATATATATATATATATTTTTTTTTCTTTTCTTTTTTGCGGTACGCGGGCCTCTCACTGTTGTGGCCTCTCCCGTTGCGGAGCACAGGCTCCGGACGCGCAGGCTCAGCGGCCATGGCTCACGGGCCCAGCCGCTCCGTGGCACGTGGGATCCTCCCGGACCAGGGCACGAACCCGTGTCCCCTGCATCGGCAGGTGGACTCTCAACCACTGCACCACCAGGGAAGCCCCAAAGTAGTATATTTTAAATCATGAACAAATAAGCTATAAGGAGTTAATAGGCATGTAGTAAATATGCTTATTAAACATATTGAATAAATTAAATTTGTGAATATTACCTAAGAATAAGTGAATAAAGAAGTATATTCATACACTGAACATTTTAAAAGAAGGAATTTTTTATTTTTATAACCACCCAAAACAATAAAGTATTAGTTGGATATGTCAAAATACATATTTATTATGATTATTGGGGAATGAAAATATATTTTGTGTGTTTATAGAATCTTATGCTTATTTGAATTTTTAATTCTAAAGCTATATAACATTACAAAAAGTTTATACCATTGAGGGCAAACAACCATCCACAATCTCACTGTATTAATGAAACTAATTTTTCAGGAGTGCTTTACCAGCCCTTTTTCATGTGATAAGTTACACATATTTGTCTTTTTATTCTTCTTTTACTTAATATCTTATGTCTTTACCATGTTTGTTGTTGGCTGCATGATGGCTCATCAAGTGGCTGAGTCATTTAATACAGAAATGAGCTTCTTTAGGTAGGTAGTAGCTCTTTTATCCTTTTGGATTATGTCCTTAGCGTGTATCTTCAGATGCGGTATCACTAGGTGAAAGTATGTTAGAGATTTTTAAAATCAGATTGCTTTCTAAGAGTCTTTTTAACAATTTATGCAAACACTAGTAATGAAAGTATCTCACCTCACTCTTGTTAGCATTGTTTTTATATTGGCCAATATGTAACTGGACAAAAATGGTACTTCATTTTTAATAACATATAGGGCTGAACAATTTTTGGTTTCTATGAACTGTCTGCTTTCTCTATTGAAAAGATTTTATTGGGGTCTGGATTTTTTTTTCTTTTTCTCTTTTTTTTTTTCCTGATACGCGGGCCTCTCACTGCCGTGGCCTCTCCCATTGCGGAGCACAGGCTCAGCAGCCATGGCTCACAGGCCCAGCCGCTCTGCGGCATGTGGGATCCTCTCAGACCGGGGCACGAACCCGTGTCCCCTGCATCGGCAGGCGGACTCCCAACCACTGCGCCACCAGGGAAGCCCTTTTTTTTTTTTTTTTTTTTAAACTGTGGTAAAAATAATGATCTTTCGCTACTTGTGGCAATTGTTTTTCCTCAATCTGTTGTTTCCCTTTTTATTGTTTTTTTTAAATATCCAAGAGTGTTTACTGTTCATGTTACACAGTATCTGTTGATCCTTGATAATTTCTTCTATAGTGTGTAAGATCCCTTATTAGTAAATTTAAAGGTTTAATTTGGTTTTCATTTCTTTTTCCGAATATCATTTTTGGTTTTCAGTTATTTAATTTATCCTGTATGCCTCTAAATTGATTTTATAAATGGCCAACTAGTTTTCACAGTGCCACTTATTACAAATTTCTTACTTTCTCCTTTGTTTCTGATATATCCTTTATTATATTTGTTTAGCATATGATCACATCTCTTGGGGATTTTCCACTTCAATGATCCACCCATCTCTTTTTGTTTTACATAATGTTGGTGGTTTTTAAAAATTATTTATTCATCTTGTCTGTGCTGGATCTTCGTTGCTGCGTGCGGGTTCTTCAGTTGCGGCATGAAGAATCTTTTTCTTTTTAGTTGTGGCATGTGGAATCTTTAGTTGCGGCATGCATAATCTTTAGTTCCAGTGTGCAGCCTCTTAGTTGCAGCATGCATGTGAGATCTAGTTCCCTGACCAGGGATTGAACCCAGACCCCCTGCATTGGGAGTGCGGAGGCTTAGCTACTGGACCACCAGGGAAGTCACTCCATAATGTTTAAATTGTTGTTTTGTGAAGTGTTTTAATATCTGGTGGGGCTAGGCTTCTCCTCACCTCTCACCACCTTTTAAAAAAATACATGATCAAGTTTTGATTTCAGAATTACTACGAAAAATCCATTAGATAGCTTTTGATTCTTTTCCATACCCATGACTTTGAAAACTTGAAATAATTTCAGTTTCTCCATTAGATTTTGATATTTAACAATTTCATTTCCTGTGTTAATTTCTATAACATGTATAATTTTTATTTTATTTTTATTTTTTTTTTTGCGGTACGCGGGCCTCTCACTGTTGTGGCCTCTCCCGCTGCGGAGCACAGGCTCCGGACGCACAGGCCCAGCAGTCACGGCCCACGGGCCCAGCCGCTCCGCAGCAAGCGGGATCCTCCCAGACCGGGGCTGTATAATTTTTAAATCAGATTATTCATTTCATTGATGCTTCAAAATGTGTTAGCATGTATTTGGGCATGATAGTTAGTACAGGGAAGGAAAAAATGTTTTCCTCGATCCTCTTAGGATCCTTGGCTAGATCTGACAATTAAAATGACAGAGATTAACAGGAGAAAAGTGTACAGATTTAGTTAATGTTAACTTTTACGTTAACACGGGGGCCTTCATAAGGAAATGAAGACCCAAAGAAAGAGTTAACTTGAGTGTTTTAATCCAGGTTTGAAGAAGAGTGGATGTTCATGGAGAAATGTCATTAGGACAGAGGCTCTGAGGTAAGTGTGGTGAACTGGAGGAGACTAAGCCAGGCCAGCATGTTGCACTCTTCTCCGTGTCCCTCCGTCTTGGGGATAAGGATGCTCCTCTCTTCAGGGTACAGGGAGGGCACCTCCCCCATGAGGGTCTTAGGACCTGCTTCAGGGGAGAAGAGCAAGGGGGAGGTCAGAGTGAGCTTCCTGCTTCTGCCATTTTCTCAAACTCCTTCAGCTGAAAGTATCAGTATGCCAAGTCCAGAGCCCCATCACCAGTCACATATTTTTACATCTCTTCTGCCTCCATTGGCATACCTTCTTTGCCATATCTAACTCTGGTATATGTATTTTTTTCTTCTCTTAATTTTTATTTGACAGAGTTTGTCTATTAGTTTTAAATACAAATGTAATTTTATATTGATTACATTAATATAATCCACGTTGTCTCTGCAAATGGCGAGGATGAGGACCTCCTCCTTGGTTGGATCTGGGTTCAGGACAAAGAACAGATGGTCACAACATTTTTGTCTCCTGCTGTATGAAGCCCCCAGGCCGTGAGCTGGGGACTGGTAAGGGATTCCACAGAATATGGGATCCAGCGCTTTTCTGATCCTGAAGGCGCTTGTCTCTTATCGGTAAAAATGACTACAAGTCCTGCTTATTTATGATTATACGTTTTGGCTGCTGCTGGAGAGTTTCCTTTTTGGATGATTTTGTAAATATTTTAAAGAGAGTTTAGGAGAGGATGTTTCTGTCATTTCCATGAATTGTGCCAACTTCCCCATCTTATATTTATTCTTTTCCATTATATAAATATTTGTACAAAGTAAAAGTTTGAATGAAGTGGATGCACAGAAACAGTTCATTAAGGGCTGTGGTTCTCAAAGTCTGGTCCTTGGACAAGCAGCATCAGCATCACCTTGGGATTGGTTAGAAATGTAAATTCTCTGACCCTACCAGTTACTGAATTGGTAACTCTGGGCATGGGGCCCAGTGATCCAGCAACCTCTGTGTCACCAGCCCTCGAATTGATTTTGGTGACACTAAGGGCCTGCTATCTCCATAACCCCTTTGAATGAACTCTGTAAGAGTTGATTTTCATACTGAGACACAAGCAGCTGGTTTGTACTTCTTTTTCTAGAGTGTTTAATGTACTAACAATAACAACAAAAAAAAACTTTGGAGTTTGGAAGGATTCCTGTAGCAATCTAAACCCTTCCCATTTCCCCCCCAAATTTTGTTAAGTAGGTCAGTACTCTAAGTAAAATTAAGGAAAATGTCAGGACTTTAAAATTCTAGGAAATTGGGCTAAATATTCATAACACAGAGCTTCTAGCCTGGAGTTTTTTAAATCTTACAAGAAAAAATTGGAAACTATCCAAAGAATGGGATAACATGGCATACGCTTGATATCTAACACAGCAATTTCACATACTGTTTCTGTAAAAAGTATCCTTTGTAACATATCACGGACTAGCCCTTTCCAGTGGAGTTGAACCGCCCCTTTAAACTGACGTCTTACCCATCTAGTTCTCTGTCCACCCCGGCAGGAAGCACAGCCGTCCTGACGCTACCTAGACTCACTTCAGGCCACGGGCCCTCCAGTCCGACCCCCGTCATGACGTTGGCACAGGTTCATAACTCGTGAAGCCTCTGGCCACAGTTTGAGTGCACTTCTCACTTACCCATTAATCTTAAGCTTTCTGTTCTCATCATTCTTTAAGCAGTAAAATGACCAGGAAGATAAATGCAAACATACCTTCAGCGTTTTGTTAATAGTTGAATCTGATTTTCTTGAAAAGTTACTGTCAAATTCAAAAGGTCCTAAATCCTTTACCGCTAATCTGATTTTCATTTAATTTTACCAAAAAAAAAAAAAAAAAAAAAAAGACAGGATTCAGGAGACCTCTTCCTGCCCCAGTCGAAAGGAAGTAAAAATAGAATTATAGCCTTTAAGAGCTGGACGTGACTTTCTTATGGATATCATCCAACGCCCCCCCAACCCCTTCCTAACTGATGGGAAACTGGAGGCCTGGTGGGGTGAATGGTGTGGCTCAGAGACCAGCAGCCTCATCAGGGGATTCTAAGCTGCCTTGCTCCTCCCGCAAAAAATAAGGTATAGTTGAGCATTTCTGTCTTACTGCTTTGGGCAAACCTTGTACACATCATGTTTCCGCAGTGTCTATTTTGCTAGTACTCTAGAGAGTGGTCATTTCCTTCAGGGTAATTGATAGAAATTTTTTAAGTGTGCCAGAAGTTTAGATACTAGAATAGTGTTTGTTTCCTGTGACATGGGTTTAGGAAACAGCTGTTCCGGTAGCTACTCTAAATGACTGAACTTTGTGGAGTCTCCTTAGGAGTTGCCATGAGTTGTTGTCTAAAGGAGTTATTTATTGTCTGTCTGCAAAACCTGCCATTATTCTAAACTACTACATTTTAGGTAAGAAGTATCCTTTATTAGTTGCATGTAGAAGCAATAAGTACCTTTTGGCTTTTGATAAATGTGTGTGTGTGCATGCGTCCGTGTGTGTTGGAGGGGGGCTGAAGAGAAGCTCTATAAAGAGCCATTTAACTTTCTTTTAAAACATGTGTTGACTTTAACATGCACAGAATTTTTTTTCCCGAAGACCCAATTCTGAGGAATTAAGGAAAGGGCTCTATAATACTTTCAAATACTCATAGAAATAATGTATGGTATAAAATAATTGTAAACCTGTCTTGGAAACTAATTGTTGATGAAGGGTAGACAGAAAACTTTTAAAAACTGTAGAGGCATAGGGCACAGAAGTTGGTATTTTAAATGAATGTTTAAAACCTACAATTCTAGGACAGGATTAATTAAAGGCCTTTTTTGTCCTCCCTGAAACAATCTGTATTCATTTTTTAAGGCAGGGCAGGAGGTTGGGGAGACTTTAAAAATGGTTGAGTGTGCCGTATTTTGAAAACTAATTTGAGATAGAAATAAAAGGTGACTGTTAAATGGTAAAAATACAGAGTAGGTGGGTTTTAAAAATGGAAGGAAATCTTGTATATTTTGTCACTAACAAGTCCTCCGTTCCTGTATAGAATTTTTCTAAAATATATTTTCCTATTTAAATAATAGCAATTATTGGAAATATTTAAGAGGAAGTTGAAACTTGTTTCTAACAGACACATACTCTGGGGAAAAGGACGAGGGAAGGAAACAGATTCTCTATCACAGTTGTTAAGTAGGTCTCACCAAATGCTGGTGAGGAAGGATGTGGGAGAATGAGGTCCCCCCTCCACTGGTGACAGGGGCCACTCCGGAAAAGAGTTGGCAGTTCCTTTCAAAACCAACAAATGCACGTACCATATGACCCAGCAATTGCATTCTTGGGCATTTATCTCCAATAAATGACTTACTTTCATCCAGAAGCTGGTACACAAATGTTCATAGCAACTTTACAGTATCCAAAAATTGGAAGCCACCCAGGTGTCCTTCAGTGGGTGACTAGGACCACTAACTGTGGTCCCTCCACACTGTGGACACAACTCAGCAACAAAAAGAAACAAATTCTCAATATGAGCAACTGCTAAGATGAACCTCAAGAATATGCCAAGTGAAAAAAGCCAATCTCAGAAGGATATATATATATATATACCACATGATTTCATTTAGGTAGCATTTGTGTAATAACATGATCACAGATTTGGACTTAGGGAGGGGTAAGGGTGGAGGAAGGGGGAGGGGATGGTTACCAGAGGGCAGCCGGAGGAGCTTGTGGTAAGAGTAATGTTGAGCATCCTGGTTGCACTTGTTACACAAGCCTGCGTGTGTGATGAGCCTGGAGAGAGCTCCCCCGTCCTGTACACCCACACACGCACACGAGTGCATGCATGACTGGGGAAATCTGAATAAGCTCTGTGGAGTGTACCGGTGTCGTTTTTTTGGTTTTGATATTGTACCATAACTGGATAGGGTGTTAGCACTGGGGAGACTCGGGATGGGTGTGTGGGACCGGCTCTCTTCATTTCTTGACAACATCCTATGAACGTGTAACTATTTCAGAGTAAAAAGTTGAGAAAACAGCAACTCTTCCAGTGGTACAAAAAGAGAAAAAAAAAAAGACTGAATATTGCAATTTCATATGGTTCAAGGAGAACAGAATGTACACCAGATGCTGATGAGCGTACATCAAAATGTTAGTAGTGCTCCTCCACTTATGGTGATTTCAGAGAGGTTTTCACCTTACTATTTGTGCTTTTTTTTTTTTTTAATTGTTTATTTATTTATTTATTTTTGGCTGCATTGGGTCTTTGTTGCTGTGCATGGGCTTTCCCTAGTTGCAGTGAGTGGGGGCTACTCTTCGTTGCGGTGTGCGGGCTTCTCGTTGTGGTGGCTTCTCTTGTTGCGGAGCACGGGCTCTAGGCGCGCAGACTTCAGTAGTTGTGGCACGTGGGCTCAGTAGTTGTGGCTCGCAGGCTTTAGAGTACAGGCTCAGTAGCTGTGGCGCACGGGCTTAGTTGCTCCACGGCATGTGGGATCTTCCTGGGCCAGGGCTCAAACCCGTGTCCCCTGCATTGGCAGGTGGATTCTTAACCACTGAGCCACCAGGGAAGTCCACGTGCTTTTTTATGATTAAAATTTTTTCCACAATGTACATGCATTGTTCATGCATCAAAAAAAAAGCTTTTAAATAAATGGCAAATAATTAGAAACATAAGAAAAATAGTGGGTCCTATTTTTTTAAATTCTGTCACAGTGACGGAATTTAGTGTAGTAATTTAGTGATCATGTAGTTTGACAGCCTCTTGGCAGTTAAATTTTTGTCAAAAAACAGTTTAGGAAGGTACGTGCCTACTTGTATTTAGAAATTTGCTTAGGAATTTACAGAGATTTCACATTTCTTCCTTGATCATATCATATGCATTTTAGTATCACAAAATTTGTATTCTCGATATAAAAACATCTGAATTGTAAATATTTAAATGATAGATTTAAAATCTATTCTTAGTCTTATTTATCATGAACGAAAAATGTTCTCAATCTTTAATATTATGTAGAGATTACCAGAATTTTTCCTAACTCATATTTAATTAAATTTTATTGTTTTCTCTTCTAACAATTTTGGATTAAAGATACTCTTCAGTAACTCAACGGAGAGGTTTGTCCTGGTTTTCCTCACATCATCCGTTTCTTTCTTCCCAGCAGCTCCAGGCTTTTTCAGTCCTTAACACCTCACTGTCTTTTATTACTTATCAGTTCTGTTAAAAGGGCTTAGTTGTGGAATAAGTTGAAAGTGTTCCTGAAATGAGCCTGATGGATTTTTAAAAATATCTCATATATACCCTTATGCCCCATTAAAACATATAATTGAGAATTGATTATAACATCTTCACTGGTAATGGAATTTTTTTTGTTGTTTTGAGAAATTATCCAATTGAAATTGATAGTGGAGGCTAGAGTGGAAGTTGCAGTCAGATAAAACTTGAGCAATGACCTGGAGCTGAAATAAAGGAGACACAGACCTGGGTTGATAATGGAATTAAATGATTACTCCTGACTCCTGGTAGAAAAACTACAGCATCTTTTATCTAATTTTTTGGTGTGTTTATTTTTTTTTCTTTTTAATCTTAAGGCTATTTGTTGAAGTTCTTTAAAATCTTTGTATTTGTCTGGCTTTCCCCGGTATAATAAATGACATCTTTGATGGGAATAGTGGGTCATTTTTCCTTATAGAAAATGTTCTATAATTTCTGTTTTTCCACAGTCTTTCTCCCAAAGTCAGATGCTCTTAAACTTCTAGATTTGAAATATTCCCTCAGTGTCCTTCCATCATTTCTCCACTCCCAAATGTAGTTGTTTCTTGGCAAAAGCTGAACCGATGATTCCAGAACAAACAGCACAATCAGAACATCCTTGCTCAGGCACGTAGCTGAGGGTGAATCTTCTTAGCTGCTGAGCAGAACAGTTATTTTTAATAACTGCCACGTGCTTTTTTCATCATTGTCCCGAGTGTACAGCTGGTATAGAGTCAATGTACTTAGTTCTGTGATTCTAGCTTAGAGGTCAGCCCTGAGATGTAAGAGGGGCTCTGAAATAAAGTGGGAAATGACAAAAGGCGCTTGGAAATGTTTCAAATAACTAGTGTGTAACATGTCTTAAAACTTAAAACAGTGATTATTTTCCTTTAAGTGATTTTAAGTTCCCTAACCCAACCGTGTCCCCCCTTTTGTGAGGGCTGGAACATGATTACATTTCATTCCAATGTAAAAAACCTAAGACAAAAACTATAGAACTTATAATTCAGAAACATGAGAGAATTGAACTCCTGAAGCAGAAGTCTTGAGAAGAATGAAAGTTTTCAAGTTGCATAACTATGTATCTCTGTATCTATAGAAAATCTTAGTTCAGTTAAAACAAGATATTCTTTAATGAAAACCCCTTTGATAATTTCTGCATTGATCTTTGTTTCTGAGCTTCCTGTTTTGGATTTTTTTTTTAAAAAGAGTAATTGAACTTCGTTTGAAGTGTTTGAAGCATACTTAATCTATTCTAGGGCTCACTTATTCTAATGCACCTGGCAGTCATGAAGCATTTGAGCAGATAGGTTGATGGCTGAGGTGAAATAAATGAAAAGACATCCTATTGAGTTCCCTTTCTCCCTCGTAAAAGTACACGCTCAATTCCTTGCACGTTTGTTAAGGGCATTGATGGGTGACTCAGTCTGAAGTGTCTGAGTGGGGCTGAAAGAGTTGGGGTGATTCTCAGTGTCGTGCTCATCCTGCTTCATGGTAATATTTCGTATCTTTTCCTAATAATAATGCTGGTATTAATATTAGCTGTCAGCTATTGGCAATACTGTGTGCCTGGTGATTCACGTGGTAACCTCATTTAATCCTGCCAACACCCGTATGAAATAAGTTCACCAGTCTTGTACAGAGGAGGAAGTTGAGACCCAGAGAGGTTCAGTTAGTTGTAGCTGGTAATAGATGTCCTTGCTTGGGTTTCTCGGGAAGCAGAGCCCGAGATGAGGATTTTCCTGCAGGTAGTTTGTGTGAGAGGTGATCCCGGGAAGCAGGGGTGAGGGGGCAAGAAGGCAACGTCGATAAAGGGATGCATTGTTGAAGTCGCTGCTGCGGTTCCACCAGGGCCTCTGACAGTTGTTCAGAATGGCTCCTAGAATTGTCCATCCAAAGGATGGGAGACTGGTCATTGATACACTGGCTTCTGTCACCCATTGGTTGAGAGCTGCCTTAATTCCCCAGAACTTCTGGGCTAAGCTGACTTGTAGGTTCCCTGGGATTCAGAGGATACTCTGATACCCCCCCCCCAAAAAAATAAGAGATGCACCTTGAATTGGGACCTTGTGGGCATACAGATGAGCTCACACAGAGCTGCCTTTCAGAAATCAGAGGTAGGCTAAAGGGAGGTGGGATGATGTGCCAGAAGCAGCTAAAGGCATAAAGGGGACAGGACGAAGCCCGGACTGCTTCCAAAACCTGTGCTCTTCCCAAACCATCTCCCTGTAAACAGAGGTTTGAGATGGGGGGCTGCAAGTCAGGGGGACACGAAAATTCAGAGAATGCACATAGTGATTATCATAGTGTGAGAAGACAGCAATCACCACCATGTACACGTGACTACATGTCGTCGGGATGATTTACTTTCCTGTCTGTGTTGCTTTGCTTAATATTACCATTCCTTGCATATATGAAGATTAGGATACAGGAAGAATATCCAGAATATTCTAAATATTGAAGGCTATAACTGATTTGGGATTAAAAATATACTCCATTATCAAGTTTTTAAGATCTACACATACAGGATCGTGTTGTGCCCGGGAGCTGTGACACGAGGTGTTGAGTATTTGTGGAGGGAGTGACTAAGGTCAATCGTGTGGGACCTCCAAGACTATTGTTCATTGTAAATTCTGGGGTTTTTTTTGGGGGGGTGTTAAAAATCACTTGGTAACACCATGAAGACTTTCTTATTAAGATTTTTTATTTAATTTTAAATAGATGACGTGTAGCATTGTGTAAGTTTAAGGTGTACAACATGTTGACCACTGTGGAGTCACTCACACCTCAATCATGTCACATAATTACCATTTCTCTTTTGTGGTGGGAACATTTAAGATCTAGTCTCACAGAAACTTTGAAGAATATAATACGATGTTGTTGACTGTGAGCGCAGCGTTGTGCGTTCAATCGCCAGAACAGACTCCTCTTCTACCTGCACGTTTGCACCCTTGGGCCAGCATCTCCCCAGCTCCTCCACCCGCTCTCCCCCTGGCAACCACCTCTCTGCCGTTTCATGAGTTCAACTTTTTTAGGTTCCACGTATCAGTGAGATCACACAGTATATGTCTGTGTCTGACTTATCTCACTCAGTATAATGTCCTCAAGGCACACCTGTGTTGTCTCTCACAGCAGGATTTCCTTCTTTCTCATGGCTGAATAATATTCCTTTGTGTATATGTACCACATCTTCTTTATCCATTCAGATATTAACAGACACTTCAACTGTTTCCATATGTTGGCTATCGTGAACGATGCTGCAGTGAGCATGGGAGTGCAGATCTCTTTTTGATATCCTGTTTTCATTTCCTTTAGATATATATCCAGAAGTGGCATTAGTGGATCATATGTTAGTTCTCTTTTTAATGTTTTGAGGAACCTTCATGCTGTTCTCCATGGTGGCTGCACCAGTGTACAGTCCCACCAACAGCGCACGAGGGCTCCCTTTCCTCCACATCCTCACCAACACTTGTTATCTCTTGGCTTTCTGATGATGGCTGTTCTAACCTGTGATGGGTTTCTCTGCTCAGGGTCTCACAGGCTGGAATCAGAGGTTGACCAGGCTGCAAGGAATCTGTTTTCCAAGCTCGTTCAGGTTGTTGGTAGAGTCCTGGCTCCTTGTGGTGGTAGGACTGAGGTCTCCGTTTTCAGGCCGGGCAGTCAGCCTGGGGTGGCTTTCAGCTCCTGGACACACCTTCAGTCCTTCTTAGGCCTCTCCATCTTCAAAGCCAGCGAGGGGGCATGATCCTCATGTCAGACCCCTTCTGTGCTCACATCTCTTCTCCTGGAAAAGCCCAGGCCCATCCAGACGACCTCTCTCTCATAAAGTCAGCTGTGCCACAGAGAATACCGTAATCACGAGTCCTGGGGTCCTGTGGGCTATGCATCTGGGGGCAGAGTTCCTGGGGGCTGTCTTCGAATCCTGCCTACCACACCCTGTGAAGAACAGAGGACTGGAGAGTTAGAAACAGATTCAGAACCAACCCCTGGCCTGTGTACAGGATGAATAGTGGTTGCATCATCTGGGTTCCCCATGCAGCCTGGGAAAGGGTGAGCCGCCAGCGGGTCATGTGAGAAGGTAAATTCAGGCTTCTTGTTGGCGGCGAGGCTCGGGCTCATCGTATTATAGTTCTTCCTGGCGTGACTGATGCAGCCCTCGCTGGAATGTAAAGTTCTTATGTTTCACGTCGGTACTGGGGTAATATGTCTATCCCAAATGTTCATACAGTATATGGCTCAGCAAGGTTAACTGACTCAGCCAAGTGGCTGGTTCACGGACAGCAAAGCCACGACCAGGTTCTCTTCTCACAGACTCCAGTGGCCACGTGCTGGCTCTGCAACCAGCGTTTACTGAGTGCCTCCTGAGGCCGGGCTGGGTGAGGGTAAGGTGGACAGTGGTCACGGTCCTCCAGGAGCCCTGGCTCTCCACCTGTTGTGCTGCAGTCAGGGGGCCAGATGTGAGCCTGTGAGTCGGTATTTATACCCATTCCGGTCTCAGTCCTTTTCCAAACCCTGCCTGACCCCAATTATTCTGTGTCCTTAGCTGAACTCGACGCGGAGCACACCCAGAAGGTCCTGGACATGGAGCAAACCCAGCAAATGAAGCTGAGGGAGCGGCAGAAGTTTTTTGAGGAAGCCTTCCAGCAGGACATGGAGCAGTACCTCTCCACAGGCTACCTGCAGACAGCAGAGAGGCGAGGCAAGTCAGGGAGCGGGGCCCGCGCTGTGTGTGGCTGGGGTGCTGCCTCCAGAGTGGGGCCGGGACAGAGGCTCAAAGGGGATGCGTCCTGCCGTCTCTGTCTTGCTGTTGCCTCTTCTTGTAGTTCTAGGCTTTTGTTGAAGATATCTAGAAAACATGGAATACATTTTTTTTAAAACATTAAAAAGACAAAACAAACATTAGCCATAATTTTGTAGCACAGAATCCCTAATCCCTATTACTATTTTAGGGTGATTCTCTCTGTGCGTGCCTATTTATATAGACTGTACACATATCTGGCTTTGTATCTAACTTTCCTTCATAGTGTATGGGGATCTTTCCCCTACATTATTAAAAATCCTTTGAAAGGGTATGTTTTAAAAGCGGCATCTTCATGGTCAGGACATATCCTCACAGTTTCCTAGTTGGACACTTAAGATTCTTTGCCTCTGTAAGTCGTGCTGTGATGTACATCTAGATGCATCTGTTGGTTCCCAAGAACACGCCGAGGGGCACAGGAGTTGGATTCCAGGCCCCTTCACCAGCCCCTCCTTCCCAGGACCTGGTGCCTGTGGAGGAGTGGTCTGGGCGGGCAGCTGACGTTTTCTCTCTGGCCAGCGCAGGAGCAGTGGGCAGTGTGTACAAGCATCCTGGGCTTCCCCGCTTACCTGCCCTCCGTCCTCCTGGAAGCCCCTGCTCCTCCCAGACCTCTGTGCTCATCCTTCCTCTTTTGCCTGGCCCCGGCCTTTGCTCTCCATACCCTGCCCCTCACGGAAGCCACCCCCAAGTTATCTGTCACCCTCCCTCTGTTCCTTCCTTCTCGATATGCTCCCCAAGGAGAGGTTAAAGAAATCAAAGAATGAGGAAGGAAAAGAATGTAGAGAAAACAGACTAATAGGCGTGACTTACAATGACCGAAGGATGCGTTACGTTGACAGTGCTTCTTAAACTGAGGTGGATGGTACAGATTTGAAGTTCAACTGCTTCATCTCTAGTCAGCTCGCCCTCTGTGTGTCCCACTGATGGAGAGTCTGTCTTCATCTGGGAAAGTCAGACTGCATGTTCCCTCAGAGTACGTTCGCTATTCAGTTTCTTTAGTGTTTGGTGCTGGTTATGGAGAGAGCCATC
The DNA here is from genome assembly GCF_949752795.1 of Hyperoodon ampullatus. NCBI lineage: Eukaryota > Metazoa > Chordata > Mammalia > Artiodactyla > Ziphiidae > Hyperoodon > Hyperoodon ampullatus. Next base: position 93,865,652 of record NC_136923.1, read on the forward strand.
CCTGTTCACTCCAGGGATCTGTGTCATGTTGTGGGCAGCAGCTGAGAAGGACACCACCCTAGTCTGCTTGGGCTGCTATAACAAAACAACAGACTGGTAGCTTATACACAACAGGGCTGGAGGCTGGAAGTCTGTGGTCAAGCTGCTGGCTGATTTGGTTCCCAGTGAGAGGTCTGCAGCTTGTCCTTGCTTGACAGGGAGAGCTCCATCTCTGGTGCCTCTTCCTAGGAGGGCACTAACCCCATCCTCAGGGCCCCACCCTCATGACCTCTAGAATAATCACCTCCCAAAGGCCCACCTCCAGAAACCATCACACTGGGGGTTAGGGCTTCACCATAGGAATTTGGGCAGGTCGGGGGGCACCCAAACATTTAGTCCATAACACACACACCCTGGCAAATCTGACCCACAGATCTGAGCACAGTGAGGTGTTATGCCGAGAGGGCATGGGGAGGTGGGACAGTGAAGACAAGAGCAGTAGAGACTCTACTGCTTGTTCAGTTTAGTTCAGCAGACATCTCCTGAGCACCTGCTCAGTGCTCAGCAGAGGCAAAGAGAACACGAAAGTGCCTCTTAGGAGAGCCCATCCTCAGAGGATGAGGACACAGCAGAGGCTGCAGCTTCCGAAGTCCCTCTTTGTTGGCCGTGAGCCCGCTGAGACAGGGATGGGCTGTTACTGCCGGTCCTTGTGGCCAGCACAGCCCAGTGCTGGGCAAAGAGGAGGAAGGGCTCAGTCAAGACGTGTTGAACAGATAGCAATTAAGTATTAAGGAAAATGTCCTTCAAGTCTGAAAAAAGTGTTGGGCTCTTTTTTTTTCAAAGGTAAAAAAGAGAGCCACACGTACATTGCCAATATGTGTGGTTTTGAAAGCACTGAGGAAGAAAATTGGAGGCCTTGGGCTTTTCAGCCTCCTGCTTCAGCTGGAGCAGAAAAGATGTTCACAAATAACAAACAGGCCTCTCCACACAAGGCTGTCCAGGGCCATCCCTTAGGCTTCCCAGCCTGGGAGTCACACATCCCTTTCTTACAGCATATTCATCTCCAAGGATGAACATTCTTTCATTTAGAAGAATCCATCAAAATAAGAATCTCTACAGTGAACAAGGTATTTTACACTCATTCCACTAAATCAGAAATAGCAGTCTGAATTTTTCTCACTTTCCAAAGCATCCTTTTTTAGTTAAGACAAAGGCATGGAAAGTTTTATCCAGAAAATGATCTAAGGGTGAAGGGACATCTGTGCCCACTGGGATTGTCGTGAGGCTGGGAACCACAGTGGGGAGCCTCATGCACTTGAAGGGGAGCGAGGGCAGTGCCCACCGTGCTGAGGAGCAGTGGGGACCAGGGGCCCACGCATGCCCGGCAGCTCCAAGTGCCATTAGGACGTGATGAGGTGTTTTGTTAAGATCCTGACGCAGGTTTTCGCTTCCAACCGACAAGTCTCCCATTTTCTCAGAAAAACATCTGTTGCTTTCACTTTGTTGCTAAGCACCTGGGTGTCCTGACAGTGTGTAGTTAGTTGTGACCACATCCATCACCTTGAAGATGTCCTGTCTGTACCTGTGTGTTCCCACTGTTAGACCTTGAGTTCCTGGCATCTCTGCTGGGCTGGTAGTTCAGTCAAATCTTGTGTAGCCAGGGGTGCCCTCTGTGCCCTCAGACACTCTGACTCAGCCCCTGGGTGTCCCAGTGCCTGGGGAGGGCAGGAGGATGTTTGGGCTAGTGATAAACCCAGTAGGTCTGGGGTAGGGCCCAAGAATGTGCATTTCCCACAAGTTCCCAGGTGATGCCGAGGCTGCTGGTCTGGGGTCCACATCTTGAGAACCGCTTCTTTAGGGTACATAACTAGGAGAGTCATAGGACAAGCATATCTAAATGTACTGGATTCTGTCACAAATACCCACACCAGTTTACAATCTCCCGGAAGCTGTATGTGCACAGCTTTGTCAACACTTGGTAGTGTCAGATAGTTAAAATTTTTCACAAATTTATATGTATGAAATGATACTTTATTTTGGCTTTAATCTGCAGTTCCTTGATTGTCCATTTTTCTGCTGGTTGGTTATCTTCCTTTAGAGTCTTACACTCATGGTATCAGCCTTCTCTGATGATGTCTGGTGCAGATACCTTCTCTCAATCTGTGGCTTCTCTATTCTAGTGTGGCCTTTGCTAAATGTGTTTATTTTTAAGCTTTGCCCACTTTATTTTCTTGCTTATGGTTTGTACTTGTGTTTTGTCTAGGCAGTCCTTCCCTCCAAGTTATAAGGATACTCTGCTGTGTTTTATTCTAAAAGTTTCTATGTTTTCCATTTTATATATTTGGCCCGTTAAGTCCACCACCAGTTGGTTTTTGTGTGCATTGTGAGGTAAGGATCTGACTTTATTTCTTCACAGCAGGAACTGTCTGTCTCAGTACCAGTGTTCTCTCCACTGCTCAGGTGGTCTTCTGTCAGTTTCAGTACAACTGAGTCTTTTCTAGGCTTTTCTGTTCCAGTCTTCTGTTTGTCTGGCCTTGAGCCAAACCATACTATCTTAATTTTAATTCTTCATCAAGTAGTGGTTCTCAACCAGGGGCAACTTTGTCCCCTCGGGGACCCATGGCAATGTCTAGAGAGTTCTCTTTGTTGTGATTGAGGTTGGGGGTCTGTAAGTGTCCATTTCAAAAGGCTTCTAAATTGGCTTGTTCAGATGTTTCCTGTTAATACTCAATTTTGGATTTTGCTTAGTCATCAAAGAGGTACATTAGATCCTCATTTCCCCCATGATTATGGACTTGTTACCATTTTCCTTGTGATTCTTCCATATTTTGCTTTATAAAAAATAACCACAAAATATATAGTCACATAGAAATTCTGAATTACCTTCCTGGTGAATTGAACCATTAAAAAAATCACTAACCAGGGGCTTCCCTGGTGGTGCAGTGGTTAAGAATCTGCCTGCCAGTGCAGGGGACAGGGGTTCGAGCCCTGGTCCGGGAAGATCCCACATGCCGCGGAGCAACTAAGCCCGCGCGTGACAGCTACTGAGCCTGCGCTCTAGAGCCCACGGGCCACAACTACTGAAGCCCGTGTGCCTACAACCTGTGCTCTGCAACAAGAGAAGCCACTGCAGTGAGAAGCCTGCGCATGGCAACAAAGAGTAGCTCCCACTAGCTGCAACTAGAGAAAGCCTGCGCATGGCAACGAAGACCCAATGCAGCCAAAAATAAATAAAATTAACTAAAAAAAAAAAGGAACAAACTACTGATACATGCTGTAGTGTGGATAAACCTCCAAAAAAAAAAAAAAAACCACTAAGTGCTGTATTTTACCCCAATAATGCTTTTTTGTTTCCCCTTCACGTCTATGTTTTTTGATATTTATATAGCCATGTCAGCTTTCTTCAAGTTAATTACAAACAGAATAACTAGGTTTTATACTTATAGGAAATATTTTCAGGAAAATAGAAAGCACCAAATAAGATGATAGTAAAGAAGCCAGGCAGTCAGTGATCACAGCAAATGTAAATGAACCAAATTTGACACATAACATTATAAAACTGGCTTCGTTACCATCTTACTTGGTGCTTTCTGTTTTCCTGCAAGCGTTGCCTATGCCTTCAGTCCAATAATTTTTCTCCCCTCTTTAAGAGAATGGCACAGACAGAAAAAAAGGGAGACTGCTCCTTTCAAAACTGAAGTCAAAGCCAGGCTGAAACGCCACCAAAGGACTCCACAGTCACAAAGAAAACCTGAGTTTTCCCCACCTTCTCCCCCACAGGAGAGCAACCCCCAGAGGCACGAGCTTGGCCCCTGTGCACTCAGGTCCCCCTGACGGGTCAGCCTTGCAGGAGCCCCAGGGCAACACCACCCCGGTATCCCCGTGAAGTGGCCGTGATTCCTGCGTGGCCAAGGGCGACACTGATGGCACATGTCACCCGGCTCCTCTGCCTTGGATGTTGCCACCTTGAGTGGGATGTCTCAACTGTAACAAGCTTTACCTGCTTTAGTGCTGAGCCTTCATGATTTCTTGTGCCCAGAGACAATCAGATTCCCACCTTCCTGCCAGACACAACAGGGATCTGGCTCTCGTCAAGCCGCCTCTCCTGTCATTATCGTCCAGTCCTTCAATTCAGCTGGAGTAAATTCCCCGAATTTCATACTATTATGATTATTTTACTGAGTTTTATATATACTCACAGACTTACATGTCTTTTCCGTGCTCTTCGGCCTCCCTCCCGGGACCCGTGCCCTCTTCCCTCCTCCTGCGGTCGGACTTTGCTGAGAGCAGGCGTAGGCGGGAGTTGTATCGCACACTTGATCTAAAGAGAGGATATTTACCTCCCCTCTTTGAATTTATTACTCCGTCTTCTGATTCCCGTTGTTGAGCTGTAGGTCTAATTATTTCCTTATCTTCCCTAATCTGCTCTTTCTCTTTGATGTTCATCATTTCGCTGCAGTGGATTAGGTGAGGATTTCTTTCATCTGTCTTGCTTGGAATATATTTTGTTCCTAAATCCTGGGTGTCTGATCTTTCAGCAAATCTGGAAGATAATCAGCCTCTGTGAATACTGCTGGTCCCTGCAGTCTCCATGCTCATTTGGGAACTGTCGATACGTAAACTTCTGCATTTTCCATTTATCTCAAGCTCTTCCATACTTCCCACTTGTTTCGTTCACTAATTTTCTATTTGGCTCTCACCTCTTTAACTTGTGCCCGAAGTTTTAAATTTCAGTGATTTTTCCTATTTGGAAGTTATTTGGCTTTTTTTCAAATGGCTGATCTGATTTTTGACACCTTGTTCATTGTAAAATATTTAACGCCACTTTGGATTCTCGGGAAAAGATGCTAATAGTGTTTGTTTCTGCCGACCCTCATGCATAGCGACATGTGTACTGTAAATTCCAGATTGGATTGGATTTTGTGTTGAGTTTATATTCCTGTGAGACCCTGGGTTAAGGATGTGTCCACATCCAAAAATTTCTATTTGCTTGTGACAGGCAGCATCATGCCTGGGATGATTTAAGTTACCCAGCTTGCAGTTTTCTGGACCACAGAGGCAGTTTAAATATGAACGCCAGACCCCGGACGCACCCCTCACCGTGCCCAGGCTCAGACTTCTAGCCCTGCAGCATCTTTCTGCTGGTGGGCTGATTTTTTTTTTTTCCTAGTCTGTGCTTTCACTGCAGGGAGCTCTTGGTTGCAACTCGCCAGCTTGCAGATGCTCAAACTTTGCTGTTAAGATGAAGACTAGAGAAATGTGACAAGGGCAGAGAAGACTCCAAATGGAATTGTAGTAAAGCTGGGGGCAACCACAGCCAGAGGTGTCTGGCAGGAATGTGAGCCTCTCTGTGTCGGCGCCCACCTCCAAAGCCCAGAATTGTCTGATGCAGAAAGGGTTACCTTCAGCACTTGCAAGCAAGAGGGCTGGGGGTGAAAAGGAAAACTGCTGTGGCAGTTGTAAGAGGTAACGGTAACCAAGGTTAAGCTAGGATGGATTTAAAGTACCAAATTGGGACTTGTCAATAATACACTGCTCCAAAGTCTATTTTAAAAGTCTGGAGTAGCGGGAGATATTTTACACCTAGAAAACACAATGTGCTTTTAGCCTAACACAGTGGAAGCTCACCTTTTGAAGTGTTATTAAATGACAGAAGGTCTGACCTCTTCCTGTGCTGGTCTCCCCAGAGCCCATGGGCAGCATGTCATCCATGGAAGTCAATGTGGACCTGCTGGAGCAAATGGACCTGGTGGACATTTCTGACCAGGAGGCCCTGGACGTCTTCCTGAACTCCGGTGGCGAGGGGAACACTGTGCCATCCCCCGTCTCAGGTAGGGGTGACAAGCCTGCACACACTGAGTCACACCTAGCTCCATGAGTTCCCTGCACATGGAGAGCCGATACAGGGCGGTTCGGTTGCACACGGCGTGCACAGATCTTCTTGTCCCACTAACCCATTCCACACGCAGTCTGGCCTCACAGAAGTGGACAAATGACACACTGGCTGTCGTGGTCGTGAATTTCTCAACGACTCTCAGTGCTTTACCCAGACACCTTCAGTGAACAGGGAGCTTTCTTAAATTGTGTGTTCTTTCTCCTCTGGCTCGGAAGTTAATTAGAGTGGGGTTTCTGTGGCTAAGCACTAGAATCTGGGGGAGGTGGGAGCTCTCCTGTGTGGCTTCCCCCTCCCCCATTCGGCAGGTATTTATTTGATCTCTGCTGTGGGCAAGGCCAAGGTTTGTGTTCAGCACTCGGACTGTATTTTAAAAATTAGTTGCAGGGCTTCCCTGGTGGCGCAGTGGTTGAGAGTCCGCCTGCCGATGCAGGGGACACGGGTTCGTGCCCCGGTCCGGGAAGATCCCACATGCCGCGGAGCGGCTGGGCCCGTGAGCCATGGCCGCTGAGCCTGCGCGTCCGGAGCCTGTGCTCCACAACGGGAGAGGCCACAACAGTGAGAGGCCCGCGTACCGCAAAAAAAAAAAAAAAAAAAAAAAATTAGTTGCAACCTTGTGGGCACGTTACCTCCATTTAATGCCTTCCCGAAATTCCATGTTCATTCGGCACGTACTTACTGAGGCTTCGGCCCTATACCTGGACTCAACTTATTTCAAGTTTCGGACCATTCCTTCTGGGTGGGTGGTCTTCGTAGACGTCATTACAGAGAACGTGTTTAAGTTTCTTCCACGTACAAAAGAGGGAAAGGCCAGCCCTTCAGCAGCACCTGCCCCTTGGCTGGTGGCCCCACTCCATGGGCTACCGTCCTCACAATTGAGGCCCGGGGCTTCCTGTCCACGTGTGTCTCTAAGGTTTCCACAAAGCAGCTCCGTCCGTCTCCCCTTCCCGGGAACTGCGTGAGCAGTGCCGTCCCGGGGAGGGAGGCCCTTGTCCCGCCGAGAAGGCCGGCCCCTTCCCAGGGTCAGGAAGAGACTCCATCACCTGCGTATGGTTTTGATTCCTTTAAGAGGATCCACAAGGGTTTTTCCCCTAACGCCATTTCTTTGAATTACTTCAAAGGCTATAAAGAGGTAAATCTAGATTATCAAGGCTACCAGGAGCGCTCCTCAAAGAACTGCAGTGTTCGCAGTTTGGCCTTGAGCACAGTGCTTTATTGGATACTGGAAAGGGTTCGGGATTTTTCCATGTGTCACAGGTGGCAGAAGGGTCAGCTCGGGCCCTGGGCTGCCTCTGGCGTCACCCAGCTCAGCATTTTCTGGGGGCAGTTCCTGCACTGCCATGGGGCCTGGTTCTGCAGCCTGCAAGTCACAGGAACAGAGAACTCCCACCCGCTTTATACTCTATGCAAGTTCAAATGATCCTCTTCAGGGGCAGTTCTCAGATGGAGCACTTCTAGGACAGGCTCGCTTCTGCTTTATTTTGCAGGGCCTGAAGCGAGCCCCGGTCAGGACGAAGTTACTCTTCAGGTTCCACATGCCTCCCGAGCCACCCGGCCTTCCTCACCTGCACCCTGCACCGACCCGACTGCCCGGGACCCCAGCGAAGGGGGTGAGTCCCCCGTGGTCCAGTCTGACGAGGAGGGAGTGGAGGTGGACACCGCCCTTGCCACCTTACACACTGATGACAGTGACTCCTAAACCCGGGCGTCCGTGCTCCGGCCACCTTCAGAGGATGACACAGCTGTGCCCAGAGGCCCGCAGTGAAGGCAGGTGTATTTAGAGAGGCTCTCGATTTTTACACAGTTGCCAATAATGTGTGAGAAACTGACTGAAACAACAGCTACAATAAAGTTTGAGGACCACAAACACAGCCAGTTTGTACAGAAGGGCTGCTAAACACACATGTTCTGCAGGCCTCACAGTGCAGGCTAGGCCAGGAAATTGGGTGTCCACGCCGGCTTGGCACTGAATGGCAAAGCCCTTTACAGGCAGGAAACTGCTTCCTCTCAGCTCTTAACCAAGGTTGGGTTTTCATCTAATCGTTACAAAAATTATGAAGTCCAACAAGCACGGCCTACCTTAATAGAGCACACACCCGGGCCCAGAGGAAGAGAGAGAAACTGAAGCCAAGCCCACACGTCATCCCGCTCCTGGCGGGACCCCACTCCCCCCGCTCGCTCACAGCCCAGGGACGAGGGGCGGCTGCGGCCCTGCACCCTCGTGGCCACGCTGCCCGCTGGTCTCCAGGGGCCCCGCAGAAAATCAGGCAAATGGCAGCCGTTTGGTTTTTGTTCAGAGGGCATCCAGGCACCTGCCAGTGGAGGGAAAGTGGGATTAAATCTTTAGTGTTCACTCCACTCCCTGGCCAATGGGACAGACCCCCTCAGCCCGTTTATCAGAAAACATCTCATTTCATTCACTCTCTTCCACAAGACAAACAAGTGTCCAAAAAACTTTGTTTTTATTATTAAACCTTGTAGTACAAACCTGAAAAGTAAACAAAAAACTGGCAATAAACAACATGAAGTCTCCCCTCCCGGGGGAGGGGTCCAGAGCAGCGCTAATAAATTAAACGTCAGACCGTAAGCCGTAGGCAGAAGTTCACTGTCCAAGAGAGGGCAAGGCCATGAGAACCGGACAAGCACACTGGAAAACACGACTCTGCTCATGTCACTGTTAAATATTCCAACACAGTTCAGTCTTCTGCCAACGACAACCGACAAAGTGTCACAGGACGCTCCTGACAAGACAGCCCCACCGGCGAGCTCAGTGCAACACGGGCAGCTGCGGGATCGGTGAATCCAATTATGAAACAAAGAACAGCTTGTGAAAACAGTTTCCCTTTTTTATTCCACACGTACTGTACACACAACCGGAGAAGGGCAACAGCTACTCCATTATTATTTTTGTTGTTGTTGTTCAGTGATGTAAGCAGCACTTATAAATGTTACAAGAAAAACCCTGTAAGCATCCAATCCAACCGATGAAGAAACTGAAGTGTAAGGCTTTTCTTCATCTTGTCTTCTCACCCCTCCCCGCCCCCACCCAGAAAAAGGCTCAAGTATTTAAAACAATTTACAGGCGTATATACAAAAGGGACGGGATTTTTTTTTTTTTCTTTTTGTTACAACATGAAGAGAAAAAAATAGACCAGATGAGCGCAGATACATTTTCACATTCAAAAAGAACGGCAGACCTCCTAGTGGCTCTAGATGTGATCGCCAACAGAATGAGTTTAAAAAGAAAGATTAATGCTGACCTGTGAAGGTGTAAAACAACAAGCTGTGAGATGAAGACGGAATGTTAGAAAGATTGCACATCCATGACAAAGAAGCACTTAAGGGCTTCAATCACGTTTTTCCTTTTTTTTTTTTTTCTTAAGGATGCTATTGAAGGGTTTTTTGATAAAGTAGCCAACAGCACCAAAAAATAACAGAATGGATTTCCTAATGAAATCAGGCACAGGTTTCCCTCACGTGACCCCCTCCAAGGCAGGCAGTCTTTTTCTTCTCTTTCCTTTTTTTTTTCCTTAAACAGATGCATAGTGATGTGCTGGTAAAGAGAACCTCGTCACTCCGACCTCCTCATTTTGCCTATGGTTAGGAAACAACGTCCACCTTCAGCTGCCATAACCGCCCAAAGAAACAAAATGGGGATTCTCCGGTTTTAACAATTACAAACTCATCCTGCACATGACAGAAGAAAAGACAGCCAAAGTAAAGCCATTTCTTTCAAGTTGTGTGTGTGTGTGTGTGTGTGTGTGTGTGTGTGTGTGTCTCCTATCCCTTTTCCTCTCTAGAAAAAAATCTGCTCACATTACTGATGGTTTTAAATTTGTTCTCCAAACTTCACCCTCTTCAAAACTGGGTTAAAAAGCCTTTTTTTCCCCCAACAATTACAAAAAAACAAAACAAAAAAAACACAAACAAAAATCAAACAAAAAGGCTTTTGTCAGCCACAAGGGGCGATACAAATTAATAACAGCCCCTCAAGGGTTTTAAAACAGTGAATATACGGCAGTTTCAAAAATCTGACTGCAGTATCTAGGTATTCTAAGTACAAAAAAAGTTCAACAGTTTAATGCTAAAACAAAATTAGTTCTCTAAAACCAGAAGAAAATCTTCTTCAGAGCTAGTGCAAAGACAGCTTGTATCCTACAGCCAGTACTCCAAACTAGAATATAATAATTACAGAAAAATATCTATCCCCGGCCCACGGTGCTGGCGTCTTCACGAGGAGGAGGCAGCGGCGAGCCGGGAGGGTGGCACGTCCACCGTCGCTCTCTTGCGGGGCCCTCTTTTTGGTGTGGGTTTACCGAGACAGTTCTCAATGCTGCCGTTTTTACCAGATACCTTGCCACAGATCTGATTGACCAGGGTGATAATTTGTTCCTGTTTCGGGTTGAAAGGAAGACACAGGATTAGCCAACGGAAGAGCGTCGCCAGGACCCCCCAGGGAGTCACCTTCATCAAACCACGTCAGAGCGGCACAGAGGGGGGGTGGGGAGGGCTGGGTGGCCTTGGAAATCCGCCCCGAGGTTCCTGGGTGCGGCGGCCTGGGAGCTGGTTAGGACAACAACTTCCCCGAGGTCCCCTGGCCAGGCACCTCAACGAAACACTCCTCCTAGGGGAGAAACCTGCCTTTTCTCACCTGGAAGCCAAGGAAACGGTATGCCAAGTCCCTTCCTGATGGGCAGCTTCCTAACCCCACTTCCCCCTCCAGGGAGCCCAGGAGTGCCCCCTGGTGGCTGTAAAGTCAAACGTTCACGAGCTGAAAGCCCTGAAATACCTGCAGCCCCCAAACCAGAGTAAGTGTGGGGCTGTTTCCTTAGAGCTGCTTTCCCGTCTTGTCTGTACCTTCACCCGTGTCCACGAGGTCCCTCGCCGCCGAGACAACACAGCAGCAGGCTTCCTGCTGCCGCCCCCTGGGCACCTCCTCGGGGCTGAGAGGCTGCCCGGGGCCCCAGCAGGAAGGGGAGGCCTGAGGGCCCCGTGCCTCTCACCTGGCTCCCTGCACGGTGACACATGCCTGGGGGCTGCCTGGTGCGCTCTCTGGCTACTCTGAAGCCTACTTAACCTGCGCTTGCAGATGAATACAAACACGTGTCTATAAATGTTCCTCATTCCCTCCGCCGCGAAGGGGAGAGAACGCAACAAGAGAACCATCTATCTGTTGGCGTCAAAAATACATGCGTAACTTTAACACAACTCGAAACAATCCAGTTTTAAGAGAAACCACGGGGAGGAGTATTAAAAGGGCCCATGTTCTGACATACACGGCAGAGCACCTGCTGGAGCCAGGGACAGACGGACCAGGAGGACATGGGGACAGCACGCCACTCCTTCACTCAAGCCGGAGGGTCGGCCTAGTCTGGGCCCAGGCCTGCTCCCAGGCACTGCAGACATCCTCGGGCCACTTAAAGCACTTCCGATACACATGCTAATGAAGAACAAACAGATGAGCTTCATCAAAGCCCAGTTACCCGCAGCCAAAGCCACCTGGGCAGCAGGGGGGTCCCAGGAGGCAGCCACCCGCCCGCACCTGTGGGACCGAACGGCTGGACAGAGGGGGCCTGAGTGCTGGGCACCGGGGCTCAGACCAGAGCTGTGCTCCCAGAAGCCAGTCCTGAGATCCAACCCAGAGCTGGGAATTCCCCAATTAAAAAGCAAAGTACAGTTCAGCTCAACAGGGAACGGACTTGTGCTTTTCATTTACTAAAACAGGCCACTGGCAAAGTAGGAGGCTTAGCAGAACCTTTTCTCTCCCCTATGCGTGAGGACCAATGATGAAGCTTCAGACCGACAGACCCTGCTACAGATGTGATTCTTTTCCAGGATGTTGGTCACATCAAGACACCTAGCTCCAAGATGGGCTGGAGGTGGAAACTAACCCACGTTTTGTCGAGCTTCAGAATCATCTCGAGAAGCCCCAGCGCCGCCGGCTGTACCCTGCGAGTTGCCAGAGATGCTCTGACTCAGACACGAGGGTTTATTTTTAACCGTGTTCTGACATTTGCTGTTCAAGTGAAGAAGCAGGGAGGGGAAAGTGGTTATTGCCTTCGCTGAACACGCTCTTTGAAAACAAAGACGACGCAAAGAGATCTGTTCTCAGCTTTCCAATCTTACAATTTAGCCAGAGGCTTCTGATCAAGTCTGACCGCAGCCTGAGTCCCCACGGGTGCCTCCATCGCCTCCCGGGGCACCCGGCCCGGCCCTGCCCGGGGCTGCCACGTGTGATGGCCGGATGAGGCCGCCTGACGTGGGACTGGCCGCCCCAGGTTTCCAGGGCAGTGGGGATGGGGGAGCCAGCAGGTTCCACCCTCAGAAAGGGACTCCCAGCTGGACACCACAGGGAGGAGGACGCTTCTCTGGAAGAGGGCGGGCCAGGAGGGGCAACGGGGTCCCCAGAGCAGTCTCCCAAGGTGACACCCCAAAAAGGGCCACGTGTCTCCGGAGCTGCGAGCTTGTACCTGGAAACGCAATCGCAGAGCAGCCTAGAAGCACGTAAAACACACGTGACGAGACGAGACAGGCTGCTCTGGAAGCGGAGCCCTGGGTGCTCCGTGGCGGCTGAAGAAGCGCCCTCCCCATGGGGGCACCTAACGGGCAGTGGAGACCAGCCAACACAGAAAGCACCTCACACGGACCTGCCTCTGGGGATGGCTGCGGTTTTCACAGAGGGTGGAACTGGGATTTATTCAGAAGTTGAAGCCTTCAGGAGCAAACAGTGAAAGGCTCCGTGTCTGCCGAGGCCCCGGGGTGCGGACAAGGGTGCGGGTGCTCCCAGGGCCGCCCCCTCGGGCGCTCCCCGCAGCTCAGCAAGTGGCCGCAGGCTCTGAAGTTCACCACGCGCGGACCCACAGCAGAACCGCTGGCAGCTGTGGGGGAGGGACGCCGACTCGGGCAGGCGGGCATGGCGGTTGGCACTTCGTGTCCCAGAGACCCCGCGGGGCCGGGGCCAGGAAGGCTTCTCAGGCCGAGTCCCGGGGCCCCAGGGTCGGGGCTGCTCTGAGGACACGGAGACCAGATGGACGCAGCCGCGAGGCCCCTGAAGCGGCCCTCGGCCTGGAGCAAAGGGGAGCCCTGGCTTGGCCCTGCCAACTTCGGTCTCAGTCTGTCCCGCGCTGTCCCCTCAGGATCTGGGCCCCGACTCAGGATCTGGGCCCCGACTGGAGGTGATGGCACAGTCCCCTCCAGACAATGGGGCACCCACGCCCCGAAACCGAACTCCTTATGAACCAAGGCACCGAGGCCAGGAGGGAAAGCAGAGCTGAGCGTGCTGCGGACGCGCTCGCTGGGGCACAACAAAGCGCGGACAAGGACAAAAATCCCTGCAGCCTCCACTCCTGGTTTCTCCAGGCCAGTGGAACTCAAGCCGGACCTGCCCACTCCCCCATCCTGGCACGAGGAGCTACCTTCCCAGCACGTCAGGCACCGTCCAGCCAGAAGGTGCCTGGAACCAGGCCGGCTGCACGCGGTCACGATGAGAGCTGTGACACGGACCACGTGGGCAGGGGGCCGTTGCCACCCCGCGAGGCACTGACCTCGTCGTAGCGGTACATGAGCTTCAGGCCACGGCAGGACTTCTGCTTCTCCACGTGGCGCAGGGCACACTCCAGACAGAAGACCACATTCTCGTTCTCCTGCACGACCTGCGGGACGAGAGGCACCCGGGGCTGAGGGGACTCGGGGGTGGGGGACAGGGGGGTGTCCCGGGAGCAGAGTGTGGGAGGCCACCGCCCAGGCCAGGGGCATCTGTGACCCAGAGACACGGGATACTGACGAGAACACCAACAAGTCACTGGGACCGGGATCGTCCACCAGGAAACAAGTAAGTGACCATCTCTGAGCTGCACCCAAAGGCTTCGAGGGCCCTCTTGCCTCCTGTGCACTTTCCCGCCAGGGGGTCTGAGCGCAACGGGCTGGTGGCCAGGGGCTGAGGGTTCTGAGGACTGCTGAGACTTCTGGTTCAAAAACTACACTGGTACAAAAGGTGCCAGAATGGCCACACCCTGGACACTTCGGCAACAACGCGTGTTTCCCCTGCTCTTGGGCGGCTCGGTTGGTCCAGCTGGTTTACACCACCTCGGGAGGCGGCACCTCTGTCCACACTCCAGCCAGCACGGTTCCTGATCCTTGCCACGCGAGCCTGAACCTCCAGTGCCCGGAGGATGCGCTGGCACCAGGGATGGGCCGAGGCCCCGCAGATGCTCAGAGCTGTGTGTGGGGGGCATCCCTCACCCCAACCCTGACTCCCTGTCCTGGTCTCACTCAGTGTAAACAATGCGAAAATGCTGCCTTGACACACCAGATGCAAGAGCATCACAGGTTTTTCTTAAGGATTCAATGGGAAGACCTAGGTTTCTTATCTTCATTGTTGCTAAGCAAAGACAAGAAAACAAGCTGGGGACTTCCCTGGTGGCACAGTGGTTGGGAATCTGCCTGCCGGTGCAGGGGACATGGGTTCAAGCCCTGGTCCGGGAAGATCCCACATGCCGCGGAGCAACTAAGCCCGTGCGCCACAACTACTGAAGCCCACACGCCTAGAGCCTGTGCTCCGCAACAACAGAAGCCTGCGCACCGCAATGAAGAAGAGTAGTCCCCGCTCACCGCAACTAGAGAAAGCCCGAGCACAGCAACAGAGACCCAATGCAGCCAAAAATAAATAAATAAATAAAAGTAAATAAATTTATAAAAAAATAAAAAAAATAAGCTGTAGGAATAAGGAAATGACACTTATTGGCACAAACACATCACCCGGGGCTGAGGACAGGAACAGACATAAATACGAAACAGTGAACAAAAACATATAAACCCCTTAGTACCTAAGCAATGAAAAGCATATATAAATAAAACCTCAGTTTTTACCTATGTATTCAGGATATGTGCTTTTTAAAATAACATTCTGGCTAAGAAATCCTGGTGACAACTCTCAAGGTACAGCTTTCAGAGGGAGAGCCTAAAAATGAGCCCACACCCTGCCGTCTTTGGAGCCCACAGGAAAGGACCAGGGCCACATGAGGTCACAACAGAGTCACCCAGGCTCATGGGAAATACACGATGACTGTTTCCCACGAGAATAACTCCATTCTAATGCAAGAGGAACGGACACAGAACTATGTGGCTTTTATGAGCGATGGTCACAAAACATTTTTAAGATCTGTGGAAATTCTTATGACTTGTTTGTTTTAAAGACAGCACGGTTCTTGATGGTATCCTTTAAAAAGCCTCTGGGAAAAGAAAGCTAGATAGAAGAAAATATGTGAAGTGGGATGCGTGGTTGTTATGGACTGAATTATTACCCCCCTCCCCAAATTCAGACATTGAAGCCCTAACCCTCAGGAACTCCGGAGGTGACTTATTGGGAGACAGAGCCTTCAAAGACATAATCAGGGAAACTGAGGTCATAAGGGTGGGTTCTAGTCCAATATGACTTACATCCTTTTAACAACAAGAGATTTACACACAAAAGCACACAGAGGAAAGGCCCTGTGAGTCCACAGGGCAAAGTGACCGTCTACGATCCAAGGAGAGGCCTCCGAGGAAGCCAACCCTGATGACACATTGATCTTGGACTTCCAGCTTCTAGAACTATGAAAAAAGGGACTTCTGTTGCTCAAGGCAGCAGTTGGTGGTGCTCTGATATGGCAGCCCTAGCCAACGATTACAGTATTCCTCTCATTATTTCTCAGTGCTCTGACGTCTCACGTGTGACAAAGGGCATCTGGCTCAGCGGGAGTGGCCACGTAGTCCCCTCTTTGCAGGGCAGCCAGAGGGGTGCCGGGGACGCCTGGCGAGGGGGTGAGACGGCATCACAGTCACGCGGCACGTGGCCAGGAGGCCAAGAGTCAGACCTGGGACGCGCCTGCCACCCTGCACCTCGGTGGCCACGTGGGGCTGCTGGGGATGCACGAGTGGGACATCGTGCTGGGCGTGGGGCGGGCACTTACTACCTAGGCTTCTCTCTCGGGAGGGGGATTCTGCACAGGCGGGGAGAGGGCAATGGCACCGGCTGAGGCCACAGCAGCGGGGGGCTTTCCTGCGTCTACAGAGACCTGTGTCAGGGCAGCTGCCCACGGGAGGCGAGAGGCGGGTCTGCACCGTCCAGCTGGCCGTCCAGCAAGGCTTCTGGATGGGGTCGCCTCTGGCCTGGGATGGGCTCGGCATAGGGACGCTAAGCATGTAACATAGCCCCAGGCTGGGCTGGATCAGCCCCTCAAGGAGGCTGCAGGAGCGACCAAGAAGGAAGGCAGACGGGCTGGACTGTGGCAGCTCAGGAGGCTGCCTTCCAGCCAGGACCAGACAGGGGGAGGCTGGAGATAGGAGGTGCTACTTTAACCAGACAGATTTCAGAGTCCACGGGGCAGCAAGATAAGTCACAGGGCTGAGGAGAAGCTAAAAGAGACAAGGAAAGAGATGGGGCGGGGGGGCGGGCACACGTCTCCACAGGGCAGCTGCTTGAGGGAGGATGGGCAGGGGGCAGAGAAAGGCAGAGCTGGGGGTCAGGGAGATGGAGCAGCGGCCCCGAGGGAGGCATGGGCTCACCATGGACAGGTAGCACAGGTGCTGACAGATCTGACACCTCCTCTCCGAGGTCTCCAGCTGCAGCCACTTCCGAGGCTTTTTCTTCCCGTCGGGTGCGGCACTGCTGCCCTCGTGGCTGCCATAGCGGGCGGAGGAGTGGAGGCCGGCCTCGAACAGCTGCCGCCGCTGCCGCAACTCCGTGTCCCTGTCCAGACACACGAGGCTCAGGGTGCCGAGCGGCTGGGCCGCGGGACCTCGGGGCCCAGCTTCCCCACCTGGGGCCTGCGTCCAAAGTCGAAAGGTCAGACCACCCCCTCAAGGGCTCTCGGATGGCCGGGCCCTGCCTGCGGTGAACCTGGGGCAAAGCGCCCAGTGCCAGCCAGGGTGCGCCCAGGCCAAGGACAGATGTGACAAACTATCTGCCGACGTCGGAATCAGAGGGTCGACAAGCGTGTGCAGATCGTGTGCTGTCCACCAGCTCCGCTGAGCCTCTGCAGGTCACATGGGAAGCCAGGCAAACGGTCACTTCAATTCCTGCCCCGTCTGCTCCTTCCCAGGGCCCTTCCTCGATGGCAAGGGGCACCAAGGACCCGTGAGGCCAGGGGTTCAGCAGCCACCTCCTGTCCATTTCCACAAAGAGGGTGCACCTCCTGCAGCATCGGCACCCCGAAGTCTTCGCCCGCTGGCCAAGCCCCAGGCGGGCCCTGCAGCTCCGAGCTGGTGGCCGGCGGTCTCCCACAGAGGACGGGCCGCACCCCCATCCCGCCTGGCCTGGGCCCCGGGGGTCCTGTGTTACCTGAGCTCGTCCAGAAGGGCTGAGATGGTACTGAGAGTGGGACCGTTTTCCTTTTTCGCTTCCGCTTGTGCGATCTGGTAGAGTAACTTCTCCATGGAGAATGGCTTAGCTATGTGGCGACGCTTCATCTCCTGCAAGGGGCAGTCACGTCCCTTTAGGGCAGAATTTTCAATGCTAGGCAGCTGTCAAGGGCTTTCTTTACTGGGGAGGGGTCGCTATCTGAATTTTCAAATGTTGAATTCCACCTGGATTCAAAGCAATTGAAAACTGTACGACAATCGTGTCTCCCTGGAGAAAGACACCAGACACCAGGTACTTGTGGCTCCGCCAGTCGAGAACAGTGTTTGCCTTAAACACCTTCAGTACTGACCTCCCAGTACCGCCGTGGGTCAGTAACAGAGCTCGACGACTTTCACGATACAGTCAACCTCTAACAGCTCTCCCTCCCTAAAAAAAACTCTCAGCCAACTCAGGTTTCCAAGACTCACTTTGAAATTAAACATTATCTACACACAGACACACGCACAGGGACGCGTGCCAAGGGCCGCCTGCCTACCTTGGCCGTCTCGAAGCCCATACTCGTCCACTGGGTGGTGGCGAAGTGCACGGTCTCAGAGACGCTGTAGCCGCAACACACTTTGGACACAAAGGATCCCGGGAAGCAGACGACGAACTGGCCGCTCTGCTGCACCGTCCTGTGCACCTTGATCCCCTCCCGGCACAGCACCTCCGGGGAGATCTGTGGAGACGAGGGCTGAGCCGCACGCCCACAAAGGGCCGCCCTCCTGGGTGCCTCCCTCCCACCGTCCGGAGCTCTTTGCGCGACAGCCTGCCAGCACACCTGCCCTCCAGACAGGGCATCGGGGCTTAAGCCTGCTCCAGACACAGATTACGTTTTGTATGAAAGACGTTTTGTTTCTCCTTTAGAAAATAAAGAGACGTAACTCCTAAACAAAGGAGGAGGAAGTTCTAAACTGATATAGGCCCAAGAGTGACGATTCAGGCAAAGGCGTGGCCGCTGTGTCCCCACAGGCACTGACCAGGTTGGACCAGGATCCGTGTGCACAGCACAGGGGCTGCGGGCCCCCCCCACCCCGGAGGGGCTGCTGCTTACCTTCTCCGAGCCAAACCCAGAGTGAGGCGGGCCCGGAGCAAAAGGAGACCCAGGCAGGGTCAGCGGAGGCCAGAAAAGCCGTGAGCTCAGGTCGCCAGAACATAATTCTAGGCTAAAGAGGCTCCCGGCAGCTCAGCAGGCTCATGACCGTCTGAAAATAGGGTCAGCAGCCGCTGTGCTCATCCCTGAGTGATCCTGACCAGAGGCCCAGGTGGCCCAGTTGTCTAGCTGCCCAGCCCAGCCCAGTCGCCATTTACAAAGAAAAAAAAAACCACCAGGCCCGGAATAGAGTCAGAAGTCCCCACGAGCATGAGCCCCGTGTCCTGGGCCATCAATCAGAGGAACGCACTTTAGTTTGGTTTTCATAAGAGAGGACGTTTTGCTTATGCTGGATCCCTGGAGGATTTAGCTTTCATTGTCCTCTTTCCCTTTGAGGGGCAGGTCGACAAAGAGGGTGAGTTAATAAAACAACTGCGTCGGCCACGCCACCTGACGCAACCCCAGCCTCCACCACCGTCGTGGCCCCCGTACCATGACGTTGCTCTCGAGCATCTGCAGGCCGGGGGTGCCGTTGGCTTGCAGCAGGGTGTGCACCACGTCCTCGAGCTTGTTCTCCTCCTCAGCAGGAATGCAATACCTGGGTGGTTTGGAATCAGGGCAGAAGGAGTTGACAAGGACCCTCTGCCCGGGAGCCCATCCTCCACGCTCCCTCGGGGATGAGCAAACAGCAGCCTGGAAACTGGCCCTGGGCGCCGGAGGGGAGGTGGGCCCGCTCGTAAGCGTCCCCAGGGTCTCTCCTCCCAGGGCAGCTCTGCGGCCACTCCAGCAGACAAACACGCTCCTCTTTTCTATGCAGATCTGACCTATGCGTGAGCCAAAAAGCCTTCAAACCAAAAGCAGATGTTTCAGAGCCGCTCTAAATCAGACCCAGACACATCTGCACTCACAAGCCTCTCGTGAGCTTCCCAAGCTGCGACTCATCGCTGGGCTGGCACCTGACGCTTTTCTGTAGCAGACAGAGGACGCTGCAGGACTAGGATTCGGTGTGGAATACACAAGAGACACGCAGCACGGCCAATGCCACAAGGGCCTGCGTCAGGTGAAGGGAGCGGCCACACACGGGCTGGGGCTCAGACAACACGGACCCCGCTGGCTGGAGCCAAGGAGCCCAGGAAGATGGTGGGAGAAAACACGGCCTGAACTCAACCAGAAGAACCTGGACCCTCAGTGTGATCCCAGGGATCAGAATGGGAACCGCCACTTGTGTCCCAGGAGGACCCAGCAGGGACACACCTGCCACCTACAGCTCCTGAGATACTGGTGCAGGTGGTCAGCATGCAAGGCAGGCACGTGCAGCCTCCTCAAGGCCCCCTCCTCTGGGACCTCCCAACCCCGCCATCCACAGGCTTCGGTGGGACATCTAACGCCCCCGGAGCCGTGTGACAGGTCTTCAGGCTGCCCAGGCCTGGTGGGGAGGGCACCTGTGACGCATCCCTGGAGGTGAGGGATCAAGTCCTGACTTCCGCTGCTGAGAGGATGCACTCACCACATCCAGGGCTCTTTTCCTTTAAGTGCTTGTTATTTCAATGCCAACATATTCTGTTACGGATTTGTGATTCAAATCCAGGGTTTCTAACCTCAATCACATGTTTTAAGAAAAACCACACACCATGAAGTTCTCTGATCCTAGCCGGCCGCCTCTCTCCTCCCCATCGGCGCGGTTCCAGGGATTAGTCCTCACACAGCCCACGGAACCTAGGGTCTCCCTGTCTCTCACTCAACGGCCAAGCAGAACAACGACCACCGGGGCCACGAACTTTCACCCCATCACCCTGTGGGGGCGTGGGCCATGTCACTCCACTTTCTGATGAGGAACCAGGGTCTGGTGGGGCCCGTCACAGGCCTGCATGGGACCCTGTGACTCTCAACCCAGCCCGGCCGGTGCTGCCCGGCCGCGTCTCCGTGGGGAACGGCGCTGAGGGCTCAGTGGCTCCTGGAGGAGGGCACGCACACCCACAGCGTCCATGCAGCCGGCCGCCCTGCGCGGGACCGTCCGGCTGTCCACCCTCAGCTCTGCCCGAGACCCCAGCCCCACCGCAGATCAACCACAGGGCCTGCCCACCTCTAAACCGACCGCCACTCGCCCTGACGCAGCCGGAAGGCAGGGCGAGTCGTGATGGCCAGACTGCTGCCGACACTGGCTCCTTGGAGGGAGAACATTAGTTCTAAGACTTTGTTTGTTTTAATAAATGATGCTAATCATCCCATTAGGACAATAAACACAGTGTGGAATGGATGCGGTGCCGGAAGCCCGTGAGACGACAAGACATCTGATTATTTGCAGTGATTTCATTTCCCCTCTGCCATCATAAACAAAGGAGCTGCAGAGCCATCTCGGGTCAGGGCTGGTGAGCCTGACAGTTAAGGATCACGCCTGGGAAGCGGGCACAAGGCTTCCTGGGAAACAGACAAACCCGTGCATCTCCCACGGCAGGAACTCCACTTCCAGTAAGACCTGCTCTCCCTCTGCAGTCGGTGGACTGGGCACCGCTCCCGGGCAGCTTTCTGCTGTACTCTGTTTCTGACCCTGCTATGAAACGAACGCCTGGAAATCAACCACCACCAGGGGAAAACCTCACAGAAGGAAACCCCCCTATTAGCAGGCGATGAGCCTCACCTGAGCCAATTAAAATATTCTCCACCAGCTCGACTTCCAACACAGCTCCCCAGGCTGACATGACAGGGAACACGGGACAAACTCGCAAAGTCAGTCCTCCAAGGCTGTCAGCCATCGGTGAGCGCGAGGCGGCATCAGGAGGCCGGGGCCGGGGTACTCACCAAATGCAGTCAGCACCAGTGTGTAAGTAGTCAATGTAGGGAAGGTGGTTTTGGTCTCGAGACCAGCATGAGGTAGAAAAGACCATGCCAATATTTAGCCAGGGAATTGTCACTCCTAGAACAAAGGGGACAGGGCAGGATGAAGACCAGTGTCTCAGGGTGACAGCAAGAGGAACTGCATCTTCTCCCCAAACAAGAGAAAGGAAGAAATAGGATTCAAAACCAGCCAAAACCCAGTGAGACGAAGGGACTTGCTCTTTCCTGCTTCTTACACAGAAACCAAGATCACGACACAAAACAGTAGCGGGGGCTTCCCTGGTGGCGCAGTGGTTGAGCGTCCGCCTGCCGATTCAGAGGACACGGGTTCGTTCCCCGGTTCGGGAAGATCCCACGTGCCGCGGAGCGGCTGGGCTCGTGAGCCGTGGCTGCTGAGCCTGCGCGTCCGGAGCCTGTGCTCCGCAACGGGAGAGACCACAGCAGTGAGAGGCCCGCGTACCGCAAAAAAAAAAAAAAAAAAACAGTAGCGGAAGAGCATCTTAACTAGTGACTTAAGGCAGGAGGCAAGATGCCCAAGGAACACGACCACGACTGTTGCGACTGGCCACCAGCCAGGAAGCGGGGCCCCTTTGTTCGGGGGTAACCCCTCCCCCCCAGCGTGGGGTCACCCACGCCGGTCACCTCCTCCAGGGGCCCCTTCTTCCCGCAACACCCAGGACAACTGGTTTCCCTCCCGGCTGTGGGGCAGTAGCCCCACGGAGGCGGAACGTTAGCTCTGAAATTGGCCAAGGTGGAAAGCTGGCCATTACGCATCTGCCCAGCTGCTAGATCTGCGATTTGGTTTACCTTTCTGCATTTTTACTGACTTCAGCCATGATGCTGACCCCTCTCTCTTCTCTAACAATCCCAGTTCTCTCTACGCGCCGTGCGCCGCAGTCCCCTCCCCTCCAGCTTTCGACGGGGCGAGCTGGGTCCACAGCCACCCGAGGCAGGCTTACCAGGCACAGCACCAAGGTGACGCAGGATGGAGCCTGTGTTATTGGGGAGGACGGTGAGGTTCCATCCGTGTCTGCAGAGGAAAGTACAGGGGCGTCACGGACGGGCGTGGAGGGGCACCGTCCAGTCCCCAGGACACGGGCAGGAGCGTCCGACGTTACCTTGAAAACGGTTCTGATTTTCCCACTGGGAAGCCGCTGCCGTGGGTGTTGGTGTCCACTTTGCCGCAGTGCACGGCCACGTGGCAGTCCTTCTCCTCCACGAGCCTCCAGTACTCTTGCTGCGGGGAGAGGGAGGGCCGTCAGCACCACCTTGCTGCCCGTGGCCGCGGGGCCCAGCTCAACTCAATGACGCGAGACGAAGGGACCATCTTCGCCTAGAGCGATGGCCACTAGGGAGCAGGGGGACAGGGCTGCAGACAGACAACCGCACGCCCACGGTCACGGCAGCCACGTCCGTAGTGGACGACTGGATAAACACAAGGTACAACATCCACGGAATATGACTCAGCCTCAAAAAGGAGGGCAACTCTGACACACGCGACAACACAGAGGAACCTTGAGGACTTCACGCGAAGTAGAATAAGCCAGTCTCAGAAGGACAAAGACCGTGATTCCACTCCCGTGAGGTACTCAGGACAGTCAAAGTCGGAGAGAGAGAAGAGCGGCGGTGTCACGGGCTGCGGGGAGGGAGGACGGGGGCTCAGTGTTTAACAGGAACCGACTTTCAGTTTGGGAAGATGGAAAAGTTCTGGAAATGGATGGTGGTGACGGTCACACAACAATGTGAATGGACTGCAGTGCCACTGAACTGCACTTAAAAATGGCTAAAATGGTAAATGTTGCACATATTTTACCACAATTAAAAATCATTTATACGAGGGGCTTCCCTGGTGCGCGCAGTGGTTGAGAGTCCGCCTGCCAATGCAGGGGACACGGGTTTGTGCCCCGGTCCGGGAGGATCCCACATGCCGCGGAGCGGCTGGGCCCGTGAGCCATGGCCGCTGAGCATGCGTGTCCGGAGCCCGTGCTCCGCAACGGGAGAGGCCACAACAGTGAGAGGCCCGCGTACCGCAAAAAAAAAAAAAACATTTATACGAAAGGGAGGGAGAAAGCGGTAACAGCAAAGGGGCTGAAGACGTCTGGCCACCGTCCGGAGGTGTAATCACCACAGCCCCAGGCAGGCGTCTCAACAGACTCGGGCTGCAAGTGAGGGTCGGACCCCCAGGCTGTGACCCAAGCCAGCGAAACAGATGGGGGAGGG
Organism: Hyperoodon ampullatus; assembly: GCF_949752795.1. Taxonomy (NCBI): domain Eukaryota; kingdom Metazoa; phylum Chordata; class Mammalia; order Artiodactyla; family Ziphiidae; genus Hyperoodon; species Hyperoodon ampullatus. The sequence continues at coordinate 93,889,052 of NC_136923.1, forward strand.
GTGGGCATGACCTAAACGACTGCAGGGCAAGAGGGGATCGGGATGCGCTTTGCTAACAGGTGAGAGGGGTTCAGTTTCCCCCTCACTGTGTCTTCAGTCATGATTCCAGAAGCACAGCATCACCCGCCCCTGCTTCCTGGAACGCCACGTAAAGGAGGAAGCCTCACCCACGAGCCCCCGGTGTCAGCCACCACGCCGCCATGCGGCTCTTGCAACGAGACCAGCCTGGGGGCGGCCAGATGCCCCGCATCAAGGAGGAGGTCGACAGCATTAAATGCCCGGGTTCCCCAAACAGACGTCCCAGCAGGCAGGGGATGACGGAGCAGCAGACGGGTTCGGGCCAGTCCTGCCTAGACTCACACCAACCTCTGCTGGGTGAATAAAGAGGCGGGGGAGGAAGGGGGCCGTCCGCTACGGGGGGGCCACTCGGGCTGGTGACACCGGACAAGGAGAGGGCCCAGCCTCTCTGCAGGATCTAGAAGTCAGCCAGCCAAAGTGTGGAGTTTAGCAAATCTTCCCTTTGTGTTTAGATATTATACAACTATTAAAGCGAAACCTAGGCTTCCAGAGAGAATTAATTCCTGAGTAGGAAGCGACGGACAGTGACAACCGTAACCTTCGGGGACTCCCGACAAGGGCCTGTGCTTGTAAAGCAAAGGCCTCTTTCTCCAGCTCTGATGTTCAGCCCCAGAGTCGCGTTCCTTTCCTCTGACGTTTCTCCCACAAATGGCACAGGCACTCGGGAAGCAACCAAGACGGCCATGTGTCCCAGAATCAGGGCCCCGCTGGCATCGCGGTAGATGGAACACGGCTTTGGCAGGGCCAAAGGTCAGGCCACTGTGTGGTGTTCACAGATACCGCCCAGGGTGCAGACCCGGGGCCTAAAAGGAATGACGGTGATGCCAAAATTGAACACGGAATTCACCAACCTGGGAAACCAGGACTGAGCACCAGGGCGGGACCTCCTGGGCTTCTGACGGCTACCATCAGAGGCGGGGTCCCACGCGGCACAGATGCAAGGGACCAGGCGTCCTGGTGACCCAGACTGTCCTGAAAGGCCCACTCCCGGGAAACCCGATCCAATCAGGGCTCGGGCGCCCTGGTGGTCAGCACGGTTTTACCAAGAGGAAGAAGCACATATCTTCGAAGAAAAAGACGTGCTCTGAGACCAGCTGTTCACCAAAAGCCAGGCTGCAGTCCGCATCACCGCATGCTCCGCCGGCAGCCGCCCTGAACCAGCGAGAGAAGCCGGGCCTCTCCCTGCACAGGCCCACCTACGTCAGCATCCGGGCGCCCCCAGCCGCCCCTCACGCCGAACTCCTGCTCGCTGGCCTGGGCGCAGGACGCGCTTGCACCTCTCCAACCTCACGCAACTCAGAAGCACAAAAATGGCAACCTGCCAACCCCACTAAATGAAAAACAGGAGAGAGCAAAGGGCACAACTGTGGTTTCAGGGGATTCCAAACATTCTCTTGCAAAACAGGCACCCAGAGGACAGGGTGAGAAGGGCTGAGAGGCAGCCAGCTGGGCGGGGCCCGCCTGGGGCTCTCCCCGGGCCGCAGCCTCGGCTCCAGGGGAGTCAGGGCGAAGCCGGGGAGGCTCGCTCTCTCCATTACACCTTTGCTAACCCTGCACAAGTTGGGATCCACACGAGTTGAAACTTCTGGCCGCCCCCAGCGCCCAGACGATGGGCTGAGCGCTCACGACCCCTCCACCCACCCACCCCCAGGAGGCCCGGGGCTCCACCCCTGGCTCCAAGCGGAGCGGGGGGCCGGGACTGCCCAGCTCACGCACCTCGATTTCAGCTGGTGCGGGCTCCTTGCTGAAGCACATGTTCATGATATTTCTTGCTGTTCGGTAAAAAGTCGTTAAAGAAACAGACCTCCCCTGAAAAGAAAGCAAAAACAAGAGTCAAGCGTAAGAAACAAAGCAGAACCAGGACCTCAACGCAGGCCACCTCGTCACAGGCCCCTGCGTGACGCGTCCCTGTGACCGGGGGCCGGGCCACGTCTTGAGTTGACACGAGCAGAGGCGGCGGAAAAACACTCCCCGGTGCCAACAAAGGAGGCGGAGGACCCCTGGCCATCCAGCGCCGGGCCAGACACCCCCGCCAGCCAGCAGAACGGGGTCCCACAGGAGCCCCGGGTGCACTGCAGGGCGCCCCGCTTAAAAGCTGCTTTCACTTCCTGGAGCAACAAGTGCAACGTGGCAAGGGCAGGAGAAAGGCTGTGGCCAGGGGGAAACCAAGACAGACACCGGCTGCACCTCGGGACCGGGGACCCCAGGAAAGAAACTTGGGCGATGCCTACACCCACCCTGAGGGTCCTCACGTGAGAACCAGCCAGATGAGCAACCTGGCCTCGTAGATGTGCAGGGGACAGAGGAATCCGGCCCTTCTCTGCCACGGAGCCAGTCCCCGCCCCCCACGCCGCCCTGGGACAGCACGCAGGCTCTTCAGATTATCTAACGTCCCCTCCCCACCCCTGCACGCCACCCCTTCCTGGGAATGTTAGCAAGGACAAGCTCACTGGGGTGACCCATGGCATCACGGATATGCTTTGTTCTATAGGCAAGCCCTGCACTCCTCCCTGACCAGGCACGCTCACCCCCTGACTGGGGAAGTACTTACTGAGCACCTACTGTGTGCAGGCCTGGTTCTAAGGGCTGCAGATAGAGCAGTGGTCAGAACAGACAACGTCCCTGGCCTCATGGTGGCCTGGGGAACTCTGACTCACACAAAACAGCTGGGAGGTGGCGCTAAGTGCGATGAACCAGAAGCAGAGGGGCAGGGCTGCCAGGCAGGTGGTCAGGGAGGGTCTCCTTAATGAGGAGATGCTGGAGCAGCCCCGCGAACAGAGCCGCAGGTCTAGGAAGGGGGCAGACCTTTCTTGCCTGGGGAAGGACAGTCAAAGCACTCAGCTCGCAGACCCCACCCTTTGCTTTTGCTCTTCAGCTCTGTAAGTGGGGCTCTAACTAAAAGAGAAACTGCTGTACAAGTCCCGACTTCTCCTGACGTGCCATTCATCACAAAATAAAATCCTAACTGCTAGGAGGAACCTGATTTTGTGTCAGCTAAAGCAAGGTGCCTGTAATTCAAGGCGATGACACCCAGCACACAGCAGTCAATGCCCCCGGATGCTGAGGGGGCTCAGAACCTGGAGCCTCAAGCTCCCAGCCCCTCGGCGTACAGAGGTGCCATGGAGCACTGTCATGGCCACCAGACCGCAGCCACAGCTGGCCGGGTCCGGTAACAGGAAAAGCTCTAGGCAAGCAGGCATCTCTGTCCAGAAAGGAGGGCAGGACTCAAGCCTAGGAGAGAATGAGAAGCGAGGCAGAGGGTGGCCAGAGGTGGGACCTCGGAGCGGGGACTCAAAGGGAAGAGGTCAAACTCAGGGCAGAACCGCAGATGCCCGACGCGTTCCCCAGACCACGGACAGGCTCGTGCGGTGGGAGCGTGACCACCGAGGCCTCCACGGGGCCCCTCCCCCGGAGCCTACGGGGCAGGTCACTGCTGGAGCGGTGCAGGGGCAGTGCCCAGTCTGTGCCCCCTCCCAGCCCGGGTCCCCAGCGCCCTGCGAACATAGAGCCAGGCCGCCAAGTGGGAAGACACCAGGACGCCACCTCACTCCCCAGAGGAGGGCGCCTCGTCGGAATGGCTGGGCAGAAGCAGGGAGCCTCCCCTCCCCCTCCCGCTCCCCAGGAGACCCGTGGTGGCGGACAGAAAGGAGCCGGCAGAGCCAGGCTGGGCAGGCTGGGTGGCAGTGGGGGCATGTCCATCGGGAGCTACAGAGGGCCGGGCCCCGACGGGCAGCCACTCCAGGACGAGGGGGTGTGGCTCCCAGGCTGCACTCCTGGCACATGGGCACACATGTGCGCACACAAACCCATTTAATGGACAGGAAGCCCGAGGCCATGGTGGGCAAGCGACTCCCCTGGCTGGGCGCCCAGTAACCTTGTCCGGACACCCAGCCCCCTGCAGACTGTAGACACCTCTCTTTACGAGGAACGGAGCCAGAGCCGACTGCCGGGTCGCCAGGTCTCGGGAGCCTGACGCAGCGGAGCCCCCCGGGGCCCGCATGTGCTCCCCAGGCCCCGCCCAGGCCCCACGCCCAGGCCCCACCCAGGCGCCGCACCTTGTATATGCACTTGTGGAAGTCGCTGAGGATGCCTCTGTCGTCCTCCTCCTTCACCACCTCCTTTTCCTGAGCAAAGAGTCGCCGCCGCCCCGTCTTGAGCTGTGCGGGGCCCACCTCCTTCAGCTTGCTGCGGAAGCCGTTCCTGTGGGCCACGCCGTTGATGAGCCCGTTCTTGGGCTCGAAGCGGGGCAGCGGGTGGAAGCGGTTGTAGTCCTGCTCCGTGTGGCCCTCCAGGGGCCCCTTGCGCCTCTCCAGGCTCTCCTTCTCCATCAGCACCTCCTTCTCCAGGCGCCGGTGCTCCTCGGGGGACAGGGAGTCATAGGAGAGCAGGTACTGGCAGTAGGCCTCCTGCAGCTTGGCCAGCCGGTCCTGGGCGGTTTTGGGGATGCGCAGCATGTCTGCTAGTTTGTTCCATTTTTTGAGGTCAGTCACTTGCTGCATGCCACCCATCTCGTTAATCAGCCGGAAAAAGCACGCCAGGTCGAGCTCACAGCCTCCTGGGACAGTGAGGGGAGAAAACACAGGGACGGTCGGTGAAAAGGCCCGTGAACAAGACCGTCCTCCATCGCCCAAGAGCCCGCGGGTGCCCGGTGCCCACTACATGCCAGAGATGCCGCCAGGCCCTGGGGTCAGAGCAGCAAACAGAACAATGTAGTCGACAGACGGGGTTTAGACCTTCTTGGGCACTAGGACGATAAACAGAGCAGGACAGGCTGAGGGGCGGCTGTCTTAGGAGGGTGGCCAGGGCAGGTAGTCCCGAGGAGAGGACACTCAGGCAGAGGGCTGAATGGAAGGAGAGACGGCCGAGCAGATCCGCGAGGAGGACGAGTCCAGCGCCCCCTGAAGCAGGGGCAGGGTGCCCACCCCTCACACCCCAGGAGGCAGGGGGATGGAACACGGCATCCCGGCGGGGGCTGGCAAGGCTTGGGTAGCGCCACCCGGCCACACCCACAAGCCAGCGTCACCCGGAACAGCTGCGATGTCGGCAAGTGTATACACGCAGTATGTGCTGTCATTCCCGACCCCCCAACACCCCCAGCGCACACGCACGTACACACGGTAACTTATTTTGGATCCCCCCCAGGATTTCCGGGCAGCAGGCAGCACCCACCTCGGGGCAGGAAGTGGTCTGTCCCTCAGCTCCTCCCATCACCACTCACACAGAGGGCTGCTTATCCCAGGAGGTGTAGGGGCTCGTTTTCACTATGCCCCTTGATCACACTGTACAAAGCATGTCAAAACCCAGATGTGTCTGAATGCCCGCCAAGTGACTCTCTCAGTGGGACCTGGAAAATCAACCTCCCTTTGGCCAATAAAGGGGGAAAAAATCTTCCAGAATAACCATCCACTGGCTGTTAGGAGGTAAATACACCACAAAATGGTAGGTGAGCAGAGTAAACATTAAGAACGTTTAGCTCTTTAAAGGGTGGGGATAGGTTTATATAAGATAAATGAGCGGAAAAGCAGCGGGACCCCTGAGAGCAGCACGTGCACGCTGGGCGGCCGGGCAACACGGGGCCGCCTCGGCCAGGGGAAGGGCGAGCAGCGGCCCGAGTCCATCCACTGGGCTGGTAGGATGCTGGCATTGTCGTGGTCAGTGCAGTGGGGGCCACGTCGAGGAGGAAACTCGCCCCAACCCTGGCCGGGAGGGGCCTAAAGCCCAAGATTCCAAGATGCACTCCAGGCCCTGCTCTCAACTGGGGCAACTCCTGGGGCTGCCCGCACGCCGCCCGGACTTGCCGAGGTGAAGAGGGATGGGAGTCACCCCAAGGGGCTCAGACCACAGGCTGACCAGAAGGGAGGCAATCACTGTTATTCAACAGCACGGAGAAAACTGACCCAGTACTTGCAAATCCATTATCTCACTCCTCACCTGCTATCATCAACCCGTTCTCAGGACCATGAGGATGCTACGTGACAAAGTGCCGCCCTCCCAGAGAAGGAGCAGCCGCTCTGTGGATTCTGGGAAATTCCTTCAAAACTACCAAGTCTCTCGCACTGCAAGGAGGCTGAGCTCAGAGCCACAGCCCGAGGCCTCTGCGGTTAACGGTCCAGCTCAGCTCCTCTTCTGGAAGCTGACGACGCATTACAGCTGGGCTAACAGCAACGGGTGTGAACACACACACCACAGTGTCAGGTCCTCGCGGCTTCTGGTGCCACGGGAGTCAAGGTTAAGGAAACCTACTCTGAATGGAAGATCGCTGGCTGCCTTCATGACGTCACCTGAGCACACCGCCTGTCCCCAGAAGACCTACCGTCCCCCCCCCCCAGCAGGCTGGGGCACCCAAGACGTCCCACTGCAGCCACGACTTGGTGAGGTTCTTGGTCACCCACGCAGCCAACGCCAAGCTCCCGAGAGGCTGGCACCTCCTCAGCCTGTTCCCCCAGCCCTGTGCCACCTTCGACCACATCCCTGACAGTGGACCACAAACCAAGAATTCTTTCAATTTAAGTGATTCTCACCTGCTGAGAGTAATGATGAAACCTCCATCTTACCAGGAGCCCTACCTTACTGCCAACTCGTGAGACCTAAACGACCGATAATATCTCCTCTGCTCGCTGCCTCTCAAAAGTTGTCCTCTCCAACTGGAGGAAGGACATGCCCTATTCCTGTGGAGGGTCTAGAGCCAGAAGGGAAGCACGTGACTCACCTGGCAGACCCCAAAGGAACCCCCTCCGCAGAACCGCTCAGCCCCGACATTGCGAGTTAATCCCGGAGGCGCAGTAAGCGGGAGAGGAAGAGGGAAATGTGGACTCCAGGAGCCATCGTGGGCTCTGCCTGGGGGCCAAGGGCCTTCACTACAGCGGGGTGTATGTTCACAAAAGCAGGCACCAAGGAGAGCTTTGCTTTAGTGACAGCCAGAGCTGTGCCTGCTCTCAGAATTGTTCCTGGACCTGTGGGTGCCACGAGGGCCCAGTAATCACCAGAAAAACTGAGATGCAAGGATAGATGAGCAGACAGAGATAAATGGGCTGACATGTACCCCACCCACAAAGAGTCAGATGTCGAAGTCCTAACCTCAGGGCCGCAGACTGTGACTGTACTTAGAGACAGGGTCTTTAAAGAGGTAATTAAAGTAAAACAAGGTCATCATGATGGGTCCTAACCCAACATGACTGGTGTCCTTGTAGCAAGAGGAAGGGACATCAGGAACGTGCGCACAGAGCAAAGACCACGTGAGGACACAGGAGCAGGCGGCCGTCCACACGCCAAGGGGAGAGGCCTCAGGAGAAACCAACCCTGCCAACACCTTGCTTTCCGATTTCCAGCCTCCAGAGTGTGAGAAATCACTTCCTGTAGGTCAAGCCTCCCAGCCTGCAGAACTCAGGTAAGGCAGCCCCCAGCAGACAGATGCGTGGGGGCAGCGTTCCCGCCCCTCTCGCCGGACACCACTCTGGCCTCAGCAAGGCGGCCCGCAGCTCGGGGCAGCAGGGGTCGCCTAGTGTGAGAGCGGGGGGCGCAGGACCAGCCCCCCCTCCTGCCACGAGCACCCCGCACCTGCAGAAAGGGAGGCCTCGGACTCCTCCCGAGCCAAGAAGGGCCCGGAGAAACTGGGGCGGACACCACGGGATGTGGGCGGGGGGCGGCCTTACCTATGAGCGGGAGCTCGTCCATCGTGATGCCCTGAGATCTGAGGTGCTTCTTGATGCAGGCCAGCCGCTGCACGTTGGGGCCCCAGCGCCGACCCAGCTTGTGGATGTGCTGGATCTGCGTGACGAAGCGCATCTCGTCGTTGAGCTTGCACTCGGGCCGCCAGTCCGGGGGCGGGATCACCCTGCACATGCCGTACTTCTCCACCTGAGGGCGCACCGACTCGATGTAGACGAGCGGATCGTGGAACTCCTTGGCCGACGGCCGCAAGACGGGGATCTCGTCCATGGCCGCCCACCCGGCCCTGCCGGCCCCCTTCTCGGCCTTGGCCGCCGCCTCGTGCGGCCGGGGCAGGGGCTCCGATTGCGAGGTAGAACGATTTTCACAGGGGGCGCCGTCCGGCTTGCCGTGTGCTTGTCTGCCCGGCGGGCCCTTGCCGGCCGTCACCCGCTTCGGCCGGTTCCTCTCCAGGCTCCGTTCGGGCACCTCCTTCCTCCCGTGGCCGCCAGGCGGCGCCTTCTCCGCGGGGGCCGGGGCCGCCTTCCTGCCAGGACCCTCGGCAGCACCCGCCTCCCCCTTCATCTTCTTGGGGGGCGACTGCGGCTTGTCTGCCGGGGGCGCCTCTTCCAGCCTCCGCTTGGAGTTCCGCAGACCCTCCCGCAGCTGCCGCCCCCCGCCCTCCTTAGTGCATGACTTTGGGTTCAACCTGCCACTGACCTTGAGGCCATTGACGGTGTGCCCGGTGGACTTGGACGCCCCCCCGAGGGATAGCACCTGTTTTCGGGTTTTTGCATTGCTACTTTCAGTTTTCCCTGAGATTGTGTGGTTGACAGCTGAACTGGGCTTGTGGTGATTAGGTTTGGTTTCCTTGACCAGTTCTCTCTTGGCTTTGGTGTATGTGACAGTCCCCTTCGTCACCGTTGCAGTGTACTTCACAGTTTTGGACGGTGAAGGTCTGACTTCGCGCATCTTTTTGGCACTGGCTGCACTTGTACCCAGAGATGACATTCGAGTGACTCCGCCGACCTTAGAAACCTGGGAGGAACAGAGAGGGGGAGTTAGCACCCGTCAGCGGGGACCACCCCACGCCCGGACTCAGCAGCCGGTGCCCGCTTCTGAGAGGCGGCGGCACGGGGGTCCCGGCCAAGGCAGGCAGAACACACAGCCCCGAAGCCAGCTCTGAGATACCCGGTCTCAGGGTCTCCGCAGGACTAGGGGCCCATCCTTCCGCGCAAAAACACGCAGCCAACCTGGGTGCTGCCCAGGGGGTCTCCCGGGTGCGCTGTAACATGCACGTTTGTCGTCTGAAACTAGATGTTTCCCAGTGAGGACCCTCAACGTGCCTGCCTATCACCTGCCACAAGTTAATAACACCCGACAGCAAGGTCCTGCTGGTAAGGGGGCAGACACACAGGCGCACACCTGTGCCAAGAAAAGACGTAGCTGCAGTTTTTCCTGTGCTCCCTACAGCAGCATGATCTGCCCGCAGAATTTTAAAATCCATGCTCAATAAGTAAAAAACAAAACAAAAATGCTACGGAAACAAAGGAATAAGAGCACTCATGTGGCTCAGATGCCGGTCACGCGCCACGCCCAGAGGTGTAGCTGTCAGCTGTGGGCGTCTGCCAGTCAGTCACCCATGAGACGGGCCCCAGGGCACCTCACTGGATGCACCTCGCCTCTCTGATGAAGCAAAACAGGCCCGACCCCTTCTGCACAGACAGCTCCCATTTCCCGCCCCTACAAGCGCCCACATTCGGTCCTACGGGAATTTGGTAAACGATGAGCCTCTCTTCACAGCCATCTTACAGCTTGGACATCACAGTAATCTTGTGACACACAAAGGTCACCCTCATTTATAAAAAGAAGCCAGCGAGTGACAAGGGTGGACACCAGAAAAGCACTGATTTCCAAAGGATGACGACGGGCCCAGAGCAGGAACTGACGCTGCGCTGGTCCGGCGCGGACACCACGTCACAGCTGTGCCTCTCAGTGGCCTCTGACATGTCATTTCCCATCCTGGGTATCGAGTTCTCACATGCAGCCAGGGATGCCAGGGTTACCTGAGCAACACCACCTCCCCAAAAGGCAGACTAAACATTATATGTGCTCACTGGGAAACAGCAGAAACAGCAGCTGTCTTTTCTCACCAATGAGCCCAGAGAAGAAGGTGACCCGGAGGAGGACCTGGGCTCCCGAGTTGGGGAAGCCATCTGGCACCTAAAGCAGTTCACGCCTCTCCTGTCCACACCCGATGCACCCACGGGCTGTGCCGCTGCCCCACCCCAGGACCAGGTCCTGGAGGGCAGGGCCTGAGTCTCAGCGACCTCTGCACTAGGCCCAGGCCCAGCCCAGGTCGCTGGACCCCATCCCCAGAGTCTCCCATCCAGGAGGTCTGGGCTGGAGCCCGAGAATCTGCATTTCTAATGAGGTTCTGGTGATGCTGAGCCTCAGCCAAGGACCTACTTTGGGAACCACGGCAGCAGACGGATCAACAGAAGGTTCTGAAAACAGAAAAAGGAAAGAAGCCCCCAGACCTGTATTTCTTCATTCGCCAATTACACGCGGTCCAATCAAAGCCGTGAATTTTTGGTGTGAGACTGTGTTCCATGAGCCAACCCCGGGGCGTTCGGTGACCAGGTTTCTGGGGAGCCAGCCTTGACTGCTGGACTCAGTGAGCCCCCAGACCCCACTGTGGAGGGAGAGGCCAAAGGGAAGGCCCAGGAACTACAGCCTGGATGCACCACTGCCGGCCACTCGAGAATGAAGCAGGACTGACAGAGCAGGTGGTCTAGAATACGTAACAGGAAATTTTAAAACAAAACCAGAACAAAACAAGCAGCCTGGCAACAATAAATTAAAAACAAATTTATAAAACCAGGGGCAAAGACAAAATTTCCATGATAAGCACCACTAATTTGGAATAGGATGTATGGTGAGGAATGCAAATACCTCAAATTTTTAACTGTTCTTTCAAATGCTTCCATTGACTAAAAACAAAACCATTTAGAAAAACTAAAGGAAACAGTAAAATCCTGCTGAGGCTCACAGAAAGAGCTTTCCATCAGCAAAATGCTCAGGTCTCTGCATCTTCAGAGAAGACACCCCTCGAAGCCCTCAATCTGTGGCTAACCTGCTCCGACTCTCACCCAACTTACACAGAAGCAGACGCAGGGCACCGTTAATCTCTTCTTGAAGATGAGGATCCGCCAGCAGAAACGGCAACCACTGCGCAGTGGACACCACCAAGCAGCTCCTGCCGGCACAGCCCACCGCCAGCCGTCATGTCTTGCCGAGGTTTAGGTTCAGTGCCTCCCGATCCCGGGAGCCCAGAGAACCCCTGGGGAGCTTGAAAATAATGCTGATTCCAGTCTAAAGCCCTCCCCATCCAGATTTGACCTAACCGGTGAGGATGGAGAAAGGGGCTCAGTGTGTGCAAGTCCCCGACAGCTCTGCACTCCCCCGACACGGCTGTGCACCTGCAGGAGGCCAGGAAGCCAGGCTTCCACTCTCCCAGATTCTACCTGGAGGAACAGCACAGGGCCCCGGGTCAATCCAGTCCGGCTTCTTGGGGCCACCTGACCTCCTGGCTCCCTGTCGTACAGGAAATTCCAAATTTTCACATGGTGGAATTCTGCATAACTATTTCACCATCTTCAATGGCAAAAAGATCGTCTCCTTATTTACCTATTTGTATAAACACAGACGCCTAGTCATTGGCCTGTGCTTGCCTCCGGGGTCCAATGAGTAATTGGTACCAAAGGAGACAAAGCTATGGAGCGAGGCACTGTCTCACCTTCACACTGGGCATCTCCCCAGCCACCGCTCTATTCCACCATGGAACAGAGCCCGACACTAAGTTTCACCGCAACACACGCCCAGGTCACCTGGCCAGCCCACCACACGGGCCTGCTCTCAACCCTACACATCTGGAGGAAGTGCTCATACGGGGAGAGGCGTCACTGTAATTCACTGGAGAATCAACACGCAGGAGGCAGGAGGCCCAAGGCAGAGCCCTCCAGGGGGCAATAAAAGCCCTTCGGCTGAATAACTTAACATCTCTTTAAGGTGCTCCTTCTCAGCTCAGGTGTGGGCTTCTGACATTGCACCCCACAGCTGTCACCCAGCTCTGCAGGAAGTGGGGTGTCTCAGCCCACCACCGCCCACCCGGCACCTGTAGCTCAGGTTACCCCTGTCGCACAGACATGAAGCGGTCCTCAGTTCAACCAAAAAGTCAACGACCAAACTCCCATTTCCCACTAGAGGGAGTCGTTGAGTCAAGTGGCTCTGCCCATCCTCTCAGAGCAGCAGCAAAGGAGCCCAAGAGAAACACTCTTGGTTGGAGACAGTGTATTTGGACTTTAAAATTCAAATTAAATAGCAAAAGAGCCTAAATGAACAGAATCCACTGGACAGGCAGCGAGTTACGGACAGGGAAGGCAGGCCTGCTGGTGTGGCGGGCACCTGCAAGTCAGTGAGCAGAGGCTGACGCAGCCCTGCTCTCCCAAAGGAAGGCCTGGTCCTGACCGGAGCCCCTAACCTTCCCAAAGCACCTGCCCCCTCCCCTCTGCAGGCCACCGGACCCAGTCACAAACACCACGTGACAGAGGCGCCGTTCAAACTCCCCACATGACCTGATGAAGAGCACGGTCAGACCTTACGCGTTCTTCTAGCTAAGGCCAGTCTCTCCATTTCTCTCTGGATGCTCATTTTTCATTTTCCAGAATGTTAAAGAATACGCCTCACTCTTTGGTCTGAACAGCTCAGCCTCCTCTCTCCATCCGACTAGGCCAAGACTTTTTGCAACTGCCGTACATTTGACTGTGAAAACCTCTCCTCAAAGGTGCCACAGCCCAGCAGACACCCCGCCGGGCGTGTCTGCCCTGCCACACAAGCTGGTGGTTTTCTCCCTCATGTTACGGCTCAGCTTCAGCGCAACAGATGAGAACAGGGAGGTGTGCCGGCCGGGGGCAGCCTCACCACCCACGTCTTCCACATCCTGGCTTACCAACCACACACAGTTGTCTGCAAAAGCCTCTTCACGACACGCTTGGAAAACATCTCCATACCCTCTCCAGGTGTAAGAATGGTTGTTTCTCCATCCTCAATTCGTTACTGTCTTTTAGTGCACATTACGTACGTACGGTTCTAAGGAAGCACTTGACACCTACCACACATCCAGATCATCACCCAGGGCAGTTCCAGGGCTGCTACCCATGTGTGGGTGTCACCTGGCACACCTGGAGCCTTTGGGAGAATAAAAGCTGGAGGATTGGGGCGGCCCCTCACACTGAGTTCCCGTGCTCTGAGTCTCAAAGGCCAGGGCCTTTATGAAGCTGAGCACGCCACCCAGCACAGTGAGAGGCAATGTCCTAGCAAGAAGAGCGAGCGCTCGGTGCACTGGGGCCAGCAGGGCACGGTCACTTCTCGGCAGCACCCCTACATAGGGCATCCCTCCACCCTGTCAGCTGTACTTCGTACAACCACTGATCTTTTCTTTCAGGCCGACAGAAAAAAATTAATCATATCTGAAATTACAGATCCGTATTCTCTGGGCCTCCTGTCTTTTATGCAGTTGAAAAGATGAAAGGTCAGATTCTAATCACTTGCATCAGGCCATTACAAAGGAATCTACAATGGGCTTCTATTGACCTTTTTTCTTAGAGTACTTAACTAATGGGATTTGATGGTATCAAAATTATCCTTTCATTTCTCACAATGTCCCTGGGAGAAGAGTTGGCATCATTGGCTCCAAATGAACAATAAGGCTCAGGAAGGTTAACTATTACAGCTTAAGTCTCGGTGAAGGTCATGGTCAGAGCCCAACTAGACCTGGGAGTCCTGGGTCATCCCACTCGCGTGGATTAGACAGGGGAGGGAGGGCAGGCAGGAGGGGGTGGGACGGGGACGGTTACACCCCAGCTGCAAGACCTGAACCCAGAAAGCCGGCCAGGCTCCTACAGTCACTCAGATGACAGTCTGCCCTGCTACCCAGGTCGCTCCTCCATCTTTTACACTGCGAGTAAAAGGGGCCGCGTGAGCCTGCTGTGGATCAAGGGGATGGGGCCACCCCAGGGAAGGGGTACCTTCTACTTCCCTCAACTCTCACCTCCAACTGCGAGAACTCCTCTTGTTCAGTTACAAAGGGAAATCCTGAACTGAGGGGCAAGCGCTGGGGGCTGAGGATGAGCTTGGACCAACTGAGATGGGGGTTTATTCAATGCAGCCTCACGTGTAAAAGAGAGAGAGAGAGAGAGAGAGAGAGAGAGAGAGAGAGAGATTGGTTATGGTTCTATGTGAATAAAGTCACACATTCATTCCTCACTGAGATTCCTGCTCCACAGGTGGATCCCTTCCCTCTCTAGACCCCTTCGGAATTGTTCTCTTTCATAAGCAAAGATCTGGAGGAAAGTTCTGCACAAGGGCCTGTCCGGCCAACAGCTTTGGAAATGGACTGGGGACTCAAGACACCAAAGGGATGGTGCATCCTCTACTTTATGTCCTGAAAATCGGGCTCCCAGCTCGGGGGCGGCCAATTCCACAACCACGCTCAGGTGTTCTCGTGAGGAAAACCGTGAGGTCTGTGTTTCAGGAACAGTGGGCAACGTTTAAAATATGCAAAAACCACCTGTTTAATCTCAAGGCAACACTTCAGAAGCACTAAGTGGCAATCTGAGAGGACTGTGGACACATTAAACACGAGGATTCCTGCCTCGTCCACTCCAGCTGGAGAGCTGAGTAATATCTGAAAGCTAAAGGTTAAGACGAACACTACGTGTGTCTACACACAATCCTATGTATGTGCGTGAACACAGTTACATATTCAGAGACAATGGTCCCCAGCATCATCAAGAATGAGAAAGACCATGGAGAAAGCGCAATTCAACAGGAGGAGTTCCAACCTTCACACCACGGTGACCATCCGTCTGTTAGCTCTCTCCACAGCAGTGCCCGTCAGGGAATCTCCAGGCCGCCCGCGCCTTGCCCAGAATCAACCAATCTTTCCAGGTTAGAGTCCTCAGTCTATTCTAAGGAAAGTTTTAACCGTATGTGACAGAATTCCCGGTGTGGAGAGCTCACCTCTGACCCCCACGGCTCACCCGCTCTCAGATGGAGCGAGAACCGGAGCAGAAGGCTTCACGAGATGCCACTGGACCCGGGTGAGAGCCGCACCGTGCTCCACACCCCTCCTCATCCCCAGGGTCCCCCTTCCAGGTGCTGAGAACTCTGTCCAAGGGCAGGGAGAGGTGCCCACAAAGGATCTGCATTCTGGATGTGACCCCGAAGTCGGGGCGTGGCGGGGGGGTGGGGCGCCAGAGCGCGTGCTGCCTCCGCTAACCATGAGAGCGCAGGACGGAGTGAGTGTCCCCCGCGGCTGCACCCGTCCCATCACCGCCTGCAGGCCTATCGGAAGTCCTGCCGCGAGCCACCAACGTGTCCATCAAGAAGAACAGGGAACACTCCAGGCCACGTGCAGGCCTGTTCCAAGGTAACCTGTGGCTCCCGGCCTAACCAGAGGACGCCCTGCCTCACCTGGTGCCCGGGACGCTGGGGCGGCGGAAGGGTAACGAAGGAGTGTTCCCTCTCCCTACCCTTCTAGGGCATCCCAGCAAGTGAGGGTCCACTGCTGGTGGCACTGGGTGCTGGCAGCATCCTCCAGGGAGGGATGCAAACCCACCAACGGCCCCGCCTAATCCATCTTCACGGTAGGAGAGGCGTGTGCACTGGCACCTCTGTGCCCAGGTCATCTTTCTCTCACCCCCTCTCACCTCTGAGCATCCTTTCCTGCCTTCTGAGCTCTGGAAAGATGGATCTCTCGAGGCTACTACTCACATTTCCCCTTCAGTTAACTTGACGAAACGCGGCTGTGGCATCTGGCACCTCCGGGCCAGACCCTGGTTCCCCGGCGGCAGGGCTGGGCTTTACCTGTTTCCGTAAGTCCTGAGCCGACCGATGCAGAGGGGGGTGGTGGTGAGCGAGGAGCCCCCTGGCAGAGGAGCCCACGGAGGGGGCCGCTGGGGGGTGGCTCGCGGAAGCCTGCTCTCTCCGGCCGTCGGCCCGGGGATCACTGTGCTTCTCCTTCGCCGGAGTGGCCTCTTTGCTTTTGTGTTTCTGAACAGGTTCCTTCTCCCGTGATGACCTGCTGGAACCATTGAAAACTGGAAAGTAAGGAGAGAGGAAGAACAAAGTCACTACGGAAGATGCTGCCTGCTGCCAGGTACCCTAAATCCCCCAAAGACAAAAGGAGAAAGAAAAGGAAAACATTCTGGACAAACATCACATCTCACATGCTCTCAAGACCCAACCTGAAGTCAAACCAACCACCACAAAGGACAGGAATAATCCTAAACACAGAGAGACCAAAAACAAAAGTTATAAACACATCCTAGGAATTATCTGCTTTGGTTGAAACCACTGAAAAATCCATTTTAAAAAATCCCTACAGGGACTTCCCTGGTGGTGCAATGGTTAAGAATCCGCCTGCCAATGCAGGGGACACGGGTTCAAGCCCTGGTCCGGGAAGATCCCACATGCCGCAGAGCAACTAAGCCCGTGTGCCACAACTACTGAGCCTGCGCTCTAGAGCCCACGAGCCACAACTACTGAGCCCGTGAACAGCAACTACTGAGCCCAGGCACCGCAACTACTGAAGCCCATGCACCTAGAGCCCATGCTCCGCAACAAGAGAAGGCACCAGAATGAGAAGCCCGCGCACCACAACAAAGAGTAGCCCCTGCTCGCCGCAACTAGAGAAAGCCCGCACGCAGCAACAAAGGCACAACGCAGCCACAAAAAAAAAAAAAACCTACAAAACAAAACAAAACAAAACACACACACACAAAATGCACAGCAGCCCTGAGAATATCAACATCACACCTTAAACAAAAAGAGAAGAATTAAAATGAAGAAACCAACGACAGGGGTTTCCCTGGTGGCCCAGTGGTTAAGAATCCGCCTGCCAGTGCAAAGGACACGGGTCCAAGCCCTGGTCCAGGAAGATCCCACATGCCGCGGAATAACTAAGCCTGTGTGCCACAGCTACTGAAGCCCGCATGCCTAGAGCCTGTGCTCCGTAACAAGAGAAGCCACTGCGATGAGAAGCCCGCGCACCGCAATGAAGAGTAGCCCCCGGGGGCCTCCCTGGTGGCGCAGTGGTTGAGAGTCCACCTGCCGATGCAGGGGACACGGGTTCGTGCCCCGGTCCGGGAAGATCCCATATACCGCAGAGTGGCTGGGCCCGTGAGCCATAGCCGCTGAGCCTGCGCGTCTGGAGCCTGTGCTCCGCAACGGGAGAGGCCACAACAGTGAGAGGCCCGCGTACCACCAAAAAAAAAAAAAAAAAAAAAAGAGTAGCCCCCACTCGCCGTAACTAGAGAAAGCCTGCACACAGCAACGAAGACCCAACGCAGCCAAAAATAAATAAATTAATTAATAGGAAAAAATAAGAAACCAACACAATCACATTCCACGAACAGGACCACCTCATGTATAAAGATACAGGGGATCTGAAAAAAGAATATATTCTTCAGTTTAAAGTAACGCATTTAAGGCTGCAGATCTGCTGACGGATATGGGTCACGACACAGCTGCTTCACCTCACCCCTCAGTGACCAGAGAAGACGGACAGAGAGGCACAGGCGCTCTGAACCAGACCCGTTTCTATCCCAGGAGTCACAACACACCTACAAGTATTAAGTGCCTGCCGACAGCCCAGGGGCCATGGTCAGGTGGGGAAGTCACTCAGCCTCTGAATCCAAAGGGACTGGACCTTATCCTCACGCCCGTTTTACGGAGGACGCCAAGGGAAGGCGAGTGCCGAGCCAGGCCCTGCCGCCTCCCAGGCCCACCCTCCTGGTCCCCAGGTCGTGCTCGGTGCTGGTTCCCCGTGTGCCTCCTGCACACCCCCGAACCCGCTTCAGGGAGTTGAGAAGAGAACAGCGATGCTCAGGGTCATCACAGTAAACTTCATCACGCTGCTGCCCTGAGGTTTCTCCTCTGTTCACAGCTGGGACTCGCACTCCAGGGAAGACCTGGTGGGCCCGGCACTCCTCCACGGCATCCACAAGCCCTTCACATCTGCTTCTCTGGTTCCCGCAGGTCCCCCCGCCCCGCCCCGCATCTCAAACCCCCTGGGGCAGGTGGCCTATTTCTCCAGGGAACGAGGAAGGCTGCCCCATGCTTGGCTGCCCGGCCCCACGAGCTCCAGGCGGAACAGCCAGGGAAGCCAGTGAGCCCTTTCGGCTGTCATTTTAAAAAGGCTCCTGGAGCATTTCCTGACAGAAGGAGCCCTGAAAGGTCACTGTGCCCACCCGCCCACTGGGTACCTCCACTCCAAGGCTACCCACCCCCCAACCATGCCTTGCAGAATCCCAGGCAGACGTCACCACAGGACCAGGCAGCTGTAAAGAAAACCTTCCTCCTCCTTTGAGTTGAAACCTCTTCCTGGAGCTTAAAGACACAGAAGTCAAACCCTCTCTCCCGCTGGTCCGTAAGACAGTAACGTATGTCTTCCAAGGATGCCCTCCCCAGTGCCTTCAACGCTTTCTTTGTCACCCCCATTTGTCTGTCCTTTAAACTACATTTATGCCTTGTAGATTGCAAATATTTTCCTCTTTTTTGCTTTTCCATCTGTTATGTTGCTAAATCTGCTAACCCACTTTTTAAGTTTCTTAGCTTAGAAAGTTCTCCCATGAAGCTGAGCAGAGGTGGGGACCTTCTTACATGCAGCCAGCAGCACCCCGCATGAAGAAGAAGAAAAAATATCCTAACATATTTTCAGATGGTATGATATTCCTCTAAGTTTCCCCCAATTGTTTCTGATTCGATCGCTTAGATTTGCTTCTTTAGTGCACTTGTTATTACACTGTATATGGTGTAACACAGAGATTCACGTTTTCCATATCTGGATGGGCTGTGAGCCCTGATCTCTAAAGCTGCTCACAGCCCCAGTGATTACACACTCTAAATAGATGTGCAATACAGACGTAAAGACCACGCCACAGCAAAATATGGTATATGATCCTGTGTTGTGCAAGGCTCTGCTGGTTACTCTGTTACAGAAAAACGGAGCGCTTCGAATGGTTGGCATTTATTCTAAGTGTAACTAACTACACATTGTCAGAATCCATCCATCATACCCAAGCTGGCAATATCTGCACTCGCTTTCCAGACAAATGAGAAGCAACATCCATAAGAAGTCATACTTCAATGTGATTAAAAATCAAGCCAAAGGGTGGGAGGGAGGGAGATGCATGAGGGAAGGGATGTGGGAACAGATATATATGTATGACTGATTCACTTTGTTATAAAGCAGAAACTAAAAAAAAAAAAAAAATCAAGCCAAGGAACATGAATCTAGGCAATTCTTGACCATTCACCAATTTTCTCAGGCAGTGCACATGCTCCTTTATTGAAACAAAGCACAGGAAGCTTCATCCTTTTTTTTTTTTAATCTTAAATACTCCATACTTTCCTGAGCTTTGCTACTGCCACCAAGATGAGCAGTGTGCTAATTCTAGAATTACTTACTTCTCTGTTTGGTTACAAAACAAATTTATTCTGGGGGTTGGTTCCCTTTCACAAGATTGTATGAGTGGTTCAATTCCCAGCCCTACTGTCTGCACCTGGGCAAGCTGTGTAAATCCTCCGTTTTCTGGCCAAGGCTGGGGACCACATGCTCCTACGTGGAGAGTGTGCAGTGCCCTGTCTGGGTTCAGCAGGCACTCGGCACTGGGGAGACCTTACTGCTGCTGCCTCTTTAAAAGGACCGTCTCAGGTTACTACACACAGATTGTGGCAAGAGCTCTTCTTCTGGCCTCCCGTCCTCCCCGCAGATGCAGTAGAAGAATGGGCTTCAATACAGCCCAAGGGCGGGCCTAAGCAGACTCACCATAACCTCCTACTCGACCCGGCTGCCTACCACTGCCTCCCAATATCCATTTCATGGGAAAACACAGGCGGTGCCAACGTCCTGGCCAAACAAGGAAAAATACGATGCTGAAGCCACAGCCCTCCTTGTTCTACGAGCTTAACGAGCGACCTGACCCATGGGGGACCCACAGACCCTTTCAGGGGATCCCCTAGGTCAAAAGTACTTTCTTAATTGTCCTGAGAGTATTTACCTTTTTTACTGCGTTGACATTTCAGTGATGGTAATGGCTAAAGGTAGATCAGCCATCAGGGAAATGCAAACCAACATGACCATGAAATACCACTTCACATCCCCTAGGACGGCTATGTTCACGAAGATGGATAAAGGCCAGTGTGGGTGAGAATGCAGAGTGGAACCTTCAAACACTGCAGGTGGAAATGTAAAATGGTGCAGCCACTGTAGAAAACCATCTGGAAGTTCCTCAAAATGTGAAACAGAGTCACCATATGACCCAGCAACTCCACTCCCAGGTATGAGCACAAGAGAAATGAAAAATATGTCCACATAAAAACATGTAAGCGAATGTTCAGAGCAGAAATATTAACAACAGTTAGTAACTGAGGAAAAAATCCAAAGGTTCACGCACTGGCATTTAGCTAAACAAAATGGGGTGTTATCTATCCATAAAAAGGAATCGGGAACAGATACATGCTCCAGCATGGACGAATCTTGCAGACATTATGGGACATGAAAGAAGCTAAGGACAAAAGGTCACCTGTTATAGGATTCCATTCCTATGAAATGACTAGACCAATACATAAGAGACAGAAAGTATGTTAGTGGTTGCCAGGGGCTGGGGAGGGTTCAGGAAAATGGGAATGACTCCTAATGGGTACAGATTTTTCAGGGTGAAGGCGATGAAGATGTTCTAAAGTTGACTGTGATGATCATTACACAACTCTGTGAATATACTAAAAACTACTAAATTGTACACTGTGGGTAAATTTTATGATATGTGAATTACATCTCCATAAAACTAAAAACAAAACAAAAACAAAAGAAAATGGCAACAGGTAGCAAAATTCAACACAAATCAATGCAGTGGCACCAAACTCAATGAACAAATACTGGTCTTCTTCATTACCAGTTACTAGCGGTTAAAAAAAAAAAAAAAAAGTTTCACTTTGGAAAGTGATAAAGCAATAGAAATTGTTAACAGTATTAAATCTCAACCCTGGAATACACATACTTTGTGTGACAAAAATGGAACCACAGGACTTCCCTGGTGGCGCAGTGGTTAAGAATCTGCCTGCTGATGCAGGGGACACGGGTTCGAGCCCTGGTCTGGGAAGATCCCACATGCCGTGGAGCACCTAAGCCTGTGAGCCACAACTACTGAGCCCACGCGCCACAACTACTGAGCCCATGCACCACAACTACTGGAGCCCGCATGCCTAGAGCCTGTGCTCCATAGCAAGAGAAGCCACCGCAATGAGAAGCCCGCACACCGCAACGAAGAGTAGCCCCCGCTCGCCGCAACTAGAGAAAGTCCGAGCGCAGCAACAAAGACCCAATGCAGCCAAAAAAATAAATAAAATAAATAAATAAATAAATTTATTTTTTTTAAAAAAGGAACCACACATAAGGCATTTCTCCTGAATACCAGTATGATGACTATTCCTAGGGAAAAGCACTTGTGAAATTAAGTTGTAAGCTAGCTGCTTTTTCACGGAATGCTATTTCTATTTGAAAGGACAACCGATGCACTTATTTGTCAGCCATTTTCTCAAAAATGAATAAACTGAGCCTGTCAAGGAAAAAGTAACTAACAGTGTTTGCTGCCAATGACAGAATTCACGATTTCAGGCAAAAATGACAATTCTGGAAAACCTGTATCTGCCACCATGAGTTTGACGGCCTCTCAACACTTAAAGACTTTCCCGATGAGTTCAGTGCAGAGAGAAGATTCTTGGATACAGCGTAACGGACGGCGCCGATGACTGGTAGGGGTGGATAACCCAGTGAACCATTATTTTCAAATAATCAATACAAGACATTACAAAATTGTGTGTGGGTCAGAGAGCCACTCAAGGGAGAAGGCAAACCAACGGATGTTAACGTAACAGAGCATGAGAAGCTCACCGATGTGGGTTCAGATGATGGTAACAACTGACCTTGAAGAAACTACCACTGGTTGAGTCTGGGTGTGAAATCAAAGAATAAAATCTTCACAAAGGCTCCTCCCTCTTCCAACCACCTCTCTGTCTGAGACTGATTTTCTTCGTATATGACTGAATGCAGAAGCAGACCTAAGAATCTAGCAATCATCTCCTAAGCCAGACTTCAAGGACATCTGCAAAAATGGAAAATCATGCAACCCTCCTCACCTATAACTTTTGGGGTTTGGAATACTGTCCCTTTACATGACACTGTTCTTTGTGTTAACATGTAATGGGGTTTGTGTTATTTTTAAATGAGTAAATATTTCTAAATTACCTCAGTTTTTAATTTTAATATGGTAAATATCAATAAATACAATCCACAAAATAAAAGCCTTCTGGGGTCCCTCAATATTTTTTTAAGAGCAGAAACGGGTCTTGAGACCAACAAGCCTGAAACCAGTAGGCTGGCTCATCTTTTCCGTGGTTATTAGCTACCCCATGGTTTACTAGAGGGTTTGAGGGCCCCTGTACTTATGTCTAGACCTACAAACCCCCCAAAAAGCTCAGGCTCTAAAATGAAGCTACTTAAATTTGAATCCAAATAAATCATTTGCTAACTATCTGACCTTGGACTGGTTTCCTGTCCAAGCCTTAGTTTCCCAATTAACTACTTATCTCATAGGGTCGTTTGGAGGATTCAGTGAGAAAATATTAGTCTAGAAAGGATCTTTGCGGCAGCAGTGGGCAAGCATTAGCTTGTAAGGATCACCACACCATGACCGGGCCAAGGCCAGATGGGCATCAGGGCACCAGTGCTCACAGTTTGTCACTCTTTTCTTTTCCAGGTGAACCATGGGGGCAAGGCCAGTTGCTAGAAAGAGACGTCAAGGAACTTAGTTAAACGCTGGCACTGTGGTTAGCCAGCAACATCTTTCTGAGATCCGGGGGCGGGAGGACAGAGCCTGCACTGTCATTATCTGTACCTGAAACAATGCACAACTCTGCTTCTGTTCTAATGCCCTGTACTCTGACACCACCAGCACCAAAAATGACTCCCCAGGAAAACACTGTGGGGAAAGGGGACCCTGATCACAGGCAGGAGAGGAAAGAGGGAGGCACGCGCCCTTAACGTAATAAACCAAAGTGGCTGCTCTGTGAACTGCAGCACAAGTTTCTACTAAAGACTATTTTGATCAGATGATCTGGAAAGGGGAAGGTTTTCAAAAATACAAAAATTAAAAATTGAATAAAATCAACTTGGATTTGCAAACAAAGGGGGAGTTTTCAAAGGAATCCTCTTTCTGTAACCACCTTGCTGTTTTACAGCAGCCGTCCACCCAAATGGCAAACACAGCCAAAAAGCCAACTCACGTGTCACTGGGAGGTGGACGGGGGGGTGGCGCTTGTTAGGTGAAGATGATGGTGCCTGAGACGAGGTATGTTTTGTCCTCAACAGCTCATTAATTTTAAGTGTCGTGGGAACCTGCAGTTTTGCTCCTCCAAGTAATTATCTTTTGTCTTAATTTGTAAGATTCTCCAGAAGAGGAGAGAAGGGGAAAGGAAAAAATATTCACTCTCACAGGAAAAGCCTAAACCCTGTGAACATAAGAGACAGAAAGTTCGAGATGTACAGAGGACACACACACACTGTCTCCAATTAAAAGAAATAACTGGACTCATTTCTTTAAGGAGAGGAAAAAAGCATTTATCACAGTGAACCATATTAGGAAATTGTATTGTACTCAGATACAAACACCTCTGCATTAATGAACAGAGACAAATATATTGATTTGTATACACATACTCTGAAAGTTAAATGGTCTGCAGACGAGGGTTTCCACACCACGGCAAGCAAAACCTTTACATCCAAAGGCTGGTATTCTGACTTAGGGTCACTTCAGAAGGTAAGGTTTGCTCCCAGAAAGGGATGAAAAAGAAACGGACAAGAAGGCACTTTAGAAACGTCTTCACCAGCAATCCCGCGATCATTTGTGAGGTGGAAAGCGATGCTTTCCAAGGAGGAACTCACGTCTACAGCTCCAGAGTCTGTACTAAACGGTGTTCCCCCATCTGACTCTGTCCACACAGATCCGGACGAGATTCTTGGGGGATCCACAAGGCAGTCGATAAAATGCTGATCATAAGGTCTTTAAAACCCTCACTCCATACACAACCTCTTGGAGGGACAGGGATAGTTTGGTTGCGATTTCTAGCCACCAGATCCAAACACATCTGCGACTCAATTCCCGCAACTACAAAACAAACCAGCTGCCTGCCCTTATCTGCCCCCCAGGAATCGCTAAAGTATTCCAAATAAAGTATGTAAAGTATGCTATCCGTTCTTCAGAGAAAGGAGTTGTGCAAATATAAGAAAGGTGATCTTCTTAAAAGCGCCCACGATAACAGCAAAGACCCACATCTGAAAACAGTCATTCCCTTTAAACAGAGCGCACAGGCCAGCAGAGGCACTTCTGCCTGCCCGCTTCCCCTGCCAGAGCCAGGCGCCCCAATCTTGCTAATTATTTGTGCTGCCAAAGGCACCTCATCTGAACGACAGCAGCTTTTTTATTAGATGAGTAGGGAAGAGGACTCCTTGCTTGGCATCTGGCAAAAGTCCTGATATCCTGAGATGACCCAGCACATCTAACCTTCACCTTGAAGGAGAAATACAAGAGCCATTCCCAAAAGCTGGGCCGGAAGGTCTGCCAGCAGACACACGATGCACAGGAGGAAAGAAGAAGCAGGAAGCTGAACGTGGGACTAACCCCCAAATTACCTCAAATAAGACCTGCTCCCCGTCCCACCCCCAAAACAAACCGAAGGAACAAAAAAAGAATCGCTGTAAATAGAGAAGACTGTGCTACAGAAAGGAAAAGAGAAGCACGCCAAGTTTCTGATCCGGAGCCAGATATTTAAATGTAAGCTTCGTGTCATTACAAGGCGTCCTGACTCGGGGAAGACAGACTCCATCAATCGGCTGGCACTGAATCCTTGTTACTGTACAAAAGCCGCACTGGCTCCCTGGAGCCAGTTCAACTTTGAGTCACTATTGTCTGAAAACAATGGAATGTGTCTGCCAACCTGTGCCAACAGTTCAAAAGGATTTTAATGCCGCCTGTGTGAGTGCTGTAACCCGGTTTGCCCTGGGTAAAAACGGCTCCACTGACTTAGCTACGGCAGTCACGTGTCACGGTAGAGAAAGCCAGGACTTGTAGGTCAGCATAAGCCCCATGAGGATCTAGGTCACGCTGGGAGCCCACAGCAAGGGCTGAAACCTACAGAGGCCTCCAAGCACCCTGAGCCAGTATCACAAGCACGTTCTACTGGTTTACACCGAAGCCCTCTGGAATTTACACTCAGTGAAATCTTACCACTTCGGTTACGTGTGAAACAGGAAACAAATCTCTTGAAAAGAATTTTTAAAGCAAATTGGATTTTCTTCTCTTTGTAAGAACCTGAATCTGTAAGTCATAGAATGTTTTTCCTATCAAAACTTGGTTATTACCAGGGTTCCAAGATCTAGAAATGTGAACACATTATGGATACTGATGTAATGTACCTGACAGAGTTAGACAGATTTGCCAATTAAACACGTTTCTTACATAGGATCCTAATAACTGCAGATACCAAAGTTTGAAAATGGCACATGACCTTTATGAGAATATAAAGGTCAGGGCATCAGAAAGACCATCAATCCAAATGAATGGCTTCTGTCATAGAAAAATGGTTTCTTGGCCCCCTTGGCCCCCAAAGGAACCAAGGAAAGGACATGACGGATGGCCAGATGGTGACCGACCCCCTGCCTGTCCCCGATTCTGGTGGCTCCATGGCTCTTGCATTCTCCAACGTGCCATGGCAAGGACAGAGGACTGCCCAGGCTGAGGGCCTGCTGGGAGGGTGGGCAGTGGTCCAAGAGGAATCTCATACTTTCTCACCCTCCAGAAATAAGACAGAGCAGAGAACTATGGGTTATACTCAGACGGGGACAAGCGTCAACTGTGGAAGAGCAAATGAATGAACTGTTTTCGTAGCTCAGGGTTTCATAAAGCCCTGCATTCAAGGATATGAATTCTAAAAGGCCAACCACTTCTGAAGTGAATGGCAAGACTCTAGCCCACCTTCGGATCTGAACAAGGAAGCTCTAACTATTCACAACAAACTGGGGGAGAGAGACACCTTCAAAGTGTGCACAAGAGTTAAACTGGAAGGCACTCCATGTACACAATCACTCTACAAGTTAGAGAAGAATTGGTTATTTGCAGAGTAAAAATATTAGTACAGAAAACCAAATAAAGAAATATCTGCAGTGTAATAAGGACTGTTTTCAAGGTTCTCCAAATAAATTCTGTAGATCTGCTACTGTACCACACCAACCCTCCAGCCAGGAAAGGAATGACTTTTGGAAATCCTATACTCACACTGTATAGACTCTGGGAACAGCACAACTTCCCAAGTGACTAAAAAGTCCCCTTAAGACAAGACAGATGAATTTAGCTGGAAACACTAAATACTGAGCAGCTGGGTGAACAGCTCAGAGATTCAATTCATAATATGTATGATATAAACATATCCCAGGCAAGTATGGACAACAAAATTGTTTAAAGATTCTGAAAATCGAATACATTATCTTAATTTCTTCAGAACTGCAGAGTATTACAGTTCTTTAGAAGAGTCATGGGGCCTGAGGCCAGCAACAGGACAGTAGCCAGCACCCCCTTTCTGAGAACTCATCAAGCACCAGGCGCTGGGCTGAGTGCATCTGTCACTCACTCATTGCTAACAGACTTTCGTTTCTCTTTAGTAAGCTATTATTCACATAGCATGTGATCCACACCCATTCAAAGCGTACCATCCAGTGGATTCTGGCATATTCACAGAGTTGTGCAACCATCACCACAAAAATACAAGTTTAAAATGTTTTCATCACCCCCAAATGAAACGCCATCCCTACCCACTCCTGAACCCTAATGGAAAAGCCAGGCGGCCGTCCGCACACCAAACCACCAGGGGCCAGAGCGGTCCTAGATGTGTGTGTATATCCCCAAGGTCCCGCGTGGACCGAGAGAGCAAACGCTTCAGCAAGATGAAAAGAAATGGGGACGGGCTGCTCATACTGGTGGACAGGTGTCACCAGCGACCATTTACCACACTCGGAGCAACTCCTTCAGATGCGGTCAGTAACGTCACAGTGCTAACAGCAGCCCCCTCGGGCAGCCCTCACTGCGTGCCAGGTATCTGAAACGTACTAACTTTCCAGGATTCTCTTATCAACTGCAAGGTTGTTCTAGACTTCCAGATCTTCTCACTCACACGTGGAGTTAACAGCCAATACAGTGTTCTCTACCACATAGGAATAAAACCTATATTGACTCATTTGCCAGTCACAAAAACCTATGAAAGGACTTCCCTGGTGGTGCAGTGGTTAAGAACTGCCTACCAATGCAAGGGACACGGGTTCGAGCTCTAGTCCAGGAAGATCCCACATGCCGCGGAGCAACTAAGCCCGTGCACCACAACTACTGAGCCTGAGATCTAGAGCCCGTGCGCCACAGCTACTGAAGCCCGCGTGCCTAGAGCCCGTGCTCCGCAACAAGACGCCACTGCAATGAGAAGTCCGCACACCGCAATGAAGAGTAGCCCCCGCTCGCCACAACTAGAGAAAGTCTGCGCACAGCAACGAAGACCCAACATAGTCACTAATTAATTAATTAATTAAAAATAAAATAAAAACCTATGAAAAAGCACTCCTCCTACCTCTTTAAAGATAAGAAGACTAAAAGTGCCCGAAGTTGCAACCGCATATGGGCAGACAAGCCTCAGTGTCCTGATCTGTGTCCTGATCTCAGCCACTAGGTCAAGTGGCCCCAAATGGAAGAGGGGTGGAAGGTAAAAGGAAAAAGCGTTTCTCAGCTGGAGCGCATCTCCCCGTGGCACACGGGGGGACCCTGGCTCTTCCCACACAACCCACCCCTCCACCACCCAGACAGAGGGGCTGCTGAATGCACCTCAAAGGCAATCACAGGGCAGAAATGTGGTGAAGTCACCCAAGCAATCGCTTTTCGGCCCTTACACAACTCCCCCCCACCCCGACCATGTCAATCCAAAAGCAATGAAATTATTCCAGCTGGGAGTCCGACGACATGTTGTTTTAAAAAGACTTGTGAAAAAAAGAAAAAAAAAAAAGACTTGTGAGCAATGTCCTTCTTCAGAAAGAGGAGCACACTAAGAAACAGTGGTCTCTGCTACTCCCTTCCTGTTTCATTAAGTACAAAACAAGCATGTGGAGAATATGCAACATGGGGCTGACGTGAACAATCCACCCTCACTGAGTTCTCCTGTGCAAAGGGTAAGGAATGCCTCACCACCGAGGAAAAACCAAAGCCAGAATCATTCCAGACAAAAGCATTAATTCCTCTCCCCTACCTCACTTACCCTGCTGAAAAACAATTACCAATGACGAGAACTTCTCAAAAACCGAGCCCCTTCAAATACCAACTTGTAACACAAATACAAGAGCCACGTTTTGATTGTGTTGTTTGATAGCCAAATACAGAGATTACCTAAGGGCTCTACTGTTAGGATCATTTGAGGTTCTGTACACTGAAGCACATTTTGGAAACTCTGAAGAGCCATCGAAATAGAAGCTGCTGGAGGCATTGTTATGGTAACCCTTGAGTGCTGAGCCAAGGTCAAAAGCACGTGTGATGCCATCCTTGTCATTTCAGATCATGCATTTTAATAAACACACCCACTTCCATTAGGATGCGCAGTGGGTTGTAAATGAGAACATTTGAGTCCTCTGTAATGTTTGCACAACTAAACATGTGCCTGGGGTCACCAGGCTCTGGCAGGGGACTACTGGGGTCAGGGCTCCTATCCCTGGGAAGCTGAGCGCTGCCCCAGCCAGGCCCCATTAGACACCTATGGGGAGGGCAGGGGGAGCGTGCGTTCTCTCCTGGCATCAGCTTCCACTAGCTCCACTCCTGCTCTGTAGGGAAACTGCTGCTTCACTGGGGTTCAAGTTTAGGGGAGAAACGAGATAAAGCAGGACACCATCGGCAGCTTGGGTTCTCACCTCTTCAAACCAACACAGCCTAAATAAAACTTTGGACCTGCCGCCAAATCAGGGTTTTGGGCCAAAGCTACTACCCCCGTAATAAAGAGTTAGTTTTCCCCATTTGGTTTTCTGTGCATTTATCTCCCCACATTTCAGTGAGGGTGCTGCTCCCGGGGGAGGGTTCAGATGCTGCTGGACTTCCCGATACTCCTCGACATCAACAGCATACGAAGCAGGGGCAAGCACCGCTGGCCAAGAGAAATCCTGTGTCAGGGAGAAGAACACAAAGGCTGCTTGCTTTTCCACTCTCTCATGTGGAAAAAGTCCGCAATTCTGAGGACCTGCTTGACCACATGGTGATTATGGCCTCATCCAGGTTTTCCCTGTTAGAAAATCTATTTTAACACTTGTACACTGTTCACCTCAGTCCAAAATCAGAAGGAAACGGAGATGATCTGTCTGTAGATTTTACTTTTTGGAAAATAAGGGAGTAAAACTGAGGCAAGTATCCATCAATCAGTCAATCAAAAACTAAGGCAAGGGCAGGGAAAAGGAACACCCTCATCTCATTCACGAACTGTAGCCCGCCTTTTCTTCCCATGCAGTCAGAGAACTTACTTTACTCGCAAGAATGATTCTTAGCTTATGTTCACCAAGTGCCCTCTAAAACCAGGGAATGGGGGCTGAGGCGTGGGAGGACCACGTGAAGCAGGACAAGAGCATCACTGGCTTCCTCGTGTCACAGGTGTCACACCACAGGGCCCTCTCATCCACTCTGGGGAGCGGCATGCCCAAGTGGTTGGCCTCATGGCTCAGGAACCCTCTGACACCGGCCTGCGGCTCATTAGGACGCAACCAGTCAGCAGTGCCTTGCAAATCTAATCAAGCTTGGGGCTCTGCAGGTGCTCTCTGAACCTAAACTGCAAAAGATCAGTTTTCTGAGCCTGAAGGAGGCCCCCTCTGAAGCCCAGACAGAAGAAACAAAGTCAATCAGGGCTGGTCCTGGGTGAGCCCAAGCAGTTTCCTCATATACATAATCACCGACCATCTATCTGCTTTCTTTACCGATAAAGCCACTGGCCCGATGCCATGCCAACAGACCAGGTAAACACCTTCTGTACTCCCGCAGAGAACTTTCTATTACAAGTGAACCCTCTTTAGGAATATCTGTTTCATTCTGTTGACAGATGTCACGTTTAAACAAATATCCGTTTTATAACTGATAGGTACCCAAGATGAAATCCCATTACAAGGAATTTCAAGAAATGCTGCTCTATATTTACAAAGAAAAGGGTCTCAGTGAAAACAAAGCAGGAAAGACAAGTTTAAGCTGCCACGGGAATTCTGCCACTGTTTGATCTGTATTTGCTAATCATAGAAACAGAGTTCTCAGTGATCCCAGCCTGACTGCTTGGAGGATTCTTGTGAAAACCACTAGAGTCCTGGGGTTCACTGCTGCCATTCTGCAACTCATACTCTGCGGGAGACAACAGGGTACCAAGTTTCCTATGGGTCCTAATAGGGACAAGAAGATACAGTATAGATGGGAATGAGAAGGAGATGAAAACAGGGTGCGATATAAATGTTTTAAATCTGAAAATGGTACTATGTCTCAGGGAGGAAAAAAATGGATTCCAGGAATAAAATTTTAGTTAGGGATCTTCACCCAGCTAATCAGGTCATCCTGGAAAAGCCACTTCCCTTTAACACACAGCAATGCCCACCATCCACCATAACAGATCTCAATGGTAACGATTCCTGTACCCGAGACACACGCAGTTAACTATTTCTTTATTCCGGGATATAAATGAAGGAAGGAACAAAATGAATGCCCACCTACACTATCCTGCTTGTTTCATAGAAGAGGAAATTAAGAATCAGAGAAATTAAATGCCTACCCAGCAAGACACAGCTAATTAAGCCTTAAAAGGGGCAGGAAAGGAAGCTCCTGGTGACTAGTTGACGCTGATAAAGACCTTTATGGGAACAGAACGGGGGGGAACGACAAATGTGTGTGTTATGCAATTTGGTGTTACAGTATAATTTCAATTATCTAGAAATGGCTGGGAAAGGAACACTATTCCACAGCTAAATGTTCAGTTTTCAAAGATTATTACGTTTTCGTTTCACCACTTTTGGGTGATGGCCCTCTAATCTCTGCTGCCGAGGACAGTACCCTCAGGAATCTCCTTACGCCCTCCTGCCGGGGGGGGCCTTACTCCCCAGTGTCACTAAGTCTTGCTTTAATAACCTACTGGTGGCAGTTCGCTTTCTTGTCATCGGCCTTCTTCATGTCACAGAGGATGTAGAACAGGGCAGGTAAGTAAGCTCGACTAACTAGGTGTTGAGAACTCAGTGTTTTTTTGAAATACCGAATCTGAGGCAGGAACTGGCCTTCTCCAAAGCTGACTTCTTTTTCAACAAAACTCTCATCTTTCTCTGGGTCACTTGACACTGGAGAAGCTTTCCTAACGGCCCGTGCACGTCCGAGCTGGCTTCAGCCCACTCCTTCCACTGGCCTCGCAGAGAAGCAAGCACTGCCATCCTTTGGGTTTTCAAGACATGAAACCTCCAAAGACATGAAAGCCACGTGGCAACAGCACAACTGGAGACCCACGCAGAGCTGTGTCTCCCAGGCCATGGCCTGTGGCACTGGCTCTTTGCTGCTGTCGAGCAGACGAGAGTGGAAGCGCCACCATCACAGCACAGACTGGACCCACCGCAAAGTACGACTGGTTCACATGCTCACCCTTACTACAGAGTAGTGTCTAGCGCGGGGGGCATTTCAAAAATCTTGACTGCAATCTGCCACTTTGGGTGATGGGTGCAAGGTATCAGATCTTCCGTTTCTTCAACTGTAAAGCAAGAAGCACCTCCTGCCCTGACCACCTCCCAATGACTCTGCTGTAGAGTAAGCAGATGGAATCAAAAGAGATAACGTAGATGAACCCATCCTGAAAACGCTCATATTTTTACTGTCATTCATGGAAAACAGCCCTCAATCCACCCTCTCACAAAGGGGATTACTGAAACACCACCCACTAAAAGGAAGTTAGAGAAGCCACCCCTTAACTATGAACATGTCTACACACACAGCTAACAGGCTACACAAACACTTCACTTAATCCCTACCTTACAGATGAGGCGGCGGAGGCTGAGAAATACTGAGTTATGCACTGAGATTATTAACCTCATCTCCCCAACAAACTGTCAGGTCCTCGAGTCACATTCTGTCATGTCTCTATGCCACCTAACACAGCCCTAAGCAGGAAGCAGGACAGATGAATAATCACTCAACTGACAAGGCAGAAATGCCCAGCCATGGTGCAGGTGAGACGGACTCCTGTCACCTCTAGGCGATGCTGGTCCTGCACCTCCACTTCCCACTGGGTCCAGAAAGACAAGGAGTACTTCAGTGCACAGCCGTGGAGGGAAAACAATGAGCAGCTCTCCTCTGCCTCAATCACCTACTGGGCAGCACTGGTTTTCTGCCATTTGTAGACGGGGACGCTCTACCTTCTAGGGTCTCCGTGAGTCCCAATGGAAGTATGATCTCGAGCAAAGGACCTGGTTAAGAACTCACAGAAAACAGCCATCACCTCTCCCAGCCTCATGCTCCCCGCTCCACTCTCCTTTTCTTTCGTCTTTTCTTACTTCCTTTCCCCCCACCCCTTGCTAATCCAATTAGTCATCAAGTCCTCTCAACCCTACTCGCTGCAGTATTTCTGTATCTACCGACACACTGTTGTACTTATATCCTCCCATTTACACTGCCATGACCACCTTTTAGTCCCTCGTTACCTTTGGCCAGGTAATTGCCTACAATTACAGCCTGTCAATGTGTTTCCTCTTCTTTACATCATTTCCCTTTATGAAATCCTCTTAATTGATGCCAGCTTAATCTTTTCAGAATGTAACTCCAATTAAGTCACCTCCCTGTTGAAAAACCACTGAGCACTTTCCACAGCCAACTTATTTATACTTTTCTCTCTCTCATATTCAACGCTTTTGTTCCTGTTTTGTGGGCTACATGTCCTCCCCCACGATGTTAACAGTCAAGGAGGGGAAAAAAGATCAGTCTAGTTCACAATACATATGCATGTACTTGATTTCACACACTGGATAACACTTTCCTTTCTTCACTATCTCTGCCTGCTAAAATCACAACAGTAAGTTGATCATCACAATAGCGTCTTCACAAAATCATCTTGACCATCTCTGTTTAGATGTGACGTCTTCCTCTTCCAATTCCTACGTCTGCCGCTCTTATGGAATTTATCATCAGTTCCGCAAACATAAGAATATGTATCCTCATCTTAACAATGTATTTGTCTAGAACACACTTGATTGGACTGGGTTACACCAATGTCTGCTAAGTGCCTGGTACTTAAAGAAGCATCCAAAACTAGCTTCGCCACCAGCTCTGCAGCCTTCATCTTCTCAACATAGGATCGATTCTACGTTTCACCCAAAGCTTTGGATTTTATCTTTTTTAACCCAAATTCAACAGTGGGCCTACCCTGTCCATTGTGAACATGCTTGTGGGTTTTTCCTTTCCTGGGGGTTGACTGGCATGAAGAGGAAGCGTTGTTGGTAGCTGTTTTGACGTCTTCTGACTCATCATCTTCCTCCCCGACGTCCTCCTCGTCCTGAGAGCTTCCGAAATATACCATGCTGTTGGGCAGCGCAGGAGAACCTAGTGGGTTTAAAAGAAGGTGCATAAACACAGGCCTGGATCCTCACACCCCTTCCAGAGGCGCACTTCAAATGGAGCCATTCGTTAAGTTACAAACTTAAATCCTCCTGACTGAGCAGATAAAACAAAGCTATTTATCTCTACTGCCATTTTTAATTTATTTTTCAAACATCCCCCAGGAAATACAACTCCATCTGTGTCCTTTTAACAGATTTCAAGCAAAATCCCCCAGCAGGGGGATGATGCCATTCACCAAATGTAACAAATGAAAATTTTAAAAACCTCATTTGAATAGTTCTTAAGAAGGGAAGGGGAAAACCACCAAGGACTGAACTGAGCAAGAAAAATTAATAATTTTTTTGTTAAAAATCTACCCACAGTGTCAAGGACAAGAGACTATTCTGGGTTATGTCTTTCGCTTTCTAGACTTAAAAAGTAAGAATTTGGGCGAACAAATTTAAAATGAAAGAAGAGACAATGAGACAGAAGTAGTAAAAACAAAATATGACATTTCCTTATAGAAGGAAACTATCTCATATTCATATGGGGTGAATGACCCGGATGGGTTCCCAAAACCCACAATATATTTGGAAGCTACTTTGATATGATGATCAGGTTAATAGCATGTAAAATTATTAAAATAAATTCCTGCATAACATTAGCTGAAAGGCTGGTTTAAAAACATGAAAAACCCTCTTCATACACATCCCTTACTCCTTTCACACCTTGACCTCCTCATTCCCAAATGGTTTTGTTTCTGAACATAAGACAGAACAATATCACCAGAAAATAAGCTCAATATTACAAAGAAGCACAATACAGTTCTTCTTTATCAAATCATGAATTTTCAGGAGGAGATCTGTCAATTAATTGGTATACTGTTTGGGACCGAAGGCTGTTAAAAATCCCCCAAATTAATTGATTAATGGATCAAAATTTTTTTAAGCCCCTGAGTTCATTTCTGGCCACACGTCAATCTTCTTTCCCATTAGGTACCTTGAGGAGAGCTACTATCAAGTAACAGAAGAACTAATAAATGTGAAGTTCATTTCTTCTCGACAGTTTCCTGTGAATGAGCTAACACTCCAGGAGCAAAGGTCAAGATCCAAGTAACCAAATTTGCTCTCCTTCCCAAACAGGGATCTCGAACTTCAACCACAATGGTTTAAACCATTCCTGTCCAACTGCGGGGCTGCATGTTCTAACAAGGAGACGGACATGACTGAGTGGTATCACGGCACTGAAGTGGGAAACCAAAACCGCCCGGCTCCCAGAAACACAAAGGCAAAGACGGTACCTTCCTCTTGTTGTCGCCAATGACCTATCAATACTCAAAACCCCACAAGTTATGTGGGTCACACCACTGAATGGAGATGAAACTCCAAAGGGATCTATGTGACAAAACTTCTGCGGGTAACAGAATTGGATACACTCTGACAAAAGCCATTTCCTTTGTTTTCTCCCCTTTGATCACTTCCAATTAGAAGCAGGTTCTACAACAGAAGGAAGGTCTGACACAGGCTTTGGGGAAAATCGTCTAATCAAATAGAAGTTAGAGATGAAGTTTTTCAAAAAAAAAAAAGGAGGAGGAGGAAGTATCTGACCGTATTTCCACTGAACAATATGTTTACCCATGTACTAAGTGGTTTTACAACTGGTACAAGACTGAATAGAGAAAGAGGAGACACCACCCTTACTAGCTTCCTACTTAGAAGTTTTCAGTTGGAACTTACCATCCACACAGATATACATAAGTACCTCCACAGCCAAATATACCCATACCATTAGATCCTAAATCTAACTTTTTAAGTACTTAAGAAAAAGCAGAAGAAACCTTATTTCAGCACTCAAAAGAGGTTCTGAGTAAAAAAAGAAAAAAGAGAAAGAAAAGGAAATTTACCATAAACTCCAACTCATTCTAGCATGTAACATGACACAAGGTAACACACTACATGCTGCCAGACAGGCAGAGCTGGGGACTCAACACTTGAAAGTTACAGACTCAGCCATTACATTTCCCTCTTCAGTAGAATGAGAAGGAATAGGTTAAATAAATAAATCTCTTCAAGTTCCTTGGAGATCAGAATATCCACATCTAACTTCCTTTAAAGAAGAGCCTTCCTACACACTATCTTGGATGCACTGACCAGTGGCTGAAATCAGAAAATGGGTTAGTACTGTGAAAAGCAGGTTTTTGTGTAGACCCTGCAGTAACTTCCACAGCCCACTCTGCCCTCTGTCTGAGAGAAGCAGGATTAAAGGCTATAATTCCAGGAAGTAAACCATTACCCCCCCCCCTTCACCTTCCTCTTTCCCACCCCCCGCAGGAGAAAAGGCAATAAACTGCAACAGAGGCCATTTGGGAGTAACTTTAAAAGGGGGAAGGTAAATCTATGTTTCAAACAGAATGAGGTAAAATCTACATGAAACACATGAGAAATAATTAACTGCCACCTACAGAATCTGTTGAGGAGTTTTTGAAACTCAAACCCAATGCATAAAGCATCACATTCCTTACATTCAAGATTCTGAGAATGGGGTGGACATTATATTTATGTTCCAAAGAACTAAAATGGAGGGGATGTTAGGAGCTCAGTTCAGAATCCAAGTTTCATTAACATCTTAAAGAAAGCATATGGGGTAATTTCTTCAACAAAAGCAGAAAACAACCAATCTTATGAATCCATTTTTATATAGATTTATTTATTATTTATTTATTTTATTTATTTTTGGCTGCGTTGGGTCTTAGCTGCGGCACACGGGATCTTCGTTGAGGCATGTGGGATCTTTTGTTGCGGCACGTGGGCTTCTCTCTAGCTGTGGCGCGTGGGTTCCAGATGGCATGGCCTCTGTAGTTTGTGGCACTGCGGGCTCTAGTTGAGGCGTGTGAGCTCAGTAGTTGTGGCCTGCGGGCTTAGCTGCCCCGTGGCATGTGGGATCTCAGTTCCCCGACCAAGGATAGAACCCGAGTCCCCTGAATTGTAAGGCGGATTCCTTACCACTGGACCACTAAGAGGCAAAATGCCCTTGGTTCAAATATTAGGCTTGTGCCAACTCTCCCCTCCGCAGGTGCCACTCATCATGGACAGCACTCTCCCCAAGCCTGGGTATGGCCTTACTATTCTCCAGGCTTTGTTCAAGAAGCCACTGCCAATCTATGACCTGTCCCTCAGTAGTGGCCTCATCAACTACAGCCTTCTCCCCCAGAAAAACCAGACCTCCAGAATTTTACTGGGGACCTGAATACCCGTACCTCTCATTAACCTTGTAGTCAAACTGAAGCAAGGAGTAAAGACTAAATCCAACAGAGTCTAATGCTGCATATTCCAAAGCTCTGTCACCATGTAGCTACTGGAAATCCCTCTAAGACCCCGCTGACATGTCCATCTGCAAAGCCACGGGGAGGCCAAGCCAACATTCCAGATCAGGAGAAAGCACAGCACTAGGGGAAAGGCAGCAAAAATAGCTTCTTTCTTTCTTGTTGACACAAGACCAGTAAGATCACCTCACATTTCATAATCAAGGTGATGGAGAAACACTGACTGTTGTCTGGTAATACCTAGAGAATAGCCGAAGAAGAACCTCAAATACATAAAAGAAAACCAAAAGCATCTGAGAAGCCAAACTAGTCAAGACATTCACATAGAGCATATTTATTTCTTCTTAGCCTAGCTACAAGCTCAATTATCTAATTTACAAATAAGTTTAGAGGAGGAGGAATCTGCTAGACACACACAAAAAAAGAAAAAGATGAAGGAAAGGATATTTTAAAGCCCTAAAATCACCCAGAAGTCTGTGCTGTTTATCACTGGTGAAAATTATCCCACATTCTTCAGTATAAAATGGGTGAACAGGTATATTAGATAATCAAATCAAGGCTGTGTGAGTAGAAAGTTAAATTAACATTTCGTATTTGAAAACAGAAGACTGTACGTGTTTTTAGAATTTTTCGTTAAAAATAGTTGGCAACTTATAGATTCTCGCATGTAAGAGGTAAGCTTCCTCTCTAGAAAATTTATTAGGGAAACGTCTTCCCTCCAAATGTCAGATGAGGCAAACTTTTGAAAAGCTCATTGTGGGTTCAGTATTCAGCAAAATGGGCATGGATCTACTGGGATGAAAATAACAACCTTCCCTTTCTACAGCAGGGCTCTGCTGCAAAACACAGGCGAAGGAGGTGAAAACAAGGTCTGAGAAAGGAAGGGCTCTGCAGCACCCATACCTGGTGTCCTCAGGTGGGCTCTCCTCATCAGAGGTATAAAGCCCCACTCGTGCAAGTCAGACAGGCTGCTTATCACACAAAATCACACCATCTCGCTCCTTTACAAACTCTGTAGTTTTAAAAGAGTAATCAATGAAAAGTGAACGTTTTTAGTGTTTTAAGAGCGTTAAGGATTGCATAGGGTATGGGGGGGGTAGTTATACGTGTATATTTAGTATATACAGTTTTCTATTAAAATCGCAGGCATATTTTTCTCTCCTGATTATTCAAGCACATTAGCAAACGTGAAAAAAAATCTGAACTTGGATCAGTCGGTGGAATCGGGAGTGCAGAATGCATCTGCGCTTTGCCAAAGCCGTATTTCATTACTTTTCAGAATTAGCTGGCAATGCCTCCACAATATTTACTGAAGTGAAAACCAAATGTTTTCATCTGGACAAAAATCAAACTGTGGTATGTTACAACCACAACAGAAATCATTTTAATCCAAAAGCTTGCTTTCTCTAATTTGGGCTGTGGTTTCTATAAAATTGGATTCTTCTCCGTGAATCATGTACACATACAAGCCCTCGTTCTCATTATCTTCCCTCCCCCGACCAGTTCTTTATCTTAACACGCTAAACATAGCTCAGCTCTATTTTGCAAAGACCCTAAAGGGATTCCTTGCCCGCTGTCATTTAGCTGGGGAGTCAAATTCTGTAGCTTGACCTAATAACCTCTGGGCTGTCCCCACCCCCCATTTGGCGTGTTCGTGATTGATCTTCAGGATACACAAACAGAATGAAAGCAATCAGCCCCTACTATCATATTAAATTAAAATACAAAACTTCAAAGTGACCTGGTAGGGCCTGGGTAGGGGGAGAAAGGGATAGTTATTTACTGATTTCCTGAGTTAGAGGAGAGGAGAGAGGTCCATCCTTCGGAACTGGAGAGTCAAGGGAGAAAGTGGGTACAACTGCCTTGGTCCATTCATCCCACTGTGTATGCACCCGGCACTGATCCAGGCACCAGCAACCCTCACAGACCAGACATCCGTACTCACCCTGAACGCTCACGCACCCCACACGTCAACACCAAGCGCCCTGAAAGACTGGCACAACTGTAACACACTGAATGATGACCTGTCTCTTCCAGGTCGGCCTTTACAATTTACCAGGGAAGAAGAATTTACACCAAGACTTCCCAAACCTCACCCACTTCCGTAGGCCCTAAGATTATGTGCCATATCCACCTGCTATTTTCTTTAAAGTGATTCATATTCATGATTTAAATGGATTCTCCTATTATATCACTAGAAAATTAATATCACATGCCCTAAAGAAAATGCAGTTAATATTACAATAAAATTTTTAAACATGCAGCTAATGTCATTTCTGGCACTAGCAGGGGCACATTTAGCAGGGCTTGGGAAACGGTCCTCCAGCCAAAGGCCAAACACAAAGGGAGCCCCTAACTCCTTATGGGATAAGGAGGAGCCCGGGCGATGAAGCCCATCCTGGAACTGCTCTTCCTTATAATACACACGTTATCCAAACACAGGATGCTAATCATTGAAAAGGACTCTACATGGAATCCCAAAGTCCAGGATGAAGCATCAGCTTGGCAGTCACGTGCCCATTGTCAGGAGCCTCAGTTTACTTGTCTGTACAATGAGATTAATGTCTTCAGACATAACATCTGTGATGACCCCAAAGGCCTATGAGGTAGCATATGCAAAAGCACTGTCAACACCCACACTTCAGTGCCATTATTAGGCTGACACATGGCTTCAGTGACAAAAACAACTCAAAATTATAAAAGCAGGCTGTCACTTTCCACAGGTGAGAGCCAAGGCAATTTATTTCCTCTCTGCTTTACTAAATGGGAAAGTTAGCAGACTGGCAACAAGGGGAGGGGGGCAGTGCGGTGCACAGAAACAGGATGGAAACACAAGATGAACTCAACAGCTAGAATTTCTGGAACTTGGGCAGAGTAATGCCTCGTGAGAGCTGGAAACCTTCAGCCCGTAGAGCCTTTTTTCAGGAAGAACGGGGAGGGAGGGATGATATGACGGTCACTTCACTGTCCCCCTCTTCAGTTACGTGCTCCCAGATGCGCCAGTCTGACTGCACGTTTAGGAAATGCCCCACGGCAGGGCACGTGTTCTAAGAGCCCTGACATGAGGGACTTGGCAACGAGAAGCACGTTCCCTCTTGACATGTCAGCTCGCGTGCCGACCTAGCCAACCACAGCAATGGGAGAAAGTATCATTTAATTAATCTGCTTACTGTCTTTCCCATGAGGCTGTCTATACCTGTGGCTTGAAACGTACACAAACGAATACACATCCAGTCAAATGCAGTGAGGTCTCTGGATCTCCTCACAGCAACTGCATGTGCAGATCACACCACACAGCACACTCAAC
Organism: Hyperoodon ampullatus; assembly: GCF_949752795.1. Classification (NCBI taxonomy): domain Eukaryota; kingdom Metazoa; phylum Chordata; class Mammalia; order Artiodactyla; family Ziphiidae; genus Hyperoodon; species Hyperoodon ampullatus. The sequence continues at coordinate 93,929,193 of NC_136923.1, forward strand.
CTAGCAGAAGTGGAAACAAGTCAGAAATTAACTTCATCAAGGCCACACAGAGACTACCTGAACACCCAAGTCTGTGCTCTCTCTCTCCACCACAGAAGTGTCCACAAATCCTATCAGACGTAAATACAGTAGAAGGGGCACCTTGCCTTTGGGACATGGATCCTGATGACCTTAGTGTCAGCTGCCAGCAAGGTGCTTTGTAAACAAAACAGGGCTATCCTTACTTCCATCTACCTTCTCTAAATGGATTTCAGAAAAGACGAGAAATACTAAGGGACTCTCCAGAAACTAAGGGGGAGGCCAGAGGCAACTGTGAGAAGGATACTGACTCTGCGCCAGCAGCCACTGGCAGGGAGAAGGGAGCTGCTTTATCTGCAGGGAGGGCAAAGCCTGGTCGGAGGCCAGCTAGTCTGGAGCGGGGCCAACCCTCTGAGCAAAATGTCTTGGAGTCTTAACAACTGATCGAGGTCACAGAGCAATTAAAGGGGATCCATCCTTCCCCTCCTTGGAGCTTAAGGACACGATGGTTTCATATTTCTTCATAACTAGCCTGATAAACTATCCTGGCAAGTAAATTGCTTGCTCAGCACAACTCAGCCAAGTATACGGACTCTTGGAAAACCAAGCATATGAGGAACATAAGGCCAGTTTGATCTGGAGAAAAGTGAGGGTGGCCACTGAAATCCTCAGGGTGGCAAGAATACCACTTTGTCTGTTACCTCTCTCAAAAATTAAGATGCGACACCTCTCAAAAGGATCCATCAAAAAAAAAAGTTGTGGGGCTTCCCTGGTGGCGCAGTGGTTGAGAGTCTGCCTGCCGATGCAGGGGACACGGGTTCATGCCCCAGTCCGGGAAGATCCCACATGCCGTGGAGCGGCTGGGCCCGTGAGCCATGGCCGCTGAGCCTGCGCGTCCGGAGCCTGTGCTCCGCAATGGGAGAGGCCGCAACAGTGAGAGGCCCGCGTACCGCAAAAAAAAAAAAAAAAAAAAAAGTTGTGTATCACTGTGACAGAGGGCCTTCCTCCCCAAAGAGTTCATGTAAAGTATTCCCATTTTGCTCAAGGAAGTTCATTACTAGTGCCATAGTGTTCCTTGCAACTGCAGGATTACTTAATTGCTTTCTAGCAGGTTAATCCCCTTTCATTCTGTGACCTCTAAATCACCCCAGGCTTCCTCAGTACCCAACGCCAGTACTCTATCAAAACATGTGGTCCTTACCAATAAAGCCAACGGACTGCCTTTAGAGAGAGTTCCATGGGTGGTCTGTCTCTTCTGGTACCTGCATTCTCCTAAGCTGATCTTTCATATCGTTCCTCTTCATTTTCAAATGGAAGGCTCCTCCAATACCCTCTTCGTCTGCCTAAATTCACTGGGAAACGTAAGTCCACTGGATGGTCACCACAGGCACCATCTGGCCTGCTTCACACCCATGACTTTAACTCCACAGCAACTGTGTGCTCACTACACACCTATTTTACAAAAGAAGACACTTGGACTGAGAGTGGTTTAAGTCATCTGCCCAAGATCCACTAGGATCATTCAGCCTCCGGCCTGTGTTCCTATAATAACCCGCTGGAGAGCCCTTCCTCTAGCCGGGAGCATCTTACTCAATAATAAGGGTCTGGACATGTGATGTCTCTTCTCTCGGCTGAAGAACCTCAGTGAATATCCAGCCCAGGGCCCACAGAATCGGACACGTCTAACTCCCCTGCTTTAACGAGGGGCCCTCCAGAAAACAAACCCAACACCACCCCAGGCCTTGGCAGGGGCTCCTGCAGAACTTTCTCCTTCTACAAAGCCAGCTCCATCCCAGAGAGCCCTGGGCAGAGTCCCTTCCTGTTCCACATGCGCACCCTCTACCCTGGCATTGCCTAGTTGGTCTATCACACCTACCACAGGGATACTGCTTTCCTGTTGCTAATCTGTTTTCTAGTGTCTGGCATATAAAAAATGTTCAATAAAGGCTTGCTGAATTAATTAGCAATTGAATGACGGCTGATGGCTGAAGATTCTCTAAGACCTGCGAAACAATAGGCAAGCAGTCCCAAAACAGAAAGGACTGCTTCTCCGCGGCTGACAGTGTGGGTCTTTCCTAAGACCTCCTCCTCCAAAATAGCTCTCTTCTTTCCTCCGAACTGTGACACTGGACTGTGACACCCACGGTCAGAAGAAGGAGCCATGTGTAGATGTGTATTTTCAGGGATCCCCCTTGGGAATCCCCCTTGTTTGCAGAGCCCCATAAAGAGAAAAATATAAATAAGAGAATCATTTAACCTGCCACTGCTCTGCTGTGTTAAGCTTTTTTTAACCTGCTAATAATCATAGTCAGGACAAAGAGAAGAAGACAGAACTCATTAAGAATAACGAGATCGGTGACAGAAGATGTAGCGAAGGTTAGAATCGAGGCACGCGGCCCCGGGCACACACCCCTCCCCCATCTCGGCCGATGTGCACGAGCAAAAAAAGATGCTAATTATGCCTCTGGCAGGAGCCATGTGGACCCCCTTCAACGCAGCCATTTAAAGATAAATACACTGCAGGCAAACACTTCGGGCGGGCTGCACTATTCACTCTGCCTTTCCTTTAGAGATTTTAGGTCATGATATTAAATAGGAAAGGAGAGAGCCCTGCCAAACTTAGCTGAAAGGTCTCCGCGTGCCTTAAGACAGATTTTTTAAATCTCTAAAGCTTCTTATCCCTGAACAACTGGCCGCTGTGTTGACATGTACACACTAATCCCAGAATTATTAACGGTATCATTTTTCCCCACCCCAGGTTTTCGCTGAAGATACTTAACGGAGTTGTGGGGAGTTGTCTTGGGCTTGCTGAGTGTCACTGATGGGTAACAAACACCAAGGCTTAAGAACTCTACTTGCCGGCTTTTTCTCAAGATTCATTCTCTTCCATATTCCAAATTAGCACTGAGACTATTACGGGTAACAACGGAGGACTGGAGAAAAGGATGATCTGTAATCCTTGGCAACAAACATCGTTTCCAGGTCTTTGATTCCTTCACGATTTCTGCAGCCAGGCTTTCTTTCCCACCAATACTGAAGCCTCTCAAGACCGTTTCCTTTACCCAGAGACTCCTGTAAAGGGTGATGGAGTGGCCGGGCTCTTGAGGCTAAGCATAAAGTTTGGGGCTCAGACAAGCTCTGTTTGGTGTGGAACCCATACGAAAAAAGCAGCGGCAGAATTAGAATGCAGGTATAAAAGAGAAAGTTAATCAAATTTCCAACTATCAACTTTGCCTGTTAAGATTCCAGATGAGGCCAAGACTTAAGTGAGGAAGTGTCACCAGCAGTTGATACCTAAAAGTTATAAATACATCTACATGTAAATCAAGAATTAGATAAATGATGAGACATCCACAAAATGGAAGGGGTATTTATGTGAGAGTGTGAAATAGGAAAACCAGATTGCAAAAATAAAAATATAATGCAATTCCATTTGGGGTGTGTGACTTGTATTGTATATGCACAGAGAAGGCTTAGTAACATTTTCACCAAGGAGATGAGAAATAGTGGTTGTGTCTGGGAGATTAGACGGAGGGGTATTTTGATTTTTTTTTTTTGGTCTGTTTCTCCAACTTTTCTGCTGATCTTCCTTAGAGGAACATGAAATACATTGATAACTAAAAAAAGTTTCAACATTTGAAACTGAAAGAGAATTATTAAAGTACCACTACAACAGGCTTTGTCTATTTAACCCTTGTACACCTCAAAATATGAGTTTTAATTAGCTCAAGCAACTGCATATTAAAGTATGCCATCTAATGCCACCAAATCCATCACATTTCCAATATCATGAAGTACTTAGCGAATCACCTATCATTTGAGGCTTTTAGAAAAGCCAGATCAGGTAAACACACCTGACCTCACAAAGCCCTGGTTTATTTGTTTGTTTGTTTATTTATTTATTTATTTTTTGTGGTATGCAGGCCTCTCAACGTTGTGGCCTCTCCCGTTGCAGAGCACAGGCTCCGGAGGCGCAGGCTCAGCGGCCATGGCTCACGGGCCCAGCTGCTCCACGGCATGTGGGATCTTCCCGGACCGGGGCACGAACCCACGTCCCCTGCATCGGCAGGCAGACTCTCAACCACTGCGCCACCAGGGAAGCCCAAAGCCCTGGCTTTTAAAATAAAATACCTTAAATCTAAAAAGTACAGGAGGAAGAGTAAGAGAGTGCAATACTCTGTGTCAAAACCTTATTGCATATCAGCTAAAATAAACAACGAAACCTATTTTTATTGTCTGGCTCATGAATGTAGGAATAACTTTCCAAGCCTCAGAGCATTTTTCCAAAATTAAACACCTTAGGTTTCACTTACTGAAACTTTTGTTCCATCTGACAAGTGACAGAAGTAAACTGTGTCTATGAAAAGACATGATTCTCTTGTGTCTAGAGCCTGGAAATGTCAAAGCTGGGGACTTGGTAATGTTTTCCCTAGGTGCCATTTACTCGAGTAATAAGCATGCCTCTCCAAGCGAGGTCCTCCCCAAATCACCCCAAGCCAGAGAAAATACGATTTAAAAGAAATTATGCATATATACGCACATGGCACAAACATACAAATTCCACTCTAAAAACAAGTCACACCCGCTCCATAGGTAAAAACTTTCATAACTAAATTCCATAATCTGCAGAGCAGTTTTCTGACATCCTAATAGAACACAATCAGTGAATCTTCCTAAAGAAAAGAGTTAAGGCATGGCTCCAAGGTAAATTTGGCTCCAGTGGGATTAAAAAGACACAATGAAGAGTCCTACGAACACAGAGCTTTCATTATTTACCTGAACCATCTTGCCTCTGATGATACTGTTGACCCTTCAAAGATCCCTTTGGCTCAAATTCCTTCTTCTGAGCACCTGGTCCCACTCACTCTCCACCGCTCATGACACCACCCCACCGCCTACCTGCCCGTTGGTCACTCTCATCTTTCCCCTTCCTTTCACCCTTCACAGCCGATCCTGCACTTGATTCTTTGCTAGTGGGTTTGTACACCTTCCTTTCCATCTCCACCCTCAACACCTAGGATCACTAGACTCCTTCAGCAAGGAGCTATGTCAAACCCAAGGGAGATGCTGGCAGGAGGCCCTGCTACCCACCCCACTCCCTTTCGTGAGGGAGAAGTGGTCGGCACTGAAATACACTTATTCTCCTCCTTTAGGTCTTGAGTCTCCCAGGACTATCATATCAGTAGCCTGTAATCTCAGACAAAGACCTCACCCTTCATTTTCCCTTCCCTAACAATTTAGTCCTAAAGCAAACTGGTACAAGGGGTAGGTGTGTGTGTGTGTTTGTGTGTGTGTGTGTGTAACGACCATGGCAGTCCCTGTGGTGTGCGAGAGCCAAAGGAGGATGAAGAGGTGTTCACACACAGGTCAGGCCGTTCACAGGGTCCGAGCCAAGTGAGATCAGAAGGGCTCCATGGCGAGGGTGGCAGAATAGATGGGAGGTGGGGCACACTGGAAAAGATGGATCAAATAAACAATTTATGGATAACAGGAGTCAACTTTCTCACTGTTTAATATAGAAAAAAAAGAAAGAAAACCAGAAGGAACCCTTTGGTGCTAAACTAAAATTGGGAGGGTACTGGTGCTCATTCGTGGATTTTAATAGACCTAGAGACATAGATGTGCATACTAAATGAGCTGCACATACATGCCCTTGCACATGTCCCCCACACACACAATGCATTTCCCTCCGATAGCTATGAGCACACCTCAAGCCCAGATCCTAGCTTCTAAAGAGCAGCTGTTCCTGAAAATGAACAGGGCTCTTAGAAGAAATGGCTGATTTCAGGGCTGAGGGAGGGAGTACACAACAAGAGTCCAGGACATTCCACTGTGTCAGGGAGCTGGGATGGGAGGATGACAGGGACGTGTCAAAGGGCAAGGGAGCCAGCTTGAAGGGGCTACACTGATGGGATCTGGGACAATCAAACATCAAAACAGATGAGTAATGGATTACAACCCTCTGAACAAAACAGGAAATGAGTCCATCCAGATCCCCAAAAATGAGTAAATCGAGTTTGATGAGAAACGAAATATGGAGTGTTTCAAAGAGCCTCGCAATGAAATATGTATCATCACAAAAGCTGTCAAGGGTCCGCTTTCCGTGGAAAAGCCTGACAGCCCTGCCTCAATTGAGTGACCAATGTGAGCACCATCAATCAAAGGACAGACTGAAATGCTGTGGCCCAACAGGGCAGCGAGAAGCTCGAAGACTCCCTTCTGTGATGCTCCTACCTGCAATGCAGAGGCCCCTCAATCTCCCTCACCATCTTCTGTGTTCTTCCCTCACTTAGTTCCTAAAGACTTGCCCAAAATAAGGCCATGTAAATCCAAACCCATCCTTCATTACAAAACTGTAACTTTGTAATTACAAAATCCTCTCCGTGCACTCCGTTCATTGGTCCTGTTCGTATGTACAGACCACTATTTCCACTGTTATCTATACCTACAAAGCACTACTGTTATTTTTCCTAAAGTAGTATGGCGGGGGGAGGGAGAGGACCCTCCATCAGCGTGGCTTATTCCCAGACCTCAGAAAACACTAGGAAACGGGACCTAACACCCATCCACAACTACCCCAACAACAACAAAAAAATTACAAATCAAAAAGCCAAGTTTGCAAAGCATGTGTGTGACGGTGATGCTGGGGTGGTAGAGGTCCTAAAAGGATGTCAGGGAGAAGTCAATTATAAGAATGTAAGACTCCAAACTGTGACACTGTGTGCTGAGACGCCAAGAAAGGTGATTCAAGAGTCAGAGGGGAAAAAACAGGAAGGCTCCAGCACCCTCTGGGTGGGATTCCTCACTTTACACTCTCAATCCCTCAAACCAGGCTGGGAGTTCAAAGAGGTTGTAGAGCAGAGACCAAAGCCAACATCAGAACTCCTGGGGACAGCCTCACCCCTTTTTCCTTCAACCAGGCTGCTCCCTCCAAAATGGCAACACGGTCTTACCTCGAAGGCAGAGAAAGGTAAGAAAATCTTCTGTCTTAGGCTTCCTTTTAGAGAGGTCAGAAATTTGAGTGGCTGGAGGGGGTAGCAATGGCTCCACTATCTTTACTGGAGTTGTGCTGGGACTATTCGGCTGGGATTGAGCAAACTTCCTTTGTGCTTGCAGCCTGGGCCTGTAAAAGCAAAAGAAAATTAACAACAAGCAGAGATCGGACGATATAGATCTACGTGCAGCAATAAAATCATGACACAAAAGGGAAGAGAGACCTTATTTCAAGCAAACTCTTTGTTTCTAATTAAGGTTCTCTGTATCTCTCTCACTCTCGTAAACCACAAGCCTGCTTTAAAGGGCAATAAATTTGCTTTAAAGGGCTATGTTTTCTACACTGATATAAAATGTGCACCATGAGCATGTGTGTACGTTTGCACACAAGCGCGTGCCTGTGCACAAACCAGTGTGTGCCTGGGTATTTCCAAAGCAGCATGCGGTATTAGGTGGCACGGGATTAATGGCTTTTGTACTTTTTCACAAATCATCTGCCACATTTATTTAGCATTCTGTGCTTTAACACGATGCTATCACAAACACATGCACAACTGCCTTCATATTTTGTAAGGACACCTCGTCCACCTTAGCCTGTCACTGACCTGGTCTCACACCCCCGGAGGAAGTAGTCTCCCCATCTCTAAGCTCTTCTAACTCCAATTCAGCCAAATAAATCCACCTGGAATTAAAGCTTGTAATGTGGGGGGGGCCGGGGGGAGACCACTTCTCTAGTCTATTCAAAACCCCTCCTTCATGGCCAAATTATGGGTTACCTTCTGCCCATACAAAAAGTCCAAAGTCCTTAGTTAGGGATTTGAAAAACTGGCCTTAACCTACCTTTCTCAGGCCTCTCCCCTATTACCATCCTACGTAGATACCAATCCCCTAATTTATACTTTGGTGTCTACAAATCACAACTTCAATCTCCTTAACCAGACATTGTTCATTTACACAATTTTACATGTCAGACACTCTATTAATTTGAATCCTAATGACTCTTGGAAAGGTTTCTTTACTTTTTTCCTAACACTGTAGCCAGTAGTCGTTCTCCTTTTTCTACCTAAGTGTTTTTACCCCCTGTATAACTGACTTGACCTTTATCATAAATTGCCTCCTATTAGCTCTCCCTTGAATTTTCAAGACCTCAACGCCTAATGGAAAATAAACACCTTTGAGGGTGTGAACCTGTAGGTGTCCTGCTTTAAACCACCTCTCTGGCCCTGCTCATAAAGATGCTCAAGAAACAGTATTTGAGAGCAGGGAAAAAACAAGAATCAAAAAGCAGCCCTGGGCTTCCCTGGTGGTGCAGTGGTTGAGAGTCCGCCTGCCGATGCAGGGGACACGGGTTCGTGCCCCGGTCCGGGAAGATCCCACATGCCACAGAGCGGCTGGGCCCGTGAGCCATGGCTGCTGAGCCTGCGCGTCCGGAACCTGTGCTCCGCAACGGGAGAGGCCACAACAGTGAGAAGCCCATGTACCGCAAAAAATAAAAATGAAAAATAAAAAAAAGCAGCCCTAAGGCACAGGGCTTTAAACGGATTTGCTCAGAACCCCAAACTGGAATCAGTCACTATGTGGGTGGGACTGATAAAGCCACCCCGGCTCAAGGCTGCTTTGAGTATTACATATATTTATAATTCTATAGCACAAACAAGTCTTCCCTTAACTATCGTTGAGATCATGTAAAACAGTAAGCATAGTATCTTCCACTGCTGGTGCTCAAAATACCCTAACATTTTAAGTTAACATTCTAGTATTTAACAAAATAACACCCCCCCACACACACACACACTGGTTTTCCACTTTGTAAAAATTAGCTCCCTTAAGTTTTAACCTCCCGTGTCCTGCCCAGACTCAACTCTTGCCTCCCTTACGACCCACCAGAAACACTCCTGAATAGGTCATATTCCCAGTATGAACTGACACTTGATCAACAGGGAGAGAGCATGACAGTCATGACAGCATGACTGTCCCTTACTAGGGACTGGGCAACAACCCGCAGTCCCTAAAATCTTAAAAACGTCACAGTTAATCAAAAGCACTTCAGAACCCAGGAATAACCAGAGGAAAACAGCCATATAACAAGGTTTAACAGAAATTCCAAACGTCATAAATGGTAAGGGGATAAAACAACGCTCCCATTCCTGTGTTCTGAAGAACAAAGAGCTTTTTTTTGCAACCAACTGACTGTCCAGAAGATGAGAGAGCAGAAGTGTGTGCTGGGAGAGCCTCCAAGCCCAGAGGACTGACCTTCAAGGAAGATCAGATGGGGGTGGGGGTGGGGGGTGTGTGTGTGACCAACTGAGAGATGTAAGAACAGTGCTTCTCAAACCATCGCAGAGGAGGATCCGTTTTGCATTTGGTTCCCCCTCACGGTCCCCTTTAGATTTTCTGCCTTTTACAAATGGATATTTTTATAAGATAATTATTGTAGGGAGAAAATGAAAGACATAAACTACAAGCTCAAATTTATTATTAGACTCAACAGACATACCCTGTTCAACTGCTTTAACATGCTCACTGCTCACTCTCAATTTCTCTATTCAGCTCACTGGCACCAGGCAGCAAACAGCCCGTGCCTTGAGCAGGATTGCTTCAGAGAAAGGACAGGATACAGAAAAGGAGACAGCGGCGCCATGCCCTGCCACCCTCAGGGTGGACTGAGCCCAGGAGAACTACCCTCCTCTTCCAACAAGCTCCTTCTCTCCTCCAACTTGCCCTTCCTGTTAAAAGAAAACCCCTGTCACGTTTTCCTACTGAAAAGGGGTTTTAATTGGCAATCTTCTGATTTGTACATCTTCATTTAAATGGACACAACTCACACCCTGGGCATTAAGGGGGGGCTTTATGGAATCACTGCCTGTACGTGAACAGGATGTTCAGTGTTTACTGCTTTCTCAAAAGTCGGCAACGACAAATGCCACACATAATGAGAAGATGGCACAGCCTGAATGAAAAACAAACACGCAAACACGGAGCAGGACACGGAAAAACATTCTACAATTTCATAACCTCAAAGATAAATGCTCCGACCGTTGCTCAAATAAAAGGCACTTTTTGCCTGATGACTTTCTCAGGGAGGCTATGAAAAATAAGGGCATAACAGATTAAAAAGCGACAGTAAAATAAATTACCCCTCAGAGGAATAAGCCAAGCTCCCAAGTGATTAAGTATTTGTGAGACCCAGATGAAAGCAGGACCTAAAGAACAAGACAAACCAATATCTTGTTTTAAAGAGGCCAGAAGAATCTGTACTTTGTGGAAAGGGCAGGTCTGCGGTTTGGCTTTGTGTGTGTGTGGGTCCCGGGAGATTACAAAGGTGTGACTTTGCTTTGCTGTCCCCACGCAACAAAAGAGTTTGAATGACACAACTCAGAGGCCAAATCCATGGAGGAAGCACTCTTAGCCATTCGGGTATGTTTGCGGGATAGGTGATTCATTCTAGAGTGTCTGATACGAGGAAATGAGTGTATGTTATTTAAAATCGGTACAGAAAGGGGGCGGGGAGGTCCAGATGTGCTGAAGACTTAGATTATCTGCACCTGGAGGTGCTGGGGCAAGAAGGAGGCTGGCGTGCAGGAGAGGACAGGCATGATCAGGCACCCACCGAGGGCGGTGGAGCTCCAGGACGGCCTGCACTCAGCTGCTGGGCGCCAGCCGTGAGCAGGCCAGCAAGATGGGACCCACCCATCCCTCCACCAGGAACACCCTCCAGTCCATTACCAGGGCGAAGATGCTTTAAATGGAAATTCAGGTTGAACTAAGGGAGTTCAGAGCCACCCAGGGGTGGGGCTGGAGAGAGTGTGGAGCTCCTGGGCATCAAGGGAAGAAACAAGCAGAATGTAGGGCCTCCAAAGGCTTTTTTGCCTGAAGTTTAGCCAGGAGGGCCTCTGCTGCCCGTTGGTAATGCACAGCAAGCCAGAATGCAGAAAGTACAGAGGGCGTCTGTCCCACACAAACCACAGGAGGGTCAAGTGGTGCAAGACTCACTTCTGTGTTGATCTTTTATTAACTGATCCAGGAAGGAATTTCCCTTACAGAAGACTCCTCCATGCCAGGAAGGTCAATGAAACCAACTAAAACCAAACTCTCCAGCAAGCCGAAGAAACTTAAACCAACTGAGGAAGAAACATGTACATACATGTATATATGAATAAATACATTGAGGGTAACCTTTTATTTACAGTGTGTAAATCTAGGGTTGAGGGGCAGTGAGGGTGAGGGAACAGAAGTGGTTTCACATCAAATCATCGCTGTTCCTCACCTTCCGTGGTGTAAATGTGTCTATGTGAGATAAAAGAGTAAAAAATTCAGAGAGCAAGTTCAGGGAATGCAGGGCTTGCTATCTGAAGCCCTTGTCGTGGGTAAGGCCATCTGGGGTGTCCCTTCTCTAGAAGGGACAGGAGCCCCATGGCAACCCAGTCACGACAAAGCTCAGCCCTGCTGGTGTGAATCCCATTTAAGCAAAAGTGCCTCCTTTTTTTTGGGGGGGGGGGGGGGGGGGGTGTTGAAACGAAAGTTGCTTTATTGATCTGATCCCCCCAGAGTGTCACTCTATATAGAAATAAATGCTCTTAGGACAGAGGCAAAGGTTCTCAGGGGACCCTGCTCACTCCAGACTGCTCCCTCTAGCTGGAATGCTTCTCCCCTTTATCTCACCATGGCTGGCTTCTTCCTATAATCCAGTGAGGGGAACATTCCAGCCTGCTTGCTGCTTTTTACGGAATCACGTTTTCCATGTCCCTGTTCAAAAGTCACCTCCTCAGAGAGACTGAGCCATCCTCAAATAGCACATCCCCCAGGACCTACCGCTCGACTCCATTTCCATTCCTCTGCCCTTTGGTGGCCTACAGAGTGGTCTCTCCTGCCAGGGCCTCCTCATGTCCTACGTCTGCATGTACGGGCTGCCGCGTGTCGAGGGCGAGCCCTCCGTAGACATTGAGAGAGAAAGGCAGGAACATTACGCTGCTGTCCCATTTATGAACAATACCAATGCCTCACTCATTCCTTAGGAATCACACGTTTTCTGAGCAGAGGGACAGAGGGGGCATGGCAATCCGGAGGTGGCAGGGAGATGGCTGGACAGATCTGCAACGGACCCAAGAGCTACAGGAGAGGCCTGTGGTTCGGCCACCAGTAAAGTTACTGGCCATCCCAGGATATGGCTCCGCGAAGGTCGAGTGGAATCCAGTTTCACTAAGCATCAGTTTCCGAAGAACCTGCCCGTTCGGTCACAATTTCCTCCACCACCACCGGCACCGCTTATTGAGAATTTACTGAGCCACTTGCCCATCAAGAGCATCGTCGAACAAAAGCCAATTAAGGTCGCGTTCTGGCTGTCAACCACGCTGCGTCACAAGGTACCCCCCCCCACCCCAAGGCACGCCGCTGCACCCCATGTGTCCACACGCAGCACACCTGTCCCTGGGCCACAATCCGCTGGCCCAGGTGTGGAGGTCCTGCCACGCACCCCTGCACACGAGACCCCCGCACGTCAGAGACGGTGCTTCTTGACGAGCTGCGTGAGCTGGATGGGAGGGTGTCCGTCTTCTCCCTCCTCTCTTCCACGCCCCATGGTTCACAGAAGAAGCCTTCTCTCATGTGGGATTCGCTGGCATCGGGGCCAACAGCCAAAGGAACGTTTCGCTTGATCACTTAAAATTTTACCCCAATAAATCTTCAAATATATTTCATATTTAGGTTAAAAAGAAAAAAAGTACAGCACCTTTATGGGAATAGAGAAGCAGACCGAAATAAACACTAGCGTTATTTTCCAAGTTAACAGATAAATTGCAAGACAAAGCTTGTAAAGAAAACCCACTGGGGGCTGACCAAGTCCTGTGCCAGATACTCTTTGTTCTGTAACACTCCCCCGGTGCCCTCTCCTGCCCTCCCCAAATCCTGCCTTTGGAAGCTTCCGGGCAGCCCGCCATCACTGTGGCACTGTGTCTCCGGGTCTCCTCTGGGCTTACCTACAGGATAGAGTTAACCGGCTTATTGCTATCTGTGTGCTCAATCTCTAGGGCAGCCCTAAATATGGCACAACAGCAATTTCTAGGTTAATTAAATTCCATTTCTGCCCAGGATTTCTGATAGTTTACAAACCCACGGAGGACGAGCGGTATGCACGCAACTCAGCTGGACAAGGCGGAAGCGAGGGGGATGAGCGGGTCTAAAGCAGCGCCCAGCCGGTCCTCGTGGAGGGCCATGAATGCCAAACACCATCTTATTAACTTAATTTTGCAATATTAAAAACATAAGCTGGTAAATCCAGTTATTTAGATTACACCCCAAGTCTAAACAGAGAGCAATGCATGGCTGGGAGGGCAGGGTGTGTGTTCATTCAAGAAAGAAAATGCGTTATATCCGACAAGTGCAGAGGGACCCGCATAGCCAGCCAGGCTCTTTGTGCCGGTGTGGGAGCTGGCCCTGAAGCTTTGCCAACTTGCTGAAAGGCCTATTCAAAAAAAAAAAAAAAATTCCTGTGTTTCCATCTCCAAAATAAGTACCCACTCTATTCTACCCCCAGACACACACACACTACAGACCTGGCAGCTAGTCAAAGAAACAAGGGCGGGTGTGTGTTGGAGACTGTATGGGTCGGGCAGGGGATATCCCCTGCCCAGGGCAAGCTGCCCACCAAATTCAAATGCAAGTGCAGTTGCGGGCAAACCACACAGGATGGCTGTAAACATCCTGTATAGTAAAGAGAAAATAAACACATCCTCAAGTGAACCCGGAGGCTAGCAGAGACCAACGCACAGCAAACTCGGTAACAAGAAGCACTGGCAACAGGCTCCATCCTTCTGCGCTCACGGCCCACCCTGCTCCAGAGTTACAATGGGTGTTTGTCTCATTGGGGTGTAGGGACTTCACCCAGTGACAGAAAAGGGAGGTCTGCAGCTCCGTGAGAAGAGAAATGCCTGCTTTCAGGTGTTTCTGGAGATCCTGCCATACGGGTTCAGAGGCCTCATTTCTTGCTTTACATAGAAAGAGATTAAATCGTTTATGCTAAAAACCGCAGGATGTTAAATATTTGCAGCACTTGTCTTAAATTAAATTACACAGGCAACTATTTAGAGTAAAAGTTTGCTATTAACCTGATATACCGAAAGGAACTTCTTTTGCTTGAATCTCCTGGAGATGAAACCCTGTAAAGTTCTGCTTGGTCAGAGTGGTACAAGGAAAAGAACCGTGGTATCACAAACCCTGGGCTGCTTTGGTTCAACTACCTTGTGACCTTGGGCAAGCTGGGACTCTATTTCCTTGTTGGCAGAAGCAGTGGGGGGGGTGGGGGGGTGGAGAGAGAGACCCCTATGAAAAGGAAACAACTCAGGGTCCTTCTAGCTCCAATCTCCTCTGACCTCATCTATAAAACCTCAATATAGTAATTCCTGTAATAATTCCTCTTGCATTATGATTTCATAATTCTGGTGACAAGTACTGATCTTTTGCCTGTACCAAGTGGGAAATAAAAACCTCCAAAATGCCTGTGTTGCTAAAGATTGCTAGCGCCTACTTCCCAACTACAGGTTGTCAGGCAAAACAGCAAACGTGATAACTTCCAGATCTTGAGATACGCATACCGCCTTGCACTTTAGAAGGCAGAGGTGGAAAAAATTTTAAATATAGATGTTTCCCCAAAAAAAAAAAAAAAAAAAAGATGGCACAATGCCAAAAGTTGTTCCATAATTTCCCTTCCACTACTAACTACCATGCTATCTATACTCTGCTGCCTTAAGACCTAATCCTTCCAATCAGGAATAAATGACTCATTTAGGAAAACACATGACCTTCCTTCAGAACCCTGAGATATCCTCAGGAAGGCTAACCTAACCCCTTATAAGTATATTCATCAGCTCTACCCACCAAAAGGCCAGACGAAAGAGAAGGCAAGTACTGCAAACCCAAACACCACCCCGACTTCGGAAGATACTCCAAATGCTCACAAATAACTGCACTTCCTCAGAAAGTGGGCATCAGAGAGAAAGGTGAGCCTTCATTTCCTTGACCTCAGGTAAAAAGGGTCAGGGGAGAGAATGGAGAATACCAAAGTACTAAATAGCTACAAGATACATGTGGTGTCTTCCCAAGTGAAACATCTGTTGGTCACACAAATCTCAGGCTGGTGGTGGGAGCCCACACAAATGGTATGAAAAGTAATATGCAGAACTGCTTTTGATCCCATTAATAAAATGATGCAATTATTATTTTTTTTAAAGTCTGATGCAGCATCCTGAAATGTCAAAGAACCAAGGCTGCCTGGAAATCCTGACTCTGGCATGATCAAGGAAATATTTGACATTGACTTCTTTTGTGTTCTAGAAAGCAACCATGTCAAATCTGAGAGGGATCATCATTAATCAACAATTAAAGCGGCAACAAAGCCCTTTTGTTCCGTCAGTCACAAATGTCACATGTGTTACAGTTTACCGCCAATGGAAAGCCGCAGGTTTCACCACCCCCAGGCCGCATAACCCTCTCCTTCTCGGGGAATCCAACTCTAAACCCAGGATCTAGGAGCTGCAAATGCTCCTCTCCACAAAGACCGTTAGGTTCAGGGCAGTCTTGGGCAAAAACTGTTTACAGCACAAGTAACAAAAGGATAACACGAGTCAGAAGACCAACACATGGAAGTTAAAAGTCTTAATCCAGCAGGGATCTGCCAAAGAAATTCCTAATACACTACTGTAGTTACAAGGTGTGAACAAGTTACCTAAAGTACACTCATCTGTAAAAGCCTCAAAGAACCAGTTGAAATGCTGATCTGCCTTTCCATTCATTCTCTCTTGAGGTGGGACTGCCAATTTTGTTTTTAAAAATACTATTTCAACAAGAACCCCAGCAGTTTCTCAATTTTAGGTTACTCAATACCCGGCTGCGAAAACTGCCAGAAAACTCCTCGAATCCTGGCAGAGACGATGGCTGGGAAGGGAGACTGAATGACTCTGTGAGGCAGGAATCATGTTTTACTTCGTTCTTTGAAGGAGAGAAGAAAAATACACGAAGAAATTCATCCTGCAATGTTACACAGTTCATTCATTAAACAACAGAATCCAGTGGAACCCTAGCAGTATAACTGAAAAGTCAATCCTATGGAAACTTCCCACCAGAAACATTCCCCGTGGAGTTGTGCACAGGGTGAGATTCAGAAGTCCATCCGCATGTGATGGACCAAAGCACAAAGGCAGTGCTCAGAGAGCTAACCAGTCCCTGAAAGATACGGAGTAGGCTTCCTTCAGCTTCTCACATCCTCGGCCTCTTGGACAGTAAGTCTGCTAACAGGGATCTGCTTTATTTAAAGAACAGCAAATAGAAAAGGGATTCTGGACAACTTCCCCGCCCACTGGAAATCCCGTGAAGTAGCCAACAAGCACCAATAGATGGCAGTAGACAGTCTTTAGACACCAGCTCTGGGATCACCCCTGAAAGGGGAATTCTGACTTTCGCAGATTTATGATAAGCCTGGCATTAACCAATTTTTAGTACCTGCACTAAAATCTGACGCCAGCGAAGTAAGAAACCAGCCACTTTTCACAGAAAGTAAGAGATGAACAATGTTAGCAATACCGTTTAACCCAACAACTCAATTACAATAAATTCCCTGCTTGTATATAGAAAACACACAGCAACTCACAATCCAACATTTTATATCTTGAAAATATACCTAGGGCTAAAATCCACTGGATTGTTTTCTGAAATACGTTCCCTCCCCCCAAAGTGATTTTTACCACCCAGAAAAGTAAGAAAAGGCAAAACTAAAGTAATGCACCATGGTTCTAATATGCTTCCTTCCCTGGGAAGCCCAGAGTATTCATTTTGGGGCGCTGACAGAAACGTATTTAGTAGGCTGAAACACAATCACATGTAATGTTCAAAGTTGGGTGTTACGTAAGCTATCACCAACCAAAATGCGGAGGGAAGTCTGTTCTGTGATAAAGGGATACGCTACAATCCACACATTGTCTCTTCCTGAATGTTTATAAAAGAGGTCTAGGATTTTATGACAACTGCTAAAGTTAAAAATCATGACTATAATTAAAAAGAATCTGCTAATCACTAATGAACATAAGAGCCATTATCCTCCCTTTTTTTTTTTTTTTTTTTTTGCTGTTTGTGCTCTGTGATCCTGGAGTTACGGCACGTTCTCCCAATGAAAAACTGGAGCTCACAGCATCCCAGCCTCAGAGACTCAGCCCAGGCTCAGTGTCACTGGAGGCTGCCATGACGGACCCAGCAGACACAACAGTGGCACAGAAATTTAAATAAAAACCCAAGAACCTGTATCAATTCAAAGGAGGCAAAAGAGAGTCATGGCATAGAACTCACCTTCCTTTCTAACAAGGCCTAGGATACCCTCAAGCAATGCTGAACTTCTACCAACATTCAGGGTTGCAGAAGGTAACCATATGTCAGGCCAGGAAGCAGAAACATTTATCCAAATGGCATCACTATATCAAACCAAACCAAGTGGTCTTTTAAACCAGACGGGCCCAGGGAATGGAGGCCAACTCACACCTTCCAACTCAGCCAGGATCGTCTCTCATTTACACTCTTAACACCCATTCTGGGACCTAAGATGCCTCTCCCCAGTATAAAAGTCCCCTCACTTCGTCCTTGTCAACCACCTGGGAGTCCCAGATGGACTCTGCAGGATATGAACGCACAGGCCCTAATACCTGAGGTCAAGGGAGCACTAAGTGGAAAGGGGTCACGTCTGTGGGCGGCAGCAAATGACAAGCAGAGACTCACCAAACATCTGCAGGACACACACATCCACCATAACTGTGTGTGGCTCAAAAGATCCCTCGCAGGGGTCTAGTGACAGTGTCTTCTGACTAGACCTCACTTACATCACAAAATGAGAATTTCTCCAAGAGGGAAAAGCTGGTCTCTGACTCACAAGGGGCCCTGTCATCAAATATGTTTTCTTACACCCATTTAACCAACAAAACCCTGCTGTTAATAAGACGAGTGACTTATCACTCCTTTCCAGAGATACTATATTTGAATTTGCTGAGATGCTATAAAAGCAGCTCAAAGGACTTTCAAAGGCTTTGAGCAAGGCCAGCTGCAGAAAACCCCAAGAGGCGCGACTGGCAGTACACAGAAATCCAAACAAGCCCTCCCCTTCACCCAGGGCTGTCAGTGACTAGTTATCCCTTTTCCGTCTGCAACATTCAAATGCCCTGACAAGTTCTGATCCTCACCAAGTTCCAGGAAACAACCGCAGGAAAGTCCAACCTCTTATACAGGACTCAAGATAAACACCCACGCTGTATGCACCACTTCAGCAACTCCAAAGGGCTGAAAGACTTCCTGTTCAATTAAGCCCTTTATTAATCCTTCCTGCTCGAGCCCATTTTCGTGTCCATAAACAGGAAACAATGAAGCCACAGGCCAGCCTCCTTCAGTGCGGCTCAGACCCTTCTGTCCTAGGTGCTGTCACGAAGCCTCGGCAACGCCTGGCTCCTCTCGTTTTCTCTGTACGGCGGCACAAAAGAGGGCAGAGAACAGAAAGTAGAGAAAAGAGGGAAAGAAATGGGAGAGAATCCCGATGTCCTACATGATCCTAATAAATTGTGAACATGGCGGGCAGGGGGGAGATAATTCAACCGACGGAAACCTCCAATAATAAAAGGAACTGTCGGGCCTCCCTGGTGGCGCAGTGGTTGAGAGTCCGCCTGCCGATGCAGGGGATACGGGTTCGTGTCCCGGTCTGGGAGGATCCCATATGCCGCGGAGCGGCTGGGCCCGTGAGCCATGGCCGCTGAGCCTGCGCGTCCGGAGCCTGTGCTCCGCAACGGGAGAGGCCACAACAGTGAGAGGCCCGCGTACCGCAAAAAAAAAAAAAAAAAAAAAAAAAAAAAAAAAAAAAAATAAAAGGAACTGTCAACAACATTTATGAACTGAAAGGTTAAAAAGTGACTAACCTCTAAAACCTTATTTTTTTAACCCCAAACTCAAACCCAGCTTCCGTGGGTCCTCCCACACCAGGAACAGTCCATTTCTGTGATGCTTCCCATCGGCAGACGTGTTGTTTTCCCGTGGCCCCATTCTCTCCCATTCCACTGCCCGGCCCAGAGGAGAATGTAAGCCCCTTCCACTGAGTGGCGAGACACTTGGCCACGGAAACCTCCTACGTGGCTCTTCTCGCTGCGCTGCACCGCCTCCACCAGGCAAGCCAGCTCTGGAGGAGAAGGAGAACCCCAAGGTGCAATTTAAGGACGGGTGCTGGTAGGGACCCCATGAAGGAGGGGACACGAGAGAGAAAACTGTCACATCGTCCCAAATGGTCCGAACCCATGACGTGCTGAGGCATCATGGAAACACATGACATCCTCCCCTTCTCTGTAACCCACTGATTAACTCAAAGAAACAGAAGCTACTTAAATGCAAGCTTCCTCACAGTTAGCTTTAGCACAATGCCAGGGCTGCAAGCTGGATAAATCTGAATCCTGTTCGTAAAGATGCGGGTGGCAGGCCGTGGGGGCCAGGAGGCGCAGAACTCCTCCCTTTAGGAGAAGTCTCTTCAGTTCTACCAGCCTAAACATGCCCTAATGGTCTCCCTTTGATCAAAGAGACATCCATCTTCCACTCTGTCAATACGATGCCAAACCCCACGCTCCCAGCCATCCATCAGCCCTGGGAAGGGTCTGGAAGGCCCCGCCTTCAGCAATTTGTAAATGAGCATGTAGGAGAACATTTCCAGCTGGACTCTTAAAAGTTTTCTGCCTCCCCAGACTCCCTCCAAAATACCCTCAGAGACCAGTGATAACAACCTCACACCCAGAAAAGACCCCCAGAAGTTGACCCTGGGAACCCACTGGTTTGCAGAAGGATGGTCATTCCCTTCCCCAGCTTAGTCCTTCAGCTGTGCTCTTCCTCAGGTTTCTCTGTGTTTGATTCTCCGATTTCACACAATTCCAGGTATCCCAGATTTTACCCAGTGCTTTCTGAGATGGATTTATTTCATCTGAGATGCAGAGTACAGCAATGTAACGTCACAGGGGTTCCCCCCGCAAATTACTGTTCTCTTTGTGCTACCCAATTTTGAAAGCAGATAATGTTACATGAATTAATCCTACAGGTAGAAATAGGGTGCATCGCTAGAGCTGTTGGTGCCACCAGGTAAGTTAGACCTCCCTGTCCTAGATTTCTACAATCTTTCAGCTCTGGGATTATAAAGACACCGACAAACTTGAGCAAGGAGTCATAAAACGAAAACACTACTCAGTGAGCTCTGATAATTCGCTATCAATCTAAAACTGTAGATATATTTCACAGAAGAGTAAGGCGACTGAACAAGAAAACCCAACTCGGAAAACTCACAATATCCATCCTCTCATTCCGCTCCCCCTTCAACAAAGGAGAGGCAACAGGCAGGCCCAGAACTACTGACTACGCCGGGGAAGACCCCTCAAACATGAGCACATGCAAGAGTACACCTGAAAGGGAAACTGAGGCTGAGAATCCGTGAGCTGGACGGAAAGGGACCTCAGGGAACCAGCAAACACACGCCCTGCCTTCTGGGTCTGACCGTGAAGCCTGGGTTCCATGAAGTGCGGTGTAATGGAGCTGCAGCAGGACAATACAAAATAGGACCTGGTACTCGGCCATTAAAACGAATGAGACTGAGTTATTTGTAGTGAGGTGGATGGACCTGGAGTCTGTCCTACAGAGTGAGGTAAGTCAGAAAGAGAAAAACAAATACCGTACACTAACACATATACATGGAATCTAAAAAAAAAAAAATGGTTCCAAAGAACCTAGTGGCAGGACAGGAATAAAGACGCAGACATAGAGAATGGATTGAGGACACAGAGAGGGGGAAGGGTAAGGTGGGACAAAGTGCGAGTGGCACGGACCTATATGCACTACCAAATGTAAAATAGATAGCTAGTGGGAAGCAGCCGCATAGCACAGGGAGATCAGCTTGGTGCTTTGTGACCACCTAGAGGGGTGGGATAGGGAGGGTGGGAGGGCATATGGGGATGTTGCATACAGCTGACTCACTTGGTTATACAGCAGAAACTAACACAACATTGTAAAGCAGTTATACTCCAATAAAGATGTATTTAGGGCTTCCCTGGTGGCGCAGTGGTTGAGAGTCCGCCTGCCGATGCAGGGGACACGGGTTCGTGCCCCGGTCCGGGAAGATCCCACATGCTGCGGAGCGGCTGGGCCCGTGAGCCATGGCCGCTGAGCCTGCGCGTCTGGAGCCTGTGCTCCGCAACAGGAGAGACCACAACGGTGAGAGGCCCACGTACCGGGGCGGGGGGAGATGTATTTCAAAAAAGAAAAACAACAAAAAACAGGACCTGGGCCACACGAGGGAATCGGCCCTTGAAACAACTTCCCTCTGGGATAGAAACAGGCTTGGGAACCAATCATTCAGGAGAAGAGAACTTTCCAGGAAGAAAAGTAGTTTATTCCTTCCTGACCTCCCCTTCTCAAAGCAAACAGCTACAAAGACAACCTCACACCCCTGGGCTTCTAGGCTGATTAGCTCAACAGTGAAACAATAAAACCAGTGGGGCCTGAGGGCTGGGTTGGGGCCATTTAGAGCCTAAAGCCAGACCTTTGCGGACTTACAGAAGGAGACAAGGCACCAGGTGAGGACTCAAACTCTCTCTCAGGAGGACAGCCCACCAGACTCTCATGCTTCCACGAACTGAACTCATCTTAAGGGAACGTAAAAACATAGAATACAAACATTATACAGGGAAAAATGACATGAGAAAGACATATGCTGGGGAGTATGTGGAGAAAAAGAGATCCCTCGCACACTGTCAGTGGGGGTGTAAATTGGTGCAGCTAACTTTGGAAAACGGTATGGAGGCTCCTCAAAAAATTAAAAACAGGGCTTCCCTGGTGGCGCAGTGGTTGAGAGTCCACCTGCCGATGCAGGGGACACGGGTTCGTGCCCCGATCCCGGAGGATCCCACATGCCGCGGAGCGGCTGGGCCCGCGAGTCATGGCCGCGGAGCCTGTGCGTCTGGAGCCTGTGCTCTGCAACGGGAGAGGCCACAGCAGTGAGAGGCCCGTGTACAGCAAAAAAAAAAAAAAAAAAATTAAAAACAGAACTACCACAGGATCCAGCAATCCCACTTCTGGGTATTCATCTGAAGGAAATGAAGTCACTATCTCGAAGAGAGATACCTGCAACCCCGTGTTCACTGCAGCATTATTTACAATTATTTACAGCCAAGATACGGAAACAAACTAAGAATCTTTGAAGGGATGAATGGATAAAGAAAACGTGGTATGAATATACAATGGAATATTATTCAGCCATAAAAAAGGAAATCCTGCCATTTATGACAACAGGGATGGCCGCCAAGGGTGTCATGTTAAGTCAGACAGAGCAATACTGTGTGATCCTCATTTACTGTGGAATCTAAAAAAACCAAACTCATAGAAACAGAGAGTAGATTCTTAGCAGGGGTGTGTGTGTGTAGGTGGTCAAGGGAGAAACTTCCAGTTCTAACATGAGTACGTTCTGGGGATCTAACGTACAGCATAGTGACTTAGTTAATAGCACTTTACTGTATATTTGAAAGATTAAATTAAAAAATAAAAGTACATGAGGTGACAGATGTAGTAACTAACCTTACTGTGGTAAGCATTCATAATATGTGTATACACCAAATCATCAGGTTATGTACCTTAAAGTCTACACAGTGTTATATGTCAATTATATCTCAATAAAGCTGGGGCGGGAACCACAATGACTAACATTCAAAAGTAGGGCTTCCCTGGTGGCACAGTGGTTAAGAATGCTCCCGCCAGTGCAGGGGACGCGAGTTCGGGCCCTTGTCTGGGAAGATTCCACATGCCACTGAGCAACTAAGCTGATGCGCCACAACTACTGAGCCTGCACTCTAGAGCCCGAGGGCCACAACTGCTGAAGCCCGCATGCCTAGAGCCCTTGCTCTGCAACAAGAGAAGCCACCACAATGAGAAGCCCGCACACCACAATGGAGAGTAGCCCCTGCTCGCCACAACTAGAGAAATCCCCCACACAGCAATGAAGACCCAACGCAGCCAAAAATAAATACAGATAAAGTACTAAATTAACAAAAGTAACCGAACACCCCGGAAATTTGAAATAAACTAGCCAGAATTAAGAGATTTAACTTGGTGGTAACTTAAAGCATTTTCCTTGAAAACAAAGCCCAAATCTATTTATGGAGTAGAAAGAAAAAAATTCTGTTATATACGACCACAAAACTTCAGAGAATGTCCCAGCACAGAAAAGCCCCAGATACAGGAAGTTGAGGAACCCTGTTCTGTTGTTGACCATCCTTCTTCTCATCACCCCCTGAGAGAGGAGGCAACAGTGCCTCAAGACACGTATTTGGTGACTTGAACAGGATTAAGCCACTACTGAATACTTTTAGAGAACACACAACAACATTCTGTCAAAATACTTGAATTAACAGTCCATGGAATGCACATAATGGAATTTTGAGACACTTGGATAAATGAATGGGTTCACTGCCTGTTGAGGGGCAGGGAGTAGCCTCTGTTGTCATGGTGACTGTAAACCAAAGCATTCCCATCCACACTTGACAGTGGGTAAAATAAACACAGATGAGAAGTGACCCTATTTTGCCCTTGCAAGAATTTTGTGACACTCCCTCTCCCCATTACCTCAAGGGAACTGGCTCATCCCAATCTCTGTGCAACACTCTCTGGGAGACACCACCGCCCCCGAAAAGAAACCCACAGGCTAAAAATACAACAAATTTCATTTTAAAGGACAAGCTACTGAGAAAATGTTGATCAGTATATGGAATTGCCCTTCACAGCAAACATGACTAGAAGTATGAATTCTGTGCACCAAGGGACAGCTACAGTGTTATTTAGTGTCATCTCTCCTTCTCTGACCTAAAACACAACTTGCTTTGTAAAACACTGAATTTGGGCACACAGTGAAAGGCGGAGACAGACTTATGGAGGTGTGTGTGTGTGTTTTACGGGCAAATTCCCCCGCCGGGTATAAATTAAATTAAATCCTCTGCAAGTTGAAACGTGTGAAATCAGAGAAAGAATGAGAGGTGCGCTGGCACCTCCATATGTACATATTCTCACTCCCACCCCACCGCTGCCGGGCGCACACATATTCACACACATGCCCTGGAAGGGCTGTGGGGAAAGGCCTGGTAGAATCATAAGAACGGGGATGTGAAGGATACTGCATTGTCTCACTGTCAGCCGAATACCATCCATGAATACTAAGTAGAAAACAAAAGAAGAAATAACTTGCAGGGACACAGTACTGTTTCCAATTTTTCCTCTCCACAGCCCAGAAAGAACAGCGGGAAACATCCCCAGACCTAGTACTATGCCATCAGTGTGGGTGCATCTACCGGGCCAAAGGGAGCACCAGCCACTATGACCTACAGGGAGCTGGAAATCATCCTACAGATAGGGAATTAAAGCCAGCCCACGACAATCCCGTGCAAAGGCAATCCAAGATGAAATCACATTGTCTGCTTTGGTGAGTTGTTTGTAGCAGGAAAATACTTCCACTCAGACAGCGTGCCCTTAGGTAGGGCATACTGCACGTAAGCAACTACCTAAAGACAAATTACCCCCGGGCGGGGGGGCTGGGAAGGAGGCGGCATGCAGCCAGAGACCAGTCTATAAATAATTTCAAATAAACCACAAGGGAAGGAAAGACATCCTTGTTCTGCTTCTGCACAGAGCAGATGAACAAGCTGAGGAAGGAAACGTTTGGGGACACATAATGAAAAAGGTCTCGAAAGGCATCATCTCAAGCAGGCATGGGAAGCCTGGCTAAGGCCTAAACTCAACATGTCTGAAGGAAAGAGGGGAGCACAGACAGATGAATTCGAACCACGCTTCACCTGTTGGGCTGAGTAAAGGTCTGTTCAAAGGAGAACCCAAACCAGAGAACAAAATGATCACAGCTCACCAAAGAAAAGAAAAATTAATTCATCTAAATTCTTACCTATAGGAGTCACCCAAACTAACAAGCGGTGACAAGGGGAGAATACTGCTCTGAGATCAAGTCTTTCTGGAGCAAAGGCTGCATCTACCGGATAAAGGCTAACGGCTCCCAGAATTCTTAACTGCGGGCATCATCACTGTCCATTTACACAGCGACTCTACAGAAAACGGACATTTAGTATTTGTTGAAGGACAGTGATATGCCAGGTGCTTTAAATCATGTACAGCGTTTAGGCCAGTGGTTACCAGAGCACTGGTTATCAGAGTGTGATCCTCCAACCAGCAGCATCAGAACTGCCTGGGAACTTATCAGAAATGCAAATTCTCAGACCAACTGAATCAGAAACTCTTGGGGCGGGGGGGCACCCAGCAAGCTGGGTTTTAAAGGGTCCTCCAGGTGGTCTCCTACACGCTCAGGTCGGGGAACCACTGGGTTAGAGCCAGCTCCATAAGGTGCTGTGGTGCAAATTTATCGGACAATGCAATGGAGGCTCAGCGACTTTACCTGGCTTTTAAGAACATAGATGCCAAGCAAGTATCTACATTATTGCAAAGCCTTTGCTCTCTCCACTGCACCACATTACAGAGGCATTCTGTCCCTAGTACTGGACACGAAGGCCCGTTTAATTGGTGAGGCAGCCAGCATCAAAGATCTACTTTACATTTTAAATGAACAAAACCAGATTTAGTCCAGAGGGATTTTAATTCTGGATTTGTCCTCTCAATTTTGATAAAGTCTACTTTCAAAGGTAGCACCATAAAGGGTGCCACACTGGTGCCATGTGTATTGTAGGTCCTAGTTCGCTTAGCAAAAATATATGGGTAGGGCTTCCCTGGTGGCGCAGTGGTTGAGAGTCCGCCTGCCGATGCAGGGGACGTGCGTTCGTGCCCCGGTCTGGGAAGATCCCACATGCCGCGGAGCGGCTGGGCCCGTGAGCCATGGCCGCTGAGCCTGCGCGTCCGGAGCCTGTGCTCCGCAACGGGAGACGCCACAACAGTGAGAGGCCCACGTACAGCAACAAAAAAAAAAAAAAAAAAAAAAAAAAAAAAAATATATATATGGGTACTGCTCACAGCGGGTTTAGCCTGCTTACCTAGCCAGGCATGCCTGGGAACAGGCTCCCTACTGGCTTTACTTGCTAAGAGAAGTGTGTCCACTCCCACTGTCATGCAGTTAGTGGCTACTGGCTCAAGGGGGTTTCAACAGCATCAGTTTCTATGTTCCTAGATTAAGGGTCAACAATGGAGATAGAACCTCTTTGGGAAATCCGTGGGTGTCACTATCCAAACTGACATCTGTAAGCCTCTTCATTTCTCAAATTGCTTCAACGAAAGAGAAAATTATGTCGACAGTCTTAAATACTTTCTTTGTATACAGATTTCATTGTTTTAAGTATGCATTTTTAAATATCTGGGCAAACACAGGAGAGTGGTGAAGATGGGCAAAAGCAAATGTTTGTCCTCAAACAGGGATTAAAGTATGTCCTGCCCATCTGAGGGCTGAACCAAGAAATCTGAATCACGTGGGCAAGCCCTCGTTTGCACCAAAGGTAGTGGAAGTAGAGGCGGCTATGGTGACAGACAGGGCCCCGCAAAAAGCAGCCGAGCGAGCCTTCCGTGCGTCTGCTGGCATCACTCTTCCTGACCTTCGAATCACCCAGGTCTCCAGCACCCAGGGAAGGCTGTACTGCCGTACCTTCCTCTGGCTTCAACGACAGCCCAAGCTCATAGCAGGAGGGCATCTTTCAGAGACGTAATACAGATTTTGGCTGTATGGACAAGATCAATGTACATTTTGATTTGGTTCTAAAATCACTTCAAACATTCACAGACATTCTCACCGTGAGGATTCCCAGTGCCCAGTGCTCCCTCAGCCTTAGATTTCTCATCTATGGACCAGGATGATCTGACATTCAGATGATCTATAAGGGCTCCATTTATCCCGGCCTCGTTCCATGAGACTGGACGGTAGGAGGCCTAAGAAATGAATGTCGGGAGAGAAATCCTGGCCAGAGCGGCTCAAATCCCTAACAAAGGGGCATAACGAGAAGCTCCAGAAAGGCCAAGTGCCAGTCCACGTTACACAATGGCATGTGCTAGACCAGCAAGCAGATTAGAGTACAAACAGTCTGCAGGCTGTCACAATGGATGCACACATAGTTCTTGGGGGCAGAATAACAGGCTGAACAAATTTATAATTACGTTCTAGAGAAAGAAGGACTGAAAACAACATATATTTTAGGGGCTTCCCTGGTGGCGCAGTGGCTGAGAATCTGCCTACCAATGCAGGGGACAGGGGTTCGAGCCCTGGTCTGGGAAGATCCCACATGCCGCAGAGCAGCTGGGCCCGTGAGCCACAACTACTGAGCCTGCGCATCTGGAGCCCGTGCTCCGCAACAGGAGAGGCCGCAACAGTGAGAGGCCCGCGCACCGCGATGAAGAGTGGCCCCTGCTCGCCGCAACCAGAGAAAGCCCTCGCACAGAAACGAAGACCCAATGCAGCCAAATAAATAAATAAAATGAAAAAAAAAAAAAAAAAAAACCAACATATATTTTAAAACTGCTGGAATCCCATCCTGCACAGTTCCAAGTTAACAGGGAAAAAACAAAATGTAAGTTAATGAATACATCATGGGGTAATCACAAAGTATCCCCCAAGATTGACCTGAATCGTGCTCATGCTTACTTGAAGCATCCTCTTCAGACCATTCATTCCCCAATAGTTTGCAGGAGCCAAGGTGGGCTTCGGCCTGGAAACAAGGCCCCAGTAATCCTACCGTGCCCAGATAAGTAGGCACTGACAAAAACAGCCTTCCCACAAGATAATAATCAATAACCACTAAATGGATTTACATGACAATACATCAGAGCCAATGCTTGCTTCGTGTTATTTTTTAATTATATTATCAGAGAACAATTTACTTGACCCAGTCAAGTAAAGCACCTGGCCTATTACACTGTTATGTACTCAACAAAATACTACTTCCTATGAAAGAAGCAACATCTCAGAAGGCCTCCATTCATTTCCAAATATGTCTGAAACCAAGTATGAACAACAGGACAAAGATTCACTTCTAAGACCCAGCTCTCATTTTCCTTTTAAACATTTTCAATCTTTCTGCATTTTATATACGGTAGACAGCAGTAATTAACATTAATGCCAATTCTACATAGTTGAAGCTTTTTATAAAGTGGTCATATATGCTACTCAAACTTTACAGAGTAAATTTTCTTTAAGAACTGAACTCCAAAAACGCAAATGAACAAAGGCTAAGTCTTCTTTGACCTCTGGGAAAACCAAGATCTGAGAGGGTAACAGGAAAAAAGGCCAGATATATTTGTTACCATCATGATGAGAGAATAATGCTTATTATCATGGAATTCGATGATCTGGTTAACTATCTCAAAATTCTACCAGAAAACAGTAGTCAATACTAAGCTAGCACCACAGGAAGAACCACATGGCCTTCAGACAAGAAGGCATTTTCCCCCTTCACTTGGCATCACTAATTAACAGTGCCTGATGGAAATGCAGAAAACTTACACTGCAGTGGTCTGAGGACTCCAGAACCTGCTGTGAAAGCAGAAGTAGGTACTTGCTTATATCCTAATCAGAGGTCACAAGAGAGGCCCTGACGAGTCACTTTACAAGTTATATTTTGGTTTCTATATAGATGGCTGTGGAATTTTGGACCCAGGAAGTATTATGGAAGCAGAGGAGAGATAAGAAGGGAGGAGAAACAGGCTGGGGCGGGGGTGCGGGAATAAAAGAGCAGAATAATATATTATTACCAAAAAACAGTACGCTCCAGTCTTTCCTAACCCTCTAAAATAAATAACAATGGCAACACTTCAAAAACACACAACAGAGAGACAGACACACAAGTACACACGCACCTACCTTCCAATATGATAAGAGGGTATGTAAGATCTGGACAATTCTAAATAGGAAAATATGCTTCTCAAATAGAACAACTCCTCTAGGAAGACTTCCTTTCCTTACACTTTATTTGGCTACTCTTAGAATTTGTTTACCTTCACACAAACATACCAGATACTCCGCCGGCCACTGAGGATACAAAGAAAAACAAGGACGATCCCATCTGTGAGGGAGCTGAGGGCCAAACCCTGTTAAAGCTTGAACATGGAGTGAGCACAGCTAGGTAGCGACGATCACCCAATTCCCTCCCTGTCCAAACACACTCCAAAAAAAAAAAAAAAAAAAATCACACAGATGATGCTGACTCCACACTCATCCTATGGGATGGGCTTTAAGCTAGCGGGAGAGATCTATCAAGGCATTTTATGAGGCCATGATAGATTCTATGTTTCTAGATCAAAGCAACTGAGCCTAAAGCTGAGTGAGAAAATATTCTTGTCCCACATTTACCTTATTCCAAGGGGAAAAAACCCATCTATGATTATGATCTCTTCTTTAAATTTCTGAATTTCTAACAGCAGAAATGAACCAAAAGCTTGCCCCTGACCAGTGATTTACCTTGCCGCCTTCCCTCCTCGGCCTGTACTTTAGAATCTCTCTAGCGCAGTGCCTCCACCTAGCCAATTCTACCATCAAAATGAAGAGGAGGGAAGGAGAGAGGGAAAGGGTAGGGCGGGGGTGATGAGAACACGCTATCCTCATCTTAGCAGCAACAATGTGCACTGCTTTTAATTGAGCTGCTAAGCAGCCAAGTGAGATGCTGACATCAGGGAACATTCTGCATAAAAAGCCATGTCTAACAACCCCTGCAAAAGCACTCACATGTGAACCACAAGTGACACTAATGGCTGTCACCCCCTTTGCAAATGAGGTGACTCCAAACCCCACAAACCCAGCACCTAGTGCCTTTCACGTGAGACGAATGGAACCAGTGTTGTCTTTGTGCTCGCTCTCAATTTCATCAAGGAAGACTTAGGCACTGATAAGATGTTTCCGGGAGGGTCAGATACCACTGAAAAGATCAGGGACGCGTTCACATTTGTCCTTTGGGAGTGTAAAAGGCAAGGAGGGCAAAAGCACGTGACAGAGACGTTCATATCGAAAATACAAGGAAGAGCAGTGCTAGAAGAGGAAGGAAGGAAACTGGTATCCAGTTTCCATGGCAACCACAAAGCATGCATGCTACGCCATCATTTGCATAGGAGGTGGAAGTGATATCCCTGCAATCAGATCTCTGAGGTAACAGAAAAAGGAAATGGCCACAGCGGTAATAAAACTGCCTCAAATGAAGTTCTACCATTTTCCTTAAACAAGTAAATGCAGCAGAAGCCTGTGTGCTTACCAGGAACTTTAAGCAAATTCCGGGAGCAGCTGCCCATTCTCACAAGCATCCAAAAATTTGCCCTCGGTAACAACTAATGACCAATTAAATCAAAGGGATTTTGCCAGTCTCTAACCCTGCAGAGGACACACGTGCTCTGGGGCAGGCCCTGTGTTTCCCATTCCTTCCTTCACACTAAGACCCATGTACACTGACCTCTTAGGAGGGTGGTACGTCTTTATAGAGAAGAACTGACTATCTGCGAAGACTTCTCTAAACAGAATCCCCCTCTAGCAGGAAAAGTAATGTGTAAAGGAAAGAGGAGCCCAGTTTCACTAATGAAAAAGCTTAATACACGATTCCAGGAAGATAAGCATTAACAGTAAACCTGAAAATAAACTGCACAATGCCAGAAAGATACACCTCTCCCTGCTTTAGATTCCTACACTGTGTTACTCCACATACAAGGTGCTACCGCACCCCAAATTAGCCAGGCCAGATATGTGGTGCGAAATTCCATGATAACTTTAAAAGTCAAGTAAGGATGGAGCCAACATAAATTTATTCTAAAAGTCTCCTAATCAAACCCAGAAAATGACAGTGATAGCTTTCAATTACCAAAGCCCCCCCGACCCCCACCCCCGCCAATCCCTTTCTGATTAGCCAAGAACCTCTTATGTTTAAGTCAATTCATCCTTTGGTTCAAAAAAAGAAAGAGATCACAACTGGGGTTTGTTTTTCATTTACTAAGGTGAAGACAGGGAGCCCATCTGTTCCCTCCTCTAATCAAAGGAAGCTAACTAATGCTATCGTTCAACATGCCTCCAACAAACATCAATTCCCGTGCCTCTCAGCACATCTTGGCTTGGAGGGATTTGGGGACCAAGGCTACAGGATAGCAGGCGCCTACCTACTGCTGAGATAGGTTACCGTGTTTAATTCGAAGAACCACCTGGGTTGTTCGTTACTGCAAGGCTGCCTACCTGGGCTGGTCCAACACGAAGACTGCACAGCTCCCAGACCACTGCAGGTCTCTGCAGGCCCAGGACAGGCAGGGTGGGGTGTCGGGTGCACCCTACTCTCACTACAGGTGACTGCTTAAATCAACTACAATATTGCATCAATCCTGATGATGGATTCTGCAAGACAGAAAACTGGGGTGGGACCTATATTTTTGTCCCAACAAACACGTGTGCCCCTGCAAAATATCAACTAACCCTCTTATCTCAAATGTGCTGTACAGAAAAGTTAGTAAATAAACCCTGCCCCCTTCCAGCCCTCTGGTCAAGTCAGTTAGAGAAAGTACTGAAGCACACCAGGCCTTCCAGAAACAGCAGGCTACAGAGCACACAGACCACGTCATGTGTCAAGGCTCAGCCTCTGCGAAGAAGCTCCCGGCATGGAGCGCTGGCCCTCCCTGCTCTGCAGCACCCAACATGCTCATCCCGTGATTAATGTGGCTCCAACACATCCAGTAACCCGGCTGACTGCGCCCCCGGCACTGGGCCTGTCTCTCCGTGTTATCTTGCCCAAGAAGCTGGCTCCCAACACCCTCCGTCAGGAAGTTACAAGAGCTGCTCCACGGAGTCTAGAGCCTAGCAAGAGTGAAAGAGTCTACAAAAGGAAAAACTCAGTGTTCCTGTCAGCTCACTGTAGGGTGCCCCAACTTCCCTAGACACCCCCTAGTGTCCCACAGACGTCACATCTCTTCCATGGTACTCGACACACAGCATTTGAAATGATTTGCTTCTTTCCTTCTTCTCTCTGGAATGGAGATTTCCTGCAGCTCAAAATGAGGCTTAATCGACCATATCTTAGATCCACCCAGTACCTGACAAACAACTCGAATCTTGATGAAGAAATCAGCATTCCTGGACTCTGCTTCCCTGAAGGTCCCACTCCTCTGAGGGTTAGAAAGGTATCACTTGGCCCAGCCCTGAGAATCCTCAGACCTCTCCCCCAATTTTGAAAACAGAACTCTTCCATCCGTCTCCAACACCAGCACTCCATGGGGGCTCTGCATCACTCCACTCAAGGTGGGTAGAAACCATTTACTGAGTTCTGAAATAATCTGGGGGCTTTATCTCCTGGCAAAGTTCACCCAATCCCCTCTGGGTGTCAGTTTCCTCATCTACAAAATGGGAATGATGTTCAAAGACCTATCCCAAAGGGTCTGCTGTGAGAATCAAATGGACTAATACACGTAAACAATTTAGAATATGGCCGGCACACCAGAAGTGGCACATAAACATTTGTCAAAGCCACCCTGCAAAGGGGTAATTCTTTTGGAAGATTGTCTTTCTCATGGAGAGTTAAGAGGAAAAGTTGAGTTAAGCAGCAGAAAGGCTCTCCAAGGAGATGAAGCGCCAGTCCATATGATCCTAGAATCTTAGAATTTTCTTTCTCCCGATTTCTAATCAAAGGCCTAGTTATAAGACTGTGCCAGAAAAAAACATGTCACTCCTTAAACCATCTAACTCAGAGGATCAATCAGGGATAAGTCTCCCACCCAGGTGTCACTTGCCATAAGATCAACAGGCCATCAGGAATGGACACACAATAGTTTACACATGTTTGTATGCTACCCAGGGACCCAGCATCACTCCAAGAGTTTAGAAAATCTCATAGACACCAAGGCCCTGGAAAGCTGTCTTCCTGTCCCAGGAACAATGGCCTCACGGACTGTATGAGAGTCCTGGTCCCGGGGATACACCTATGAACAGTGCCGGGCCAGAGGCACTGAAGTCAGGAGGGGGGTCTCAGGAGGCTAAAGCCATGTGCCATGTCCACAGGGTCGAGAAGAAGAAGAGGGAAGGAGAGAGAAGCAGCAGGAAGGCTCTCCAAGGAGGGGAGTGCCTTGAGAAAGCAGGGAAGGAGACTCCATGCAAGGACAGGGGACCTGGAAAAGGACAGGAGCACCACGCAGTGCAGGCACAGCTGCCAGGAAGCCCTGAACACCACCCTCCACAGCCGACCTCCCCAGGCCTCGCGACCGCGGCCCTAAGGAAGAGCAGGCCAGTGAGAGTCGGCGGGACTGGGGATGCGAGGCGACGCCCTTCCAACAGCTCCTGCGTCCCACGTACCCAACCGAGGATAACACACAGGGGCGCAGCCCAGGGTGAAGTCAAGCACACAGAGCACCCCTCAGTCCTACTTACGCTGGTCTGGGTGGTAACAGTGCACCTCCGCTAAAGTTAGAAGCACAGGGTAGAGGGGAGACTGAAAACATTCCCAAGGGAAGGGAACCTGCAGTCCATCCTGCCATTTAGGCCAAACAAATCTACACACATTCCATACAGGGAACCCCAAATCACCAGCCAAGTCTGGGCAATCACGAAGCAACCTCAATCCCCACCCAGTTCCAGATTCTTCCAAGCTCCACCCTCTGCCTCCTGCACCCCACCTCCCAAAGCACCACCTAGACCTGGGCTTTCCTTCCTCTGATCCGTGACTGGGCTGCACCTTTAGTCCATAAAGGGCGTTGCTCGTGCATTTTCATGTGCACAGTCAAGAGGGCCTAACGTGTGAGAAGGACCACACAGATGGACTCCACAAGATG
This sequence comes from Hyperoodon ampullatus, assembly GCF_949752795.1. Classification (NCBI taxonomy): domain Eukaryota; kingdom Metazoa; phylum Chordata; class Mammalia; order Artiodactyla; family Ziphiidae; genus Hyperoodon; species Hyperoodon ampullatus. The sequence goes on from NC_136923.1 coordinate 93,963,006, forward strand.
CTTTGTTAAATGAGAAAAAGGGTCTGCTTCTTGGAAACCAAAGCAATGCAAAACATTGTCTTGAAACCCCCAAGTCACGCCACACAGGTAACAATCTGCCACATAGTCAAAATTCCAAGACAGGAAGAGGAAACGGGGAATCCCATAAACCGCCCATAAAAAATGTCATGTGCAAAACCAGTCAGACGTTATGTTGATTAGAGCAGCTTCCATGGTTCCGCAGACACCATGGCCAGGCTCCATGTCACCATGAGGGACGGGACACGGGAGGGTTCTCTTGAACAGACTCCTCGCCAGTGTTTTGGGTTAGTTACCGAGGGGAAAGAACTCATGAGCGGGATCTGAGAGGTCTGAACAAAGCCCAGGGGATGCTGCTGCAGGAGAAGAATCTGCATCTAACCATGACCGTGGGTGATGACACTGAGAAGCCCTGGCACAATCAGAAAGGCTCTCACAGCTCTCTGCTAGCCATCTGGAGTCACGTGACTCTCAGATTTCCCCTTGGTGGCCACTTAATCTGGGAAAACACTTAAGATCAGGGTTAAGGTGTGTAGAGCTGAGAGATGCAAACTCCCCTCCCAAACTTGAACAGCAGGGAAGGTGAAAGAGACCCACCCATGAGCAGGAACCTGAGGTGAGCTAACCAGAGTGAAAAGTGAAGTGAAAGAAAAGCGTATTTTCCCAGAGGGATATAGGAACAACCCACTATAATCACTAAGTCATCATGATCTATCTGGAACGGTCACTTGAAATAAGAGTCAGTTAGGTCCTCAGAGTTCTCCCATCCAGGATGACCTGTGCAGGAAAGCATGACCTCTGACCTCTAATACTGGAAGGGTCCAGAAATGATTTCAAAAGCAAAGTGTGTTTTACTCAAAAGAAACTAAAGATTCACCCGTCTTCTATCTACTGCTTGGTTTACAATGAACAAAAAAATTTCACTTATTACATTAAAGAAGGAATACAAGCACCAGCAGAGAAGAGACCATTTACTAGGCTATATGATCTGAGGGGCCGCAAGAGGTGTCCAGTGCACGGAGGTGCTCAGCTGAGGGGGCGAGAGGCACTGTGAACCAGCCACAGTTCAGCTCGCCAAGCCGGGCACTGCTGGCCCAAAGGAGCACCCTTCTGGAATTTGTCCTGAAGGTACCTGACAAAATAAGACCTACATCCAGTACTCCTGATGGAAGGTGACGTGGTGAAAAAGTTCCAGGCATTAGAGATATGAAGAGCTGGTTTCAAATCGTGACTTTGTTATTTACACGAAACATGCCACTGGTGAAGTATTTTGAACATTTGTTGACTCAGCTATAATACAGGGTAATAAAACCTTCCAGGTATTTCATAAGGATTGAAGTAAGATTTATTAGCACAGTATGTTATATTCACTAAGGGACAGTTCTTCTTTTAGAGACAGAGGTTCTGGAGCTTCAAAGAGTATGAAGGATGGATTTCTACTAGCAACATGCTCTCTTGTGGAGGGAGATTTTCTATTTATAAGTCAGCTGCTTCTTTATTTTGAAATTTTCTATTTCATTGCATTGGGGGCCTACTTATGCAATTCACTTTTTTCTTTTTTGATGACTAATTAAACGTGAGGTTACGACTGTGACTAAGATAAAGTGCAAACATAGTAGTTACATTTCCTGTGCTGTGTTTTCTATCTCATTCTCTTTCTCTCAGTCAACATTCAAAGAACAGATAGGACTTCTGCTTCTGGCTAAGACAGAGTAACAGGGACAGGATTCCCCTCCTGCCTGAAAGAACTAAAACTCCACACAAGACAATGGACATCACACAACAAAGCACTGTGGTCCCTGGGAAACAAATGATTGCCCAGGTTACTGCCTTGAGAGAAATCCAGAGGAAGCCCTGAGTTGAGGAGAAGGAATTGAGAGTTTGGGGAGGAACAGAATGTATAGAGCAGAGTACGAGAGAGGCAAGAGCCACACAGAAAACTCTGGAATCTGCTGAGGACCCTCCTCAAGTACTCGCTGAGTACACCTGTGTGAGGGAAGTACCCAAGGAAAAGTACCACAAGAAAGAATTACAGGGAACACTCCCCAAACCCCACACAGGATTGGGAATCATGCTTTGCCAAAATGGTACACATAACTCACAGGACACTGAGTAAAGTACTCATATGGGTTCTACCTGAGTAGTTGGGAAAACCTAACCCTACACCAAACACTGCTCTCTGGCCCTACCTAACAAAGCTTAAAAGGTTCAATGTTCTCTAGTAACCTGATCATACCCTAGAGCAATGCTTGAGAATAGGCAGAGAAAGACAAACATACCCAGAACCCAACAAAAGAAAACTTACGATGCCTAGCATCCAATAAGAAATTACCAGGCAAGCAAAATAGGAGGAAGATATGACCTACGTTGAGTGGAGGGACATGAATCAATCCAAAATGACCCGTAAGTGACACACATGATAGGTTAGTAGACAAAGACACTAATAACATCTATCATAATTCCATTCCATACGTTCGAGAAGGTAGAACAAAGACTAAGCTATATTAGGAGAGACACTAAAGATTATAAAAAGACCAAAATCTAGAGACGTCTAGAGACTAAAGACAACAATGTCTGAGGCGAAAATTATATGTCTGCAGATATTAGGTAGAAACTATCTACAATGAAACACAGAGAAAAAAAAAGACTGGCATAAAATGAACAGAGTATTCATGAGCTGTGGAGCAATGTGGAACACCTTGATATACATGCACCTGAAATCCCTACAGGGCGTGGGGGGCGGGGGGGGAGATCACATGCAAAATATACCTGCAGAAATAATGGTTCTAATCTTTCCCAAATTGATGAAATCTACAAAATTGAGAAGCTCTATGAAGTCCAAACACAAGAATCTAGGAAACCTATATGAAAGCATATTGTATGATAGATTTTTTAAAACTTTAGAAGCAGATGTCTTGCCAGATACACTGCAAGCCAGGAGATGGTGCAGCAGTTCCTTTAACAAACTCCACAGGGGAGTGGAGGAGGAGGAACTGTTAACCTACAATTCTATACCCAGCAGAAATATCTTCCAAAACTGAATGTGAATTCCTCACAACTGCATGTGATTCTACAACCCTAATAAGAAGATTCTTTTTAATCAGGGTGAAATAAAGACCTTATCAGATATAAAAAAAAACCTAAGAGAGTCATCCAACACCAGCAGAAATTGGAAATGTTAAAGTCCTACAAGCAAAATCAAAAGGAAAATGATACCAGAAAGCCACATAGATCTAAAGGAAGGAATGAAGAGCACCAGAAGTGACAGCTGTGTGGGTAAATTAAAAGAGCGGATGGGCTAGACACAGCTAGGTTTACTTTTTTTTTTTTTTTTTTGGCTGTCTTGGGTCTTCGTTTCTGTGCGAGGGCTTTCTCCAGTTGTGGCAAGCGGGGGCCACTCTTCGTTGCAGTGTGCGGGCCTCTCACTATCGCGGCCTCTCCTGTTGCGGAGCACAGGCTCCAGACGCGCAGGCTCAGTAGTTGTGGCTCACGGGCCTAGTTGCTCCGCGGCATGTGGGATCCTCCCAGACCAGGGCTCGAACCCGTGTCCCCTGCATTAGCAGGCAGACTCCCAACCACTGCGCCACCAGGGAAGCCCTACATTTTTTACATTTATGTAACTCCACAGTTATTTTCTGTGGTTATTAAAGGTGCCGCATAATATTCAGTTCCTCAGATTTGCACCTTTTTTACTTCCTGTAGGTAGAGAGTATGTTTCAGTCAAGATAGCTCTGAAATCAATAGTGCATTTAACATTAAACTATCTATCCTACTAATGCATTTTGTTACAGAGATATGTAAAAACTATTTAGGCTTTTAAAATTCTAATTCCTAAGGATGGTCACGTTGAATAACTCCAGTTTCTAACACTGCGTGCTGCCCAGTAAGAATCCTATGCATTTGGGCCTACCTTTCCAAACTTGGAGGTAGCAAACTACTGCATGCCAACATAGCACCTCGGAACAGAAATAATAAGGAAAACAGTAATATTTGACAATTCAGCTGTAAAAGGGATGCCTATTAAAAGCCTGGGAGAATTCTCACCATCTCAACATGCATTCATACCCAAAACCTGAACCACACCAAGTCCTCACCCCTAACACTCCACATTCAAAATCCAACCTCCTAGAGCAGGGCTGACTGTCTGAACTCCATCAAGTATTACACTCCCAAAGGCTTAAATAACTAAAATACAGCAGCTCTTTGTTTAACAAAAAGAAAACACTTACATCCCTACAGAGGCAGAGTCCACACTATTTTTTTTTTTTTTTTACTAATTCAGTAGACACTCGTGGAGTTTGTTTTTAAAAGTGTGTCAGAGATCTTACTATTAAGTACTAGCGAAATAGGGGCCACCCCCCAAGGGCTTAGGTGTGAGTTACGTGTGAATAGCCCAGATAGCATCTTCACAAACTACAACCTCACCCCACTCACACTTGCTCTTGCTCCATGCAAGCAAATACCTGGTCACAACAAGCTTTGTGGAAGAATTCACACTCCACACCGTTAGGGTCCTTCCCGTGACTCAGTAACTTCAAAAAAAGAGGGACATAGGCCCACACTTTTCCATCTGCCCATGGATGGCGGTGAGGGCGGTGCCATGGAGAAAAGATAGAAATCACAATTTGCATAAATCAAAATCACATTTGAGAAGTCTTCAATGAATGTGCATGTCCCCATGTAGCAATTCATGTGTCATACACGCTGATGACAGCTAACAGTAATATCTCACATGGAGTCCTCATTATATACCTGGGAGCTCCTCATGAATCAATTTGCCTAGGACACAAAACCCCCCATGAGGTGGTTACTACTGTCACAGACATTTGACAGATGAGAAAACCGAGGCCCAGTGATGTTACAGAACCTGCCCAAGAACACATAACAGACAGTTGAGCCAGAAGAGGCCACATGGTCTGGCTCCAGCCCATACTCTTAACCACAAGGTCCCCATGACACGTCCCTGAGAACTACCACCCATCCAAAGATAAAATAAGTACATACAACACTTAATTCTGCTAGATATCTGAGTGGCCAAGTCCAGTGACCCCTGAGGGACCATGCATTTTGGATCTCCCATGCACTTACACCTGAAAGTATACCATTTCACCAACTTCTTTGTACACCTTCTTTCCACCAGCCAAACACATAACCCCTATCCTGACCATAACCATCATTCCCAAGTTTCTCACAGTCTATCCACACATGACTGACAAAATTGGTCCATTCTGGTTTCTAAAAATCCTCAGATACTTCTTGCAGGAAACAAATTTTACAATAACCGAGTATCATGGGATGAGCAATATAAGGAGGTGAGGGTAAGGAGCTAGGCATGGCATGATGAAAGGCTGAAAATCTCTACAATGTTTCCATTCTAAACAGTAAGAACTAATTAATGTATGATTTTTTAAATTATTTATTAAACTCACCTACCACAGGGATCAAAAGAAAAAGAAAACCAACACCTAGGAACTCCCACCAGCGCTGACTCCTTCAGATCTTCAGTGGCTGGGCTGCCCTGTCCATCAAACAGGCAAAGAAGAGCTTCTAGAGAGGTTGGCTTCTCCTTTTACAAAGAGTGACTTTAGATGATGACCTTTTAATGACGAGGTAAAGAGATACCTTTTATTTTTGCCTCAATCAAGAAAAATAAATCCTATGGAACTCTGGATTCTACTGCTTCCTATGTGCCAAAAAGATCCCCAACTTAAGTAAAACCAATGGCAGCAAGTACATAGGACCAAACATAGCTTAGGGGGTTTCCGGTAGAAAAATAACACAGCGTAAACACATGGGATGTTTTGACTAAAGACTTAAGAAATGTGTTACAAGCATCAATCAGAAAATGGAATTGCTTCAACTTGCAGGCTGGAAATTCAGGGCCAGGTCTAAACTGAGGTTGGCGTAGTCTACACATCAGATTTCAATTTTTCTTAAGGAAGTCAAACACATAAATTCCCTCTTTCTTTCCCTCCCCCACCAAGACAAAGGCATATTAACTGGTGATCCTAAAAACATGCACCTAGAAAGAGCAATTAACTGTACAAAATAGCTAGCAATTCGTATCATTCTAAAGAGAGAGGGAGAGAGGGAGGGAGGGAGGGAGAGAGAGAGAGAAAGAGGAAGAGGGAGAGGGAGAGAGAGAGAGAGCATTTTCCAAAACAAATACATAAATCATGACTGGAATTTTAGGACTCAGTGTTCTCACATAGGAAGTCTAAATGCCAAAAGAGAATGCAAGTGGTGCATCATAAAACATGCTCTTCTCGTGCATATTTATGGGAATTTTAGACGCTAGATAAAGAGTAAGATCTAGTCAACAATCAGTTCAATGTAGCTTCAGCGACATTTCAAAATCACCACTTTAGGTAGCTACTCTGGGCTTGGCTTGGAATCAGCAGAGACAGCGCACTCGTCAGCTTCTTAGAAAAGGTACGTTACATGTAACGTGAAGGAAGGTTGAGCACTGAAGTCTGACGGTCGCTGACAAAGCTCCAGGAATTCAGATTCCAGTTCATACCCTTACAAGGCAGGGCTCATACCACAGAATTTATACTAAACGTTTATGCTAAATACCAACAAGGAATCAAAATAAGCCAAAAATTATTAAAAGTTATTATTTTCTATTTGCTATGTACCCTGCAACACTTCAAGACATTTATGCCCTAACTACACTACCCATCCGTAAACTACGGATGGGTAGTGTAGCCCCTTTCTGCAACGCAGGCCACCCCAGACCAGCCCTAAATCTAGCCTAACCTGTCAAAACCTTAATCTACACTATATATCCCTGATAGTAGACTGTGGTCGTAACTCCCCAAAATGCTGTCATGAATCCGTAATTCAGTAAAAGAAGGTACTTGGCACACTAATAATTAAAGCAGATTAGCAATGCCTTAAGTTTTCCTTAAATTCCCCTAAACAAAGTTTCTCTTTTTCACTGCCCTGGAGAATTGAAGTTAATTGACTGATTTGCACACAGCTGCCACACAGGACCACAGTCCCGTGCAAAGAGGAAGCCGGCAGCACTGCCATCTGAGAAAGGCACTAGGAGCCAGGGACAAAGGGCTCCCCACACCCACCCCAAGAGAATGAAGCCTAATGGCCTTTGTCATCATACCCCCATGCCGACCGACCTCCCCAGAGGTGAGGGTGATGGACGGCCATGTAGCCGAAGGATGGGTACTGTCATTTCCAACCACAATCACAGACTTTTGTTCCTCAAAATCAGATGAAAGATGATGCATGAACCGCCCCCCACCCATGTCTGGAAACATGGAGAGTATTATTACACATTCCAGTATGTTTACTAATGTGGTTTTTCTTACACACCCTTTAACCCCCCTCTTGTGACGCTGCACTTTTCAAATTGGGGCCGAGCGGATGTGTGTCACAGAGCATCTGCAACATGAAAGGCTTACACTGAGACACTCAGCCAAATGGTTTTAAACGGAGTAACATACAAAGTCCAGTACACTGGCAGAGATACTTCTTACATACGCGTGCTAATTGTACTAACAAATCCAACGACACCTTCTAAGACACAGTGCCGAGGATTAAGGGAAAAAGAGGATGGAAGTTAATACAGACTCTATACCACGGGTATTCTAAACGAAGACACTGCGTGACAGAGGAAACTCAAGGCTTGGAGCTATGCGCCTCAAATTTCAGATCTAACGTACAGTCCTGTTAAGGATTTTAAGTATCCACACATGGCCACTCTTCTCCCTGCCTCTTAATTTGCCACCATATTCAGTTCTTCATTAGATATACACATCTAGATGGTTTCTGAAAAGTAACTATGATGCTGTATACAGAAAGGGCAAACAACGAAGTCCAGACCAGGAGTTATTTTTTTCCCCTTTCCCAAACCTCTCCAAAAAACAGATTCTAAGAAAAAGTAATTAATCTTGTCATCTAGGAAAACACTGAATATGAGAGCAGAAAAGGAATGAAATGAAATGTAAATTCTAAGGCGGGGGTGGCGTTCCGCGCAGACAACACGAGGCGTGAAATGAGGCTGATTACTAACAAAGGGTTTTTAAAACACCCAATTAAAAGCGTTATTATATAATGTCACTGTCTGACCATGACGCCACAACTCGTAGCAAACTACCATAGCCAACTTCCTGATCAAGCTACCTGAAGCTTATTTAGGAAGGTCATTTAAAATAATTAAAAACCTGCTGGTAAATTAATTTTAAGAACCGATTTCACACCTACTAACTTGGTTAACACCAAGTGGATTCTGCTTTCCTGACAAGGGGGAAAATGTTTCAGAAACACCACATTTAATTCTTCAAATTTTTAGAAACATCTCTTTAGAAATGGCGAAATACCATCTAATATACTCAAGAATACAACTGATGAAAATCAATTACAATGAACAGCAAAGACAGGAATTACAAGTTGGCAACTCTCTGGCCAATTTTTATGGCAGGAAAGTGTTTTCTTTGGTCCACAGCATTTTTTTTTTGCTTTATTCATCTCTAATAATAATTAGTGGACAATATTTAGAAACCAGGATATTTGATACAAAAATCCAGAATTCTGGCTCCTCTATGAAAAAAATCAGGAGATTGGGTACGAGTGGGCCCAAGTTTGTTCCCACGCGGACAAGACTGGCACCTAGTTTGAAGTCCCTGGTTTAAGGCACCAGTACGTTCAGCCTTGGGTACTAACCTTTTCCTCGACGGCCCTTCTTCAAAATCTGAAGAACTAACATCGTTGCTAGTTGAGGACACTTGGGATGCATCGTCCTTCTCATTCTCTGACTGTTCTGATGCTGGTCCTAATCCCTTAGACTGGCCATTACCAAGGAGCCCTACAGGTGAAAAAAGGGGACAAACACTTAAATACATGACATCAGGAAGCAGCACTTTACCACAGTTAACCCTACACAGTGGCTGATGAGGGCAGACAAGAATCTCCTGGATAGAAGAGAATCAGAAGGTACATATCCCTTGTGAATGGAGGGGGAAAAGTCCCACCTCATCCTACTTTAGACCTTACACGAGAGTGAAATGCCTACCAAAGAAATAACTCCAACGGTAGGAAAGTCAAGCAGAAATGTGTAGTTGTAATAATACACTACAGCGTTCTTTCGTTCTTTCTGAAGTGCATCAACATCTTTCAGGGCTGGGGGGTGGAAAGGAAGAAACCAACTGCACGTAGTACCGATTCAAACTAGTTACCCTTCCAGGGCTACATATTTACTCTAGAAACACTGAAATGCGTTTTGGAATTGCCTTCAGGAACCAGTACCTGCCACCCAAGAAAAAGCATCCATCATTGCCTTGTGGCCATATATCAGTTCTTAACTAGAGGTCTGACTGTACAACTTGCTCTCCATAGCAATCCACTGTAACAGAGTCACTGTATTGGAATCTGATTGTCTCAGAGGATAAGGATTCTCCAGGACTCCATACATGGCCCCAGGCGGAAGAGGGAGTCTGGTGGCCCCAGGATGAGCCACTAGTAACCCAGACTGGGAAAAGGGCTATGCCAAGTGACATAGAAGCTGCTGAGCCACCAGCCAACGGGTCACAGCTGAATAAAAGCCTGGTCTTATAGCATTCAGATGTCCTTATATCTAGGGTCCTGGATACGATTTAGGTTCCACCAATGGGGGGCTTGTACCCACACACGTGTCCACAGCCACCGGCCCCCACTTCCACTGTCTAGTCACCAGCCTCTGAGCATCAGCAGAAATGCTAGCAAGTGTCTGCATTCTCACAGCCACGGTGTTTGGCTTTTAAGTGAAGCCAAAAGGGCAGGGTGGCCCCTTGATTTTTGTACTCCCAACCCTTCCAGCAAGTTTGTAAGCACTTACGTCCCTGTATGAAATCCCTTTTTGGTTGAAGCACTTAAAGAGCGGTTCCTATTAGTTGCAGGAAACACTACAATAGAACACAATATTCTACATATTGGGTAAGATTTTCTGGAAGAACACAGTATACTGCAACAAAACCCTGGGACTTAGCCTGTTTACGCATGCATTTCCCCAGTTATCTATTTTTACATCATTTCAGGGTATGAGTAATAACATAACGTTGGAAATCTAATACAATGCAGTAAATAAAATCCCATGGCTGTCACTTAGACTTGTGGCTTTGGGAGTCATGACTACAATATGGAAATGAAAACACTAGGCAACTTCCCAGAGAAACAGAAAATGTGGGGAGTTTGCACTGTGAGGCAAACAGGAGACATAATTGCAGGGAAATCTATGAGTCTAAGGGTTGAAGTGTGGCCAACATTTCAAAGATGAGAGCAGTGCTATCCATTACAGTAACTGCTAGTCACAGGGAGCTACTGAGCACTTGAAATATGGCTATGTGAGTAAGAAGATGAACTATTATTTTTATTTAATCTTATTTAAAACTCACTATAACATTTCTCTAATAATTTGATATTAATTCTTGAAATATTCTGGGTGTATTATTAGGTTACGTCAAATACATTTAAATTAGTCTTACCTGCTTCTTTAAAATTTTTTAATGCAGCTCTAGAAAACTAACACTACATATGTGGTTGAAATAACATCTCTATAGACCAGCACTAAATTAGAGAGCACTGCAGTACTGTCATGGGCCGGGGGGATGACCACGCAGCAGCCCACCCAAATAGTAGGAAGATACAGACCATACTTATAAACACAGATTAGGAAACTAGCCCAGGGACATAATATAAGTCACGTGTAAAAAAAAAAGAGGTGCTAATGGATGAATTACCACACTTGAAAAGGATGGTAAATTCAAAATAAAAATTCTGGTTATGGAACCATATATAAAATTAATTTTTTTAAGGGGGGGATTATCTCTAAAATAAAAGCGTACTCTTGGTTGAATTCAAATTTTTCAATAGTATGTAAGGACTTAAAGAAGAAGAAAGCAAGAAAGGAGGAAGGAAATATAACTTCATTTTTTTAACACCCACCATATGCCAGGGCACTGGGGATACAGGCATAATCCAACGAAGCCTACATTTTAGTAGTGAGAGGAGATACTCCTGTGTGTATCAGTTAGCGGTATGTACAAAGAAGAAACCTTGCACTTGCAGGGCAAGCAATAGGGGAGGGCAGTGAATATGAATCACTGGAGCCAGCAAGCAAACCTGCAACAGCAAAACAAGGAGAGCAAAGCTGGTATGTACAATACACCTAAAAAACGAAAAGCAAAAACAGTGGTGGTGCTGGTGACAGTGGAGGAGGAAGAAGAGGTGATTGTCTGAAGCTGTGTTTGGAACACGGAGGAAACAGAGGGGCCAGCAGGCACTGCTCGGTGAGCCTGAGGAAGAAGCACTTGCTGTCCCCTCTGGTATATACACACCAAGATCTCAAGCATCTCCTGAGGGAGCAAGCAGCTCATGAGTGAATGAGTGAGCAAGTGCAGGAATGAGTTAGCAGAGAAAAGTTCAGCTATCCAATGACAGCTGTGCCCTTGTCCTCCTGACAAAAAGAACCTCTGTAGACTGTAAGGAGTAGTGACCCTCAAACTTACGCCCTGGGCATAACCCCAGTGTGTCTCTTCTAACAAATTTCCAGATGATGCTGGTTCTGCTTTGGCTGGTCTAGGGGCCACATCTTGAGATCCGCTATTGCAGGGGGAAGCAAGATTCAAGCCAGTAAGAGATCTAGTTGCCCTGAGACACTATAAGCTCTGGGCAAGTGTGCACTAGATCTCAGGAAACCAATTATGTTTGTACAATCTATCATAATACAACTCACGGTAAGGCACCTAAATCCAAAGTTCACTCACAGTAAGGCACCCAAAACCTAAGTTCTGCTGGGGCTTTCTTCCACCTTGGATCATCAATTTTGTGAAAGGAAAGAAGGCTGCTTACAAAACTTATCACAAAGCTATCAGAGCCTGCTAATGACAAATACAGTTAAAAAGTAACGCATGATGGAAAAAAAGTGTTCATATCTAAGAGGCATCAGTCTAGAACAAGGATATAATGTTTCTTTTCTCCAAAAAAAAAAAAAAAAAATCAACTGCCCAAGCACAAATTCAGGGAAACTGGGTTATCAAGTTTTACACGAAAAGGGGGAATTTTAATTGACTGTATGTGCGCTCAATGTCAGGCAAAAGGATGAGAATGCTCTGAAACACTAAGGCATGACTGAGCTCCATTAAAATGAATCAAAGCGCTGAGTCCACAGTCCCAAGCCCTCATCAGACTAATATCTTCAAAGAACACCAAAGATGCCTCCATTCCAAGGATTAACAATGTCTGTTACCTGAACTACCAGACAGATGGGTTGTCATTCACTTTCCAGATCAGGAAAAAGGGGCCGACACAAAGGGACTGCTTGCCTGCTCTGTGAACTAGGAGACCTCAGCTGTTTCCAGCCTTTACGTACTTGTTCTGCGTATAACTGACTGTTTCAATTTGAGTACCCCCGTCCTGACATCAGCACAGAGAAAATGTACATTTATTTTTAGTTAGACAGTCTCCATGGTTGGATAAACCTGGGCTTTTTTCTTTTCTGCACACCACCCACCCCCTTATTCACATCTCCAGTGGACTGGCTCCCCTATTTCATTTTGAACGTTTTCATCCAACTCATACCACCTGCCCAGTCCAGAAAAGCCAGGTCAGCAAGATGGAACACGACACCACGGGGCAGAAGAGCCGTTATCAGACCATCAGACAAGCCAATGAGTACCGCCTTTCCTTTCCGCTATGGAACAAAGCCCTGCCACAGATCTCTTACATTATTTTTAGTCAATGAGAAATAATCAAATGGCATCCTCTCCTCCAAACACACCAACTGGCTTTATCTTCCCACCCTCGCCCAATCCCACCATCAGCACAAACCTTTGTCGGGGGGGAGGAGGTTACACAGAGGAGACGCGATGGCCCAAAGACCGCCTCCCCACACGAGCATTCGTTCTCCTCTATTAATATTCAGTAGGTTGAACTTAAATTAAACCACATCTATTGTCTTTCACAAGAGCAATAAATATGAGCTGAAAATTCCAAATCACTGCGGTAAAGGCAGCCCTCGGCGAGTCACTGTCAGCTGACGGGGCGGCGTGCCACAGGCCACCACAAGGGCAGTGCCCATGTTCACGAGCTGAGAACCCCAAGGAAACAAAATTCAGGAGCTCTGGACCCTCATCTCCCAAATGAGCAAGCAACTAAAAGGCTTTCAAGGCAACACACCCGAACTGTTTCTTCCTAAGCCTGGAACGGCGGCAGCAGCAAAGAGGAAGGAGCAGTCCTGTTCTGAGGGCTGGAGATGCGCATGAACAACTCCCCCTGGCCTTAACATAAGGGGGGCTGGGAAATTTAAAACACAAATGAGGCCAAAGATTCCTTCAGCTAAGTGACGATGAGAGCTACAGATTTCAGAACAGAAATGTGCACAGAGAAGGAAATTATTTCCTAACATCTGAAAAGGGGGGACTAGAATGGGCAGTGCTTACAATTTTCTGTTTTAGACACAAAGAAGTTTCGCCAGTCCTCCCATCAGCTACACGTACGTGATGGAATACAAAACTGAAGGAAAATCTAATGCCCTTATTTCACAAAAGAAGGGTTAAAGATAAAGGAAAACAAGGAGACCTTTGAAGCTGTTCCCGAGCTTCCAAAACATCTGGAGCACACCAAACGTATTAGCATATTAGGGAGAGTCAGTGTATTTGGCTTTGTTGTAGAAGAGATGCACAAAAGGTAATTCTGTATTATAGAGCCAATGCCCGTCTGTCACCCTGTCACTGCGAGACAAGGTATCACATTACATATTAAACAGTCAAGCATCCAAAGAGAGCTTTCATTTGCTGCAGCAGCGTGTGTGTGTGTGTGTGTGTGTGTGTGTGTGTGCGTGTGTTGGAGGATGGGGGTGGCCGGCTGCTGTACTTTTGAGTTGAGAGGAAAAATTATAAAAGCAGCCCCTTGGTTGAGGTAGGACCCTCTCTGAGGTATTCAGAATGTCAAGTTTGCTGCCACTACTAGTAGACAATAAAGCCTATTTTCACTCAAATTTTGGAAGAAAAATTGGATTGTTTGCTTTTTGCATGTGGATGCCAGGGAAATTCTGGCTTGGGCCAGCTTCACAGGGTCAACATGAATATGTAGTTTAAACCCAACTGTACACACTCAGGTCAGCAGCTGAGCTTCTGGATGGATCGCAGGGTCCAGGGAAGGGGGTGAGCAGTGCAGAAGGGTCCGCAAAGCTAAGCCCAGGCTGGTCCACTGACACCCTTTTCCATCTCAGGACGCTGAGGTGGCTGAGAACAAATAACAGTCGTGAGGCATGATGTCACTGCCACACTCATGGTCAACGAAGCACAAATGAGCGTGGTTTAATACCTCAGCTGATGGAAAATAATTATCCCTTTCCCTCGGGAGGATGGCCCCTGACAGACTAGGGCTCCCCTTTGTCTGCTCTCAAATCAGCTGTGCAGATTTCTCATTCCAGCCAAGAAAACGGGGTCCAAACATAGCCCCAACAAACCCTCAAAGGAGCCCCCAAGACACAAGGGCAACACAGGTTTTTGTTAGTTTAATACCCAGAAAGTAGATAGTAGATAGACAGACAGACAATCCCCTAGAAGCCCTTCACCACCACCAGACTTTTTCCCCACAAAACCTTCTTGGGTAATCTAAACCGTCTTTTGCACGCTCGATTTTTTGAGAACAGATGTTAGAAAAAAATCTGACGCAGTGATAATAACATGGAAAAGTTGGGCCACTGGGCAGGCAAGGAAAATGTCTGACCTCATCCTTTCCTCCTATTTCAGAATCACGCAAATGACTAAATTCAAGAGACTCGAGCAGGAAAAGAGACAAACAGAACCCTAGCCCAGGAAGCATTTCCTCACCTCGAGGCACAAAGGAACAAGCCAGCAGACAGGTCCCAAGTACACACAGGGGGAGGAACCAGATCGCTGCTCTTACTAAAACCCAAGTGGGTCAGCACCAACAAGAGACAAAAGACCTCTCCTCCTACGTCCTGACCAGGAGTTACACAAGGAGAGAAAAAGAAAACACTCCTCATGGAGAGGTTCCAACAACGACAACCAAAGAGCCACGGCGGAACTTCACCGGATACAAAATCCCTCCGTGGGAAGGATCCATAATCCCTAGGAAAGATTTCTGGATGGGCCCAGAAGCTACTGAAACTCTGCTGATGACAACAGTGAGCAAAACGTGCTGTGCATGTTAGCACAACTCCTACTTCTCTGGGGCAAAGGCACTTCCTCCCTATACTCTCCCGCATCCTCCCATTCTTTATCCTTGACGTGATTTTTATAACGATCAGAACAGATACAGTATCTTGAGCAGTAATGATTACTAAAATATAAGCACCCACATTGCTCTACAATGAGAAGCTCTACCTGAATCCAATTATCCTAAGCCTTCTATCCCACGTCATACCTCCTCTAGGTCCGTGCCCCATCCCAATACCTTATGCTGGCAAACCAGTCAACCTAATTATGACTGTCCATCAAAAGCACGAATCTTGGAATCCCCTAAAACATGAAACTCAAGTCTCTATCAGCTAACTAAAAGTATTTGCTGGACAGGTGGCCCAGTTCCAAGCCCCCCCTCCCAGAGGTCGAAAACTGCTTTCCACATACAGAAGTGATTAAAGTCGATGTTGTGCTTAGGCTGGTGTGGAAATGAGCTGCAGAACAATGGACCACTTACTGCGGCGCCCGGGAATTTAAGAGGCAGACACAGTGGACAGGAACCCTGCGCATTTTTAGAGAAATTCTTTTAGATAGACAAACAAGACCAGCATGTCCAAAGTCTTCTGTTCACATAAGCTGACATGCCAAAATCTGGTTTTATAAATCATGGAATTTGTGCTTCTCAAGGGGACATTTTCCATATGCGGTGCATGTTCCCAGATAGTGACATTCTACCTGTAAATAATTAAAGTGTGTGTGTGTGTGTGTGTGTGTGAGTATAGGTGTGTGAGTGTGTGTGTATGGAAGGAGGGAGAGGGAGAGAGAGAGAGTTATCTTTAAAGCTTCATATTACATTTACCCCACCAAAAGTAAGTTACCACAAGAAACCGGTTGTCCAGTATTAGCAAGTCTCTACAAAGTTAAACAAAGCTGGCTTTAACACAAATCGACAAATCCCATAAAGTTATTAGTTTGTGCACAAGCCGGTAATGATAAATGGGCACAACTCCAAACACTTTGTGTCCTAACATCATAATTCACAGAGAAGTAAACAGCCACATCCTCGCCCCCAAAAACCTCTCCGGCTGCCTTTATTCCCTAAGCCCATAAAATGGGCCGCATGCAAGTCCTAAACTGTTTTGTTCGTAAGTTTCCCAGTGCACTCAGTGCCTTCCCCTCACATACAGACAAGTCAACTACACACCCACTTCTCAGATGAATATAGTAAAGGATTAAGTGGGCTATTCAAAGTCCAAAAGAAAAAGAAAAAAAAAAAAAACCTGCTGGCAGCCAGCAAGCTCAGAGAGGCCTACAGCCTCCCAAAGCCGCCTTCAGTTCCCGGGCTGAAATCTTAAGGAAACAGTACAGAAAGCACAACTCCAGGAACGTGGCCACAGAATCTGCAAAGATTTGAGGCACCTAAAATTGATGGCTGCTAAAACTCACCTGTGTCTCTATTTAGTAATACAAACATGGATCAATGCACAAAATACGGGAGCAGGAATGAGAGCACTCAAAGTTCAAAGCTTGAAGGTCTAACCTAGAACCACTCGGTCTCTGCTGACGTGCCTCAGTTTCCTCCATCTTTCAAGGAAAGACGAGGTGGAGAAGCAAAGTATGACAGGAAATGAAAAACACGCAAGCTGTTTATAAAGGAAACCAAAGCTCTGGTGAGGATGAACTAGTTAACTTTAATGAAACATCTATTTTTAAATGCTGGGAAATGATCACATCAATTGGCAATAAAATAAAGGGACCGGCCATAGCAGGATGGTGTTCAATCTCCAGAGAAAGGTCTAAACTCGTACAAGCCTGACTAAAACTGAAGATTTGGCCAAAATGGTCAACAGAGCTCAATGCTTTAAGAGCGACATTAATTCTCTCTTGTAAATTTCCACAGTACCTTTGCAGGAGCCACCATTGCCCCTAGGGAGGATACCAAAGCTGAAAGGATATTAATATTAGGCAAATCGCAACACTTTGTACATACTCTCATATATATATATATATATATATATATATATATATATATATGGCACCTTGCCACCCATAATGGATTTAATCAGGACCCCAATAGGGAAACCCACAAAAGGCCTATTTCTCCAACAAAAGCCACAGCAGCCTGAAACAAATCTACAGCTATTTGATTTTTATTTTATTTATAGGAACAGACCTTCTATCCCAGGTTCCTCAAGATAAGCCACCAAAAACTGCACCTGACAGACCCGTGGAGCAGCCATCCTCAGAGCCGGATCATTGCAGAGAGACAGAGAGGAAGAAGGACAGAGGAAGGGAGGAGGGAGGGAGGGAGAGCGCAGCGAGGCAGGCTCCAGAGCACTTGTCAACAATCCTCCCCTGTACGTAATGAGCAGGCGGCAGTGCAGATTCCGGCGGTGCAGATTCCACGCGGCAATAGGACAGCCAGGCGAGCGGCGCAGGGGCCTGGGGGAGGGGAGGCGTCAGGGAGAGGAGGTTATTTATGTGGCTGGGAGGGAATCTAACACCAAAGAGGAGGGGTCTGGGGCTTTTTTCCTTCCTGATAAATTAGAATGAGAAAAAGGAAAAGATGGACTTGCTTTTCATCCTGCAATTTCCTCAACCTGCAATGCAGACAAATCCTTATCTTAGAATTTCTGACATGGGGTGTGGGCCGGCGGTGCGCCACTTTGGACCGGAGCAGTTTAATTGTCCACACTTCTGTGTGCCCAGTGTGCCAGACTGCCCCCCTCGTGCACACACTCCCTCCCCCACCAGCCCGGCAGCAGGGTCCATGGCACATTTTCAATGGCATCCCTTTTTAATATCATAATCTGTGTCATTCAGCACTTGCCTTTTATTTATTTTTATTTGTTTTTTTGGCTGGGAAACCTGGGCAGCTCTCCAGACAGACTCTGCAGAAATCTCTTTCCACATGCTCCTTCTCCAGCCCGCCCGCCCCCTGCCTCCCATTCCTGCTACCAGGGTGCTTCATCACTTCGGTGATGACTGCACGGGCCACCGCTGCCCTCCCCACCACCAGCGCATGGACACCCCTCCCCCAGACACATAAATTCATCTAATCTAATAAAACAGAAGCTCCTTTCCCTCACTGCTTCTTGAGGATCTTTTACAAAACGGGCTCTGTGGCCTGGCAGCTGCCGAGAGGGATGAAAAAGGCAAGATTCCAGCGGGGCTGGCCAGCTCCCTGGCCTCAGATAACTGGAGCTCGCATCTCCTTTCATATGTCATAAGCTTTTTGATTGTTAAAGTCAATTCTCCTGAAGCTTTCGAACTTCAGCTGGCAATTATAATGTCCAAAACACATGCTCTGAACACCAGCCCATATTCTCCTCTTTATGTCTCTCCAGAGGGGAAAAAAGATGGTGGCAACACCCTCAGAGAACCCACATGGTATTGAAAGCTTCACTCACAGACTCATCCAAGGGAACTGGGGAAAGAATGCCCCCCTACTCTTACTTTTAGCTTGCTGTTGTTGTTATTTAACTACTGAATGAGCCCCTTCTGGACTTCACACAGGTAAAGTTATTTAGAATCAAAAAACCCTGAAAGCAGACCTGTCCGCTTCACAGGGCCAGTGACTACTCTGTCTGCTATGGCTGGTTCCTGTTTCCTAAATGACCATGGCATCTCCAGCTGCCTCACTTTCAAGCAAAAATATCAGGAGGCAGGTGATGGTCTTCCCTAACCTCTACTTGATTTCCACCACTTTAAAACCAAAATATAGGTAGGGCCTTAAGAGATAATCTAGTACAATCCTTCATTTTACAGATGAGTAAATGAAGGCTTATTCAGGTCTGGTTCTTAACCAAGATCACAGTATTAGTTCCTTATAAGTTCTCAACAAGCAGAAGGCCATCTATGAACCCTGAGGTCTCTGGGGACAGAGATAAGCTAATACACTAGAACAATGTCATGGCACAAATCGCTGTAGGATACAGGGTTGGAAAAGCCTCTCCAATCATTGCATGGCCAGTGTGAGCCCAGAACAGACCCTCATTCAGTTCTCTCCAGTGCAATATATTCCTATTATGGTGAACAACTGTTTGGCATGTGTCCCACTGCAGCATAAGTCATACACAGTCAATTAAAGGACATTTAAGGGATGACTATTTGGCTTTTCCCTCTTTTTTCTCCTGGGACTTGTCTTTAAGTGCCTTCACTAATCAAAAGCACCCAAAAGGGAGAACTGGAAAGAGGTATGAGATAGACATTTGGATGTATGGTAATCCTGAGAAAAGGTTAGTAAGGAACTGCAAACCATAAGACATAAACAACCAGCCAGAAATGAAGCTTGAGGGTCATGAATGGGACACTGGTCATCCTTAACATCTCGGCCTCTGACCAATCCCACACAGCCATGGCAATCAGGGCTCTGTGCTCTTTCCATATCTCTGTTCTCCCTGGCTTCACTGCTGCTTCCTCTTCCCATCAACTAAAAAAGTAACAAGGTGTTTAAATTCAAAAAGATAAGGCATAACAGGATGTTGGCCCCAGGCTGCTCTTACTTCCAAAACCATCATCAGCATGTGACCATGCACTCAGTATTCCCTAAAAGACACGCTTAGCGTCAACTCTGGCCTGTGCTCTGCTGCTGGATCAGGAAGGGGAACTGGAAAACTCTTGCCTGTGAACTTCCGTAGGTTTTGGACTGTTTAGATAAAACGTCGGTTTACCAAAGAGGGAACGTATCTTCAGCACCAGACAGACTAAAAGCAGCAGCACCCTCTGGGAGACACACAACAACGCTGAGAACTAGATTCAGTTTAAGAACAGAAACACAACTTTCAATATTTAAATTCTGAAAAGAGGGAAGGGCAGAAAAGGGAGACTTCGCAAGGACTGTTTCTCGTTCAAAGATAATATGACTGACAGCATCACCAACTAAGTTTCAACATCCAAAGATCAGAGCAAGTCTCAATTCTTAAATGAAGACAAGACTCCCCAAATACTAGCAACTCCACCTACCCCCATTTTATTTAATTTTTAATAATACAAAGAATATCTGAAAACTCAATCACTAAAACATTATCTATTGTGGCTCCCCCCACCTCATTTCATTATTTTTTAAGTTACAGCACAAATATGCATATGCCTAAATAGTATATTATCTTACTGTGCTTGACTATGAGCTTCACAAAAAGACTATCACACTGTGTTCAGTCTTAGAAGAGTTTTTTTTCCCAACTCAACATTAGATTATTACCAAGATCCAACCATGATTTTGCTTACACTTTGTCCAGTCATTTTCACTATTATTTATCATACTCCATTGTATGGATATTCCACAATTTATTTTGATTCTCTTGTTCGTCTAAAGTTTTGCCTATTTGTTGCTATTATTAACCATGCTGCAAACATCCTTCTGCTTGTCCCCTGGAAAGCATGCACTAGAGTTTCCCTGGGATACATACCTAGGAGTGGAATTACTAGAAATCCTTGGATACACAAATACTCAAATTTATAAGTTAGTGGCAAACTGGTTTCAGGAGTCAGTTTTTGCTAGTGCACCAGAAAGGTATCACTGAATCTCCAAATGTTTAAATATAAGGACCTCTTATTACTCAAGACTCCAGAGTACAAGTCACTCCAATTGCTACTTCAGAACAGAACAGAATTTCAGAAAGGATGTCCTATCCAAAGAACTGCTCTGCAGCCAGCCAGGTACATGGCCATCATCCACCTAATTATCACCTCAACACCAGGACATCTGAGGACCTAGTCTGCTGCTAAGAGCTTTAGAATCAAAGACTCACCTATGTGCACTAACATGTCATTACCTCCGAGCTGGGCCAACTCCAGCAGCCCACCAGCTGCATTCAGCATTTTGCTAGCCTTAATCAAATTTAGACATCTAATAGTACCCTGTGTTGATTAATTAAAGAACCTGCTTCCTCAGAAGAATTAAGACCTTGTTTTATTCATGTATCCAATCAAGGAAGTCAGCCCATGTTGAGGGCTGGGATCCACCTCGTAAAGGAAAGACAAGCCTGTCAGAGCTAGAGCAAATCCTGGAGTACTTCTTACCACCCAAGATCAGCCTCCAAAAGCTCTCCAGTTCCCTGCTACCTATACTGCATACGAAGGAGGCACCTTAACATGCGAGTTAAGTGCTATGAACAGCAATTTACCAAAAATAGTTAAAAAGGAGGGACAGGGTAGCGTGGGTTGCCCTGTGTGAGAGAAAGGCATAAAAGGCTGTGGAGTCTAGGAAGTCGAGGAAATAGAGGATTTTAATGAGTGCCCTGCATTAGCTATGTGCTCAAAGATATTTCTCTGTTATTTGGGCTGAATTACATGGTATATTGATCATATCACCTAAATTATGATTTTTAAAAACAAGCCAACATGATCCACTGTGCTAATATTTGACTTCCAAAAATATAGAACCATCATACTAATAATAAATATGACTTGTTAAAATTGTATGTATTTAAATAAAAGTTAAGACACTGGCAATATACCAAGCAGAATTAAGTACATACAGAGTCTGGCGTGAACCCTTTCCAAGAGGGCTTGGTAATTCCTGAAGCACCAACAGCACTCAACTGTATAATGCATGTGACTGGCCCTAGAGCCAATGTGACTTCAAGGTCACAATGTTCGATTATAAAATAATACCAATAATTACAAGAACACAGAAGGGAGATCTGGGCTGGGTGACTGTGTTTTAACTAGTGAAACAAACTTGGTTGCTATGGATTTAGTCACTAACACCAATGAAATGGCACTACAATTAAACCAGGAAGTTCAAATTAATAAGCTATCGGAAAAAATGTTCCATCAGATTTTTTTAATTTAAAAAAAGAAAAAAACTGGTTTATTTGGTAAGCATCTAAGCCACTAAGAACCTTAGTGGTTCACAGCACACATACTGTAATTTGGACAGGATTGCCTGCTTCTAATCCTAGTTTTACTCCCCGTGAACTGTTCGAATTTAAGGAGAATCACTGAAAGCTCTCTGTGTCTGTGTCTCTGTCAGTTTCCTTATCTGTTAAATAGGCATAAGGACAACGGTGGTTTTAAGACATTAACGTAATTATACATATGTTGGGGCTTTGCTGGTGGCGCAGTAGTTAAGAATCCGCCTGCCAATGCAGGGGACACGGGTTCGAGCCCTGGTCCAGGAAGACCCCACATGGGAAGATCCCACATGCCGTGGAGCAACGAAGCCCGTGCACCACAACTACTGAGCCTGCGCTCTAGAGCCCACGAGCCACAACTACTGAGTCCGCATGCTGCAACTACTGAAGCCCATGCGCCTAGAGCCCGCGCTCTGAAACAAGAGAAGCCACCACAATGAGAAGCCTGCGCACCACAACAAAGGGTAGCCCCGGCTAGCCACAGCTAGAGAAAAGCCCATGCGCAGCAATGAAGACCCAACACAGCCAAAAAAAAACCGTAATTATACATATGTTAAAGTACCAATGACACATGATGAGTGCTTTATGAAGGGCTACCTATATGCCTTAATACAACTTCGGTGCTAAGGAAATACAATTTTTTGTTTAATATATACTTTAATTATTTGATTATAAAAACAAATAGAAGATAATATATACTTTAGCTTTTAATATATGTTTTAAATGATTCAGATAATGGATTTCAAAAGGCAAACAGAGAAATGATGCCAAGTTAAAGAAGATTATCAACACTGTGATTCTGAAAATGAATCGCAGTAATATTAAGTAAAATTGAACAAGAATCCCAACATGGCCATGTTATCTACTTCAGAATAAAGAATAATGGAAAACTATGTTTGAAAAGGACTGAAACCAAGAGCAGACTCAGGTCACAACTGAAGAGCAGTTGATCCCCTTTTCAAATCTAACTCTGACAAAGCCTATAGTCTCATACACTGCGAGTATGGTAAAAGACTGATAAATGGATGACAATTTTTTGAAGTCTTTACTTCAGCAATTTCACTTCTAGAAAGTAGTACTAAGAAAGTAAATGGAGAAACAAGAATTTATGTGCAAGGATTTCGACACAGTTCGTCTTTATTATTTTGTTGCTCCTTTTACTGGTTTAAATTCTATATTTAAAGAGAGAGAGAGAGAGGGAGGGAGGGAGGGAGGGAGGGAGGGAGGGAGAGAGAGAGAGGTCTCCTACATCAGCTTTCTGAGCCATGCAATAGACTGGATATCAGTGCTTTAGTTTTCAAACCTGGCAACACCCCACAACAGTCCATGAAGGCGCTGGGGCAGCTGGCTTGAGGGCATGTATGGCAAATGACACGTTCTCAGCATTGCCTGAGCTCTCAAGCCTTAGCACCCTTGCATATGCCATTCCCTCTTTTGGAATACTCTCTCCTCTGTCTGCCCAGAAAGCTCCTGTTGCTTCTCCTGGTCAGCTTTTAGTGACACACTCCACCTGCTCTGCAGGTGCTATTCAATCTCTAATACCTGATTGTCAGGGTACTGACCAAGAGGATTTAGTCTTGCTCATCTTAATAACCCTCAAAACCTAGCATAAGCATAGAGAAAGTGGTTGAGGCCTAATAAATGCTGTCGAAAGCGTGAGTTGTTTCTTGAGGCCATCTCAGGGCCTTCATAAGCTGAAGCGCTCTTATTGCCTTGGGGGGGCCTCATGCTACAACTTACCAAGCTTCCAAAGGTATCCCATCCCTGCTTTCTTCCTAGAGAGAAAAATGTTTCAAATAATTATCTCTTTGTGTTTAAAAGTATTTTGCTAGGAATGCCTCGTGTAATCTATAATACACTGATTTCCCAGCATTCACCAATCAAAATTAGGAATCATTGAGAAATAACCTTCAAGTTTTCAGGTGAAATAAAATTAGAGCTCTCATAAATTTGACACTTACTAATCTTCACATTATAATATTTTATACATATTTAACCCCTAAATGATTTTTTAGAAGAAATGGAGCCAATAATTTATTTCTACATGTAAAGCTGTTCTGTGTCTTCCTCAAAGTATTTACCTTTTATACCCTGCTAATTTTGATAAACTCATTTTGTTACTAACAATCTTAAATAAAAACCAAAACTAACTATAATCCTCCTATCTTTTTTTTTTTTTTTTTTTTTTGCGGTATGCGGGCCTCTCACTGCTGTGGCCTCTCCCGTTGCGGAGCACAGGCTCCGGACGTGCAGGCTCCGTGGCATGTGGGATCTTCCCGGACCGGGGCATGAACCCGTGTCCCCTGCGTCGGCAGGTGGACTCTCAACCACTGCGCCACCAGGGAAGCCCCTATCTTTTTTATAAGGTGAAATTACATCAGTCACTATTAACAATTTTGTGTATATTCTTCATGGTATTTTCCTTAAAAGTATCATATACCATACTAAAGACTAATGCTAAACATGGAACACAATTTTTTTAACATTACACATGATTTTTAAAAATCACATTTTCAGGGCTTCCCTGGTGGCGCAGTGGTTGAGAGTCCGCCTGCCGATGCAGGGGACACGGGTTCGTGCCCCGGTCCGGGAAGATCCCACATGCCGCGGAGTGGCTGGGCCCGTGAGCCATGGCTGCTGAGCCTGCGCGTCCGGAGCCTGTGCTCCACAACGGGAGAGGCCACAACAGTGAGAGGCCCGTGTACAGCAAAAAAAAAAAAAAAAAAAAATCACATTTTCAAACACTTAGTAACATGAGGAAAGACTTACAATGTAACTTAAACTGTAGAAATTCCACTGCATAAAACAATTACGTTGTGCTTAAAAAATATAAATGTACAGAAAGGAGACCAGAGAAAATAAAACTAGTAATAAAAACTGGTATTCTCCCCAGCAGAATCTTCATAATTTTCTGAAATTTCCAAATTTTCCACAATTAAAATGAATTTCTTTGAATACAAAGCCAAGGGCTTCCCTGGTGGCGCAGTGGTTGACAGTCCGCCTGCCGATGCGGGGGACACAGTGTTCGTGCCCCGGTCCGGGAAGATCCCACATGCTGCGGAGCGGCTGGGCCCGTGAGCCATGGCCGCTGAGCCTGAGCGTCCAGAACCTGTGCTCCACAACGGGAGAGGCCACAACAGTGAGAGGCCCGTGTACCACAAAAAGAAAAAAAAAAAAAAAAAAAAAACACAAACACACACACACACAAACTATAAATACAAAGCCAAAAGGAAATCTTAAAAATTATTTAAATGGTATCAGAGGAGAATAGGTGTGCTGCCATCATAGAAGCAGCACCTGAACGCAAAAGAAGTAATTAATGAAAAAAAAGCAGCTATTTTAAACATTACTTATGTGGTGCTAATAAAAAAACCTGGATAAGGTACATGAGAACGGTAGACAATTTTTGGAGCCAGTGATACACTGCTATATGGAAGTCAAGGATAATATGAACATTGTGACATTAATACCATGGGCAAGAGTGTTCTGAAATTGCCCAAAACACTAAAAGGCATTTGAAACAAATATTAATATTGTTTCACTTTGTTAGGACTTTCTACATAACATACCAAGAGAATGTTTCTGAAATTGACTACACTGACAACCTAAAAAGACTTCCAGCCAAAAACAACAACAAAAGATAGAGCATGAGGATAAAAGAGAAGAATTTCACAACTATGCTCATCCTGTCTCTGTAACTGCATGGTCTAATTTTGTAGACTCTAGCTACCTGCGGCTTTTAATATTAACTAAAACTATCCAGACCAGCTAGGTCTCAAGGACTCAAGAGTCACAACTGGCTAGTGGCTACTGTACAGGATGACGCAGACACGAACATTTCCATCATGGCAGAGAGCTCTCCTGGCCAGCGCTGATCTATACAATTTTCATTCCTTTAGTCTCAAGACCCAGCAGCAGCCCCTGTGTCTGTGTGCTGTCCTCTGCTAGGAGTTAAGACCCAGTACACAGGGCAAGGCAGACAGGCCGAACTTCTTTTCAGGCGGCAGGGTGAAAGGACAGGAGGGGCGAACAGAGCGGGAGCTGATAAATCCCCTCCAATGCAGCACAGATGGCTCGCAGTGTAAGTGGTGTGGTGTAGCTCTTACAGGAGGGGAGAAGGGAAAACGGAGGTTGGAACCATTCAAAAGCCACAAGCTTATTCAGAAAATGAAGAACTGTAGAAAAACATTCTCTGTGCCAAGCAATTACACCAAAGGGGCATTTTTTTTTAATCACAAACAGTTTTAAGTGATCCTCTTGTAGCTTGAGGGTGAAAGGTCAGCAAGCATCAACGAACAAAAACTGTTCATGAAACTGAACATGAAACTGTTCTGAGTTAGGCTCGCATCTTGCTACCCTCGAAGCTATAGGCACTGAGAGGTGTAAACCCGCAAACAGAGGGCTCTGGGCTTGCGGCCTCTGTTCCTACACATGCAGGAGACCTCCAGAGAGAAACCGTCACCCCACATTCTTGTGTGCAGGGAGAGGCGTGGGTGGGGAAGGATGCACACACCACAGGCACCTTTCCTCTAGATTATCTCCTATCCACTCCCCTCCAAGTTCTGCAAAAGCCTCCAAGTGTTTCCCGACCCAACAGCACACAGGGCCTTGAGAGAGCTGGAAGAACACGAACCTGCCATAAACACATCCTGTCATCACAAATCACTAAAACAGAACCAAGTGAGACAAGGGATGGCCAGAGTTTTATTTTACTTAAGGAGGAAACCAGTGAAGGGATGATTGCTCACAGCGATACCCAGTTACTGGTAGAACTAGAATGATAGGACAATGTCAGTGCATATTACAACACATCAATTTTTTGATGCATCCAATATTGCTTTAAATGGCTGGAATCCAGGAATTTGGGGCTAATATAATTTGACAGATTGCAGTGTGAATGCTTACATCACATAGCCTCTATCACTTCTAAAAGGCTGCTGAAAATACATAGGTCCCAAGAGTTGTTTCCTTGACCCTGATCTAAAAGTTTAGTCGCCATTCTGATGTACTCCAAAGCCATTCTCCCTCCGCCTGCCTTAGGCCTGGGCCCTCCACCCAGCTGGCACAGATCCATCCTCTTTCATGTACCAAGTGCTGGCTCAGAGACTACAGAATCCAGCCCTCTGTGCCCAGGAAGGGGTGCCCCACCCATACAAACCAAACTCTCACTATTCCTACAGGGCAGGCTTCCCAACACATCTGAGGAATGACCTGCTGGGGAAAACTAAACAGGGATCGCTTCCTTTGAGCTTGGTCAGGGTTTCTGCTCTCCAAGTCCTAGGGTGAGGTCTAATTACAGGATGCTGGCACCCAAACCCAGGGAACAAAACAAACCGATTTTAATACAGTCCCTTAAGTATGCTGTTATATGACACAGCTACAGCTTTTATAAGAAGTGGTTAGGTAATGTATACCTAGAACCTCAATAACAACTGCCCTTTGAATGCTTCTTTTCTGCCAGGTACTAAGGACTTCAAATAAATCATCCCATTAATCACCTCTGAGAAAGAAATTATTCCTCCACTTACAGAGCTGGGAAACGACGGGCAGGAGCCAAGCAGAACGGCCAAATTAGGTCTGCTAGTTCTTTTCACCCTTGGTGGGACTGTGAGCCATCCTTTCACGGATGACAGCATGGTCCTCTCTGCCAATTTCCACGAGAAAAGTTGGAGGGCTTTGGCCTCCTGGCCCAGGACTGGCAGGAGGATGAATGCCCAGCAGTTCTCTCCAGGAAGCCTCTCGATCATGTGCATTCATGGCTCCAGGGCCCTGAGCTCAGACCAGTGCAGCTGAGCCTGCCTCCGGTTCCAGAGTCCACCCGGGAAGGCGTAATTGCGGTTCCCACAGGTGCCTTCTCACTGGGGATGTACCATATGCAGACGTTCTGAGCTTGCTCTGCCCACCACCCGCCAAAAAAAACCCAGTCGGTTCCTCAGGCAGAAAGCACTCTTGACCTTGATTCTGCTTCACAAAAGGGCTAAGACACTGGAGGAGAATGTGTGACAAGTCAGCCCACGGTGGTGGCCAGTATCCTTCCTTCCACTACCAAGAGTAGCCACTTGATGGCAATCTTAACCTATTCCCTTGGAATTCTTCCATAAAGGGAGACCCCAGGAAGGGGGAGGCACCAAGAGTGGGATGGCTGACCCTGTGGACACTGCTGGAGACAGTATCTTTGCAGGACCTGCATCTGCAGCGGCAGGAGTGTCCAAGGTGCAAGAAGAAACTAAGCCACCATTCTCCCCTGGGTTACTCGCCACATCACAGACTCCTGTGAGGGCCTAGGTAGAAGTGATTATACAGGCTCTGCAGTCAGACAACTCAGGAAGATGGATATCTCTCAGGCCCTGCGGCACGTTCACATCGGGCTTTCCATCAACAGACTGAAGTGCGAGGCAGACAGATGGTAACAAACAGGCTAATAAATCAGCGGCAAGCTCCCGCCTCTTACCTCAGCACCTTGTCCCCTGAAACCACAGAAGAAAAGCCAATAATGAAAAAAGGCAACTTTCCTTAAAAGGTGTAACACTTGTTGAGTAAAGCAGCCCAGCACTTTCCTTCTTATTTAAATTGTAAACGAGGAGGAAAAAACAACAACAAAAAAAGCTATTTGCATCTTCTGCAGAAAAGGCTCTCCAGAAAAAAAAAATAGAAACACACTGTAAATTGCATTCACTAGACACTTCTATTTTCAGTGGCAGGAAGATAAACATCAAAATGTGGGGAGAAGGGGGAAGGAAACGGGACTGTTATCAGGAACCAGTTGGCTCTCTCAGCTTGGATGATGACGTGCCCCCACCCCAAACACACACACACGCACACGCGCACACACACACTGTGACCTGGCCCTGTGCTTCCTAACGCTTGGCTTCTCGAGTTTTGAGGAGGGTTCAGGCGGAGCGTGGAGTGTGTGCCAATATATATTCCTCTGAGGGCTTCAGGAAGTGCCAGCTGAGAGGCTTCCAGCTCACCCTTTACAACTGTAACGCTTTCCAACCGAGTCGACTGGAAAGGCCCTTTTCAAACAGCACTGGTTGTCTGAAGTCAGGTCAAGGACTGGGTGAGACGGGATAAAGCCACTAGGGTAGAGGTTAGGCGATTTGCAGTACAGATCCCACTAGAAATTAGCAGGCCCCCTGCATGCCAAAATGGAATATTCTGCAATATTTCCACTGGCATGTCACCCGCCCTGATGGTGTCTGAAGAGGATTCATCAACCGTCTAGAGGGTAGGAGGTAACTTTCAAAACATGGATTCAATGAGTCCCTTTCACGAATACCCCAATCGTATGGGAAGGAAGGAGAATGTCAGAAATAACAGTTCAATGTTTCCGACGTGGAGACCTTGAGCTGCCTTCACGCATCAGAAGGCAGAGCCATGAAAAACTGGAAGGAAACTGCCACTTCAGACAGCACCGCAAGCTGGCCTGCCAGTCTCAAGCCCAGATGGCGTCCCCTGTCATCAAGACCAGGTGCCAAGCGTGACCAGGATGCCCACCTACCTGCCAAAGGGAAGTGCAGACCTGGTTAAGGAATAACCCAGAAGACAAGGGCAGGGCAGCCGGGAAGAGGCCCTGTGTGCACGGAGAGCTGACTCGTTACATCCAAGGTGTGAATGAGCCAAGAACACCAGCGACGGGTCAGGGAACGGTGCAAAGAGAGGGGACCTGGGTCCCAGGACGTCAGAACAAGGAGCCCTAAAGCTCTCCCTGGCACATCACAGGGACAGCCTGGCTGACAGGCTGGGCTGACACTGGCCACGCCTCTCCTCGAGAGGCACGGCTGAGGTTATGAAACAGTTCACATTTCCTTTATTGTCCCCAAACCTCCTGGAACGCGAGACCTGTACGGTTTTACAATCTTTCGGAAAGAAATTATGAGGAAGCCAAATCTGGGACTCTGCAGAAGGACCCTGAAGGCCATGGAGAAATCTGGAAGGACAGATGAGATCTGGCAGCAGGGAGATTAAGTAACGCGTTCTACATGAAGGGATGTGTGGACTGCAGGGCAATTTCCCCAAAGCCTACCCAGTTAATCACTCTTCTGGCTTTAAATATACACAGTAGAAGGCTCAAGTAACAACAGGTTATTTCCAGAAACTAAGATAAAAGGTCCCCTAAATTTGGGGGAATGGGATCTAAGAAATTCACAAGCAAAGTAAAACTGCACTAGTCCATTGTGGTAAATCTGACAGGAATCGTACACTCCATAAATATGCATATCACAGAATTCAAATCATGAAATGGGTAAGATTTAGAAAACACATGAGGCCTTTCTCCAAGTAGAAGGAGGTGGGTGGCGTTATCAGTTACAAGAATGAACATAGATAAATTCCACGCGTGGGCAAGCTACTTCGGGCTGAGTGCAGCCCTATCTGGTGAATGCCACAGGGCCTTCCCTTTCCATACAGGTTGAGAATTTAAAATAATTGGAAAGCACTGCCCTAAATTACATTTACAGCATAATATTCAAGCAAATAAGATGAATTAACTAACGTATAACTAATAGGATTCCCTCAACTTCAAATAATCCCATGATTTTTCCAAACTCAAGGCTAGAACCGTCCTTCCTAGGCCATCTCAATTGCCAATCCCCTCCCAAGCCCTTAGGGCCTAAGAAACACCTTGTCTGCCCTCTCTTAGGGCTCCTGGCCTTGGATAGCTGCTCCCTGTGCATATGAATCATGTCTCAATGCCCACTGAAATAAGGGACTTGGGCTAATCCAGGTGGTCTCACAGAAGCAACAACTCAATAAATAAATGTCCAAGTTTAATTCTACCCAATTGAGAGGAACAACATCTTCTCTAAGGTCAAACAGCCCTTACAGTTTCCTGACCTACCATGAAACAGTTACAGTCTCACAAAAAGAAACATGGTACAAATTAACACAGCAATTAACTTAATCTACAGTTGAAACAAATAGAACTGTCACCATCTCAAATCCCTACCAAGTACTGGACTGTTACAGACTTAATGCCCACCAGTCAAATTCTTATGTTTAAACCGTTATACCCAGTGTGACTATATCTGAAGGCAGAGCCTGTAAAGGTGATGAAGGTTAAATGATGTTGTAAGGGAGGGACCCTAATCTGATAGGGTTGGTATCCTCTTAAGAAGGGGAAGAGAAACCAATGTGCGTGCGCGCACTCTCTCTCTCTCTCTCTCTCTCAGGAAGCAAGGCCTCACCAAGAACTGAAGTGGCCGGCACCCTGGATCTTGGACCTCCAGCCTCCAGACTATGAGAAATAAAGCTCTATGGTTTAAGCCATCCAGTCTGTGATATTTTCTTATGGCAGCACAAGCTGACTTATATATAGACTTACACCACAGCCACAAGAAAATGGAAAGAAATCGGCAATCTCACCACACTGCTGCCTCATGTTTTTGCATCCTCAAGGCCATCAAGCTGATCATGGGGTCCTCACAAGAATCAATCTAACTGAAAACACACTGTGTTAGCAGAGAAGGCACATGACTTACAGGTGCCAATTGCCCTTGGGGAAAAGCCAAGTCTTGAACCCCAGTTCTAGAATGTCCTGAATTATAACACCAAGGCTGAGTATTCTAAACACGCAGACTAAGAACAGTGCCACCAAGGGGCGGGGCAGGGGTGCCACAAGAGAAAAGTGACATGGAAGAGGATGAGAAGTAACTGTTTAAAAGCCCACTTGGTCTGGACTTGCACAACGGCTGAGAATGAAAACTCTGATGCTGGTTTAACATGGAGAATCTGGCTCCATGAGTGCCACCGTGAGACGGTAAATGTCATCCTTGAGCACGTCCAACTGTGGGGTCCTTATTCAAGCACTGCTTGAGGCCTCCAAGAGCTGCTTACTGGACACACCTGTGCCTCTGTCTCTGAGGCGCTTTCAAGTCTCAACAGACACTCTCTGGCATCTGGTACATTCTGGAGAAATATCGTAAACTCATGTAACATCATAAAAGCTCCTAAAAACAGAGACAGCCATGTTGACAAGCCACCAAATGAGCACATACTTTAAAGAAGTCAAATGAACTAGAAGGGGCAGGTGGAAACTTTTCTGGGGTGACGGAAAAGTCCTGTATCTACACTGGAGATCTGGTCATACGGGTATATGAGCATCTGGCAACTCCCGAAATTGCACACCTAAGATAAGTGATTTCACAGAGTGTAAAGTCTTCCTCGATTTATTAAAAAAAAAAAAAAAAAAAGTGGGGCAAGATATGGATTCAGGAGTCCTGGGTTCAGATCCCGATTTGACCACTTCTTAGCAATGTAGCTTTGAGCATGTTGCTTTCCATCTGAGACCCACTAAACAAACCCACAAAGTTATGATAGTAATTGTATAATTACCACAATGTTATGAGAATTAAAAGCAGTAACTTTTATTTTCTTAAAAGGACAGTTTTATTTTAAACTACCAATCAATGTATCTTGCACATAGGTAGGCTTTCAACAAATGTAGTTCAGAAAGAAAGGATAAAAGGGTGACCCACTGCCAAGAATGCTTATGATAATGAGACTTATAAAGACATCACAGTTATGACTAGATGTGCACTTTGGTAACAGGGAAACTAGCATATGGGCTGTGACCTGGGGTGAAAGGGCTAGAGGGTCAAGGGTCAAGGTACGCAGTTTCAAAATGAAACGTGGAGCGAGAGACGGTGCAAACCCCTGAACACAGAGGAACCCGTCCACAGTGTAGCAGAGGGGTGCTGGGCAGAGGGGCGGGGACACAGCCGGTGTGCAGGTGACCACACACTCTGCAGAGCACCGAGGAGTTGTGCATACAGCAGCGGTTAACATGGATGAAGCTTTTCTCTCCTGGAACTTACAATCCACTGTGGGGCGAGAGCTTATAATAAACAAACAGAATAATACAATGCCAGGCAGTGAGAGAGTCTATGTCAAAAAATATTACGAGGTAAGGAGCTAAAGGGTAACAGGCAAAGGCACAACTTTTAATAAGATGCTCAAGGAAGAGGTCTCTGGTAACGGCACATTTGACCAGGACCCTGAAATACCGAGAGGGATCAAGTCACACAGGTACCTAAAGGGAGAGCGTTCTAGACAGAAGCATCGGCAAGCATAAAAATTCTGGGGCAAGAGTATACTACCAGGGCTTCCCTGGTGGCGCAGTGGTTGACAGTCCGCCTGCCGATGCAGGGGACGCGGGTTCGTGCCCCGGTCCGGGAGGATCCCACATGCTGCGAAGCGGCTGGGCCCGTGAGTATACTACCAAATGCATTTGGAACAGCAGGAAGGCTAGACTAGGTGAGGGAGAGATAGGCAGATAAGACCAGAGAGATGCTGGGGGACCATATCAGTGTCCAGGGTAAGATGCTTGCCTTTCACGCTAAGAGAGATGGCGGCGGGGGACACTGCGGGACACCACGTGTGCTGATTCACACTTACAAAGGACTGTTCTAGCTGCTGCCTAGAGAGGTACAAAGGCAGAAGTTGAGGGAGCTTTAGGAGCCTCAGCCCAAGCTAGAGATGGTGGACTCGTGGCAGTGGTGCAAACTGAGTTTCAGAACATATTGTGAATTTAGAATAAACAGGTTTTGCAAAATCGGGGCGGCGGTGGAGGGAGTACCAGATAACTCCCAGGTTTTGATCAAAGCAACCAGAAGTATGGAACTGGCGTTTACTGACAATGGGAAGACAGGCCGGGCGGGAGCAGATGGGAGGGAGTGGAGAGACAGAGGTGGTTTGGTCCATCTCAAGTTCACGAGACCTATCGAGAAAGCAAAGTGCGCAAGGCAGGCAGGCAACTGGAGTTCAGGAGAGAATCTTCATGTCAGACGCTGCCGGATGGGCAACTAAAGAAAGCTACACTGACTGATAACTGGATTTGGCCATCAAGGTCATTATTAGCCTTGGTACGTGGCCTGACTCTAGGGGTTCAAAAGAGAATGAGGGGGGAGAGGATATTAACGTGAATGTAAATAACAGAGGGAAACAGATTGTGTAGACATTTTTTTCCGAAGAATTCTATAAAGTAAAAGAAATGAATAGCAGGAGGGAGATAGATTATCGGAGGGTTTATTTTATGGGAGAAACCACAACATGTTTATGTTTACTGATGGGAATGATCTAGTAAAGAAGTAAACAAATGACGAAGAAAAGAGGGATACTTTCCAGAGTGGTGTTCTCATAGAGATGAGAAAAAGGGATTTTGGTGCCCAAAGGGAGGCACTGACCAGACAGACTCTTAGA
This sequence comes from Hyperoodon ampullatus, assembly GCF_949752795.1. Lineage (NCBI taxonomy): Eukaryota > Metazoa > Chordata > Mammalia > Artiodactyla > Ziphiidae > Hyperoodon > Hyperoodon ampullatus. Next base: position 93,997,225 of record NC_136923.1, read on the forward strand.
GGCGGAAGAGCTTTAAAAAACATCCCGGGGGGGCTTCCCTGGTGGCACAGTGGGTAGGAATCCGCCTGCCGATGCAGAGGACACGGGTTCGTGCCCCGGTCCGGGAAGATCCCACATGCCGTAGAGCGGCTGGGCCCGAGAGCCATAACTGCTGAGCCTGCGTGTCTGGAGCCTGTGCTCCGCAACGGGAGAGGCCGCGACAGTGAGGGGCCCGCGCACCGTGATTAAAAAAAAAAACATCCCAGGACACAGCAGGTTTCCATCCTCTTGGCTTCAACACCTCTCAAAGTTGAGCCATTCTAACAACACGGGCAGGCAGGAAAACACCGTGGAACCGTCTCAAGCTCAGACATCACACGCACCGCCCCCCAGGTGACACTACCTGGGTGGTGTGCCCCTCTTACTACAGGGGTCCAAGCCAGGAGGATGGGCCTGTAATCAAAGAGAGGGCACAGAGCTTGCAGAACTGCCAGAGGTGGCAGGCTGAGGATGCTGGATGGGCAGCGGGCCTCAAGCACAAGTGACAGGAAAAGAGGAGCAGAATACATTCACCTCCAGAAGCACCTCCATCCTTAACACTCCATGAAATCCTCACACGCAGCCATGCCTACTGGGAAGGCTGGTGTCTCGCCATCATTTAAATTGGATTTCTGGTTCCAATCAGTCTTCAGCATGATCCATTCCTTCCAGTTAAGCTCATCAGCAAGGTTCAAAATTCCTCATCTGTAAAATGATGAGCCTGACCTATATACCTCCAAAAGTCCCTTCCAGCTCTAGCAATCCATAATTCTGTGGCCCAAAGGGCTGCAGGCAGGCTCGCCATTCCCTTGGTGCCAGAGCAGTACAAGCAGGCTGGCCACTGAAACCCGCCATTTGTCCCACTGGACTGTGACATCAGCAATCCCGGCCAATGTCTATTTGCTGGTCCTCACCCCACCCTGTCCCAGCCTCAGCCCTCGCTCAGAAAGTCCCACATCTTTCAAGGCCCACAGGACTGCAACTTCTTTACTGAAGCTTTTCCTGGTAGCTCAGCACTGGGCCTTTCACCTCACCTGCCTCCCTGCTGGCCTCCTCACATCAAACCAGTCACACACACCTCTGATTTTTAAAGCATTTTGTTATATTTTATTGTGCTTCATTGATACCAAGTCACACATATTTCTCTCTTGTTAGAAAGCACCTCACAGTTACCATGGCTTACACTTATAACTGGAAGCATTTTTTCTTTTCTTCCATAAAATAATGCATCACTTAATGACATCTTAGATGAGATGAAATAAGCTATTCTGACTCCCCCAAAATTAGCAATTTCAGTTCCATCTTTATTACTCACAATAGCTCCTACATACTAAGAATTCCATCAAGTACTGATCAGATGGGAGCTCTATCTAGAAATTTCCCATCTGCATGACTCAGGGTCATGAACATTGACGACAGAACACCTACAAGAGAGAGAAATCAAGCCTTCCCAACTCCACCATTCTCCAAGATAGAGGCAGCTTCCTTTTTAAACAAAGAATAAATGTAGGTTGTTTTCAGGAAGTGTATTTGCCCTCACTGCCTTGCTCTCCCATGGAGTGCTGTCAGGGGACGCAGGTGACAAATGTCTCAGGCGCTGGACTGTTAAGAGAAAACTTAACTCATGGCCCAACCTGCAGAGGCCACAAGCACTGATGCAGCAGCAGTTCAATCTGGAAACGCCAATTTCTTCGGCAGGGGGTGGGGGGAGATTGTCTTTCCTGTTGAAGTAGAGACTACCTTGAGAACTGCTGGACATCAGAGCTTCAGGCCAGGAGAAGGCCACCATACAGTCACAGCATTCATTTCAAATATGGCCAAAAATAAACTTCCATTCATCAGACAAGGTGCCCAGACTTTGATTTTGACTCGAAAGTCACACTTTAATCTCATCCTGTAAACAGCGAATTTGCAGAAGCTGGGCCCGTGTTTTATTCCACAGACATCAGTAATCCCAGAGTGATTTTGAAGACAGTCCAACAAAATTCTACCCTTTTAAGAAAGCAATGGGATGAGGGGGTGGGGTTTGCACAGGGGGTCCTATATTTGTACTCCTAGCTTTGATCCTTGGCTACAAATGGACAGTTGTTGCCAGCAAGGCCACTGCCCTCTCTCACCACCTCATGGAGGTGAGTGGCAGCCCTCTGGCCAGCTGGCTGGTTCCACAACAATATTAAAAACACAAATCTGTATCCCTAGGTGAAGAAACAGAAAGAAATAATGAATGTATCTGTGTGGAAGGAGGGTGACCAATCAGGAGGAATGCAGTTTTTCGATTTCCTCTGACTATCAATTCAATGACAAGCGCTAATAAAGCCCAGAACCATGGTCACATGAATAAATACTTGCACTGCCCCCCACTTCTGAGGTCTCTTTGCCAACGAGATTTCACAAATCTCCTTCAAAAGAAATTGCTGTTTGGAAAAAAAAGTACTCCTACAATTTTGTATTTTTGAAATCCTATCTTTATAGGGGGTTCCAAAACTACTTCTATTTACTTAAGTGGCGGTTATTATAAGCAAGGGAGAAAGCCGGGGTTTAAATCCTGGCTCTCCCCCATACTAGTAGTGTAAGCAAATTGCTAATCCGCCCTAGTGCAGTTTCCTATATTTCTAGAAAATGGTTGGTTCTGAAAGTTAAATGAGCAAAATACAGGTGAAGTGCTACAACAGTAACTGGCAAAAAGCAAGCGCTCAGTACAGGTTCCAGCTCTCACAACTACTGTAAAATTCTAAGAAAAAAAGAGTCCAGCGTCCCTTAAATCTAGTCAAGATGCTTTAGCTGGCCACAGGGTTTGCTGGATCTCAGATGAAATTTATAGGAAGCAAATGAAATTCAAATACAGCTAATAGCTCCCCTCTCTTACTGTGTAATTATGTGTACTCATTATTTGTGTAGCATGTTATTATTTAAATGTCCCTAATTTCAGGCCCAGCAGGCCAAGGGCCCTCAAAGAGTGGCCGAGGCTTCCGCCTCCGCCAGCCTTTCTGAAGCTTTTGTCAATTTATTACTGCCAGGAGAAGTGGCCCCATCTACAGCAGAGAGTAGAGAGAAGGCTCACATCCAGCAGAAACCTTAGCACCGCCTCCCCTGAAGCCTGGCTACAGCCAACAAGCTGTGTAACAACGGCTTCAGTTCCTACAGACAACCCACCGGGATGTCCCAGACTCAAGATTCACTACCTCCAGTAGGACACAAAAAAAAAATTCATCCCTTGTCACTTCAGAACCACAAACCAAGACTGATGGCAAACATGGAGTTTATGACATAAAATACGAGGTCTCTACTCTCTTATGTCTGCTTGGCTTATTACATCTCTACCAGACCTGCACAAGGGGCGCGGCTGAGCTCAGCCACTCAGACAAGCTGCTGTTGTTGGCACCCTGTTAGCAGACACCAGCCCCCCACCCTCCTCACACAGGAGGCCAGGGCAGGGGGCTGCTTGTTCATCATCCTAGCATGCCTGTGATTTCGCAGAAGTGATGTCAATTCATTTCCCAATTAGATAAAAATTATGTCAAGCCCATTCTACTGTGGACTCAAGATATGATTTTAAAATTGAGTTTTCCCAGGAAACTCTGGCAAGACCAATAACCAAGAAACATCTTTGTTTCGAAATACAGGGGGAAAAACAAAACACCTTGTTTTCAATACTACTGTTGCAAAGATAGGGTGCCATTTTCCTCCATTCTGGATTCTAAAATAAGTACTGGATTCAAAGTTACTTGAGCTGGGGCTTCCCTGGTGGGGCAGTGGTTGAGAGTCCGCCTGCCGATGCAGGGGACACGGGTTCATGCCCTGGTCCGGGAAGATCCCACATGCCACGGAGCGGCTGGGCCCGTGAGCCATGGCCGCTGAGCCTGCGCGTCCGGGAGCCTGTGCTCCGCAACGGGAGAGGCCACAACAGTGAGAGGCCCGCGTACCGCAAAAAAAAAAAAAAAAAAGTTACTTGAGCTGTAATTCCAATTCTGCTACTGCAGCATAAATAACCATGTGCCATTAGGAAGTTACTACCACAGAGAACACACTCACAGAGCCCCCCAACAAGAATGTCATCGTCCCCTCACAGACAGAAACCCCACAGGTCTCAGAGGTACCTCACGTACCAACAATCCTCAAGCCATGAAGCATGAGAAAGGGAGCACAGTGGGCAGAAGCCCCACCAACACCGCCCTAGCTGGGTGCAGGCACCTACTCTCACCTCTGTCCCGTCCAGTTTCATGCCACACCTCCCAGCAAGGGCTCTGTACTGGACAGTTTCAAATTCTACCGCCAGATAACTTTGTCACAATTAAAACCAAAACAATGGCATTATTTCAACTTTTGAAAGGGAACCTCAAGGGGGTAGGGGACCAAAAAAAAATTAAAAGAGAAATGAAAAGGAAAGGCATGACTGTTAAAACCACTCTTCTCCCACCACTAACCTATCTTCACTTGCCCCCCACAATGAAGAACCCCAAACAGTGTGCTGCGACGCACAGCACCAGGCAAGGTCATTCTACTGCACAGCATACAGATGATGATCTGTTATAAAGCATCCACTCAAACTTGAGTGATAAATGTAGACGCGCACATATGTACACACATTCAGAGACAATGCTGCTTGCAGTCCTCACTACCCATCCCCACACCAAGAGTCTTGGAGGCTGCCGGCTACTTCAGCTTTCTCTGGATCACACCCCCCCTAGGAGAGCACCCTTGAGATTCTGGGACCTACAGAGAGGGACTTATTCCCATGGTAACGAGTCTGGTTTCCATGCTTTCCAGTAGCCCCCGAATAAGAAAGCACACTTTGTTTAACATGCTAGCTGCCTTTAAGAAAATTATTCTTAAAACACACACAAGTTCTAAAACGAGGAGATGTATTTACTTAGAACTGCTATCGAAATCCAACATGCGGAATAACAAAAAGGTGGCCTTGGAATACAGCCTGCACAAACACCAACATGAACCAGAAAAGGGCATGTTGACAGCAACTCCACAACCAAAGGAGAGGGGAGGAAGGAGAGAGGGAGGGAAAGACAAGTCAGGCTTCATCAGGGTGAAAGGCAAACTACCACGACAAACAACAAAGACCACCTTTTTTATGGAGGTGGGAAAAGAATGATTTAAAGTCTTCAATGATCCCAGTAGAGATGTAGGTGCCAACTTTTCTTAGAATTCCTTCCTCGGTATCGTCAAGCCCTGAGTATGCCAACGAAAACAAGAGCTACATTTGGCCAACTAGCTGGCAGCACTAGTTGCTTCTTGAATGCCTTATTTTAGTTTTTCTTCTTTTACCCAAATTCCACCATTATTCAATCTTGGACACCTGGCTACCTTCTTGTCCTAAAAGCTGATTTTTCCCAGTTGGGTGGGTCTTTTAGTTGTTAAAAGATTCCTAAAGCACGAAGGCATCACCACTCCAGAACAGCAGAATGAGAGCACGCCTTGTCACAGCAGTAAACTCTAACCCCGGAGCAGCAGCCACTGCTCTACTATAATCCCAGGATCCAATGATATTCTCCCCACCGTCACCCTCCCCTCAAAAACTTAAGAGCAGAACAGCATGTTCAATGTGAAGCAACGTCAACAAGACTGATCACGTCAAATGCTCTCTAAAAAGACACATGGCTTAGCATTTACTCCATTACAGGCAGCCAAGAAAGGGCGGGGTCCCTACCTGGTAGGAGACCCATGAACAAATAGGGGTCCAAGCTGTGTAACTAACCGTGCCAACAGATTCCTCAAATTATTTTGCTTCTGCACGTGTGAGAGATTCAGAAAGGGCCTTTCCCATACACATTGGCTCAGACTTCAGGCGGTTCTTGTCTCAAGTCACACAGTACTAGAAGAGAGAGACAGAACCTGGGTGGATGGCAGGGCAGGTCCTGGTGGTGCTCGGGAAGGCCATGTCAGAAAACCCCGCCATGGCCTTGTGGAAAGGGAGCGTCAGCAGGTCCTGTCTGGAAGCACTAGTTCCAGCAAGAGGCTCCCAGACAACTCACCTTACAGCTGAGCAGAATGGAAAAAAACTGGACGCCCTAAGTCAACCTGTCGCTCGGCCCCCTGGCAAGCCGTCAGGTTCTCCATGTGTGGTGACTCCTACCGGAGGATCACAGCCAGAGCTCAAAAAGGATAACAGGATCTCCTCTTCCTTATCTCCTCGCTCCGAACAAGTACAAACCAGAACACGGTCAATTCATTCACATTTATCTAAGATTCTAGGAGATTAATAAGAACAAGAGAGGCTGTGGAATACAGCCACAGCCACAACCCCCGAAATAAAATATAAGTAGTAACCAAATGCTAGTTCTAAAATGGTGTTCACTGGATGATTTCATCCGAGTCACACTAACCCTGTTAAAAAGAGACATCGGAATAAACTCAGATGGGAGCATGTTTCTCTCCAGGCTTCAAGGACCCACCTGATACCCATCCAGGATGAGGGACACTTCGGACGCACAGGAACTCTACCTCCACTGCCCACCTGCCAGCTTGATCAACAAGGAAGGAAGCAGGACCTTAGGAGGCTGCTGAGCCAGAGAGAGAGCGGGAAAGGCAGCAGGCCCGCAGATTCAGGCTACTTCCTATATAAACAGGGCCTAGGAACCAAAGTTGCCACATTTCAGCGAGAGCATCAAAGGCTTCTTCTGCCCTCATACTTGGGTAGAAAGACAGATGTTCACAGAAAAACCTGTTAAGTCAGGCTCCACACTCAATCCAAGAACCGGCAGAAACCAGATCGCAGCCCTGGTCTTGTCTATAGGGCGCAGACTAAGGCACCTCGCCCATTATATTATGCAACATATAAAGGAGCATCGAAACAAATCTATAAACCCGACGGGATGTCCAGAATAACTGCCGTTAGGGGCCCAGCCTGAGAAGCACGAGCCGCCCAAAGCACATCCATTTCGGAAACAAGGCCAGGCCCAGAGACATCATCCAAAACAACGGAACAGGCAACTCACCATTCACTGCTTTCAGGCTCCCAGCAATGCCTTCACCATGCTGCCTCTTCTGGGCATTCTTGAACTCCTTCAGAGACAAATAAAGGACTTTACGTACCACCCTTTCTTCTGACCATGGAATCCCATCACTGTCATCCTGCAGAAACAAGGAAGAATGCGGAGAGTGGAGTTACTTAAAGGAAAGCAAGCAAATGCTAATTAAGAGTCAGAATAAACTTTAAGAAAAAAACAAATCCCAAACAAGTACTGAGTGACTGAGACCAAGTTCTGGAGATCAGAACTACATCCTCTAGTGGAGGGAGGGCACTGGCCCTTCCTGGAGAGACCACAAGCAAAGAGCCACCCCCTCAGGCTGTAAAGGGACTGGAAGAGAGACACAAGCATCGCACTTCCTTTACATGCCCCACACCCAAATCCCGTCATTCACTGGTAATAGAGAAGTTTTATAATCCTGGCAAAGTTTAGGGGAAAAAAAAGAGTTATTGCAGTCACAACAGGAGGTGTAATGCATCACTGTACTGGAGTTCTTTAAAGCGAATATGCCAGAATGTAGGCACCTTACAAACACGAGCTACACCTGTTTGGAAATTTTACTGTTGTTGTTGCGGTTTGGTGCTACTTTCAAGGAACTTACAGTTCAGTCAGAAGAAATGAAACTGGATCTGTACTGGCCTTTTAAGGTGATGAATCACAAAAACGAGAGAGGGAGAGGGACCACTGCAGAAAAGGGCAATGGATCTTTGTGGACTAGAGAATGGGGTGGCAGGGGGGTGGGGGTATAATTTTTGAAAAAGAATACAAACGATAGGTCTTGAAGATCTCATTTGTAAGTGTGGCTCCCTTATGTCAAAATAAAGGTGAGGCGGGGGGCACACCAAAGAACCAGCAGCCCGCCCAGAGAGCACTCCAGCAATTCCAATAGTAAACACAGAAAGAAAGACTGCAGACCAGCAGGGATTGAGGCAGGACAAGAGCCAAGTCTGGGAAGACGGAGATGGTTGATACCGGTGCCCCGAATGAGTTAACTGTTTTAGGGAACCAGCAAGAGTTTTTGATTTTAAGGTTTAAAAAGTTGCTTCACACAGCTTGGGATACTCACAGGTTCTCTTCTGTGGATATCTGCCTACTGTTTGCTAATCTAAGAAGTTCTTACAGTCACACACCTACTTCAAGACTTAAGCATTTTATGAGTTCAATTTAGAGATGGAAGGATTATGGGCTTCTCAGTTATTTGGGGCCTTAAGAGAATAAGGAAAACATTAATACCCCAGTAAAGCAGGATTTTGGATATTCAGGTTCCTTTTGCTCAAACAGGAGGCCAAATACCCTAGAGTCAGGCTGGTGCTATCACACTCAACATCCAACAGAACTGGTTTTTACTCCCTGCCACTACCCGGCCAACTAAACCCTCCAGGGGCTGAGATAAGGGAAATAGATTATCCAAGGTCTTCTCCAGCTCACAAATTCCTAAACTCTGCATAAACACACACTACATCTTAGAAATCCAACCACACAGACTCTAAAGCCCTAAATAACTGAAGCGGTGCTCCTGTTAAGCTTCCAGGATTTCTTAGAATGACAGTGATTCTCCATCTTACATAACAAGGGGAAGAGAAGGCCTGGGAGAAAAGAGCTAGGATTTCCACCTAGCCCGGATGTCCTTCACTTCTGCAGACCTGCCAAGCCGAGGCTTCCGTCACCTCCAGAGGAAGAAGGCACATCCTGTCTCCCCAGTCGCTCTCCTAAGAGAGACAAGGCATGTACAGACCAGGGTGGTGGTCGAGTCCACACATGAAGGCTGAAAGCAGACTTGGCCTCCACCCTGCGGGAGGAACACACGTGACTTCTTAACCACCACTGGGTCCAAGTCACCAGAGACCTGCCAATCGCATGGCTGAAAACCAGGAAAATGAAGCGCTCTGACCAGACACCACCAGAGGAGCCCAAGGAACCAACCTGCATAAGAGGTAAATGATTCAGCTACACAACATATGAAAGGCCCGATGTATCACTCTTGGCAACAAGCAACTCCCCTCAGTGTGCGTGAAAATGCCTCGAGCATTTTGGTTTCAAGTGAATGATGATCTTAAACTCGGGAAGAGTTCATGCTCATTGGGCTGAATTCCACCTTTCAGGATCCAGGGAAGTCTGTCGGGCAGAATTCTCTTCACCACCCCCAGGTTCCTACCCTCAGCATTCAGGTCTCCACAACAAGCCAGGCTGTGATTATAAATGATTATTTCCTACATACACAGAGTTTATAAATTGTAAAGCCCCAAAATAGCTTTCAGTGTAAAATTCCTGTGATGATTTACTGCTTCCTGTTCAGACTGGTGCCTTCATTTTGACTCCAGGCCTCCACATGAGAGAATTATACTCCAACAGCTAATATCTAATTAAAACATAAACCATGTGAGAGGAAAACTCCTGCAAAGGAAGATGCATTTAAGGTTCACTTAGTTGACACCAGCAGCCCCATGACCCCTATAAAGTACTTTAAATACAGGAGAAGCAAATCCAGGACACAGAATATGGGGTTTCCAGTTCTAGACATTAAAAATCAAAACAGGGCTTCCCTGGTGGCGCAGTGGTTGAGAGTCCGCCTGCCGATGCAGGGGACACGGGTTCATGCCCCGGTCCACATGCCGCGGAGCGGCTGGGCCCGTGAGCCATGGCCGCTGAGCCTGCGCGTCCAGAGCCTGTGCTCCGCGACGGGAGAGGCCACAACAGTGAGAGGCCCACGTACCGGAAAAAAAATAATAATAATAATAATATCAAACAAAACAACACACACACACACACACACACACACACACACACACACGAGTTCTTTTCTAATCTAGAATGCTGGTCAAGGCTTCCCTCAGTGTTGCTGCAAGATGCAAACATAGCAGGTAAGAAGTCGACTCTGCTCTGTTTCCAAAAGCTCAGCAGGTAAGAATTCAGAGATTAGAAATCCAACTGCCGTTCACGGCTGCAGAGTCACGATGAATCACTACATTCTGCTTACACCCCTCCCTACTGGGAGGCTAGCAAGGTGGGCCTGCACCCAACCACGAGGCAGCACAGGGCTGAGCAACCTAAGCTGGGTGTCCTGGAAAGCCAGAAAGCAGGTACTTCAGAGGCCTAACGCTTACCCACCCTTATCATGGTTCTGAACGACCAAGCACTGAGCGCTCTAGAACACAATCCAGACACAACTGACTCCCTCACCAGAAGTCAAGCAACTCAGGTGAACCCCCCACTTCCCCCGGCCACCCCCCAGCCCAAGTGCTTCTATGACCTTTAAGTCCGGCCCTCTGTTATACTGCCCCCTTTTCAGTAGCTGTCTTATTTAGAAGTAATGTCTCCATGGAGTCAGGAAATCGTTTCTCCTGCTCAGCACCTGAAACATGCCTGACAGCGTGAGAGCTCAGGATTTCTGAAAACCGTACAGACTCAGCCTCACACCTCCCATGTACCATTACCCACACTTGGCCTGCCAGTGCCAACTTCCAGAATGGGTTAAGTGAGGTGCCTGAAATCACTCTAATTCCTGACTGAAATCCCCAAAAACACTCCCCACAGTGACTAATCCAACAGGGCCAGGCGACACCTCACATGCTCAGCAGTAAGCTTGTCAATGTCCCAACACAGGGGCCACACCACCCCTTCTGCCACCACCTAGAGCTCCCTGCAAAAAACAGTGCCCATCTCCAAGTCCACATGGCCTTACAGGGCCCAAATCCACGGTCCCTGTTGCAGTCCCTGACCCTCAGCTAAACAACAACCAATTCCTTCACAAAATACCCCTTCTGAGTTCTCCCTGTTCTTCTTCCCCAGGAACAAAGTAGCCAAGCATTCAGTCCATTCTACTTTACTGGTCAGCTTAATAAAGGCAGACACAGGAGGAGGTATAGCCACTGATATGGAGTCTAGCAGCCTCATTCTGATGCAAATTCAGCTGCCCAGAGTGTGTGTCTATTCTTGTGAACTGCATTATTATTATTATTATTATTATTTTTTTTTTTTTTTTTTTTGCGGTACGCAGGCCTCTCCCGTTGCGGAGCACAGGCTCCGGACCCGCAGGCTCAGCGGCCATGGCTCACGGGCCCAGCCGCTCCACGGCATGTGGAATCTTCCCGGACCGGGGCATGAACCCACGTCCCCTGCATAGGCAGGCGGACTCTCAACCACCGTACCACCAGGGAAGCCCCCTGAACTGCATTGTTGATTTAAAAACAGCTCTTGTCATTTGGAGTTTCCATAAGACCTCTAGGTTAATAGACCATCTAAACCTTGAGAAGAACAATCAGGCTCCCGATGACACACCACCTTTCCTCATTCCCCCAATCTCTTACTTCTTTCTCCCCAAGACCAAAAAATGCTTTGCAAACACTGAAATAAATAAAAATAATTGGGTCTGCTGGCAGTAGCGGGGGAAAAGAAAAATCATCACATAGATCTAGATTCACTTCGCTATTGACTGCGAAAAATCACTTTCTTTGGCAAATGGAAGACTGAGTAATAAGACCTTTAAAAGTGAAAGTGACAGGGTTTTCTTTTCATTTGTAAAATGTCTACCATTCTTTGAAATAACTTTGAAAATGGCAACAGGTCAGGAATGCAACTAGAATGTTTATGGTCATACATAATCTTTTTATTAAAAGGAAAAATAACAGCATAACCTCATGCTGCCCCAAGTTTTATAACAGACATGCAAGAAAAAGGGGCACAGAAAGTAAGCACATGAAGACACTACACACCTTGCAGCAAACAGCACCATCTAACAATTCTCCAAAGCCCACAGTCCAGGTTAGAGATATAACAGCCTTGTACATCCTTCCATACCGTTGCAACTCCAAGTGAGCTCCAAAGACCACCAGTGCCTTAACCGCTGGGCATCTTGTTAGAGATGCAGGCTCATTTTAAGATCCTCTGGTGATTCCCATGCACATTAAAGTTTCAGAAGCTCTGCTGTACACACTAGTTCCCCATCCTGCCCATTTCATGTCACTTTCTAACCTCCATCACGATACAGGCAAAGGTAAAGAAAGATGAGATGAAACCGCAAGATGAATACTTCTAACATCCAACTGTTGCCATTTCTACTGTCAGAATATACAAGTCTATATTAACATATTCTGAGAACTCTTCCCTTTGACTTCTGTTCACTGAACTAAAACAAGTGACCAAATAGCAAAAGCGAACTCAACAAAAAAGGTAAGACAAGTAGTGGATAGTTCCTTGAATCATTCTTATGTGACATGATGTCTCAAACCCTCATTCTCTGATTACCCAATTTTGAATGACTTCCCTTTAAAAAGGTGATATCCAGAATTAAACACACATTCCAACATGTGAATAAAATTCTAGAACAACAGGACCAACACATGCAATAAGATCATTTCTATTTCCGTGCACAATCCAAAAGCTGGGGTACATTTTAGTAGCCACATTACACAGCAGGACCTCATTAAGCTTGCAGTTAACTATACCCTCCAAGGTGATTTTACTGGGGGGCGGGGGGGTTCTTCCCCCCCACACTACAATGCAACAAAACCCAAAGGCAGGCTCCAATCCAACAAAAAAATCACAGCTCCCAGTTGTAGAATTCTTTTTCTGTGATGTTCTCCTGACCTCTAAGGTAAAAAAACAAAAACAAAAACCAACACAACAGGCCACGGAGGGTCATGTGTCAATGAGACCATAAACCAAGTTGTCCTCCTTACCCAGGTTTACTGGACAAGACAGAAAAGAAGGTACGGGATCTGCTGGGTGCAGGTTGCTGTGTCTTCCCCCCACACACCGTCATGGAGAAGGGCTGGGTTTGTGGACATGGGCGTGGCATGCATGACTGTTTTCAATGTGCTTGAGTGCCCAGCCCAACCTCCACTGACGGCATAAATTCAAATCAACGTTAGTTTAAATAAAGCCCAAAAAGGATCTTAATATAAATAAATTTGCTGACCATTCGAACTGTCCCTCCATGGCCCACACTTCAAAACACTGGGTTATTGATTTAACATGCTCTAACTACACCAAGAGTTCTTCTAATTGACTGTGTCAAAACTGATCAGGTCAGGGATACAGTAAAGCCATGCCCTCCATTCAGCCACAGGCCTGGGCCAAGCCTTCAAGGGCTTCTGCTCTCCAGTGCTGGCCAGCTTTTCACCAAGCTGGGCTTCCAATCCTCTTCTGAGCGCTTAGATGCTTTAGTGCAAGGAAACAGGGACGTCCAGGTCAGTCAAGTTTACAAAACAGGTGCCAGGCAGAGGACAATACCCCTGCAGTCATAAGGGAAGTATATAAAAAGTGATAATGATTGCAGTCATCCCTTGTTATCCACAGGGGATTGGCTCCAGGACCACGCACAGATACCAAAATGCCAGGATGCTCAAGTCTGTTATATAAAATGGTTATGTCTGCATATAACCTACCTACATCCACATCCTTCCTACTGTCCACTTTAAATCAGCTCTAGATTACTTGTAATACCTAATACAATGTAAATGCTATTTACATTTTTACTGGCGGGGCAAATATTTACATATTTGCTGGTGGAGCAAAGTCAAGTTTTGCTTCTTGTATCTTTCTGGAAGATTTTTCCTGAATGTTTCCAATCCGCCATTGGTTGAATCCAGGAATGCGGAACCCAGGGATGTGGAGTGCCAACTGTATGACAATGGCAAACGTCTCCTGGGTGCTCGCTGTATACCAGACGCTGGGCTCAGCACTTGCTTGCACAGTTAATGCTCGTGATTCTCTGCTCGGCCTCCCCTTCGGACAAGGGCCACACCATGCTTTCTCCCTTTAGTTTAAAAGGGATGGGAGGGCTTCCCTGGTGGCGCAGTGGTTGAGAATCTGCCTGCTAATGCAGGGGACACGGGTTCGAGCCCTGGCCTGGGAGGATCCCACATGCCGCGGAGCAACTGGGCCCGTGAGCCACAACTACGGAGCCTGTGCTCTGCAACAAAGAGAGGCCGCGATAGTGAGAGGCCCGCACACCGCAATGAAGAGTGGCCCCCGCTTGCCACAACTAGAGAAAGCCCTTGCACAGAAACGAAGACCCAACACAGCAAAAATAAATTAAATTAAATTAATAAACTCCTACCCCCAACATCTTCTTTAAAAAAGGGGGGGGATGGGAAAGGAAGGAATCACGAAACTCGTGGTTATCATTCAGAGGTGAGTTTCAGGGTCTTGCCCAAAGGCGCCGCGGCTGGAGAGAAGCAGGAGCGGCTCAAGAACCCGCTAGCAGTCCAGCGGTCCGCTATGGGGCAGGTGCCAGATCAGGAAGCGAAATTCTAAACTCAGAAATTTGTTACTAAAGAGAAAACATCAAAAGGGCAACTCACATTGGCTCGTAAACGAAAGCACCATTAAAATGACTAATTTCAAAGGGTGAATATAAATGTTATATGCAAAACAAACAACTCGTACATCCGCTAGAGCTGGAAACTACTAAGAGGAGAAGGCAGAGGAGGGGAAAGGAAGGAGGGAGGGAGTTCCTCTCAGTGGCCTTTACAACTGGCTTCTATAACTGACAGAATATCAATTCTATGGGCATCTCTCAAAGCATCCTTATGCAATTTCTCTATGGCTCCATTTTTTTTATGGTTTCAAATTCAGGCCATCTTGACTCAAGAGAGGGAAAACAATGATGAAAAAGCACAGGTTCTAGGGAAGCCCATTTCTGATCAAATTAAAAAAAAACATTTTCTAACAATGACAACTATTTTAAAAATGAAATGGGTCCCCCCCCATGGAAGATAGTGAATTTCCCACTACTTGCGAGCAAACTGCATAAGAGTCTCATCCATCACAGGTAGAGTGACCAGTAACTTATCATCGCGGCCAAGGGCACTGTTAATAATGATGCTGGGACAACTGGTAGAAAACTGGGACGTAGGTCAACCAGGGACTAGGTCCCTTCCAGCAGATTTGAATCCATTATAAAAAAAAAAAAGGTCTTCACTACCACACAGATCATTTTTAACAACATCACCACATAAAATAATGCCAACATCCAAGACATAGCAGGATAAAAGTGTGACACACACCTGCGTTTTTAAGTTGAAATCCAGAACCTCCCACCAATGTTTTAAATTTCAACCTGCGGGGGGTTGGGGGTGGGTGTGGTAACTACGCACGGGACAGACGCAGAAGCCACCACGTTCCACAGAAAACACTCCTGCTTCCACAGGGAGGGAGCACAGCACGTCAAATGCCCTTCACAGCCTCCGGTAAGTAAACCAAGCAGATGGGGCTGTGCAGGTTGGGAGAGAAGAGAACATTCAGGTTCACAGGCAGGAAGACCTTCTCCTAACATGAAACCCCTTATTAAAACTTATACAGGGCTTCCCTGGTGGCGCAGTGGTTGGGAATCCGCCTGCCAATTCGACAGAACACAGGTACGAGTCATGGTCTGGGAAGATCCCACGTGCCCTGGAGCAACTAGGCCCGCGCATCACAACTACCGAGCCTGAGCTCTGGAGCCTGTGAGCCACAGCTGCTGAGCCCGCGTGCTACAACTGCTGAAGCCCGCAGGCCTAGAGCCCGTGCTCCGCAACGCGAGAGGCCCGCGCACTGCAACGAGGGGTGGCCCCGCTCGCCGCAACTAGAGAAAGCCTGCACGCAGCAACGAAGACCCAATGCAGCCATAAATAAATAAATTTTAAAAACTTATTTAAAAAAAAAAACTTATACAAGTGCTAAGACAAACAATTATGTGTTTAGATTACAGGAGCTACTGGATGAGTTACTAATACCACAATATGCATATATCCCACTTCTGTCAAGGCTCTGGAAATGGAGAGATTTGTGACTTTCCACTTCCTTTTCTTAAAAAAGTGAAGTGTGATGTCCAATTCCAATGCTCAATTCCACCCTGGGTTGGATTAACAGAAAATGCCAAATGGCAAGGCGGGGTATGGGGTGGGGAATTGATGGCTGCAAAGAGATGACCAGTAAGAAAAGCAAATTTAAAAGACTTGCTCCAGGAGGGAGTTGGGGAGAAGGAAGTCATAGCCCTTTCCTCCTTCCAGGGAAAAACGTCTGGAAAACTCTACATGAATGCCTTTTATTTTCCAGAGCACAAGTTTTGCATATACCTGCTATTAAATCATCCTACTTAAGGCAATTTGTTGCTGTCTGAACTATCAGCCTCTTCCATCAACAGTTTGAGAGAACAACGAAAGCAACGGAAATAATAATAATAGTAATTTGTTGGGGATGTTGATTCTTGGCACAGACTCCATATAAACGGGGATTTACAGAGCTAGAGAGAGAGGGAGAATACTGAAGGATAAAGTGAGAGGGAGGTACAACTTAGGCTAAAACTACTGTTTCTTCCCCTTCTAACAAAATATTTTCTCCATTGGAAATCAACTCAATTTCTCAAATCGACTTGATGCTAATCCATTTTTTTTAATTCCATAAAATGGTTCACCTGTCAATACTAAAACATCAAAGAGAAATCGGGGAATATTCACACCTAGAAATTAGATAAGTGGCCAGGAAGCCACTGACTTACTGAACTTGTGAATGACGTTCCTTTGCCTTGGTTTTAAATTAAAAGCACTTCAAGCAGCAAATTTCCTCCGACAGACGTGCTTCCCAGGATAAAGCAAACGGTCTGAAAATGCTTATGCAAGGAGAGTTTTACTTCTTCCAAACTCCCATTAAATAATGTGTACTTATCTTTGATTACCGCCTATTTAAAAAAAAAAAAAGCTACAGCTGAAATTGGATTAAGAACTTCTGCTGAAAACGGTTTATTGCATAACACAACTCTGACAGCCTGAATCTCCGGCCACCAACTGAGCCTTTATAAAAATCTGCTGGGCAGCTGCCAAGTCAGCCCTTTTGCCTCTGAGCGTGTCCAACACCGCCGTTGTCAAGGCAGCAGCAGCACGGGCTGCGCCGGCGCACGTTCACCGTTAAACAGTGCAGTCAGGGACCAGCAGTGAGGGCCATGCAACACAGCACTCAACCCCCTGCAATTCTTGGTCTGACAGGTTGTTGTTTCAACATAATCAAAAAGGACTCAAGATCTACAGCAGCATTATCTCCAAGAATCCAGCAGAAAACGGACTGGCAATCTACCTTCAGAATGAGGGCGAAATTAAGTCAAATTACAATACTTGACCGATATCTTAGAAAAAGAAATCAGAATGAGGGACAATCCAGTATCAGCAATGCCAACGTGTGACTCCAAAATGGCCTCATTTGGGAATAAATTATTAATAACAAGTAGGTTCCCAAAAGAATTGACTGATTTGGATCTTTTAATCACTACAGCCTTTTCAAGTTAATAAGAATACCCCCCCAAATCCCCCAAATGGCATATTCTAAGCTGAACTATCCAATACAGTAGTCTTCAGCCACAAAAAATTAAGTTCCTTAAGTTGTAGTGGACACATTTCAAGAACTCAACAGCCATGTGTGTCCCAAAATGGACAGGTCAGCTAAAGAATGTTTCCATCATCACTGTAGTAGAGCAACGCTTATAATTCATTGGACGGGGTTTCAATAGACTGTATTCCTTGCTCGTGCATTTCATTACGTCCCTGAGACTCTTCAAAACATGTACCTTTATGTTCTACTCAGGAACAGGAGAATTCTGGAATATGAGACACTACCTTGCACAAGAAAGCCAGAGTCTAAAGTAGGTAAGAACAGATATCCACCCATACAACTCTCAGGAAAGTGGTTCCAATTTGCTCTGCTACGTGTCGCCTTTCAGATTTGCAGGGAATATACATGAAATTCAAAGGATGAAGTCTAAAATTCTTGTTCTACGGGGAAGCCCTGAAGATGCACACTGCTTTAACATGCCTTCAAATCATTTTCTAAGGAATTCTCCTACAAACTTCATCCTCTGGATTAAGAACAGACAAAAGCCAGCACCCCACCCACCAGCCTCTCAGGACCAATAGGGTGACGCCTCCTGCCAGGGCCAGTCAAGGTTATCAGCCTGTGAGCTGTGGCGAAGGGTCAGGGCAAGTTTTACACTCCTATTTCTTCCTCCAGGCCCTGGGACACTGCTGGGCCACTTTAGGGGCTCTGTCAATACCTGACGGACTTGCTGGCTTTTCTGGCTCACCAAGGACCTCCATCCTGGAAATAAGCATATAAGTGTCCATACATTCGCAGGAGACTGGTTGGTCATGCTACATTGTAAAACCATTAAGGGCTTGGGGGGGCCATTTGATGAAAAACTTCAAGTTATAGTAAAGTACACAAATAAACTTTGTCCTTGAATTTAACATAAATTGACAACGCATCACGTTTGTCCTTTCCCACTTTTTCTCAGATCCTCCAGCGGTCCCCAGAGTTAAGGACCACCCTGGGATTGGTTTGCACCCTGTCATTACAGGCATGGGTCTCCAGAAATCATTTTAATGCCTGTCACCCCTCCAAACAGTGCTTCCCACTAACAGAAAATGCAGGCCACTGTGTAGCAGGCCACATACCACTCGTTTCTCATGCATTCTGTCCTCTACATTTTACAACTAACCAGTGGAGCAGCATCACACAAACATCTCCAAATCATGCACATAAGGTTATGAGGTTAAGACAGACAGCATCCTGACTAGCCTGTGTGACTCCAGAGGACCTGCCGTGTGGTCTTTTTCATCTTCGTGTTCCCAACTAGATGAGTCTAGTATTCAGCAGGCATTCAAAAATACTTCACTAGAATAAACACATATTAACAGGGGTAAGAGAGACCTGGAACAGGGGTAAGAGAGACCTGGATTCCAGTTCTGGAATTCTCTATTGACTGATGTACAAACAAATGACCAAGGGAGTGGCTCTCAACTTGAGCGTTTGTGAGCAACAACTCCGGAGCTTAATAAAGCACACACTGGGGCTTCCACCCACGGAGCTCTCCCAGGTGATGTCGATGCTGCTGGTCAGGGAACACACTTTGAGAACCGCAAGTGTACACAGCCTTGCAAGGGACCTGACTCCCACCTCGCCTTTGCATGAAAACTGTTCTCACTGCCATGAAACACATTATAATTGCCAAATCGAATGCAATTTATTGGTAATCCGACTCTCCCCCAGTTTTCCTATTTCCCCTCCCCCACTACCTTCAACTCTGATTCCTCTGCCCTTCCCAATCTCTGATTATGATCTAAACAATAATTGCAATGTGTTACTTTCTAGAACCATCAATCCAAGGGGCTCTTTCCCTACTCAAAAGCTCTGTATAGCTCCCCAATGGCTACTACAGGGGGAATTTCCAAATTTCTTAGCATGCCCTACAAAATTATCATTAACCCAACTTACCATAGAGGTTTTAAGTCCTTCCCCCTCTAGAGCTCCCAACACCACTACCCCCAGACAAGGGGTGAGCACCTCAAGTAGAAAAAAATAGCTCTCATCCTTGCATCCCCATCTCAAAACAGATTATCAGGAAACAGGAGTACTGGTGTATTAACTAAATATTGATCATGACTTCAACAATAATTCAACAGTAAATAAAGAACAGACTTTCTAGGGACTTCCCTGGTGGTGGTGCAGTGGTTAAGAATCTGCCTGCCAATGCAGGGGACACGGGATCGAGCCCTGGTCGGGGAAGATCCCACATGCTGCAGAGCAACTAAGACCATGCGCCACAACTACTGAGCCTGCGTGCCACAACTGCTGAAGCCCACGAACCTAGAGCCAATATTCCGCAACAAGAGAAACTACCACGATGAGAAGCCCGCGCACCACAACAAAGAGTAGCCCCCACTCGCTGCAACTACAGAAAGCCCACGCACAGCAACCAAGACCCAATACAGCCATACATACATACATACATACATATATACATACATACATACACAGGAAAAAAACAGATTTTCTAAATACACAAAGATAAAAGTCCAACCTCAAATCTCTTTCACATCAATACTTTAGTACCAAGAAATATATAAACAGTCAATTAGGCTCAATTTAGCAAGTATGTCTGTTTCAGTATTTTCCCACAGCTTTCAGTTTTTATAATGTATAGAATGCATGATCTCTGTGACCAGGACACTTAGTACAAGGTATCAATTTTATTCAAACTGAGATATTTCCTACCAGTTAAGCCAGTTCCTAGTCCAATGACAAGGTTTAACCATATTACTATTTCACAATGGTTTGCGAAGATCACAATTATTTCTGCCACCTAAACAAAACTGGAAACCTTTGCTGGCTCCTGTGTCCAAGCCAGTTGCCAGTTCTAGCATTGCTTCTTTCGTGCAAAATGAGATTTCCTGCCGTTTTTTCAGCTCCATAAAACAGCCTGATAGACCAGTGAATGATTCAATGAAAAGATTTACGCTTACCTATAGATGGACAAAGCTCCTCCAAAGTCATGAGGGCTGACCCCCCAAAAGGGGACATGGCATATGTGCAGTCTCATTTTCAAGCAAAGCTGTTAGGGAAAGCAAATATGGCCTTCTAGAAGCAACGTCATGGTCCTTCCTATGCTGACATTTCACAGTGATAAGAGAAACAAAACTCATGTTGTGAGCACAGTGGATGTTAAGTAGAAGTTTACTATTTACACTTCAGGTAACATGTGTGAAAGAATAAAGCAGAAGTGGGGAGATGACAATTTTACTCTAAATGGGAAACCATGGGAGAGTTCTGAGCAAAGAAGTAACAGAATTTGTTTTACATTTGTAAAAATTTGCACAGGCTGCTGGGTTAAGAATAAACCAGCTTAGGGGGTGATGAAGGAAGGTTGTGACAACTGCCTACACAAGAAGTGAGAACCCAGGAGGCAGCGAAAGGCTGTGAGGACTGGTTACATTCTGGAAACACTCAGAAGGCAAGAAAAACTGGGTGCTGATGATCTATGTGACCAGGACCCTTAATACAAGTACCCGTGAGAAAAGAAGAGTGAAAGATCAACCCCCAAATTTTTCATCTCAGGACATTTCCTTTCCTTTCTGGAGGAAAAAAGGGCACTTCTGAAAAGAGTGCTCTGAAGCAGAGAGAAGGGAGACAGGAACCAGGAGTTTAGTGTTTAGACATGCTGAGTTGGAGCTGTCCCTAGAGGAGAGGTCAAAGTTCAGGCCACGTGTCAAAGCTGGAGATCTGAAAATAGCTGGTGGTTCAACATCAAACCTAGGCTCTAACCTTAGGTACTTTATCGAAGGGCAGAAAAACATAGTTCACCTCTTCATTGAAAGTTAAGGGTGAAGTCAGGTAAAGGCTGGCTGACCCAGACGAGTCATTTTATGGCTAAAAGGGTTTTCAGAGACTTAGGGAAAAGGATGCTTTCAAATAAAGAGTGAATGAAGGCAGAGGAGTGAACATGGAAGGAAGAAAAGGAATGTTTCACATGCTCCAGAGGCATTCTAGAAACATCTACATTGGATGCAGCCCTAAATTAAGTTCAAAAATATGGCCGAGGAGACCTTAGAAATCCATTGCTCAGCTCAGGCCATACTGTAGCCCAACGGCTGCAGCTGGTAAGAAAGTTCTATGTAGCCACGTGAAGTCATAAATCACTCACACACAAATCCAGGCACCCCTTCTTATATTTAGCTTCACGTGCAAATGAGGAAAATGATGACATCCACCCCTAGGCAGACAGAGGCAGGCCTGAGGCCCAAAACCTGCTCACAGGATACCCTGGTAACCAAAACCTGCTCACAGGATACCCTGTACAGCAACAGAGACTATGCAGACAAGTTTTCAAACGGACACAAACCAGAAAGACTTGCACAGGGCTGAAGACAAACTACAACCTGTTTTCTCTCAAGTGAATCGCGCAAGGATCCAGAGCAGCTCCTTTTGGACGCCCTAAGACTTGGTGGAAGAATACAGAAAATAATTCCCTCTAAGTGGTCAACTCTTATTTTCTATCATACCCACCCATGAGTCACATCCCACTGCCATACCCATGTTGCACTTTCTCTTAGAATTTCTATTTTCTCTCCTGAAAACGCACTGAACAGGGGTTCCCAGAAACCCACTTTCCCATCGTCCTAGCCAGTCCTCCACCTCCACTGCTGGTGACTAGTGTTCCAGTCTGCGCAGCACAGGAGCTTGGCTGCCCTGGAAATCCCCTGGGGAGCTTTACGGAGGACAGACCTCACCACCATCCTCTGACTCAATGGTCCAGGGTAGGGCCTGCACCCAGAGATTTTGGTGAACTCACAACTCAGTCCCGGCACCACCCATCCATCGCCACTCCCACCTTTGATGGAATCACAGTCGCACTGCATCAAAATCATCCATGTCCTGACAACTCCCTAACAGCAAGCCTGGTACACATTAGGAGCTTAGTAAACAACTGTTGAGGAAATGAAGCTTAAAAGAAAAGAAAGAGGGCTTTCCCTGGTGGCGCAGTGGTTGAGAGTCCGCCTGCTGATGCAGGGGACACGGGTTCGTGCCCCGGTCTGGGAGGATCCCACATGCCGCGGAGCGGCTGGGCCCGTGAGCCATGGCCACTGAGCCTGCGCGTCCGGAGCCTGTGCTCCGCAACGGGAGAGGCCACAGCAGTGAGAGGCCCGCGTACCGCAAAAAAAAAAAAAGAAAAGAAAAGAAAAGAAGGAAAGGACGTAACTAAGGAAACCAGGTAACTACTTAAACAGAGCACAGAGAATGTTTTAATACACTCTATTTTCTTGACATTAATCCTCTAAAAACTGAGAATTCAGTATTCTCTAAACTCGAGAAAAAGTTTTAGCTGATACTAAAGCTTTCCTTTCTCTGAAACACAAAATGAGCCCCTACTATCTTCAAGGGACAGAATCACACTGAATAAATTACTCAAAGCTTCCTTACCTCCAACTGAATGAGGAAAACCAACCCTGCATGTCTGTGAGTCAGAGCCAAGTTCTGAATTGCCAATAATACATACAAAAATACTATCTCAGTAATACTATCAGGAAACTAGGTTATGGTTGCTCATTGATTTAATTCTAACAGGAGGGAGAGACTGGAAAGGCAGATCATCTTTGACCCAATATCCCATCACTGGGAACTAAGAACTAAATTAAGGGGGAAAAAACCTTCAGATGTTCAATTTCTCCTTAACCCAAATCTCAGGCCGCTGCAGAATAACCCCAGCCCCTAAGTCACCTGTAGGACATGAAAGAAGCTTTCGTTCCTCTTCTTGTGCCGTCAGAACAAGGACTGTCGGGCTCTACTCTGAGATCTACTGCCCACGTTAACATATAATTCTATTTTTGCTTCCAGATAAGTGGGCCTCTAGAACACACTAGAGAGACACCAAGCTGCCTGCCTGCCGCCTTCTTGCTCCTAATATTCTCCAGTTACACAGCAGCTCTCAAAAAGACCTGTTCACCCCCACGCACAAGAGAAACAGATCTCACCCTTCCAACCCGACAGTAACGGACTGATTTTATCCTTAAAGTTGACGATGAAATGTTTAAAAGGAAAAACAGAAGATAGGAAAAAGGAAGGGATGGAGGAGAGGTTATCCTACACAAAACAATTCTCTCTTTTTTTATGGCCAGTTGGGGTTTGACAAACTTTTCAGACCATTTAACAAAAGCCCTGACCTCAAAGAAAACACTTTCCAATTTTAACATACGTGCCCACCCGAAGAAACCCAGCAAGCACTCCCCAAGGCCCAAAATAAAATGCACTCTAGTAATTACCATAAATAGAAAAGGAGATGGGCTTCCTGAGTGAGAGTACAGAGTACGAGAAAAACCACCAGAAACAAAAACATCATAAACAAAATTACATGGCCAGCAATAAACTGGGAGGAAAGGAGACTTGCTTCTCGGTGAGATGCAAAGAAACACATCTGGGAGATGCTCAAACAAGGGAAGTGGACACGTCCACAAGCCAGCAGAGGCTACAAGGGTGTAACCTGCTAACACAGCCCTTAAATACAAAGAGAATCTGGTGACAATTCATTTTCTGTAGGCAGTGCAAACTGAAAAGTTTCCAGAAAATCCAACAAACTATAACTCAAGAAAATATTTGAGAATGGATGTGTTTCTCATTACTCTCACTTATTCTTTCCCGTACATTTGGCATAAAATTTCCCAATCTATTCCAATGTCTTGGAATTTCTTAAAAATCACTAAACAGAATTGCTTAGAGAGATTCTCCCTTAAAAACAGCTTGAGAGCCCGAGTGCCTCTCAAACGCAGAAGGCATTTGTCCATCAGTCCAACCACACTAGCTCCCACTGTGATGAGGATGTGATCAGTTTGCAATGACGACTGAAGTTCACTGACATGTACTGTTTAAATCATATCCATAACGAGCCTGTGATTAAAGACAGGAAGCACAGAAAACACTAATAATGAATGACGAGCATAAAAATAAGTCCATGCACCTGCCTCATAATCCTCACCATTCTGTATACTGTACACATCTGATCAAGAATTGTTCTATTGTGAAACATGATATCTTCAGTACTGCAAAAATCCCATGCTATCTATACTTATGGTTGCACCCTTTGAGCTCAACCATATTCTAGGCAACCTTCTAAGAGATGCTGGTGAAACAATGCACTGATGGGGAAACAAATGGCTTGCCTGGGGTAGGAAAGGAAGAGGAGGCGGAGGGAGGGCCTGTCAGGGGCTCCAGCACCACTGTCCTAGGGGCACTGAGCAAAAAGGCTTAGAGCAACCAGCAGACTGAAGCCTTCACTCTCATCTTTACCTGTTCAAAGAAATCTCTGAAACATATTCACTTTAAAACGGTTAAGATGAGGAATTTTGTATTATGTGAATTTCACCTCAACAACCAAAACTTATACTATGATATTAAATTTGCTAATCTCAAAACAAATTCTACTTAAAATTAACTTTGAGATATTGACAATAATGAAATTATTAATACTGTATTCCCCTGTGAAAGTTCTAGAAATAATGTTACCAGCAAACCGGGTTTGAGTTTTAAAAGGCTTGTAAAATCATCCACTGATACGTGAAACAAATCCATAACCACTCTTTACCAAGTAAAAAGTTTAACAATTCCCAAATACAAAACATATCATTATATGGCACCCTAAGCAAACCAAAATATCAACTAAATTGATATTTATCATGTTCATTAGAAACTTCAAACAATGCATCATCACTGAAATTTTAAAAATCAATAGAATGTACAAGGAGACAATTCCTTCATAATTTATACACTTTCTGAGACCCATAAACTTCTTATCATAAGGGAAGGATGGGTTTGTGTGGGGTTTGCTCCCTCTATACCCAGAGCCTTGGTCTGACAAACATTAGTGACCAAGTATACAGAAAGGGACAGAACCAAGTATTGATATAATAATCTCAACATTCTTCCTGATTTTCAGTACTTTTTTCCTTTGCATCCTTGCTGTGGTCTGCAATGGTTTGAACCCACATCCCAAATAACTCTTCTGCACTTTTTTCCCCCCTGCAATTCTCTTCCTCTGGATCTTCCCTTATCACAATATTCATTTCTCAGTCAAATGTCACCTTCTCAAAGAAGGCTTCTCTGATCACCCTACCACACAATCTAAATAATTGATTTAACTTTCTTCAGAGCATTTATCACCCATAAAATTCTTATTTGATGCAAGCACATATTACATGGTTTCCTAATGAAATTACTGGCTGAAGTCCACCAGGAATGTGGCAAAAACTCGGAGACTGTATATGTAGCCTTCAATACACTCAACACTTGATTTTCTAGGGTGGTACACTTAATTATTTTCTCATCTTGAAAAATTAATGAGGGTCAAAGCGATAAGTTAATTCACATAAGCTAACAAAGTCAAGTCCACCCCTCTGTTAATGAGGACAAAGAAACGAGGATAACACCCTGCCTGCTTTCCTACTGCTGCTGCTAACCATTACCACAAATTAGTGTCTTAAAACACAAATTTATTCTCTTACAGTTGTGGAGGTCAGAAGGTCAAAATCAGTTTTGCCGGGTTAAAGGGGAGGTACTTGGCTGGTTTCTTCTGGAAGCTCTGAGGGGAAAATCCAATTCCTTGCCTTTTCAGGCTCCCTGGCTTGTGGTCCCTTCAGCCGTCTTCAAAGAGCCTCACTCCAACCTCTACATTCTGTTTTCACTCTCCTTTATCTCTCTCTGCCTCTGATGTTCCTACCTCTGTTGTGTAAGGACCTCTGTGATTACACTGGGCCCACCTGGACCATCTCCCCGTTGAAGACCCTTTCACCACATGAAGTAACAGGCTAGGACTTGAATATATTTTGGGGGCCATTATGCAGGCTCCCCTCTCTTAAGCTGTACATGAGGAGGCTGAAAGAAAATGAGTCCCCGGATTTTTTCCCATTTGTTTTTCTTTTAGTGTACATAAATATACAATCAGTGCCTCAAGTCTTGCCCTAATGAAGGAGGAACACCCAAGTGGGTCGACAATAATGGGTGGAACAACCATCTCCCAAAGTTCCCTAGAAACAGCAAAGTAAGTGAGTGTTTTGATTGAAAAGACTTTTTTTCTGTATTGAAATCACAGGGGTAGGGGAGTGGCAACCTGGTTGAAGGGTTTTACTATTGTTCTGATTCCTCAAAAAAGAGGAACACGGGACACACGTTAGGAACAGGATCATTTAACGTGATAGGGTCTTACCTTCTAAGCCTGCAAATGATTGCTAGGATTTCAACTGTTAATTGACCTTATCAAATGGCATTAGATTTGGGGCTGGAACTTTACTTTTTTTATTTTATTATTCAAAAAAGCCCTTCTTAGGGCTTCCCTGGTGGCGTGGTGGTTGAGAGTCCGCCTGCCGATGCAGGGGACACGGGTTCGTGCCCCGGTCCGGGAAGATCCCACATGCCGCGGAGCGGCTAGGCCCGTGAGCCATGGCCGCTGAGCCTGCGTGTCCGGAGCCTGTGCTCCACAACGGGAGAGGCCACAACAGTGAGAGGCCCGCGTACCACACACACACAAAAAAGTGTGTTATATCCATAAATGGAATTGTTCATCAATGAAAAGAAAGTACTGCTATATCTCAATAAAGTTGCCCTGTGCAAATAAATAACCTCTGCGGTGTTACACTGCATTTATTTGCAAAACCTGCGCTACTCTGCATATTTGCTGAGTGTTTACAGAGAACTTAGACTTCGAGTCACGTCAGCAGTGGAAAAAGCTAGAGTTGCATGCTACCCTTCTACCGCTCCGCCAGCTGGAGGCGCTCCATCCAATGTCTGTTCCCTGAAAGACAGGACCACCATCCCACTTAACAGATACTCAGACAACTTCATGCGTACAGCAGGTTAGGGGAGCAAAATGAGAGGACTAAGAAGGGGGAGGGAAGGAAACCCCAAGATGCAGCAGCTTCCTGTCTCCCAGACAAAGACCTCCCACACCACTCAGTGATCTATGACCACACAGGCAGGTGTGGGCCTCCTCGGGGCTGCTTCTTCAGGAGTCTCAGTCTGAGCCAGGACATTGACAGTGTGCGTGTGTTACTAGGAAACAACTCGCACACAGGGGCAAGGTGACATTAATGTTGGGGAAGCGGGGGAGAGGCATCTGAAGAGAGTTCCTTGTTAACCATCAGAGAGCTGTAGTTGTTCAAACCTGGAGCCTCACAGGGTCGAACGATCGCTCAGATTTAGAGCAGCCTTTAATGCTTTCTGTTACAAAGAGCTACACGTCAATAAATTAATTTGAGTGCAAGAAACAAACAGGATTTCAGGGAGGAGGAGAGCTGGCAAGATAAGCGAGCAGTAAAGACTGGGTTTATGGAAGGAAGACTCCTGCCTGTCTGTCCCGTGAGGGGCCAGCGGCCAGAGCGGAGTTCCTCTGCCACATCTGAGAGCACCGAGGGAGACTATTCACGGGAGGGGGAAAAAAGATAAAAAGAACAATCAACATAGACGTTAAATACCTCCTGGCCCCAAGATTCAGCACAGTGATTCTCCTTTTAAAAAAGCTTATCTACAGGAGTATCTGCTCCTTTTTACCAACCCTCCAGCCGAGGCCAGACGAGTCTGTAGAGAGTCTCCTGGGATGCCATGGGCAGAGGGGAGCCAGGAGCCGGGAGAGCCTGGAAGCAGCAGCCGGAGAGCGACCCAGGCTGCCTCTCTCCCCTGCCAAAGGAAGCCGCCGCCAAAACATCCCATTTAGAAGGCCGCACAAAAGTGTGTGTACAGAGGGACCACACAGCAGCTTTTCAGAAGGCTAGAAGAACTTACAAGTTTAACCCATAAAGTGGTCACTCCCTTTAAAAAAAAAAATCAGCAAATATGAAAGTAATGATCAATAGCAGGGGCCCCCAAAATAGCTGCTTCTCAGAGGCCACAGTCTAAGCAGGCTTCAGTGATACAAATGCACCACCTTCCTACTGAGAGAACACTACACACCTGCACCAAAATGTACACGTGAGGACCCCAGAGAGACCTAGAAGGCCTAAGTAACAGTCAGAAAGGCTTGTTTGGACTCCACCGAGAAAGGCAGGGATGAGAACCCAGACCTCCTGCTTCATGAGGCCAACGTCTTCTTCCCAGGACACCAGGACACCCTGCGCTGGCAAAAGGGCCGTCTCATCTGTGTGACCAGCGAACAGGACAATCAATCCCCACCACCCACGGCAGCCATCCGTGCTGGCACAACAGCTCCACCAGCTTTGCCCCTAACTCCCCACCGTCACCTGTCAAGTATCGGCTGAAGATGTCTCTCTTCACCTCAGAAAAGTTTTCTTCGAACTCAGAGTGTCAGCATGTGGTTCTCCTATTAGAACCACACACCTGCTCAGAGATTCTAACCACTGCTTGACTCCCCGACTACACGGGAACCCCGCGAGGTGAGCTCAGGTCTCCTCATCGTGAGCCGTGTTCATGTTTAGTGGCATCCTCTTCCTTCACCAAAAAGTAAAAAATTCCCCGTTACGTTCTACACCACTAGGACGGAACACACTATGGCACAATCCGTTAATCACGCCTCAAGATACCAGATTTTTTGCCCTGAATTTTAAGTCCGGTTGTTCCTCCTGCCTTCAGATGCCCTAGAACAGGCGATCCTTGTGGACCTAAAAGAACTTCATCCACTGGGGGGGAGCCACCTTTCTTTTTTTAGGTGCCATAAATTTTGGCCACGACAAATATTTCTATCACTGATATCAAATTTACAGCCTGCTGCTTCATTTCTGTGCCTTTGTTTATTCAAAATAACTTAACGATATGATCCGCCATTGAAACCAAGTCTTTCCGAATCTTGTTTAGATAGGAGTTAATTCTAACATGTAAAGACCCAACAGTGCCTATAACTTCACTGAAGTTCTGGTTATAAGATAAAGCACCATGACCAAATCTGCTTATGCTCTGGCTCTGGAAACTATGTCACAGATGCCATCTGGTTATTTCTTGTTTTAAACATTTTAAACTATGAAAACCAAATACATTTTTGAATCAAAGAAAAATGATAATTACTGAGTAACACCAAAATCACCCCCAATAGCTACATGGTCTCCATGTTTACAGTGGAGGAGTATCTGCCAGGCAGACACTTCATTCAATACAGATTTTGATAAAAGTCTCCAGATAGAGAGAGAAAGTAAGGGAGCTGGAAGCAGGAAGACGTGCTGCCTGCCTTCTTCACGGATACAGCAAACCAGCGTGGTCACACCAGGTGCCTGGTTACTTCCCAGCACAAAAGAACAGAAAAGCGACCCTACAGAGTGGCCTCCCACCCAGCAGACCTTGCTGATGGCGATTCTGCGATCCCTTGGGTGTCTGCCTCTGTTCATGCCCAGAGTTGATCCAGCTCCCCAAATTCGGGTCCTGAGTTGTCAGAACAGATGCTGTGCATCCACAGAGCTGCATGAATAATCCAGAAGACTTAAGCAACGTTTAGTTCTCAGATACAGAGGGCCCAGTTACCACCTCTGAACCCATCTCTACAACTTTCACCATCTACTGGGTGATAAAACTACGAATGGCCAGATGTGACATCTGTGACCAAAGAATCCAGGGTCAAGCTGTCAGAAGAAACGCCTACATGGCTTGTGCCTTGTCTCCAAAACACAACAGTCCAGGATTTTAGCTAGAAACGATGCTGCACGCGTTAAGCTGAAGGCTAGAATAAGAAACTGCTGGTTTTGATCCACCAGATCTTCAACTCTCCCTCAGTCTCACTGATAACAAACAAAACTGCAGCCTGAGGAGGGGGAGTGGGGGACTTCATGGTATCCCTTCCTTTTTTTCTTCAGTGTTTCCTCGGGAGCTCCTGGCGAGCCAAATCCCATCGATGACCTTTTGCCAAAACTGCAACTATCAAGCTGCCCGTGCCAAAGCCCAATCCCACTTCTAAAACCGTGCTCTTTAATTTGTCCTCTACCTCCAGACTGAAAAACCCTGTAAATAGAAATGGGAATTTTCCAACCTGGAAATACTTCAGACTGAAAACTCTCTGCTCATTCTCTCTGGATAACCCCGTGAGGCCCACTTCACTCACAGGTGCCTAACTAGGGCACATGATGCGGTTGTGGCTATGGAGAGAGACACTAAAACTCACCCACAGAACTCCACTCACAGATGGAGCATTTTTACTTTTTGCTCAGTATCTTCCATCACCCACAGGAAATAACCATATCTTGGATTAGAGAATAAAAGCTAAAATAACAACTAGGTCCTTCAGAACTAACCAGTACTAATCTACCAAGTCACCCACAGGTGACCTCCTGGATGGGATTTTGTTTTTTTGTGTTTTTTAAAGAAAATGATAAGCAGAGCAACCTAAACTGCAAGGTCAAAGGGGGAGTTCACAGTACAAGATGGTCTAAGAGATCTCACGGAAATGCTTTCCGTCCCTAGTGCAAAGACTACCAAAGTGAAAAAACCTTTTCAACTGTGTCCCTGGAGCTCTTTTCATCTCCTCAATTAAGTCTTCGACTTCCATCCCATACGGTTCAGATGGTAGACTATGACCTGCCTCTTTCACTGAAATAAATTAAATATTTTTGTCCGATTAATTAGCTTAACTCTCCTCACCCACCCACCCACCCACCCAAAGAGGCAGTAAATAGTAAATGCTAAGTGTTGGCAGCTATGTGTGCTCTTGTGGGCTCCTCCTGGTACGGCTGCTTCTCATCTAGCTGTACGTTGTCACTGTCTGCAAAGGCTTGGCTGTGGGCGTTTTACCCTCTAATGGTTTCGATGAAGAATAAAGGATACCTTGGAGTTTGACATTTTTATACTTGGGAAGAAAGCAAGAGCAATTCTCTCTAACCTTTCAAGTATAACTAAAAAGGAAAAGAAAATCCACTAGTTAACATCTGGAACAAAATATTAAATCAAATTAAAACTTTAAACCATTTCTGTGAGCTTATGGAAAGTTTGAACCAGTCAGTGGAAGTTTCCAAAACACATTTTAGAAAATACTGACTAGTCTCCCCCATGCACACACAGTCATCTGCTACAGTGAAAACTCCGAGAGAAAACAGCATCCTGAATAGGCATAATAAAATTCCCTTGTCCTGTAAAATGGATTAAGACGCTGCCACCAACATATACAAAGTGTAAGTTTTAAAACCCCAACAGAATTATACCTTTTAAAAAGAGATTGGTGTAATTGGAGAATGTCTCATTCTCCGTCCCATTTTCATTCACATCCTCACGGTGTATCTACATAATGAGAACTGAAACACTTCTCAAAAATGCAGCCACGTAAATAATCAGGGAAGGTAAAATGGATTCTGAAGGCTTAAAAGGTTAAACGACTTAGAAGAACGCTTCCTTGCTTAAATAACCATTTCTCTCAGGAGAAGCACGCAGCTCTCTTCTCCCTTTCTCTCCACCTCCCCCAACACACATTTTCCTGAAATCTTACATTAAATCAACACACTCAAATCCTGAGTGCCAAATCCTTAAATAGAGTAGCTACTGAATGTTTAGTTGCATAACATGTGTCCAAGTGTACTCAGATTACTTAATCACCTAATCGCTCGGGTTACAAATACAGCTTTAGGAAATCCTTCTACCTGGCTTTTTTCAGCTATAAAATAGTTCAGTTACATAAACTTGACAACTATATTTAAAATCTATTTGGAATTACAAACATCTGAATGCTTGTGTCCAGTGGACCATATTCAGGACAAATGACATCAAGCAGGGCTTGTGGAGGTAGCCAAGAAGGCTTCTTTAGGCGATGACTCGACATCCCCCTCCCAGATAAAGGAAGGGAAATTCTTTTCTTAGAGTTATGTACACAGGTGCATCAACCAAATGCAGAAGAGCAGAAAGGAAGATGGGAAAAAGCCACACCAAAGCCAACTATCCTGCCCTACAAACCAGAAAACCATCAGCACTTTAATTGAAACCAGAATCTGGGAAAGCCGAGAAAACTTAAAAGGGGTGCAAACAGTTATAATAAGAGGAGGAGACTCATGGATTTAATTACTTCCACTACACATGAGAATTAAGAATAAATGGTGGAAAACCACAAGACAGCAGACAGTGAAGAAAAAAAAGTTCAATGTTGATTGCCATTGGTGTTAACAGGAGTTTCTAACACCTGCTATAAACTACTGTGCAATAAAAAATCAATTACTCTCCAAGAGAATAAATGAATACATTAATGTTGAGCCAGGATCTCTGGGAAGTGCATTTAAACTCCTTTAAAACACCAAAGTAACATTCACCAAATAGATGCTTCAATGCACATTTAATAGGATGGAAAGACCGTGACCCTCTTCAAAGATTCCAGTCTACATACGACAAAAAACACAGAATGTAGTATTACCAAACAGGAAATTCACTTCATAAGAATTCACTATTTCAAATACAAATAGTTGAATAACAACAACAAAAACAATAAACATTTACTGAATACATGTACGACCACAACCATGTCTCAGAACCACGCCATGAAGGAAAGGCTAACGTGACCCAGACCGCACACTGAGTTAAGAGGCAGGGGAGGACACAGATTCTCCCCCAAAGCAACCAAGCAAAGTGAGCCTCCCCGAGTCACGATGGGACCCAAACAGAACACAGCAACTCAAGAGCTGTATTAAACCAGACCCTTCCCCCGTGCTACTCTAGGAAAACATAAAAAAAAAGGAAATCCTCTTCAGAAAATTTCTTCTAAAGGAAATGAAATAGTTGTAAGAGAGAGTAAATTTATAAAAGCTATAAATGCACAGATGGTCTTACTTCATCCCCACAACAATATGAATAAAATGTCAGCTATATTTAATTAGAAATTGAATTTCGATTGAATCCTATCCCCCACCCAGAGGTGAACTACTTTTCCAAATACTGCCTAATTCCTATCAAAAACTCTTTCTCGGGCTTCCCTGGTGGCGCAGTGGTTGAGAGTCTGCCCGCCGATGCAGGGGACACGGGTTCGTGCCCCGGTCCGGGAAGATCCCACATGCCGCGGAGCGGCTGGGCCCGAGAGCCACGGCCGCTGGGCCTGCACGTCCGGAGCCTGTGCTCCGCAACGGGAGAGGCCACAACAGTGAGAGGCCTGTGTACCGCAAAAAACAAACAAACAAACAAAAAAAGCTCTTTCTCAATTACCCAGACAAAAAAACAGGACTACAACGGCTAGACAAAGATAAATTGATAACCTTGACCTTCAGACTTTCGGTACAAAGATAAACCAATTTAAAATGGTTCTCAAATTGGGATGCAGCTCCAACCATGATATCGGGGCTCCACTCCAAACCAGAGTAGCTGGGGGTAGAAGTGTTGAATTTTTGTAGTTCCACAAGGTGTTCAGATGAACGTCCCTGGTTAAGAACATCAGACTATACTGCATTCCTGAATCTCTTCTAGCCCCTCTTGACAAGGCCTTGAAAGAAACCTGTCTACACAGATAGATAAGCAGTGTGTAAGTCTCTACTCCAAAGCACAGAACTGCAAGAACACATACTAGAAACTTCTGACAAGTGTGGCAAGAAAGCAGTAGGAACACCCGCCAACTATCATCCCTGAGCCTGGAAGACAGCTGCAGCTTTGGGTGTGGGTGTGGGGGGAGGGGGAGGGGCAACCATGCCATACGGAGAGAGATCACATCTGACTCATTTTCTGATTTTTGCAACAGCAGCAGATTCACCTTTCTAATTAAATTAGGCTCTGGCAAAAAAAAAAAAAAATTTAACGGAT
Organism: Hyperoodon ampullatus; assembly: GCF_949752795.1. Taxonomy (NCBI): domain Eukaryota; kingdom Metazoa; phylum Chordata; class Mammalia; order Artiodactyla; family Ziphiidae; genus Hyperoodon; species Hyperoodon ampullatus. The sequence continues at coordinate 94,031,208 of NC_136923.1, forward strand.
CCTCAACTAATATTAAAGACGGAAGCTGACAACCCAAAATAGTACATAATCCAAGTCTTCAAAACTGTACTGTAATATTAGCAGCACTTTACAGATTAAGTTATTAATAAAAATACAGAAAAATGCCCAAAGCATTATAATAGCAGGCAGTTAAAACTATTACAGCTAATTAAGAGTTGACTGTTACAGAAAACTTCAGACCAAGAAGAGACAGACAACACAGGACTAAAAACTTTCTGCCAAGAATATATAGAGATACACACAAGTAGGAGAGAATCCATCAAAAACCTCCAGTCAACACTGAATGATCTATATTCATGGAAAGAAACAATCACAGATAATTTACTTCTAAAATCAGAGATTCTGAGGGCTGGGAATGCTCTGGAATTATATTATAGTGATGAATGCACAACCTTGAGAACTTACTAAAAATCATTGAATTGCACACTTTAAATGGGTGAACTGTATGGTATGTAACACATCTCAATAAACCTGTTTAAGAAAACAGCAGAAAGCTCATCAGACTTCCATACGAACCGCATTCAAAAAAGTCTTTCCAAAAATTCTATTTTTCAATTACAACAGCTGAGTCAGCCAGAGCTACACACACTCCACGGTGACTACTAACCCCCAATGTAACCAGGGAAATCTCCGTATGTCAAAGTATGTTTCATCTTTGTTACATGGAACATGACAGAATGGAAGAGAGGAAATTATATACTCAAGCACCACCCACTGAATTAAACAAAACAAAACAAACAAAAAAAAACCCCAAAGAATTAGTGAATGCCTCCTTCCTTCTTCTACTTTCCGAAATTGCTTTAGGTCTGACTACTACTTTATATAGTCAAACCATGAAAGTGAGTTTCACAGCTCCCGTTGGAAACTATATTAACACCACTTACTCCCCAAGTGTGAAAGAATTTCATGTACTTCCCCTAAAACACAAGAAAACTTTGCATTCAATTCTATTAGACATATGCATTAAGTTAACATTAGGTAAACGTTAAGTTAAACTGAAGCTCCGGGACAAATGCCAAACACTGAGGTATTACATAGCTGTAAAAACAACCCAATGGCTAGTTGTCTCCGTGATCTCCCTGGAGGGCTGAAAGAAGGGCTGGCAGGAACTCCGATGCCCAGATCAGCAAGGTCAGCAGCACGGAGCTTAATACTCTGAAGCTATTTAAAAGGTCCTCTCGGGTAAATCTAAAATCAGCATACATCAGAATGAATGACCGAGTCCAAGACACCAAAGCTATTCTCCAATTATTAACTGCTTTGTCTTTTAATCTAAATTCACCACGGCCTTTTCCTGGTCTAGCTAGCTCATAGTCTCTCCTGACTACTATGCCAAGATCAACGTGCATTAGTCTAAACAATCTGATCTTAACCAGACCCTGCTTCTGTCAGAGATAACGGAAGGGCCACATTAACTCACAGAACATCTGCTAACTGCTGAGGGCACAGTGACAGGGTATCACGCTGCCCCTCCCCCTCGCTGACGGCACCACACACACACCACAGGTCTCTTTGATGTACAATAGCCCAATTTTACATGGAGAGATTGATCATACTCTCCAACACACATCCAACTCTTCAATATAACCTCAACCCAGCTTCGGGGGAGTTTTTTAAATATGATATTCACCATCTTTGAATTCCACCAGCAATAATTATGCCCACCAAAATTGTAAGACTGATCTGGCTGCATTTAAGGAGAACTTAATGAAACCCGTCCTTTGAAGTTCAGTGCGAAAATCCCCCCCCCGAAAAAAATCAGAAAACCAAATTTGAAAAGCACGGACAACAGCATTTCTTAAGTCCTAACTAGGAATGCATCATTGAAGCAGTTATTCACAACAATCCTCATTATTTTACTTACCTAGACTCAGTTAACACATCTTAGAACACAGGCATAAATAAACTCTAAAATCAAAGCATCTAAATAATGAGTAATTTAGTACTAGTACTAAATGCCTAAGTAATGGGTAAATAAGGATACAAAGTAAATACTGGGACGAAAAAAGGCCACGTTACATAATATGTTCATTTTTGAAGTAGAAGAGTTTATTTGAATAATCCTATGAAAAACACTTTGTCAGTAAAAACCATCTATAATTTTAACCAACTATGAAACTTCACAGGGCATCTCCATGATTTTAAGAGCTATGGAGAGAGTGAGACTCATCAAAAGACTTCTTAAAAGTGTCTTTCTGGACCAAGTAATTCATTCCTTTTTATCCTAAGGAGATAATTATGAAGATGCACTAAACTGTGAGGATGTTCATTACTTTATCCCAAAGCCAGGTATTAATAAATTCTAACTGGCAACACAGAAGAGAGGCTGAGGCTGAGCTGGCTGAAGATCTGGCTGTCAGACCACCCTGAGCTTGTGTGCACTCTGCCCCAGGTTCCCCCATCCACACCCACCCTCTGGGTCAAGGAGGCACAGTTAAGGAAAAGGAAGGTAGGGGAGAGAGCCCAGTGCACAAAGCCTGGGAGAGGGGTGATTCCACTCCCCTGCACTGTACAACACTATACAGCCGGTTACAAAGAAATATGCAGAAAATTATTTTAAATAGAAGACTTATAAATCTTCTGTGCGATATGCTTTGGGGACTGTTTCTGTTTCGTTTCTTCGAGTTTCAGCACACTAAATGAAAAAGAAAAAAAACCTGACAAACACAAAATGTTAATAATTATCAGAGCGGTACAAATGTTGCTACTTTTCTTTATTTTAGCATCCAGAGTTTCTAAATGTTCTGAAATGAAAATAAAATACTGTGTGATATAAAAAAGCTACTTTATATAAATCGCACACAAAATAGGGTATCCAACTGTTAGGAAATTACACTCTTTCTTTTTCTGGAATTCCTAACTTTAGACCTTCTCAGTACTGCACACCCTCCTGATAATATTTAATTACATAATTGCATTTGTTGAAAACATGTATTGACTATCAGCGAAGGTACAATGCGGAGACTGTGATTGTGCCCGTGCCTGGGCACTGTTCCAAACCCAGCCTTTCATCAATGTGATTTCTCATCTCCATTTACTAAAGAATAATGACTAATCCAGCAAGCTAGTGGCAAAATTAACTGGCACCCCGTCAATAATTCCTAGAATACAGTATTACCCAAAGAAGATACTTTATATATAAGTATAAACGCTTCTAAACACAAAAATAGAAAGTCCAGTCAATGAGGTGTGGTAAGTCTTATGAGCACTGTTTATATAATAAATGTGATGGGCCCAGGAAGAATAGGCGTTTCTGGCACATGTCTATGTGAGGTGTGAGGCTGGGGCCTGCCCCAGACTGTGACCACTTCCCTATGTGTTGTAGAGAAACTAAAAGCCCATCTGCTTAAGGAAGACTTTGTCAATTTTATATCCACTGTTTCAAAGAAAAACCTTAACTATATTTTTAAAAGAGTTTTTTAATTTTCCCCACTCAAAATGCAGATGAGTTGGAAAGAACACATGGGAGGAAGAATTCTTCATGTAAATAATAGATACATAGAGCAAGAGAAAAGAAATGGGCTAGGGAGAGGGTACTAATTCTGCTTGAATATTTCACACTTTTCCATTGAATAGGAAACATCTCAAAATTACACAGAAGAAACCATCAAGAACTTTTACAGAACAATGAAAATAACACTTCTAACATCACACAGGCAGGAAGAATAGCGTGGGTATAGAAGACTTCCTTTTGCAAACAGTCTCCTTTGTTTCACTTTTTTTTTTTTTTTAAAGAGATAGAGGTCATTGGGTGTATGTGAAGCAAACACTTGCACTGCGAGCCTGCTCAAGGTGACCAGGACTTTGACAGTTTAAATGATCACAGAGAGACAGACATGTCCCAACGACGGCACGGAAGCAAACTTCAGTTAACATCCCACAGGTGACTTCAGGATTAGACAGTCACAAGATCACCTGAGATCTGGGAGTGTTACCTAAAACTATCTGACGCTGACACTCACAGGAAACATATTTCTGACCTGGAAGGAACTAAGAAGGACTGGAATAAAGATCATGGCATCAACACCATAAATCTACCTTCCCCATCACAGCTGGAATTGTAATAGACATACAGGACACCACCAAGTCTTATGAATGGAAGTCTAGATAAATCAGATGTTTCCTACATACACATGAATTCAACAGCTCTCCAATACTCATCCACTAAAATGACCATTCAAAGCATGCTGGGGAGGAGGCCTTACTACAGCCTAGGGGTTAGCACATCCTACACAAGGAAATAAAACTCTAGCACCAGACTGAGTGGTCCTAACTACTCCCATTTCGTAGGTAAATTACACGCCCAACTAGTGAAAAGCAAAGTATCAAAAGTTCCATTCCTGTCACATAAGTCACATAGTCAGAATTAGGCTCAGAAACCTGCCCATGATTTTATCTGCTGGGACCTCACTGGTCATCAGCTTCCTTCCTCTGTAAAGTAAGAAGTACAGGAGAAGGCACAGGCTAAGAGGAAAGGACATGCCAGGCATTTTACAGGCATGCCAAATTTGTTAGTCCTGACTGTAACAACTTCATAGCCATGGCTTCAGAACACAGCATCTGCATTAAGAAAGAAAACCCTGTAATCTGGAATGCATATAAGAGGGGTGATTAGAAGTAACAAATTGATTTTTACTCGTGGCCAACTGAACCACACTCAATAAAAATCAGTTAACCCTTGCCTGGCAAAAGAAATTTGGTTAAGTCCAGTGCTGGTTCCCAATCCTGACTGCATGTCACAACCTAGAGAGCATGATAGAATACAGGATCCTAGTTATGTGTTAAAAATGCATAAAACATGCACCTAAAATTTTAACTTCACTTTTTTAAAACCATAACCCTGTATTTTACTAGTGAACCAATGCTGAAACTAAACACAGAAGAGGGTATGTTTTTAATAAGCTCCAGAGAGCAGTTTTCAACATTTGGGAAATAGTACAACATTCTTTCCCCAGGCAAAATGGTTCCCTTACAAAAGCCTTAGTATCTATCATTGTCTACAGGAATTTACAAATGTTGCTTTAAATGTAGGCTTAAAAAGTATACACTACAGCTCTAACTAAATGTTGGCAATTATTAAATTCTGAGGCTTACAGAAATAGTTCATTCCAAAACAGGAAAAAGCCAAACTGTTTCATCCTCAGATTCCTATTTTTTAGCAAGATACTGAAATTTTAGAAATAGCATCATAAAACACACAACTAGAGAACTTAGACTTGACATACTCTCCCTCCCCCCACACCCAGAGGTAACCTACTCCCTGTTTTAGAGCTTCGGGGATAGAAGCCCAGCCACGTTGATGGTGTCCTCCAGGACAATGAAGGGGCCATGCTCGGGACAAGAGCATCCACGGAGAGGAGGAGCCCGTTTCTCACTGCTGCTCAGCAGGAAGAGGGCAGTCAAAGAGGAACGGCTGCGGCCTGGAGGAGAGACTGTGGATAGAGAACTGGGGGCCCTCCAAGGACAGGGGACACCATGAGACAAGAGATGCTCAGGGACACCTCAACATCAAGGGGCGAGCAGAGAAAGACGACCTGCAGCTAGAGAATGGTCAGAGACAGGAGGAGAACAAAGGAAGAAGAAAATGGTGTCCCAGGTGCAAAGACAGGGGAGAGAGCTTGTAGGAAGAACAAACGTGTCCAGTGCTGTAATAGGTGACACTATAGATCAGAGAGAGGCCTGTCCTAAGACATCTGGATTCAAAGCAGACCTCTGCCGTAAAGCAAGGTGACCCTGACGTCTCTGACGCTGCCGTGTACAACACGAGGGGTGCAGACAGAGTACTCCCTGGGGCCCCCTCTGGTTGTCCAGAGCTAAGACGTACTGACTTTCAATTACCATTTACAAAATCAAGAGAGAAAAAAAGGCTGGTGACTGGTTAATAGTCTGCATCAAGGAGAAATTAAATATACTCCACTGGTTTAATACCATTAACTTTTGAAAACTAAACCAATGAAAATAAATTAATAGCAGCCCTTGTGAGCCTAGGTGGTGTCGTATGCTATTATGTGCCAGTTCTTGAACTGGCAGTAGGAGTCTGTTTTTCACAGGAACTAGCATTTTCCCAGTCCCACATTAGCCCTTATTTCACTGTTACTTCATGCAGAGTTTCAAAAAGGTCTCCTACTTCTACAGTTCTACAGTATCGCAAGTATTTCAGAATTAAGAATCTAAGAAAGAGACATACAGAACACGATATAATGTCTACCAGATGCTCAACTGGCAAAAATAGCCAATACCTGCTTGATCCATCTGGTAGTCAATGGGCTCCAAATGCTGGTTGAAGGAGGGACAAAGAAATAAGCACTCTGTCGCATGAGCCTGCAGAAACCGCTGTAGACTTAAGTCAAGCCAAGCCCAGACCAGATTGAAAATTAAGAGGGGGTCAGAAAATTAGTGGCTGTGAAAATAGACAGAACAGGAAAACTCTATTCCCTTCAATGTATATAAAACGGTCCCTACATTTCAAGTATGTAGCCATATAAAAAGCATCTTCATATAAACAATTATCAGGACGCACTCTCTTAAGATCTGAGTTACTCCAAGGTAACTCAAGTGGGGCTCACGTTCCCCTGGGTAACAAGAGCCATCACCTCCCAGGAACCCCTGCGACTTACAAGGTCAAATTTTCTTCCATTATGCAGCACACTGACAATGCCTCTTAAGTGACGTGATCTGTTAATATATGATTTATTGTAATTAAGCAACACAGTTTAATGTCATCAAGAGGCTTTAATTAGAGAAGCCTGCCATGTCTTCACACTGTCAGATCAATTCCTGTTTGCACATCCGTACAGACTTACACACACTCCGAGAAACACCTCTGCTTGCACCAAGCAAGCCTTCCTTTGGGGCTATGGTCTTCCCACTGTAAAACGCTGTAGTACTTTAAAGGTCTGCCCACTTGATGGGTTTTGTGTGTTCTTCCATACCAAAAACCATACTTTCAAAAACCAAAAACAAACAAAAAAGTTCCTCTCTTCTCCAGAATGCCCTGCCTGATAACAGATTCCTCTGGTACTTACTTGTTCGAACTCTGTGTTACCACCTCAGTGGTATGCTTCCCTTGACCCAAGATTCCCCAATCATTTGTACACCATGGCACCAACTCTGAATCTCATTTCTGTTGACATGTAACTCAACTTCGTTTCCTTTCTTTACCACCTACACATTCCTGAACAAATCTGGATGCTAAGCTAGCTATAATCCTTTCTGTTAATACCAAAACACATTCAGAGGGATGTGAGAAAAAAGGAGCATCCAATATATCCCTATTTCCATGACAGTAGGGGATGGAATTATTGGTAAATCATCTACCATATAAGGGACCTATATCCAGAATATATAAAGAATTCTTACAATTCAACCACAAAAATACAAAACAACCCAATCCAAAAATGGGCAAAGGAATACACATTTCTCCAATAAGATGTACAAAAGACATAAGTAGTTACCATGACCAATCAATTCCACTGCCAACTAAAAAAACTGAAAACCTCTGTCCAGACAAAATCCTGTATACAAAAGTTCATAGCAGCACTATTTATAATGGCCAATAAATGAAAACCAAATGTCATTTATGGATAAATAAAATATGGCTTATTCGTACAATGAAATATTATTGGCAATAAGAAAGAATGAATTCTGGAAAATCAATAGTGGTGATGGCTGCACAACAAGGTGAATGTTGTCAGTGCCACTGAATTATATTCCTAAAAATGGCTAAAATGGGAAATTCTGTTATGTATATTTTATCACAATTTTTAAAAATTAAAACGGGGGAGGCATGGGGCATACAGCCAATATTTATAATAACTGTAAATGGGGTATAACTTTTTAAAAATTATGAACTGTACACCTGTAACTTGTACACCTATAACTTACAGGTTTCAACAACTACACTTCAATAAAAATAATAATAAAGGGGGGGTGAAGTACTGATTCGTGGTACAGCATGGATGAACCTCAAAAACATTATGATGGGTGAAAAAAGGCCAGACACAAAAGGCCACATATTGTACAATTCCATTTTTATGAAATGTCCAGAACAGTCATATCCATCGCACCAAAGAGGACATGAATGACTGGTGGGGCCTGGGGGAGAGAGGGAATGGGCAGTGACTGCTAGTGGGTGTGAGGTCTATCTTTCAGGGGTGACAAAAATGTTCTGAAATTAGATAGTGGTGATAGTTGCATAACTGAGAATATACTAAAATCCATAGAATTTTTTTTTTCCCGGTACGCAGGCCTCTCCCTGTCGTGGCCTCTCCCGTTGCGGAGCACAGGCTCCGGACACGCAGGCTCAGCGGCCATGGCTCACGGGCCCAGCCACTCAGCGGCATGTGGGATCTTCCTGGACCAGGGCACGGACTCACGTCCCCTGCATCAGCAGGCGGACTCTCAACCACTGCGCCACCAGGGAAGCCCTAAAATCCATAGAATTTTATGCTTTAAAAGGGTACATTTTATGGTACATGGATTATATCTCAATAAAGCTGTTAATTAAAAAAAAAAGATGATGATGATGATAGTGGGAAAAAGCTTAGGAAACATGTGCATGTGTGTACGTGTGTATGTATGTTAAAATACAAGAACATATGTCTATTTCCCCAATTTTGATTTGTTTGTCTTTCAGGGCAAATCCACACAAAGAATTGTTCCGTTTCCCAACTCTGCAGGGGCTAAAGAGTGAAACTCTCCAGTCTTACCACAACTCAGAAGGCCTATCAGGCAGGCAAGAGACCAAGGCATCCACCAACTCTATAACATCTTGGTCTCTTCTCCTGGAGCTGAAGTGCAGGTGTGGTCACTACAACAACATATTCCTTTAGAAGTACTGGGAGGTTATGCGTACTTCAGAAGAGCGCGTTTAAATGTTGCTCCTTCCAGATAATAAAACTGTTTCTCCACGGTGCTACTGTAAAAAGCCACCCATTTAATTAAATGAAAATAAAGATTTGGATTTAACTTTAAGGTCTCTTACATTAACACTATTACACAATGTATTTTGATTCATTAATAAAAGAACTGTGTGACAAGTTTGAGTTCCAATTACTATTCAGGTATATCTTAAAAATTAAACTCATGAGGCAAATCGTCAATTTGTTTTTCTCAAATAACCACCTAACCCCGTCCTGTAAAATATCAATAAATTATCAGCAAAGTAATTTCGCATGAATATTGTCATCCTTCTTGGCAGGCCTTTTTTTCCTAGGCCATTTTAATCCTCCCACTTTCTTCCTCCTTCTACACGCTGATGAATGGCTAAGTTAGAGCTACTGGTTTTTCGTTTGGCAGTACCTCCCTTTTACCAGCCTTTCCAAATTTTTTAGGCCATGACCCAACTCTGGCTCTTGTGCCAGAACATACATCCAGAACATACATTTGTAACGGGTTACCTTAGCAAGTATGCTCCCAAATCGCAGGGTGGTTCATAAACTCTTGCTCAAACGGACAACTTTAAATACTTTTGCAGAAGCTTTTTCTGCTTTCCTTTCCCTGTATTAGACTACACGTTTGTCGTGCTTTTTAAATGGGGAGTGGGGAGGACCTTCTCAAGACAATGAATATGTACGTTTCAGTACCTATTATACTGAATATGTAAGTTGCATATGTAAGCACTTATCAGACTATCTTAAGAAACAATTACTTAATTACAATAACAAACACTATTTCACAGAACTCTGAATTAAGTCACCTTCTAAAAACACTGAAGCTTTGAAGTATTCAGCCCTCCCAAGCAGGAAAGTGCAGAATTTTTTAAAGTTTTTAAGAGATCTTTGATGTCACTTTCCTAGTATTAAACACTACCTCTTTGCAATACTTGCATCTTTTGGCTGATTCATCAAAAACGGTGACTGAATGGAGACGCTTCTGACTACACTATTTCCATTATTCATGCTGTGGAGTGTTCAAAATGTGTTTTGAATATTTTCTTATTATACCAGTTTTTGAAATGTACACCATATCCCTCTAATAACACCATGCACTAATCTAAGACTGCCAACCTAAGCCATTTATAATCATATTTCTGTTGGAAGAAAAAAGTACTTAATTAACATTATTGGAGATTAAAACAAAAAAAGAGAGAGAGAAAGAAAAAAAGAAAACCCACATACTGACACCACATTTCCTCCGTAATTTTAAGTCGTGACCACTGTGTTGTATCAAGCGCTGGCCACACAAGTGGATCAACTTAACCATTCTGGTGCTGGCGCAGGATGTGGATGCGGCGGTATTAATGAGAGCGTGAGCTTATAGTGTAACCTCGCCAGACCAAATAACCTCCTGGCCACACAAGTAGAAAATAATTAAAACAAGCACGATTCCAATTTAGCTTTGTAACCAGATGGTGAATGAAAAAGCAGACAAAGACTCATTTTGTGAATAACCTGGGGAACAGCTCCTACAGTTTCTTTTAAAGTTACAGTCTGACTCATGAAATTTAAAAAAAAAAAAAAAAAGGCGGCCTGAGGGACAAAGGTTCTTACCAGAATTCACTCCCAGAGTAGATACATGTCATTTTCTCTAGGTCATGGCTAAAGAAATCACAACGTATTCCTTAAATGAATGCCAAGTTTAATTACAGCAAAACCCAAAAAAACACTCAGGAAAAGTTAAGTAGAAGACAAGATGCTGCTAAACATCTATTTCACCGAGATGTACATCAACAACTATATAAAGTAAATGTTTCAAATCATCAGGACTACAAAACGACACAAGCCTACACCAATATTCTACAAAAAAAAATTTTTCCCAAAAAAATAAACATTTGCAACCTAGCACTAGGCTCATGTTTTTATTTTCCTCCCCCAAGAAGAATAAAGGTATTTCATGGGTAAGAAGGAAACATCTTAAAATAAGATCCAGTAACTTTGTTAACACTGCACAACAACTCTAGAAACAGGAAGACAAATCTAAATGAGCTGCCTGACCTTCGCAAGGTAGACAGAGCATAAGTGGTTTAGCCTATTTATTAAAGATGGAAACTCTCGTCCATGAAAGGGAGATGCTAGTTAATCTGGGCACCCCCAAATGAGGATGGAACAGTAAAAGAGGCCATCATACCATCCAGTATGTTCCGCCAATACACACACACACACAGTTCCCCTGGTGGACTGTGAGCCTGCCATGAGTAGAGGCAGGACCCTAAGGAGTTCATTTCAACACATCACCTCCCTCGTTTGTGCTCAAACCTTTGTTAGATCAAGGCAGGTTGTCAACTCTCCCTCTACACCCTGCAGACCTGGAAGCAACTGACTTCTCCAGGCCCATCCATCCCCAATTCCACCCACACCCATCCCCTTCAATCCCCTCCCCTGGCAGGATCACTCGGAACCACAGAGCAGAAGAATCCCAGTCCCAAGGAATGGTAAGAGGAAGATAAAGAAGGGAACTGCAGGGCTAAGGGGGGATCCCAAAATAATGCAAACCAACATATTAAAAGGACACTTGTTTCTGCCTCATTAAATTCAAGCACCAATACATGGATTGTTTCTCTGGGTTCCTAAATTATTTCTGACCTAGTTTGCTTCCTTGAGTCAATGGATTTACAGTGGGTGTACAGATACTTCTCTGGTCTCAAGGGAAAGATGAGAACCTAGCAAAAATCCCATTTTGAGGACATCACATTTGGAGGCCTGCAATCACTTCTCCGGCTTTCCCTGCTGGCCTCTCGTACACCGGCTGTGTGTGTGTGCCCAGCCCATCGTCACTGGGCTAGGGCCTCCAAGCTACAGATCTAATGGATGAGTCTCCACACTCTACACACCTGACAAGTAACCGTCCTACAGCAGCAACCCCATCCCATAAAACCCACACTGCTATCGGTTTGAAATGGGGGACGGGGTGTCTTGACAATACGAATATCCTGCTTCGAAGTCACAGGGCACACTGTCTCATTATGGCTGTACGTTGTGTTCTCACAGTCCTGGCTTTGCGGTAATATTAATATTACACTGGGCAACTTGGATGAACAGTCTCATGTTTCGAATCCCTCTTCTGTAAAAACGGGAGTGAGCCTTCAATGGATTTTAGCTATTTTCTAAGCACTGTACATATATAATCATTTAATCCTTTCATCAGCACCAAATAATGAGCTCAGAACACTGCAAGGTTCGTGTACCTTTCTGTCAGGACCTACAAGGACCCACATCATACGGAAAGGCCCTCCCTGGGGTGTTGCAGGAGGGCTGACCCTTACACCTCACACCTCCTGGAATTTTCCCGGCATGAACTCTCTGGGGTGAGTCTTTTATTCTGCCAACATTTACTGAACAGCCAGGCCTGTGGTAAATAAATATTCACCAGCAATCTGCTAACAGGATGGATCAACAGGGGCCAGGGCAGCACCGAGGGGGAAAGGAACCTCTGAAAACAAACAATTAAGAGGCTGTGTGACTTGCATTGTGAGAGAAATGAGAACGAGGTAACACCGGTATGGAAGATGCATCTAATTGGCGGAAGGGAGAAGGCTTCACAAAGGAAATGACACCGGATCTTGGAAGGGTAAGAACGTAAAAATAAAGAGGTTAGAAGGCCTCTTTTAGGCCCTGTTCATCTCCAAGTGTATTAAAAAAAAAAAAAAAAAAACCTGCCGTAGAACCAAATTTCTACCATCCAGCGGGGGCTGCTTCTCCGAGCTCCTCCCAGTGGCCTCATGGGTGCTGGGCCCTCTCTCCCTCCCGGTCCTCTTTTCTCCTCCCCAGCCCAGCCTCCCAAGCACCGCAGGTCAACCTGCATCAGAATGGAAGGGACGGCGCTGAACTCAGCCTTGCTCACACTTGCACCCAACTAAGACCCCAGGGGCCGATCCCACCCTCAAGGTGGGCAACCAGGATTTCACAGTCCTCTCTCTCAATCACACTACACACCCACACTACACACTGTGAGTGTGTCGACACTCACAGACCCCGGGAGGTAAGGATCTTGCATTACTCTCCAGATGCGCTACACATACTGTAGATCTGCACCCCCGAAAAAGTGCAGCTGAGGGACTGAAATGTGAAAATGTAGAGGAGGGAGTGGAGACTGGTCAGAAGGGAAGATGAGATGTGAAAAAACCCAAGGCCAGGTCTCTCCTCAAAGCAAAACCCCATCCACGGCATTTCAGATCTCTCCCAAAGGCTGCTGGCAAGTGAGGCCACACACAACTGTGACCCTGAGGACAAAGGACCCTGTCCCGCAACAAATTACAAACTATAGGGGTGAGGGCTGGGGTATTAGATTAGTAATAAACTTATTTTTTAATCAACCAATCTCAGTGTACAGACTTTATTTTAAACCAACCTTTTAAAAAAAAAGGAGACAGTGTAGAGGAAATTTGAATACTGACTAGTTATTTCATATTAAAAACTATTATTTAGGGCTTCCCTGGTGGCACAGTGGTTGGGAGTCCGCCTGCCGATGCAGGGGACACGGGTTCGTGCCCCGGTCCGGGAAGATCCCACATGCCGCGGAGCGGCTGGGCCCGTGGGCCGTGGCTGCTGGGCCTGCGCGTCCGGAGCCTGTGCTCCGCAACGGGAGAGGCCACAACAGTGAGAGGCCCGCGTACCGCAAAATAAATAAATAAATAAATAAATAAAAACTATTATTTATGTTATCAGTATCCTGGGCATGTCTTCTGTAAACAGAATCCTCATCTTTTAAGTTTAATAACAGAATGTTTACACATTAAATGATACGATGTTTGAAATTTGCTTTTACTACAATCCAAAGGGTAGAAGTAGACATTATAAATGAAACAGAATTGACTACACACTGGATACTGCTGGAGCCAGGAAATGGGTATGTGGTAGTGTATTAGACGATTTTCAGTACTTCTGCATAGGTTGGCAACTTCCTATAATAAACTGTTTCTTAAAGGGGGAAGGTGGGACTTCCCTGGTGGTGCAGTGGTTAAGAATCCGCCTGCCAGTGCAGGGATCACGGGTTCGATCCCTGGTCCGCGAAGATCCCACATGCCGCGGAGCCACTAAGCCCGTGCGCCTCAACTACCGAGCCTGCGCTCTAGAGCCCGTGAGCCACAACTGCTGAGTCTGTGTGCCGCAACTCCTGAAGCCCGCATGCCTAGAGCCCGTGGTCTGCAACAAGAGAAGCCACCACAATGAGAAGCCCGCGCACCGCAACGAAGAGTAGCCCCCTCTCGCCACAACTAGGGAAAGCCCGCACACAGCAACGAAGACCCAACGCAGCCAAAAATAAATAAATAAAATATAAATAAATTTGTTAAAAAGGGGAGGGGGGAGGTGTTTGCTCCTCTAGAAAAAAAAGGTTTTAAACCACACAGCCTATAAGCAGAGCAGCAAAAGTCTCACCCTGTTGTGTCTCAGGATCTCTTGGAACTCTGAAAAATTACTGAGGACCTAGAGAGCTGTTGTCTACATGGGATGTAGATATTTAGATATTGATAGACAGATACTCAAATTAAGACTGAGAAAAAATTTTAATATACATTCATTCACTTAGAAAATAAAACCACTACACATTAACATAAATAACATCCTGATGAAAGTTATATTTTCCAAAATAAAAAAAATTTACTGAAAAATGTGGCACCGTTTTCCACTTTGGCAAATCTCATTAATGTCTGGTGTAACAGAAGTCACCTGGATGCTCATAACAGAATTCAATCCGATGCGTTCTCTCACACCGTGTAGTGTCTAGAAAGCCCCACTGCACATCTGAGAGAAACGAGAGTGAAGCAGGAAAGCAATGCCATGGTATTACTCTAATAATACTTTTTACCTTGCGGATTCCCCAAAAAGGAACTCTGAGAACCCCAGGGATCCCTGTGTGACACTGAGAACCACGGAGATGGAGGGGGAAGTCTGTGGGAAAAGCAGAACTTCCCCTTGCGACCAGGCCCAGCAAAGACCCTCCACTCCTCTTTCCTGGGAAGTGAAATGAGGCACAGAGTTGACAGAAAAGAACAGTGTCCCCCTAAACCCCTCCCACACACAGCACTGTTACGAGGAAGGGCCTCCGTGTAGCAGGGACTGGGAGAAAGTGGCTTAAACACATACATAAATCAAGGCAAGCGGTGAATAGCCAAGATACACTGTGCTCTAGACTGTTGATCCCTAATAAAAAATCAACACACGGGGTCTCCTGACAGGCGTTCTTCTTTCAAATTAAATCAGGAAAAACCGGACAGATCTTAGTACATCACCGATAGTAATGAACCTAAGGCTAAGTTTCATGAAACGTGTTTCAACTGTACGCGTGTACGCACATACACTGGGTCTCATTCAAACTTTCTTAGCGCAGATAAAAGTCAAAGTTTACAAGAACACTGTGCTCAGGTACAAGGTATAGGTTCTAAAGTCTTCATAAAAAAAGGATAGGAGGAAAAACAGCCTTTCAAGAGGAAGCAAGAGAAGGTAGGGGGGCCTGTGGAAAAAACAGGAACAAAGCCGACCTCTCAGGGGACGAAACAGGGTGAAGGGACCAGAGGGACAGAACCCAGAGGAGACCAGGTGTGGAGGAAACCCCACGACTCCCCCTGGAAGCATCTAGCCTATGGAGCTATCTACTCAAAAACTACAGATAGATTTACACAAACAGACCTGTGAGATATCTGTTCAAGGACTGAAAACGGGAAGCCTGACAGTCAATAGTGAGGAAAAAAAAAAAAGAAACAAAGATTAAGTCAGCTGTTGGAAAAAGAAGATGAAAGCTGAGCCATGCTCGGTACAAGCGACACACAAGCTCCTCTCCTTACGGACTTCCCACTTAGGATTTCAGTGTAAAACACAGATACCCCACCAGCAGCAGCCAGCAGCAGTCATCTCAACCTTTGGGAATGGAACCCAACACACTCAGGGGCCTTTTGGGATTAAGTGAAAAAAGCAAGTTTCAAAATTGTGCTAGGAGGAAGATGAAATTATACACACATACAAATACAGAGAAAAACTTGGAAAGGATTTCAGAGAGAGAGAGAGAGAGAGAGAGAGAGAGAGAGACTGGACAGGGTGGAGAATTTATAACTTTATTCCCTTCTGTGCTGTTGAAATGTTTTGTCAAAGGGCATGGGTTACTTTGCCAAAGAGCACAGAGTTTTAAATCAAAAACAAAAGGAGAGTCATTTAAAAAAGAAAATCACCTTTGACCCATACTTTTCACCAAAAACAACTTAACTCCAAAAGTGGTCAGAGCCCACATGTATTGATAAAAAAATATTATTGAAGTCCTAGAGGAAGCACAGAAGATAATCCTTGCCATGAGATTTCTCAGGATACAAAAAGGAAGAACTGATAATTTGAGCTTCATTCAAATAATAACAGTTCTGTTCCACTGATGAAAATGGATGTTAAGAAATGTCATGGCCTGAGTTGTGACCCCTCCCCGCCCGCCCGCCCCAAAGTACCTCAGAATATGACTGGCATTTGGAGACAGTGTTTAAAGAGGTGACTGAGTTAAAATGAGGTCATGAGGGTGCGGCCTGCTCTACTATGACTGGTGTCCTTATAAGAAGATGAAGTCTGGACGTGTACGGAGGAGAGAGGATGTGAACATATGGGGAGAAGGCGACCAGAAACCTAGGAGGAAGGCCTCAGAAGAAAAAAACCGGGTCTTCAATTTCTGGCCTCCGTAACTGTGAGAAAATTTTTAGTATTTAAGCTACCCAGTCTGTGGTACTTTGTTACAGCAGCCCTAAGCAAACTAATACAGAAAACGAACATATGTACAAAACAAATATCTAATAATAGATTCGTATCCACAGCATATTAAAAAAGAAACTCTCAATACTTGATAATAAGAAAACCCAATTTTAAATGGGCAAATACACACATGAAAAGATGCTCAACATCTATCAGTCACCAGGGAAATGCAAATTAAAACCCACGGTGAGATTCTGCTACATACCTATTAAAATGGCTAGAATTGAAAAGCTGACAACACCAAATACACATGAACCCTCCAGGGCAAAACTGAACCCTCATACACTGCTTGTGGAATGCAAAAAGAGTACAGTCGCTCTGGAAAAGATTGGCATTTTCTTATAAAGTTAAAACATACACTAGCAATGAATATCTAGCAATAAATACTATAACCTCACAAAAACACACGTGTGTGTATCAGCTCCATTCAAAACTGCCAAAAAATGCAAACAACCAAACGTCCGTGAATGTCCATGAAGACACAAACTGTGGTATAGCCAACAAGAGAACACCACTCAGCAATAAACAGAAATCAACTTTTAATACAAACAACATGGATGAATCTCCAATACGTGAAGAAACTATACTATACTCAAAAGCTAAATGCTATGTGATTCCACTTAAGACATTCCAGAAAAGTCACAGAAAATCCAGAAAAGAACTCACTGGTTAGAGAGGGGCACCTGACAAGGGCACTTGACTGTGATAGTTACATGACTCAATGCATTTACAAACTTCGCAGAAGTGAATACCTAAAATGGGTAAATTTTACTGCATGCTAATTGTACCTCAATATGTCCCTTTACTCAGAGCATAATGACACAGTTGTGTCCCAAGATTCTTGCACACAATAGACCAGTGCTGTCCAAGAGAAAGACAACACGAGCTACACGATAATTTTAAGTTATCAAATAGTCACATTAAAACTGCTAAGCAGGTGAGGTTTCAAAAATATTTTACTTAGGGGCTTCCCTGGTAGTGCAGTTGTTGAGAGTCCGCCTGCCGATGCAGGGGACACGGGTTCGTGCCCCGGTCCGGGAAGATCCCACATGCTGCGGAGCAGCTGGGCCCGTGGGCCATGGCCGCTGGGCCTGCGCATCCGGAGCCTGTGCTGCGCAACGGGAGAGGCCACAACAGTGAGACGCCCGCGTACCGCAAAAAATAATAATAATAATAATAATATTTTACTTAAGTATGACCAAAATATTATCATTTAAACATGGAGTCAATATAAAAATCAAGTGATTTAAGATCTAGAGAAGAAACTAGTGGTTGCCTGCAGGGAGAGGGAAGGGGTGCCATAGGGGGGTCGGGGGGCAGGGGTTATTATGGGACCATATGAAATCGTGTGTGAAACTTTTGAAAATGTAAAGACTCATTCGGTTAAAAAAAAATCAAGTGACTTAGCTTTATTTTCATATTACTAAAGTCTTAGAAATCCAGCGTGTATTTCACACCAATGGCGCATATCAATACAGACCAGGCACGCTTCACTTGCTCACAGGTGGCTAGAGTGGCTCTCTTTACATTTGAAGTAACTTTGAGCTCTACAATGCCAGACAAAGCATGATCCCAAGGAAAGGCCACAAACGGAAGAAAGGCAAGGTGTTGGAAAACCTTTCCCTGGTTTGACTCTTCAGGGGTAGAGGAGAGTGGCCCTGAGATCTGTGAAAGCTGCTGAGTCGGGCCGGGGTGGGGGGCCGCAGTATTTCTCTGGTGCAGCAGCACGCCGAAGCCAGGCTACGGTGAGTCACTCACACGCACACATGCATGCAAGCACGCACACACACCACCCCAGCTCATTCGTCAGAGTGTAAGAAAGGAAAAGCAAAGAACGCGAAATAGCTACTCCTACACAATTCAGATACGCTTAATGGATGCAGAAAGCAAGGCGAGAAATGCATTTGGAAAACCAGGCTGTGCAGGCCTGCCTAGCAGGCAAAAGCCCACCACCCACTCAGATCTAAGAGGTTCCTTACCACAGCCCAGGGGAGCAGAAAAGAAAAAAACCCAGAATGAATCTCTTGGAAATCTACCACCACCATGCTGTGGGGAAAAGCAAACTACAGTCCTGGTGCTTGATACCTTAGCATGTAACTGAGTTAACCGCACTGAAGTTCTAGAAAGAGCCTGCCACGACCAAATCGCATAGTCCAATCTCAAATGAACCAGATAATTCAGAACAGCTTGGAATTTTTCTCTTTGGTTTAAGAGTATGCCGTTCTGTTTATATTATGGTTATGTCTGATATTCTGGAATTTGGGGGGGGGGAGTTTTAAGACATAATCTGGAAATAGCCAGGAAATCATCTATCCTTCTCTGTCCTGAATTCTCCCTTGGGGGCGCAGTGGTGCCACCAACCCCCCAATGTTACAGGTACCTCGTACAAAGCTATCTTTTCAGCTAAATGACAGAGAGAGAAAGTCTGGTTCAGCCTGTGGCTTGATGCAGGTACTCCCTAACTGCTGGCTGAAGATACTGCCCAGGATTTCAGTTTAGAAATAGTCCTTGAACACTTTCAACATATGCCAGGTACTATTCTAAGCATCTGTCGTGTGATTCAAACTCACTCAGTACTTACAATGTAGGTGCTGTTTTTTAATATCTCCAATCCTGCAAAAAAAGGAAAGGACTCAAGTGAAGGATGTTACTCAAAGCACATACCTCAGCATCTATCTGGACCCTCTTAGGCACTGGGAAATACGCTGAAGGCTAATATATTTGGTAGGCCATTGCAAAGCAATACTAAATTAGTCCACAGAATAATGAATATAGCTCTTACTCTCTGAGCATCCTGTTCTTTAACCAGGTGTAAGATCACAACCACAGGTCCCACACACACCTTCCCCTTGTTCTTACTGTCTCTTGAAAACTCAGGTCCCACAGGCAATCATATTATTCTATCTGCTTCTTCGTATGTCTGAAATTACATTTTCCTATTTTTCATTCTACCAGTCTGGCCCAGTGAAGCTTTCCCACCTTCCCATCAACCCCTGGACACCAATTTTAATAGTTAAGAACGCTTCCAATGATAAAATTAGAGTTCTAACTCATACTCCATTATTACTAACTTCTCCTATCTTCAAAGAAAATATTTTGGCTGTTGTTACTTTGCTTAGCCGTTGACCCAAAGAAGAACGCAGCCATTACTTCGTAAAGACAAGAACTATTCATGAGATGGCGAAGAAATGTGTCTTCTGTGGACAAGTTATGAAACAGTTAAGTCTCCTGGTGCCCAGTCTTTGGTTCAGAACAGACAGCCTGGTTTCATTGCCTCCAATACTTGAATGTAGAGAGAAAGCGTAAGTAATAAAAAGCTACAGCCAAGTGTCCTGTGACCCAATCAAAAGGATTTTAAAACTTGTTAAATATCTCCTTGTCAAACATCATTTGAAGTGACTTAATCCTTGGGTAAGCGTCCATTTTCACAGTAACAAAATGTGTTCTGAAACTAATATTCTCAACACTCATATGGTCACAGCCTCAGTTAACACACAGAGTAGACAACTCACAAATAACTATTAAGAATCATTTTTATGATTTCCTTTTTCTTGAGGTAAAAGATGGCATTGCCCTTTATCCCTACAACAAGAATGTGGACGTGGGGCTTCCCTGGTGGCGCAGTGGTTGAGAATCCGCCTGCCAATGCAGGGGACACGGGTTCGAGCCCTGGTCCGGGAAGATCCCACATGCCGCAGAGCAACTAAGCCTGTGCACCACAACTACTGACCCTGCGCTCTAGAGCCCGCGGGCCACAACTCCTGAGCTGGCGCGCCTAGAGCCCATGCTCCAGAAAAAGAGAAGCCACCGCTCCGCAATGAAGAGGAGCCCCCGCTCGCCGCAATCAGAGAAAGCCCGCACACAGCGACAAAGACCCAATGTAGTCAAAAATAAATAAACTTGTTTTAAAAAAAACAAGAATGTGGATGATTATATCAATGACAGCAAAACTCAATGTATTCAGTTGGCCAAAAAGTTCATTCGCTTTTAAGTAAAAATAAAAGACATTTTTCATTTTCAGCAAGAACTTTATTGAACAATGTATTCACTAACCAAACGAACTTTTTGGCCAGCCCAAGAGTTTGAATCGGCCCAGGCTCAGGTCCTCTGTAATTGGTAACATTCAGAAACCAAAGGCAAATGAAATCTAGTTATTTTCTTCTCAAAATTATCTTGTAAGTTTCCAGCAATTTCAACGTGCTCACAACAGGCAAACGAGTGCCCATCATACTGCCTTGTACAACCAACATGTATTCTCTTGAGTGAATGTTATTCATTATGATACACTGCCTCCCCTCCCCCACGTTCACATACTACAACTTCATAAAACTCCACCAACAATATGGGCAAAGGCACCAAAACCATTAAATTAATTCCAAACTGCATATCATAGTTCACATGCAGATTTAAAAAACAAAACAAAAAAACAGTATCGTATTCTTGTTTGCCATTGGCAAAAGATACCAGAGACTGCTCTTAGCTGGTTTTATCTCCATAAGCAGTATATGTTAAGAGGCCATACCGTTAATTCCACAAATGAAATACAGTGAGTAATTATTTCCTATATTATCCATTCTGAACAACGTCTAATCTAGCTGCTCAAGAAAGATTCCTGATTAGATAAGGAGGAAACATTTTATGTCATTAGCTATACAGTTTCATCTTGTTGAGGAGATGCATTGTAATGAATACCAGATGAGTTTAAAGTACAGTAGGGTTCAAAACAACCTCCAGATCACATTTATGTAGCCTGTTGATACTGAACAGTCAATATTTCACCTCCTACAGACCTCAACCCACTTACACTCACTTCCCAGATACCAATCCACTCTGAATTAGTATTTCGCATACAATCACTGAGGCTCTTAAACTGTATTTTTCCTATTTTCACCCATAGGTCCTATGAGCTGCCTAATTAAATGCAAGGTTTTCCTTTTTCCTTATAAGTCAGTCCTGGTGGAAACAAAACAGGGTTAGCCTAACTTGGACTCCTGCTACATAACCAAGACTTGACCTGTATCTTGATTAAATATTAAGTCACTGGGATTGCGGGGGGAATCAACACAGCAATGCATTTTCCATTCTCTTCACAAGCCTCCCCAAGCACAGTTTCTTCCTGTCATCTTTCTCCTTATACATCCGCGCACAGGATCATAAGCGAACCATGCTAAAAAGGGGACAACTACAAAGTTTTAATTATTTGAAGCATACTGAAAAACATACTGTGAGGATGGAAGAATCTGGGGAGCTCAAATTAACGAAGCTCTAACAATATAGCTGTGTCTACTTGCAATTACCAACTTGTAGATCCATAGATACACTCCCTAACTAGGGTGTGACTGAAATATCTCAGCACTCAGCTCCAGTTCACAGAAGGCAAGAGTCACAGGGTTGAACTTCTCTGAAATCAAAATGTAGCTGATTCAAGAAGCTTGATTATTGCATCAAATTAACATAATTTGCAGCTGTTGATTAGCTGCAATAGAAAGTTGCAGGGCCATCTGCAGGTTATATTTTCCCTGATACTCTCCAGTACAGACCCCATTTCCAAATTTTGTTGCATAAACCAAAGACAGGTAAATCCATCGCACTCACACACCTAACAGCCAGTTTGAAACCAAGTAAAGAAAAAGGTTACACACAAGACAATGACTGTCAGAAGCATCCTTTGAAAATGATGTTTAAGGCAGCAGCCCCTCATTGGTCCCAGGTTTCCAAGAAGAAGGAAAAGGCTGAGTTTTTGTCTCATGAATCTCTTTGATGATTTCTAACACTCCATATATACCTCTCCCCACCCCCAAGAAAGTAAATAAGCCATAAAGCCAGTCATCCTCTCTGACATCACCAAAGGCCTGATTTCGTTCTCCCTGCTGTTAGCTCAGAAAACTGATTAGAACTGAATGTCTAGGCTGCTTCCTTATGCCCTTCTAATAAAGCCAACCACAGCAAAGAAAACAGAAATTAGTGGCAAGCAGAGAGCCTTTTGCCACTGGGATTCACAGCAGCCGCTGGACAGGCCATTATGGTTGTCTGGCTCCAGCTCTCTTCCCAGTAACCAGCCCCCGCCTCTTGCCTGCCCCACACCACCCTCCAAGATCAAAGGCAGCACTTACTGTTTATAACATCCTGAGCAATCCGGGAATCCCAAGAGGTTTTTGTTACCTTTCCCATCCCTCACTGTCTCTGCTCCCAAAAATCTGCTCTAATGAGGCTGGCCAGCCCTGGCACAGTCACACCCGGGAATCAGGCCTGCCCCAAAGGAAGCTCCTCTGAGATGCCTCATGATTAAAGAGGGGGGTGGGGGGTGGCTCTGGGAAACATCAGGACAGGCTCTGAGAGCATGTGATTCCCAGCCTCCACGTCCCAGCAACTGTGCAGCTAGAAGCGCTGAAAGCAAGCTGCTTCTTTCTACTCCTGTCGTTGGAAAACAAACAGTTCTTGCTGGGTATATAAAAGGTCCCAGGTACCCTACAACACACATCAACGTGCCTCTTCCAGAAGGAGGCACGGCTGCAGAGCACACCCCACCAGGGCAGCCGGGGCACAGCTCCCTAAACCTTCCTTGTTTCTTTCTCCCTTTCCCTATCAAAATGCTGGCTGGCTACAGCCGTGCGTCCCCCGGCCCAGTCCTGGACGTCAGCTTTTCCTTTGCAGTTTAAACACAAAGGGAGAGCAAGCTGTCTGAGTAATCACTCCCATTCTCACAGCCTGGGGGGAGCAAGCTCAACGCCCGGGACCATCAGCGAGCCTCCACGCAGCCTGGGAGACCCCCGCTGCCTCTGCCTCCCTCTGCAGTTTCTCGTCTCGTCTGCTGCTGAGACACAGTGGAGAGAGCAGAGCCGGGAAAGCAAGGCCTAAACACACAAGTTTGGGGGAGCAGGACCAGAACTGAAGAGACCCGACAGGGATCGACACCCCCTACCCCTGCCCTCGGCCAGCGCTGTACACCCCAGCTTTATGTGGTGCCCTGAAGGTAATTAATCCCCGCCAGGGGAACACCTACCCTGGGGGTGAAGAGGGGTGAATGAAGGGGGCATAGATAGGAGGGCCTAGAACAAATACCCAGGCGGTCACGGCCATTTCAACAGCAGAAGTTAATTCAAACAGAAACCCAAAAACTACATTCCAACCCAACACCTCAGGGATTCAGAGGACACAATCTGGAGGACACGATTCGGGCTGGAAGGTATAGGGAGCTGTGCCCCGCTGGTTGCCTTTGGGAAAACTCATCTTTACTGATCTTGTAAACAGGGCAAAACTTAAGTTCAAAAGGCAAACCTCCAAGTTTACTAAAGTAAAGGTAAAAATTTCCGGGGGGGTTTTGGGGGAAATTACTTTCAGGGCAATGTTTGCTGAGTATCTCAGATTTCAAATTAAAGTATATCTTTACTACAAATCCATTCATCACCTTCAAATGACGCCCAAAGCCACAACAAACCATAACCACCTAAGAAGCCCAACTGTTATCCTAAGTGAGACTTGCATTTTCAAGTAAAAGGGAAAAAAACTGACACGTGCTATTGTCTCTACGTTTCCCAGATAAGATTTATTTCTGAACTGGTTTCTAAGAGTTGTTTCTTCCCCCTTTCTGAAGGGGGTTTCATAGGGGGACAGGAAGAAATTATTTCTGACTTTAAAAATTCTATTGCTAAATTGATATAATCAAGTTAAATGCTGAGCAACGTACCATTTCTAATTATAAATAACTGGTGGGGAAAGGATGTGTAAAATCACAACTGCTAATACTTAAGAGTGTCTACAGGGATGCATTCTAAACCAGACATACACTCATCTAAATCCCACAGTTACCCTAAGGCGAAGGTCCTGCTATTATCCTCTTTTTACAAGTGAGGAAACTGACGTGCAGACCAGCTAAATGACTTGCCCAAGGTCATTCCACTAGAGACAGAGCTGAGATTTAAACACAGGCATCTGGCTTCAAGCAATCCTTTTAACCAAATCACACTGCTTCAAAGGTTTCTTAAAAACTGAACAAGAGGGGCTTCCCTGGTGGCGCAGTGGTTACGAATCCGCCTGCCAATGCAGGGGACACGGGTTTGAGCCCTGGTCCAGGAAGATTCCATATGCCACGGAGCAACTAAGTCCACGCGCCACAACTACTGAGCCTGTGCTCTAGAGCCTGCGAGCCACAACTACTGAGCCTGCACTCTAGAGCCTGCAAGCCACAACTACTGAGCCTGCGCTCTAGAGCCTGCGAGCCACAACTACTGAAGCTCGCGCACCTAGAGCCCGAGCTCCACAACGAGAAGCCATCATCCCAACGAGAGAAGCCCGCACACCACAACAAAGAGTAGCCCCCGCTAGCCACAACTAGAGAAAGCCCGCGTGCAGCAATGAAGACCCAACACAGCCTAGGTAGATATCTAGATAGATAGATAAAATCTACTAAAACAAGCAAAACAAAAAAACTAAACAAGAACTGGGCTCTTTAAAGAGACTGATGGGGCTTCCCTGGTGGCGCAGTGGTTAAGAATCCGCCTGCCAATGCAGGGGACACGAGTTCGAGCCCTGGTCCAGGAAGATCCCACATGCTGCGGAACAACTAAGCCTGCGAGCCACAACTACTGAAGCCCGAGCGCCTAGAGCCTGTACTCCGCAACAGGAGAAGCCATGGCAATGAGAAGCCCGTGCACCACAACGAAGAGTAGCCCCCGCTCACCTCAACTAAAGAAACCTGCACACAGCAACGAAGACCCAACACAGACAGAGAGAGATAGAAAGAAAAATAGAAAGAAAAATAGAAAGATTAAAAAAATAAAGACACTAATAATGACCTTCCAAAAGATAGACAGAGAGAAAGACAGATAGGATAATCTTTGCAATGAGGGAAATTCTTCATTTTCCACAGTCTCCAACAACGAGCCTCACTGATTTCAAGTGCTTCATGCAATAGCAATGACCCTTTTGTGGCCTAGGGGTTCACCCCAAATTCACGTGAGGTGCTGGTCTAGAGAAAGGCTCCAGGCACAGCCCATTCAGCACCTCTCCCGCTCTCTGTCACCTGGCCCACAGGCACAGCAAACACTAAAACATGTGCTGCTTCTCTGGGAATGCTAGTCAGCATCTTCCAGTACTTGAAAAGGGGAAACAGAGGTGGCTCTCCACTTTTTCTGTCATACCACTACTATTACTGCCAAGAACAGCCCAAAATGTCTTCGCTTTTAAGCACTGCAGAGCATAAGGAATTCTACCGTCCTCAGCAACAAACCTGAAAATTATTACAGAAACCATCTTTCTTATAAAAGATTCCTAACTGGGACCCTTGGCTAAATAACAACAGAATCTGTATTTCATAGAGCTTCTCAAGCAAGCAGCTCTCTTTTTAGAATCAAAATGTGTAGAGGTCACCGTTTTAGTTGTACTTGTGGTATTAGCTGAGAAGACACTTAACAGAATATTTATGGAATGGAACTGAACAAAAGCAGGACCCATATGAATGATCTCCGGCTCCAGCTTATTACTAAGGCCTTCATCACTAGGAAATCAATCTAAAGATAAAAAGAAGATTAATTTTTAAAGCATCACTTTCTTCTTTCGTAGATTTTGGAGCCACAAAGAAATCAGATTCCAAGTCAGAACCAGCAGGTGCTGGTGTATGGACAGCACACTGGGCCCAGCCAGCATACACCCCAAGGGACTTGCTTCAGTAAAGCCCTTTCCCACTTCTGGTTGCAGTATTATACTCAAAACTCAAACCGAACTAGACATAAAAGAACTGGGCACAAATTCCACGTGTTTCTTCAAGGAACTCAGGACCAGCACAACTGATGGGGTCCTGAAGCAACGGAAGACACTTCATCTATTTTGGCCAAACCCCATCCTAATTATGAAGGTATTCCATCTGCACTCTGGACACACCGCCGCTCCAAAATACACAAATGGTGTAGGTCAAAATTCCAGATTCCACTCGCACTCTAGGGTTTACTGACTCTGCTGTGCCTCCCCGGCTAAAGATCAAAGTTACGTTTGAAAATATAATGCTTCGAGATGCGGCTACACACAGTCGTTTCTCATTACCTTGGGAAGCCAGCTGACATCGATGGGGGGAAAGTAAGGCATCCGCTTTGCTAAGCCGCCCATAATAGAGTCAATCAAACAAAATTCTAAGGGACCAACGCGCTGTTTGACCCTCTGTAGTCCTCCAGATTGTCCACTAGCTGGCGTCTTAAAGAAGTGATGACTGTAATAAAAACATGTCTAAGCTCTTCTTTCCAACAGAATCAATCTACAAAAATACAGTGATGATTTTTAGACAAGCATGCCACTCTTGTGTTTCTTGTGGAAGGCTTTTACGGTGGCAGCCAGGATCAAACAAACTAGGCCAGGTACCCAGATGTTTTGCTTTACCAACACGCTCTAGAAACCAGGAATAATAGTTCACAAATTATTTCTGCCAATTTATTTCACAGTCCCCAAACTTTTCCTCCAAGATCTATTTCTGACAGCTCTGGGTTCCCTTTGGCATTTTGCGAATTTAAGCTTCCTCTTTTCTCCCACTCCAAGAGGCCTCAATTGAATTTCCAGGGGCCTCTCAGCCTCAACACACAAGTACCAAACAAACTGTATGAATTACATCTAATGCATGGCTCTTACTTACTTCTCAATATCACTTACTGGATTAAAGCCATGCCTATGAGAAACCTTACACCAGAAGTCACAAAGTGAACTACAGCAAATCTCAAAGTACTATGTACTCATTCACTCCTTCAACAAATACTTAGGAAGTACAGTGCCGGCCCTGTTCTAGGTGCTTGAGGTAGGTCTCAAGGTAGAGCAAGAACAAAAAGCTTCCTGCTTCTATATTCTAAAACAACAAGTAAATAACAAGTAAGGTATCTGAGGTAGTGGTACATGCTAGAAATAAAAGGGCAACGTGACAGAATACCTAGCAAGAGAGCAACACAAGTGGGGAGAGCATGGCGTGGGCCAGCCAGGGAGCCACAGGAGCCCTCGGGGTGGAAGCACGGTGCTTGACCTCAGGAAGCCTCACAGGGGTCCTCGCCTGTGAACCCTACCATCTGAATACCTGTTATCCAGAATTGGAGTCACTTACATTGCTATACCATGAACCCAAACACAGTATTTTTCCCCCAAACAAGATAATGAAGAGAAACACAAAGAGGGGCGCCTCCATGAGGGCTTCGGGAGCAGCAGGTCTGAGGCTGTTTGGGGAGAGAACGACAAAGGTAATTTAGCAAGCCTCACACCTACTAGGCTCAGCTGCCATTCGGGGAAAGGCTTAGATGACAAATGCACTGTGGGTACTGCTTTGAAAAATCCCAAGTGGGATGAAATTAACCTTCTAATAATAAGTTCTGAACATGCAGTGAAGTTCCTATATATCACCAGGGAACGTTCCCACCAAGTCCACTTACTTTCAGGCTACTTAACTTTCTTCCCCAGATTTGCAAGTCAATAAACTAGTGCCACAGAGAAAAGACACACCACTTCTGCGAGTTCGTGCATCACCTCACGAATTAGACAGATGTGGTTCTCAACGCTGCACCTGGACATACAACATTCTGCTGAAGCACCGATAACCGCATGCTCTGACTTGAGCAGCATTCTGTGTCATTTCAGTTTTGACAGCAGATTTCTCAGAAAAGCTGACTCTCCTGAAAATGTGAGGCCACGATGAAGAGGTACAAATGCCAGCTCTGTGAGACCTGAGCCCCAGTTCCCAGTATTTACGCGGGGGCAGGTGGAGCTAGCACCCTTCCGGATTCCCAACCCAGCCACCACCCAGGCCACAACCCCACCCACGCCCCACACAGGACACCTGCTCTCAACATAGCACCTTCTTCGTACAAGAAAGAAAATGAGAAGTTACAGTGTACACTAACCAGGCACACAGATCCACCAGAATGACACTTTCTCATTGATAAAAACTATTGCAGCAGAGATCATGAGACAGTCTCCTGCACCTAAGGCTCCATGGTTCCTCTCTGTTTGGAGTCCCTTTGGCTCACTTCTCCCCTCTGATCAAAAGAAGGGATGTAAAGAGGTACAGACGTAGGAGACAGTTGCCCAGCACTGAGCTCTGTGACATTCAGCACTGAATTCTCTTCCCCAAAAACTAAGCTTCAAAACAAGTTAACACAAGCAATAAAAAAAAAAACCAAAAAAGCATATTTTGTAGAATTGGACGCTGCAGCCTGATTTAAGGGAAAGATGCTGAAGGGAGAGTGAGAACTCCAGTGCTTACTCCCAGCTCTGATGCTAAGGAACAAAGGCTGGGTCTGTTGATACATTTGCTTGTTTCTTCCCCTCATCTGGAGGGGTGAGCATGGAATCTGGCTGGATCATCACTCCAGGTACTTGGCTTTTCCAGTCTGTGTGAAAACTAAAGCTTGTTTTAATGCCCAGTTAAGAAATGGACTCTCTGTGAAATAATGGAAGGACCAGACCATCTGAGAAGGTAAGATAAGACAAGAAAAAGAAAAACAGAAAGACAGAAATAGACAGAAAAAGAAAGGCACAGAAAAAACTAAAACAAAAAAAGACTATTTAACCATAAAAGGGAAGAACAAACTACTGGTACACACAACATGTACGAACCTCAAAAGCATTCCAGTAAGGGACCTAGATACAAGATTGCTTCCATTTACATGAACTTTTACAACAGTGCTAGAAAGCAGGGCAGTGCTGGCCCGGGCCTGTGGGACGGGAGTGGCAGGACCTTTCTGAGGGGATGGAAGTGTTGCATATAATACCCAGGTGTGTGCAGCTGCCAAAACTTACCAAAATGTGGACTTGCAATGGCTGCATTTGTAAACTGCACTTCAGGAAACTTGCTTTTTTGTTGTTGTTAAATCTGAACTGATTTACAATTGTTTTTAAAAAGAAGAGGGGAGGGGCAGTTGTGACAACTCACTGGGTTAAACTGGAAAGTAGCCACCCAAATTAAATACACGTCAATGCCAAAAGCCACACCTCTGGTGACACAATTCAGGGACCTGGTCCAAATGTGGGGAAATTGCCCCAAGTTTCATGCTGTTAAAAGTGACTTATTAAAGAAATATTTACAATACAAACTCCCTTTCAGACCTTGGGATATTTAAAGAAAAAGCAGATTTTATCTAACTAAAAAAAAAAAAAAAAAACAGAAAAAAGTTACTTTTTTGCAAGCTGAATCAGAGTACCATTTGTGGTTTGCCTTAAGGGATTTGCTTCTGTGTTGGGCAGAAAAGCAAATCCCAATATTGACCTGTGCAGAGAAAAGGCTTGCTCATAAGTTTTCATGCTTTTTCAAACCCAGTGAGGTTTCAAACTGAGGGAGGCTCCCCACAGCCAGGACTCACACTAGGTGGGCAGGAAGCAGGCAACCAGCACTCCTTTCCTGGGGGAGGGGACTGGATTTGGGGTGAGGGTGGTATGAACCCCCTGCCCCAGTCTACCCTCCACAGGGAAAAGTCTCAGAGCCCAACAACTTCTGTTACAGAAACACTACAGGGAGTTAGCCCACTGCAGTTCCAAAAGTGCCACGGCAAACCTCGGCAGCCCAAAGGAGCCCAGTCCTGGCGCTCACGATGGGTTACTCCACCAGGGTTCGCAAAAGGGGTCTTTGGGCAGGCGGCCCCTCAGAGACACAGAAAATCAGAACACGTCCCCAGACCTGGAATCAGCAGCCCACAAACCAAAGTCAGCTCAGTTCCTGGCACAAAATGATTTACAAGTCATCCTGGCAGGGGTCACATCCAAGAGCTATTTTAAGACAATAATCTTGGTCTAAATCTGGTCAAAGGGTACTGAGTATTTGAGGTTAAATCCCATCTCCTAGGAAGATCAGTCAGAAGACTTAGGCCCATTTCCTTTCAGCACCTCCAGAAGCCAGGGCATCCCCAGCTCTCCAGAACAACCTGGCAAAAAAGGCAGACAGGGCTTCCCTGGTGGCGCAGTGGTTGAGAGTCCGCCTGCCGATGCAGGGGACACGGGTTCGTGCCCCAGTCCGGGAAGATCCCACATGCTGCGGAGCGGCTGGGCCCACGAGCCATGGCCGCTGAGCCTGCGCGTCCGGAGCCTGTGCTCTGCAACGGGAGAGGCCACAACAGTGAGAGGCCCGCGTACCGCAAAAAAAAAACAAAAACGCAGACAGCACAGGACAGAACAGCATGGTTTATGCCATCTTGAGAATCCCTTCACCAAAATTCAGGGCCATCTTTGTTCCACTCACCTTCAGTTTTCTATGTAAACCACCATTTCAGTTTTGGTTGCAGTAACATGGGAGGAGGGTGACTTATTAATGCTATCTATAAATGATAACTTCAGCAGACAGCGTTTTCCACTGTGACTAGTCATTTGTAAAGAATACTGATTTTCTCTACAAACAATAAATGCTGGAGAGGGTGTGGAGAAAAGGGAACCCTCTTGCACTGTTGGTGGGAATGTAAACTGATACAGCCACTATGGAGAACAGTATGGAGGTTCCTTAAAAAGCTAAAAATAGAGCTACCATATGACCCAGCAATCCCACTACTGGGCATATACCCTGAGAAAACCGTAATTCAAAGAGTCACCTACCACCGTGTTCATTGCAGCTCTATTTACAACAGCCAGGACATGAAAGCAACCTAAGTGTCCATCAACAGATGAATGGATAAAGAAGATGTGGCACACATATACAATGGAATATTACTCAGCCATAAAAAGAAATGAAATTGAGTTATTTGTAGTGAGGTGGATGGACCTAGAGTCTGTCATACAGAGTGAAGTAAGTCAGAAAGAGAAAAATAAATACCGTATGCTAACACATGTATACGGAATCTTTAAAAAAAAAAAAAAGTCATGAAGAACCTAGGGGCAGGACAGGATCAGAGACACAGACCTACTAGAGAATGGACTTGAGGACACAGGGAGGGGGAAGGGTAAGCTGTGAGAAAGTGAGAGAGTGGCATGGACATATATACACTACCAAATGTAGAACAGATAGCTAGTGGGAAGCAGCCAGGGGTGGGATAGGGAGGGTGGGAGGGAGGGAGACGCAAGAGGGAAGAGATACAGAGATATATGTATATGTATAGCTGATTTACCTTGTTATAAAGCAGAAAGTAACACACCATTGTAAAGCAATTATGCTCCAATAAAGATGTTTAAAAACAAAAAAATAATAAAATAACCACCAGATTTTCAACACTTAGTACAAAAATAAAGAGTAAAACATCTTTAAAAAAAAGAATACTGATTTTCTTACTTTTATTCTGCAAAGTGGCTACAGCAGGAAGCATCACTTTTACACTGTTCTGCAGGGTTATGACAAAAACTAAAATATTCATGTATTTTTACATAAATCACATGCTTGTTTTGCTCTAACCAGTAGTAGGGGGCAAAGGCATTTAAGCAGCACTTCTAGAAATTAAATTAGCTATCTGGTATTCATCTATTTCACCAGAGACGCCCAGCCCAGCCCAACCAGTCAGTCCAGGAAAACCTCCCTTGTCTCAATCCACAGCTGGATGAGCGGCGGCTTCTCTTAAGACATGGCGACTCTGTTTTCTCACTGCTTCCCCGACTCTCTCTTCTTTGGACAAGGAAGATCCTAGATGCCAATTTTTAAAATTACACTGCAATGCATATTTCTTGAAAAAAATACAAATAAGCCTTATCTCTTGAGCATCCCTCCGTCTTCCCAAACTCCCGCACATGATTTATCACGAAACCTTACATTTTACTCTCGAACACACTGCTCTCCACCCCCATCTTCACCAGCTAATTCCTACCCTCCAAGTGTCTACACTGTGACATCCAGAAAGTCTCAGTTGTCCCTCCAAAGTGTACCCACAGCACCCTGGACACTTCACCTATCAAAGCACTTGTCTTGTCGCCTCCGTCTATAACATCACAGCCACTGTTCACTACTGAGTGCCTGGCATATGGTAGGAGATCAATAAATCAATAACTATTTCTCAGGTAAACAAAAATTAAACTAAGCTTATTTCGATCACTCAGATAAAACACTGTTGATTTTGGAGTGTGTATTTGTGTGTGTATATATGTGTGTGTGTACATATACATATGTATACACACACATATATATATCCTTTTATAGTACTTTTCCTGAACAAATATACTATTTGAATTATTATAACAAAAACAAAAGATTAAACTGTACATACTATTTTCTCACTTGCTTTTTTCACTTACTACATTGTCATTAAATATTCTTGCTACCACATCATTTTAATGATTGCATGGAACAGATGTTCACTAATTTAACCAATCCCCCATTGGTTACAATTCTTCACTGTGATACAGTGAAATACACTTGATACACATCCCTGTGGCCAAGTCTAAAGAAATTCCTAGAAGCAGAGTGGCTGAGTCAAATGGTATGCAAAATAATTATACTAGTTATAGTACACACGGAAAACTTAAAATAGGGGTTATTTTTTTAAGGATACTGACAGGATTTCCACAACCAGAATAATGAGCACAACTGGCTGAGGGGACACAGGGTTGTTCAGCCCAAAGAAGATGAACAATGAGTCTGTTACATGGGAGTCATGTTTATTTAGCTCCTTGTGAGGATAAAATGGGAACCTTTGAAAGACAAGGAAAGAGCATGGGATTTTCCCGAAGAGCTACCCAACAAGGACCGTGCGGTGGCTTTAAGAGTTGAGGCTGAGGCAGGCGGGGATCCTGGCAGGGGAAAGACCGAGCCAGCGTCACAGGAAAGGCAGTCAACCAAAAAGGTCACTGTTGTTCAACTACTACTATGTCAACCCTCCAGAGGGCTCCTCACGGCTTTCTTCAAATGAAACTGGAGAAAAGCCATGATGAAACTTTCCTCTGTTACCCTAACAGCTATCAGAGCATGTGGCATATTGACTGCACACAAAATGCTCCTGAGAGAACCAATTTCCCTAATAAGCAAAAAAATCGTGGTCGACCAAATGGTGGATTCAGTCACTGACGACAGCATAGTGACATGTTTTATGTCTTTTCAAAATGGGGAGGGTCTAGCTTAGCCTCACAGCTTAAGGCCCTCACTGTAATATATGTAATAAGAGTAAATGACTCTAATGATAACATTTGTTGTAATTGCCTAATCTCTCTGTTTTTTAAAGAAGGAAGGTATTCAACAGATCAACTGTCACTATTTAACCACAGGGGGGATAGGATTATCTCTTCCTCAATTTTTACCAACGTTCATATGTAAATGAAGTAAGTTTCTAAAAGACACTTTTTTTTTTAAAGGAAAGTCAAAGATGGAGAAAAACAATGTTGTGCTTCTATTTAAATGTCGAGTTTCTTTAGAAAGGCAGGGGGATGGATGAAATGACAAACTGAGTGTCAGCATCAAGTTCTGGGTGACAATAAAAAAGGTTCCGGAGCCAGACCACCTGTGAGCTTGGTTCCTCTGGCTTCTGTCTCCACATCCCTGTCATGGAGCTAACAGTACCATGCTGACACAGATGGTATAAGGATCAAATGAGTTAATACATGTAAAATGCTTAGACTAGGGCCCAGAACACAGGAAGTGCCATTTAACTGTCAGACACTTCTTTTCACCATCAGTGTCATTTCCAAGTGTACGTACAGAGGGACCAAACCCATGAGAATAATGCAGGACCCTCAAGTAAGCGAGAAGGGCTGGCGAAGAGGTGACTTTAAGAATACAAGCAGAATCGACTTTCAAACAGTCTACCTTCTGAAAGTTCATTTATTCACTGACCATTTAAAACTCAGGATGCACTTCATCACTAAAAGACATGTTTCAAGTGGTGGTTGGGTTCCCAAAACAACACAAAGGAGTTCAACAAGACTCACTGAGATAATAATGAAAAAGAGGGAAAACATTCAGGAAAATGACTGGAAACTGCTAGGGGACATTATGGGGGAGAAAAAAAAAAACCCAGAATTCTCTGTGCCGCTCCAAAAGACTGGAAAAACTCAAGGAGGAAGCACTGTCAACAGGCTATGGCAGGAACACTGGATGGAAACTCTGATCTGAATGAGAAAAACCAAGTCAGGGTCTACAGTGTAGCAACTGCTGGCTTTAGCTGTCACTTCACTGGCTCCAGAGAAAAATAATAAAGTTTTAAACTACACTGGCTGGGAGTCTGGATCTCTTGGGCCTGATGAATTATGCACTATAATGAACTATGCAAATTAACTGAAACCAGGCTCTGCTCTCCTAGGAAATCTGGGCAACGAATGCATTTCTCATTGGCTACTAGTCTTAAGTCAAAGTAAACTAATCACATAATCAAAAGGAAAGACTAGCTAACTTACAGAAAGATACAAAATTTCACACAATAAACAAAAGTGTTCTTGATTCATAGCAGGGCATCAGCAAAAAAGGGGGAAAAACCCACAGCAACCTCCAGCCTCAAACACTACATAATGAATAGACCAGTCCAATTTCCTGGTGGGTGAGATACAGGTCTTTTGTACAAACCACAACCCCTTCCTCCAAGCAGAGCTCCAAGGAATTTTAAAGTTTGAATATAAAAGTTAACTGCAATCGACTAAAAACAGAACAAAGAAAACAGTCACTTAAAATTCAAAGCAGAAGGATGAGGTCAGGAAAAAGGATGGCGTGTGGATCTTCCCCCCCTTCTATTTGTTCTCCATCCCACTTGTCCCACTTGCCCCTCGTGCTTTTGTTCCTACATTCCTTGTACACGCTTTTGCTGTCCTGTTGTGAAAGGTCTTCCCAGGCCTGTTTAGAAGTCCAAACAGGACTTCCTGGTGGCGCAGTAGTTAAGAATCCGCCTGCCAACGCAGGGGACATGGGTTTGATCCCTGGCCCGGAAAGATCCCACATGCCACGGAGCAACTAAGCCCGTGCGCCGCAACTACTGAGCCTGCGCTCTAGAGCCCGTACTCTGCAACAAGAGAAGCCATGACAATGAGAAGCCCGCGTACCACAACGAAGAGTAGCCCCCGCTCACCACAACTAGAGAAAGCCCGTGCACAGCAACGAAGACCCAATACAGCCAAAAATAAAACCAAATAAATTAATTTTTTTTAAAAGTCCAAACAATTCCAAACTAAACTACGGCATTGAAGACAACTTCACTAGGGAGGGGCTGATAAGATTCTGTTTCTTTCCCCGCCCCCCACCGGTACGTGGGCCTCTCACTGTTGTGGCCTCTCCCGTTGCGGAGCACAGGCTCCGGACGCGCAGGCTCAGCGGCCATGGCTCACGGGCCCAGCCGCTCCGCGGCATGTGGGATCTTCCCGGACCGGGGCACGAACCCGTGTCCCCTGCATCGGCAGGCGGACTCTCAACCACTGCGCCACCAGGGAAGCCCAAGATTCTGTTTCTTTATCTAGCTACTTCACTTGAAAGTTCAAAGTTTCTTTAAAGAATCTGAAAAATCCGTTTAAAGAAGACAGTATTCTTTTCAATTCACCAGAATTTGGACTAAATGGCATGACCCCTAAGGTAAAATGTTGCCAAGCCAACAACTCCTGCCTCTCATTGCTAATGAGAAAGGAGGCCAGTGGGTAGGTGGGCAGGTGGGTGGGTAGGGGATCGTGACCGAGATTTTGCGGCTGCTGCTGCTACGGCTGATGTACTCAACTCCAAAGGACACTCAGGACACACCACATGACTGCTGATGGCAAAGCACGCAAAGCATCTGCCATTGGTGAATCTCAAAGTATGACGAAAACTGAAGTTACCTGCCAGCAGAAACTCAGAACACTGTAAGCCTTGAGAAACTGCTACTACAGCTTTGAAAAACCTGATATTTAGAAAAGAGATCGATTTGGTGCCACAAGTGAGCCTCTAGAAATACAAACTGAGCTCTTCTTTGCATTTTAAAAAATGCAGCCAACAGGATAGTGAATACTAGTAAATTCTTAACTTGAAAATGTTCAGAATGACGTGTGTATATGCATAATGTGTACAGCACAGTACCCTACAGGGATGGTGAGACACCCTTGTAAACATTCATACCCTGCCCAAGTAATTCCTGAGACCTCATCTGAACTGTAAGCGCATCTCTTACAGACAGAATGTTAAGTACTGAAGGAATAACCCAAAGAGATCAGGGAAAAAACCAAGGCCAAGACCCCTTGAACTCTGTTTATTCTCAGTCAACAAGGACATCTGCTTCTGGCCTATTACCCAAAGACGACAACGAGGTCATGGTCCATGGGGAAATAAGCTGCTTTACTCACACATCACAAGCCGCCCCTCCCCATTCTAGCCTGAACCTAAACTCCCCCTGAGATGGAAACACCACCAGAGAATGAAACCAGCATTAACTCTAAGCTGAACCACGCTGCAGGGAAAGACGGACGTGAAGGAGAATGGGATGCAGCGTGGTGAAACAGAGAAAGCCACCAAAGGCACCTAGCTCTTCGGAAGCAACTCCACCCAGTGGGGCCTTTCTGTCTCCAAAGTGGAGCAATGTCACCAGCCTGTACCCCTTCCCCAGCCCAGATGTCAACTGGTCTCAGAGAGGAAGCCCCCTCGCGTGACATGACATTAAGGGGGCATGTTCAAGAGGACAAGCAAACATCAGCAGACAGTCTAAATCATTCCTCAAGACTGCAACAACAACACTGGCAGTACAGCTACCGTTCCAAAGACAGAAGACCTTACAAAAGCCAGCAGCCACATCCTCGGACAGGCTCATTTTCCAGGTGCAAATTATGGGCCAGAAACCCTGTACAACTAAACCCCAGGTCTGTGCTCACTCTCAGGGCGCACCCCTCCCACCAAGTGCCAAGAAGGGGCAACTCGGCTGCAGTCATCCCAGGACAGATTTCAGACGTTCCAGCCCAAGTGGTCCTAGGAAGCTTTTAGCTAAGAAAAAAGAGCCAATCAAAGGGATGAAACACAGTGTAAGAGTTGCTCAACGGCTCTCCCTACCGCGCCAGGCACACCTGGAGCCAGGCTGACCCCACTAGCACGTGCTCTGCGCATACACGTGGTGATTCAAGGAAAGTGCTGAGCTTGCTCAGCTTCCGGCCATAATCTAGGAAACCAGACACCAAAGAAACTGTCCAGGGCTACTGTGTAGGATAATGATCCTGTCCAGGGTAAGAGTGGGATTCGGGGCAGAAATCCACGGAGCAGCCTAGGGACCTACGAGGAATCATTCAATAAATATTTGTTGATTGATTTTTTAAGAGATGATTAAAGGGCCAGAGGGGAAAAGGCCAGGCAACAAAGGTCAAAAGTAAAGCATCCGTCATCTAGAAATGGGAATCTGTGAAGGGCCATCAGATGATAGTCTGGCTGCTGCAGAGAGGGCTGTACCCCACCAGCTGGCTTCTTCCAGTGTCTGTAAACTTGCTGGCCTGGGAAAGGCTGCCAGCAGACTGGGAATCCTCCAGCTTTAAATCATTCCTCTAAAGAATGAATGAATGATCAACCCTCTGGGAGGCTACCAAAAAGTACAGGTTCATCTCCCCCAAATTACAGTGAGGATCACTAAACCATGTCCATCCTGTACCACCAACTTCAGGAGGCAAGGAAAAGGGAGCATGGTAGAAAAGGGCCAGGACAACTGAAGTGAAATCAAGGCTGGCTGGCTACCTAGGGGAGCAACCACTGCCTCCTGCTTACCTAGGAATGTTTACAAGCACCTGACATTAATTACCTCCGGGGCAACCCCATGGGGAAGATACTATGATCATCCCAGTTGAAGAAACGAGGCACACAGAACATAAGCAACTTGCTGGAGGTCACACAGCTTGAACAAGGGGCAGAGTTGGGGTTCGGACCCAGCGCTCCGAATCATAAATTATGCACTGGGGGTTCAGTGCTGGGTTCAAGATGACCTATCACTAAACCTACCCTCAGGATTCACCCCGGGGGAACTAAAAAGAAAGCACTCAACACTAACAATACACAGTAACGTCGGCACCTGAAACAGCACTCTCCAAACTTGGAAATATCTATTCCCTCAGCTACTACTGCCTTGTCCAATGAGCTTACCTTGTTTAATGGTGATTGGGTTGGGGATTTTCTTGGGGCAGGATGTTGAGGCCAGTATTGAAAATAATACTAAAGATTTTAATCACAGTTATTTAAATAATCACAAAACAGGGGCAACTTTCTCCCAATAGATCTCATTTGATTGAGCAAAGAGGGCAACAAGCATTTTAAACAGTGCTTCCAATAAATTAATAAAAGCAAACAGAAGTGCTGAACTTAAGAAACATCAAGCCCTAAGGATAAAACGCATCCTAAAGAGCCAAGGCCAGCAGCTGCTGGGCCTGCAAGTGGGGGCAACTGACAGAGCCCCTCCCCAGGCCCCCTGCTCAGGACAGCCTGGGAGCCTGCCTGGTGCACATTCCCAGGCCCTGAACCAGAGCAGGCATTGCAGCAAGACCCGGGGGTGATTCCCACGCAGGTCTGAGAAGTGCTGCGCTGTATAAGAATGTATGTGTGCCTTGAGTCACGATCACACTTTCTACCAGAAAGCAAGTGGAGGTAGAGAGGTGAAGGAACCAATCAAATGCTACAAGCCTGTCAAAATCAGCCCCAGATTCCTATAACTTTCATTTATAAGTAAAAAATTAGAATTACCATTTTATTCTAATTCTGCCATCAAGTGTGAACAAGAGGAAATTTACTGAAAATTCTTTGTGGTTCCTAACTGTCACCTATTTTGAAAATTAACCACCAGAAATCCTGTGATCGCAGTATGTGTATTATTAATGTTCTCTTATTCTTCGCATTAAAATCGTCCATCCTGGGCAAAGCACAGGAAGCCCCGTTTCAGTTTTGTAAGTAATTCTCACTATAAAATGAATGAAGCAAAAAGATAACAAAATATGGAAAAGAGAGTAAAGAAACAGGGACCACTCTAAATCACCCTAAATAAAGCATAGACATAAACCATCCTGAATATTATCAAGGCAAAAACAGAGAACTTACAGCATTAGGTTTTCAGCTACTAAAGCTGCAATATACACCTTTCTTCATCACTCTTGAAGTAACACATCTGTAATTATTGTAAAATGAAGGATTTGGATGTCATGAATTGTCACCCTCCTATGTACAAGGAGTTGTAACCCATTTCCCCCCTTGTAGAGATATACATTTCCCTAAATATCAGTGACTCAAAAAAACACATCAAGATACAACTCACCAACACTGACAATCTACATTAATCAAATTTTTACTACGCCAGAAAAATAAGGAGCTCTCCTTATTACAACCTAAGTCACCAAACCAGACATTTCCTTCACAGGCTAATAATAAAATGTGTCCATCAACACACCAAGAGGGCAGCCTCATTTCCTGATCTGAATTTCATATTCGAGTATCCATGTAATTTCCCCTACCTTGCAAATATACACAACAACTATAGCTCTGCATTCCTTCTTCCTATCAAACCACGGTGGGAAAGAAAACAGAATCGTCCCACACAAACCACTCTTAAGAGCTTACAGGCTGCAGTTAAATCTATACAAGAAATAAAATTTGGCCAACATTCTCCATTTAATGTGATCCTCTCACAATGGGAGATGGATTGCAATTATCCATTAATGTAACCTACCCTCCACAGTCAATAAATAAATGGCACTTCCCGTCACTCAGACGAATCCTGAGTGAAAAGCCTAGAAAGAAATAAAGATATAAATGAGATTCTGTAAATATCTAAGGAACACACTGATGACTGATTTCAAGCCAAAATGTCCAGAACTCATGACAGAAAGTGAAATGCCTGTGATTAATATGGTCTCACTTTTAAATGCATTAAAGTTATGCTAACATTCTCACCAGTCTCTGAAAACAAAAAAAGAAATTTAGAGTGAAAAAAGGGCTCAAGTTCCAATTTGCTAATTCAAGTCACACCAGATCATTCTGTAGCCCTCCTCCTTACACGGCACCTGCTGTTCCTTTGGAATTTTTAAAAGGCCTGGGATTTGAGTAATTATAGCCATTTCAGAAATAGTTTCTGAAAACCTAGTTACCTATACACTGCTTTAAATGTTTGCCTTTAAGTCTTCAGTTTGTAGGGAGACTACATAGGGAACGTAGTCTTATTCTTTTATACCCAGAATCTTCTCACCCCAATATATTCTGCTTCCTGGCTACCAAAACTCACTCACTTAAGAGTTATCTACTGACTGGTATCCCTGAGAGGGTCTGGGTAACCCTAACCCTTCTTTAAAAACTATTTCAAATTAAGAACGCAAGATTTGGGGGCTTCCCTGGTGGCGCAGTGGTTGAGGATCTGCCCGCCGATGCAGGGGACACGGGTTCGTGCCCCAGTCCGGGAAGATCCCACATGCCACGGAGCAGCTAGGCCCGTGAGCCATGGCCACTGAGCTTGCGCGTCCGGAGCCTGTGCTCCGCAGTGGGAGAGGCCACAACAGTGAGAGGCCCGCGTACCGCAAAAAAAAAAAAAAAAAAACAAAAAAACACACACAAGATTTGGGAAAGCACCAGGGGACTGCCTGCTCCCTTTCTCTACCTCTCCCCTCCCCTCCGCCCATACACACACAAGCAGTAGCAGTGACAACATGAGGGTGCCTGGTCTTTGCAAACAGGCTCCACCATCCAGTAATTGGCTCACAAATTTCATTCATAACTTGAAACAGAAAGGGCCCAAAATGAGCGATCTGTAATTTTAAATGAGGTCATTATTCTCCTGGCTGCAAGCGGTTAAAGAAGGCCTTGCAAGCTCATGAATTACAGGTGCAGTTTATTACTCTCCATGAGCTCAGAACAAGAACAGCATCTCAGGAAGCTGGGGCCAAGAGCGGAAGGAGGTCAGCTGCAAGCCCAGATGCTTCCATGGACTGAAGCTTCAATGTCACTCATCCCATCACAGTGGAACAAGCCTTCCTGCTCCCAGGCCCTCCCTCCTCCCTCACTGCCCACAGCACACCTTTAAGATGGAGGAATTTTTACATGTATATTATGCATCTTTCCTTAAAATATATTTCAGATCAGAACTTGCTAACTAGTCTTTAAGCAGAGGTTTTTACATGCTTATGAGATGAAAGGCACAGCAGTCAGATAATTAGGAAAAACACATCCAACCTTCACTGCTGAAAAGTTTTCCAACAGATTTCAGTCTGCGTAGAGCAGTTCCACGCCATCCAAACCCCAAATGGAGGTATAAACACACACTCTGGACTCAGTGGTTTATTCTCAACATATACTGGACTAATTAGAAACCACATTTCAGGACGATCTGGAATTCCACGTATAGAGACAAAAGAAGCCGCAGGTTAGGGGCGGGGTGACGGTGGGGTGGGCAGCCACGCTAGGCAGTTACTCGGAAGCCCACGGCCTCAGGACCTGAGATCCTGGCAGAACTGAACTCTGGTTCTCTTAAGGGGCAGCAGGCAAAGTGATGACCAAGAGAAGACTCAGAGATCAGCCTCAAGGCAAGCAAGCCAGATCAACAGAAAATATGATTCAAGACAAATGTCTTATTCCCCCATGCCCACGCCCACCCCTTTGAAGTGAGGAAACTGGCAGAGGTTGCCTCAATAACTTCCGGCCAAATGAGGATTGCTCTGGAAACTGCAGCGAGGCCATCTGTGTGGCCCCCAAGCTACGGTGCCGTGGAATAAAAGGGAACCGAGACCAAGACCACAGGTTCGGGCAGAGCTCGGTGGACTTGTTCTTATTTCCCCTCCCAGGCCTAACTGAGCAGGAAACCAGCGCTTCTGAATGCCAGCTCCACCCGTTCTCCAGGCTGCAAGTTCCTTACTATAGCAAAGGGCATAACACCATCTTCTGAGCAGATGGCAGGCTTAGTGAGTTAACGCAGAAAGCTGGGACTCAACAGATGTTTGGGTTCCCTCTAAATCCACCCCTCACCCCTTCCCACAGAAAGAATTTCATCCCTCTGCAGACCCTCTTCCTCATGACCCCCAACAGAGAGAGACCAATGCCATTTCCTCCCGGTGTCAAACACACCTGGACCTCTGTTGTAGAGAAAGCTGAAATGTGATTTATCCTACCGACACCTTCATGTTTACACATCAGTTGCTGGCAGCAGAGGCGTGATTAGAACAGGCAGTGCTCTTTACACTACTTTGGTCTTTCCCAAAGAGGGTTCCAGAGAACCCTAGGTCCAAGGGTATTATTCATAACTGGGGTTCACTGACCAACTCAGTTTGAGAATTGTCAGCTTTAAACAGGTTTCTTGCCTTTAGCTTTGTTCATGTGCGCTGTGATTCTCTTTCTCTAAAAAATCTGACCACAGAAGCTTCCCTCCCTGGCCCCCTCAAAAGCATAACATATTTCTCAGAACACAGTTGGGATACACCACACTACTGTCTCACTCAATTTTGTTGGTGGTTTGATTCAGGTCTGTATTTGGGGAGGAGGGTGTTTTTCGAAGTAGTATGTGAGTGTATAGGGTAAAAATGTGCTTGCTCAGAGGAACTGAAAAAAGGCAACTGTCCT
This sequence comes from Hyperoodon ampullatus, assembly GCF_949752795.1. Lineage (NCBI taxonomy): Eukaryota > Metazoa > Chordata > Mammalia > Artiodactyla > Ziphiidae > Hyperoodon > Hyperoodon ampullatus. Next base: position 94,074,252 of record NC_136923.1, read on the forward strand.
TATCCTTGGAGGTTTCAAGTGTACAAATTAAGTTATTAACGTAACAATAATTAGAGAAACTCATGGAATTTCAACGTGTCACTGTAGTAGTGAACTCTTCAGACCCTTAACAGAAATATGACTCCATGACAAATTGTCTAACAGAACCCAGCAGGCACTTTATAAGAAAATATTCTTACTGTTGGTAAAGATACGAGGAAAACAGATGGGAGTCCTGAGAAGCTATCTAATAAAACACATTAACAAACTAAAAAAAATGACTTGAGCTACAATTGAAATGTAGTTTTGTTTTGTTTGTTTTTTTTATTTTACTTACTTATTTTTGGCTGCGTTGGGTCTTTGTTGCTGTGCACGGGGTTTCTCTAGTTGCAGTGAGTGGGGGACTACTCTTCGTTGTGTTACACGGGCTTCTCATTGTGGTGGCTTCTCTTGTTGTGGAGCACGGGCTCTAGGTGCCCAGGCTTCAGGAGTTGTGGCTCGCGGGCTCTAGAGCGCAGGCTCAGTAGTTGTGGCGCATGGGCTTAGTTGCTTGGCTGCATGTGAGATCTTCCCGGGCCAGGGATCGAACCCGTGTCCCCTGCATTGGCAGGCGGATTCTTAATCACTACGCCACCAGGGAAGCCCTCAAATGTTAGTTCTGATTATATTTGATTACACTCTGATTACATCACTTTCTGTTGCCATATGTGAGGGAAAAGTTGGATTAAACCCCCCCAAAATGTCTTGGTTACTAAGTCTCCGCAAAGAGTTCACGAGGAGAGTCCTGTAAGGAAAAAGTCTTACATTGTAAATGGGATTCAACGGTCATAGATCTATTTGTGCACAGATCTAGATTACGGTAAGAGAGCACTAATATTGTAGGTCTTATTCTTTTTTTACTTATTTCTTTTCTACTTTCTGAATTTCCTGTACTACATATATGCTCCTTTCAAAAGGAAAAACATTAACATGTTACATTTATAGAGAAAATATAGGGTTCACTAAATAACCTAATACTGGATTTTTTTTTCCAACTCTCCTGCCAATTCTTACAGATCAGCAGGGCCACCACTAGTACTATGTGGAAAGGATTCCGAAAAGGAATCAAAGAGGTCCAGGACTTGCTACAGCCGTGATCCAGAGGAAGGAAAAGGGAAATGACCAGCCCCGGTGAGTAAGGGCCAACCATCCCTAACAAGACTTCTGTGCTGTTTGGGGAAGGAAAGTCCAAGAAAGGCATGACTTATAAAAGCATAAGCAGATAAACAGTACACGATGACAGCTGAAAAGAAACATCAGACTGAAACAACTCTGAAGATGCCTTAGTTTAGGAATTCTGAGACTTGCTACAGTTACCCAAACTGGGAGTGGACACTTCAAGGATGGAGATGGCCAGAGGACATAAGCAGGGAGCCACGATATGGACAAAACCCACACATGAGATGTTATGAATACTACAGTGTAAACCAAAATGGAAAATTTAAAAACAAAAAACGTTAACAGCATGAAAACCATAAAATGGTCAAGATACATAAGGGGCTGGGAACGTACAAGATGAGCCTGGCACACCTTCCTGTATCAGAAAGGAAGAAAGTGTTTAAGGAATGATGGGGATGTGTTATAGAGACACAGGAGACAGCTTAAAGGGTTCCCAATATTAATTTCCTCACTGATAACTGTACTAAGGTTTTGTAAGAGAACATTCTTATTGTTAGGAAATATATACTTAAGTATCTGAGGATAAAGGGTTATTATGTCTGCACCTTACTCCCAAATGGTTCAGAGTAAGTATATGGTGAGGGAAAGACACAGAGGAGAGAAAATATAAGCAGACATGACAAAATGGTAAATGACAGAAATTCTTTGTACTATTTTTGCAACTTTTCAGTTAGAAAGAACTTTTAAAACCTACCACAGGGGCTTTCCTTGGTGGCGTAGCGGTTAAGAATCTGCCTGCCAATGCAGAGGACATGGGTTCTATCCCTGGCCCGGGAAGATCCCACATGCCACGGATCAGCTAAGCCCGTGCGCCACAACTACTGACCCTGCACTCTAGAGCCTGTGAGCCACAACTACTGAGCCCTCGTGTCACAACTACTGAAGCCTGTGTGCCTAGAGCCCGTGCTCCGCAACAAGAGAAGCCACAGCAATGAGAAGCCTGTGAACCGCAATGAAGAGTAGCCCCCACTCGCAGCAACTAGACAAAACCCGTGCGCAGCAACGAAGACACAGTGCAGCCAAAAATAAATAAATAAAAAATTTTAAAAACCTACCACAAAGTAAACAAAGTAAGTGCAAAAGAGTCACCAGGAGCTCTGAGGTGCGAGGAGATCAGAGTATCCCTGCTTTAGAAAGATCTGCTGCTCCTGTCTTCTTTGTCAAAATCTGTAAACTCCAAGACTCCAAAAATGACAACATTAGAACGTAACACTACAAATGCCCAACGCACTAACTTATACCAAGAATTAAAAAAAATAGCATTCACTTCAACCTAATGAAAATGTTACTGACAAAGGCCTTTCTTTTTATAAGTTATTTAAAAGACCAAAAGCAACTTCTCGTTGCGGACGGAAAAGAAGCAAGATCAAAAAATGAAGGAGATTGGTGGCAGGGGGTGGGCGGCGAGAGGGGGCGGTGAAAGGACACCTTTCGACATTAAGTTACAGCCTCACAAAGGGGAGAAAGCCACAAGCCTGGCAGAAGTGGTCTCTCTTTTGTATGTTTATGTGAGACATAAAAATGTTTCCAATATAAAACCCTAAGCAGCCAAAGAGCTATTCAACAATGAAATTTACATCTCTTAAACTATTCACCATCTAGCAATCTCCTCACAGCCAAGACTTCCAGCAATCCCAGTATCATTTTCATTACACCCAGAAGCAGGGACACCTAGAACTAGAGTTCAAACTACAGAAGCCGAGAAGATTGTCAACTCTATCAAATGTCTGCAGCTTCCTCAAGTCTGTCAGTTTAGTTATAGTTAGATCACACAATCTTCATTTAAGAGCCACAATAAAAATAGCAAGTCAATGGGAAAAAATTTTCTCCAATTAAAATGGCCTGAAGTGCTAACTGCTTCACACTTCTTGAAATCTACTTGTATAAAATTAACTTCATTAATGTTAGCAAAGCCACTTCTGATCACACCAGTAGTCTGCATAATATGAGATGGTTCCACACCAGGGAGAAGCTAAAGAAGACCGTGGTGGGCAAGCTCCAGTTACCTGTTATGGTGCTTTCGAGTTATCTAAATCCTTGGAGCAATTCATAGGTTTCCTCTTTCAAGAAGTTATATTGCTGATACAAGAAAATGAAATGGTTCTCATTACATTCTCTCCTAAAACACTCCGGGCCCCAGGATCCTCCCTGTCCCAAGCTGCCAGACGTCTCTCCCTCAGATGACAAAGTCCTTCCCCTGTGTCTCTTCTCCATTAGGAGAAGTCAGGTTGAGGCCCTAACTCTGAGTCTACCCCCAGCAGAGTTCAGAATGTAGTTCACCATCAGCCCAGCTTAAAAATCTTCAAGTTTGTGGCTCACTGATTCTTGGTTACTGGCAGGAACAAGCCCTGCCTCTCCGGGCTCATCTCCCTCCATGGCCTGCACTGACCTTTCCACTCCAGACACACCAACATATACAGGTGTGCACACATGCCCACGCTGCTCTAGGCCCTGGTGCTTTGCAGTGTTCTTTCTGACCCTGCTTCTCTAACCATTACCTGACTAACTTGTATTCACCCTTTATAAGAAACTGCCTTCCTCCAGGAAGCCCTCCCTGACCCAATACCTCACTCCCACAACAGTTAAGCACCTCCTTCCTGGAAGCTTCTGAAATGGCCTGTGGGTGTCCCTCAGTCCCCTGACATACTATAATCAGCAGTTTGTGTACCTGTCTCCCCTGCTAGACAATGAGATCCTTAAGATAAGGGACAATCTTACCGGAAAACACTATCAATGTTTACTAAATAAATCAAAGACTATTCCACAAAACCTTATCACAAACACTTAGTCTCCATTCAAAAGTAAAGCCCTCTAATTCCTTTGTTTACAAATTATTTGTCTATCAACTACACTTCAATAAAATTTTTTCAAATTGCCCTTTCAAAGAACCAGAGTTCTTTAAAAATGATTTCTAAAACAATTTATTAGTGGAAAAGATTAACAGGTATCAACAGGTATCACAACTTAGGTTAAAAAAAAAAAAAGGAAAAGGGGGTCATCCCTGAAATGTGCCCAACTTCTCTTCACACCATGAATTCATGATGCCTAACGAGGTTTGCCATTACTACAGATCACTCCAACATCTGTAGGGAGAAAAAATGCAAGTGACCTAAATCCAAACACAGATCAGCAATCACAAAGGTTAATGACACTTTGGGACACTCCAGTCCAGGGACCCCCTAGTGAACTAACTAGGGGCAGACTCAAGAGCATCAAATAGGCATCAGAGGGCTTCCCTGGTGGAGCAGTGGTTAAGAATCCACCAGCCAATGCTGGGGACACGGGTTCGAGCCCCGGTCCAGGAAGATGCCACATGCCGCGGAGCAACTAAGCCCCGTGCACCACAACTACTGAGCCTGAGCTCTAAAGCCCGCGAGCCACAACTACTGAGCCTGCGTGCCACAACTACTGAAGCCCACACCCCTAGAGCCCGTGCTCCACAAGAGGAGAAGCCGCCGCAGTGAGAAGCCCGCGCACCACAACGAAGAGCAGCCCCAGGTCACCACAACTAGAGAAAGCCCACGCGCAGCAACAAAGACCCAACACAGCCAAAATAAATTAAAAAATAAATACAACATCATTTAAAAAAAAAAAAAAAAAAATAGGCATCAGGCCCAGGAAGGGAAAGGCATCCCTCTGTGAGGATCTTCAACTATTTCAAAATCCTATGCTTTTGGAGGTAGAAATAAGAAATCAATAAGCCTAGAACCAGCTAGGTAACCTTCTTTTACCCGATCAGTTTCTCAGATTGCTTTAGGGATACACAGCTTTCAAAAGGCAAACTGTTTTCGAGGCTCGATCGCAAATGACAGTCCTGAATGGATTTCCCAGAATACTGTTGATACTTGCCACTGCACGTGAAAATATTTCTAAAACCATGTCCTACCTTGAATTAATATTACAACTTAACTTCCAGGTGACTCTGGATTTCACAATGTTAATATTTAAATATCCCAGTGGGCTCTGAGGTGCTGTATTGGAACAACACTTGCTGGGGAGCAGCAGTATCATGCTTATGGGGAATCATTTGGCAAAATACAAGAGATATGTTTTTAAGATGTCCATTTCCATGGACCCAGTAATTGTGTATTTGGTCATATATCCTAAAAGAAACAATAAAAAAGGAATAAAAATAAAATAATAAAATTTGGAAAACTGCACTTACACATGCATTGAATAGATGCACCCCCATTAAAATTGTTATTATGGAAGAAAGAAAGAACAAATACAAAAAGAAGCTTCATCCCACAGGACGGGCAAACCCGGGGAAGACCTCAGACTCACTCATTATGAAAACCTAAAGTAAAGGGGTTGATTCAGAAAAGTTGGCAGTGAGGTGGGGCAAAAAACTGTTATTATGGAAAACATGTAATCACATAAGGAAATGCTTACGATAATATCTAGTGGAAAAAACAGAGAAACAAAACTGTATATACCACAGGATTACCAAAACATTTTCACAGAGGCAAAGAACAGCTGGCAAAATACAGCAAAATGTTTACAACAGTTCTGTGGGACAGTTAAGCTGGGGATAACTTCTTTTCTGCCTTTCTGTGGGTTGTTTCTGTGTTACTACTTCAGAAAAAAAAAACATTATTTTAAAATACGTGTGTGTGTGTGCGTGCGCGCGCGCAGTGTACGCAGGAAGGCGGCATCGCAGCCCTGAGATGGGAGGTCTGCCTGCCCATTCAATACAGTGCTCCTGGTCACTATGATTTGGGGTGTCATGGGCTCTCAGCTACATCCCTCCATCTGAGGTCAGTGCTCCCTTCTCCTTTAGTCCAAGAGATTCCCCGTCTTGACTTAACTGCTACTTCATGTCTGATACAGGCCGAGAAAGCAGACCATTTAAGTCACTGAGAACTGTAGGCACAACAGCTCCTCAGCCTTCCCCATATAAAGGCCAACTGCACGTGAAAAGGGGGGTTTGGTACAGAGTCAAAACTTCAAGAAGATGAAGAAAGGAGCCTTTCCAACCTAAGAGAAGATGAACACTCTAAGATGCTACTTAGTAACTAACTGTACAAGCAGAATCTAATGTAAATTTTTAAAGCATTTTTAAACTCATTTGAAAACCAACCTTACATCACGTGGGCTTGATTCTGGCCAGATGCGAACACTACGAACCATTAAAAGAAAACAGGGGGCTTCCCTGGTGGCGCAGTGGTTGAGAGTCCGCCTGCCGATGCAGGGGATACAGGTTCGTGCCCCAGTCCGGAAGATCCCACATGCCGCAGAGCGGCTGGGACCATGAGCCATGGCCGCTGAGCCTGCGCGTCCGGAGCCTGTGCTCCGCAACGGGAGAGGCCACAACAGTGAGAGACCCGTGTGCCACAAAAAAAAAAAAAAAAAAAAAAAAAAAGAGAGAGAAAGCAGGAAGACTGACAATACTGACGCTGACATGGACATAGCGCCATTGGACCACTCAGGATGGCAAGGTGGTGCAAGCACTTTGGAGAGCTGTGTGGCAGTTTCTTATTAACGTTAAACATACACTTAATTTATGACCCAATTACATACATAAGGAATGACTGACTCCTAAGAAATGAAAACCTACTGACTATATCCAAGCCTTGAACTGAAATGTTCACAGCAACCCTAAGCCAAAAATTGGAAACGACCCAACGTCCCTCAATGCGTAAGTAGATGCATGAGTTATGATATTTCCATACAATGGAGTATTACTCAGCAATAAAAAAGGAATGAACTACTGATAAATGCAGCAACACGAATCAATCTGAAAAAATCATGCTGTATAAAACAGGCAACTCTTATTATCTTTAGTGATAAAAATTAAAACAATGGCTGTTAAAGCAGAAACTAAATAAATAAATAAATAAACAAACAAACAAACAATGGCTGGGTGGAGACAGAAGTAACTATACAAAGGGCAGGCGGGACCACTTAGGGTGATGAAAATATATTTTAATTGGGTGGTTACGTGGGAATATGTATATGACTGTCAAAACTCAAGGAACTAGGGGCTTCCCTGGTGGCGCAGTGGTTGAGAGTCCGCCTGCCGATGCAGGGGATACGGGTTCGTGCCCCGGTCTGGGAAGATCCCACATGCCGCGGAGCGGCTGGGCCCGTGAGCCATGGCCGCTGAGCCTGCGCGTCCGGAGCCTGTGCTCTGCAACGGGAGTGGCCACAACAGTGAGAGGCCCGCGTACCGCAAAAAAAAAAAAAAAAAAAAAAAAAAAAAAAAAAAAAAAAAAAAAACTCAAGGAACTATACACTTGAAATGGGTGTCTATGTAAATTATGTATCAATAGACATACGCTAATTTGGCTACAATCCAAGCTAATAATTTTCATTAAAATTAAGATTACATATTTTTCTACCACATTACAGTGGTTGCAGACAGCATGAAAGAAATACCATTTGCTATCACTGCTGTGAAACTGCAATAATTAAACCCACTGTTAGGGCCAGTTATTTAATAGAGGATTCAGAAGTAAACATGTTTTACCATCTCACAAATTTGCTTTTTCACATTCTGATGGCTACATTTCAATATAATAGGTTCCCTTTTTAATCCTGGATATTTTACTGTCTCAGCATTTGGAAACATTTTAAGAAAAAGGGTCAAGAGACCCTTTCACCAGATTGCAAAAGGTTACAAGTTACAAGTGCCTTTGGGATAAGCAAAAGGGCATGTGTTTGGGGAATGGGGACCGGAACAGCTCAAAAAGTTTTTCTGGATTGGGGGAGGGGAAGTGCAGAGTCAACAGAAACTGGCTCTGAGCCCAGCCTTCTGGCTGAGCTTGCGTAGCCCGGAGGGCTTTAAAGTGATAATCTGATTACTTTCACTGCTATCTGGAAAATGGGCAAATGACACAGGGGCAGGCAGCAAAGATAAGGTAGGTACAGGGAAATGAGCTGGGAGGCAAACACTTCTCAGGATGAGGTTCTAGTGGGCTGTACTAGGAAGGCAGCATTCACAGAAAATAATTTCAGTAGGAACACTGTACTAGAAGGAGGAACTCCAAACTTAGTATAACCGATGTATAAAGAATAACCTGGGACTCTTCCCTGGTGGCGCAGTGGTTGGGAATCTGCCTGCCAGTGCAGGGGACACGGGTTCGATCCCTGGTCCGGGAAGATCCCACATGCCTTGGAGCAACTAAGCTCCTGTGTCACAACTACTGAGCCTGCGAGCCACAACTACTGAGCCTGCATGCCACAACTACTGAGCCTGCGTGTCTAGAGCCTGCGCTCTGCAACAAGAGAAGCCACCGCAATGAGAAGCCCGCGCCTCAACGAAGATGGGAGGGGGGAGGGAGGGAGAGAAGGAAGGGGGAAGGGAGGGAGGGAGGGAGGGAGGGAGGGAAGGAGGGAGGAAGAATAACCCTACTTAGACTTTGGAAGTTGCAGGTTGGTGAGTCAACCAGCCTAAATCTGCTGTTCTTCCATCAAGCAGGTTTTAATATGTAAGTCTGATACATAATGCATGCTTTATGCCAGCAAAAATTCCTTTATTAAGAGATTCTGAAGACTCTCCAAATTGTTTTACTGAAATATGAATTTTATGGAGGCAAAAGGTTAGAAACACAAAGACACTGCCTTCTTTTCTAGCCTCATTTACTAGGGACTATGTTAGAGAAGCAGACAATAAACAAAGGGTCTCTGAGGAACCAAAAGCAATTTCAAAGTTCACAGACAAAAGCAATGACACTGTACTTCTCACAGAGGCCAGTTCCTTAATCAGGGACTTCTTAGCTTTACCTTACACAGCAATAGCCTAGGTAACTGGTTTCCCCTATTATTACATGATGAAAACAGACTTAAAGACACATCCATGGTACCAACAGTAAGTAGCAAGTGTCAAAAGAAATCAGGAAAAACTCGAATTAAGGGAGAAAATCCAAGGCTAAAGCAGTTGTTCTAAAAAGCTTTTAAAGCAGTTCTATCCTTCAAAAGAAACCTGTGGATGGCAAATATGTACAACCGAAAGAGGCAAGCAGCTCAGAGCCTGTTCTCAAAGTGACTCTTACCAATGCAAATCTGACCGCAAAAGAAAGCTACTTTGTTTAGGGGCAGTCTCCTAGTTTTATCCGTTTTCTACCTTTCATGTGTATAACACAATGGTACAAAATAGATGTTACCCCTTTATCTCACCCTGTTTTTTCCTTTCTTTTTAAAGACTAAAAAACTCAGAATTGATGTAGGTTTTCATGTATATTTAAATGGATTTAGAATCCAGAAACTGATGCATAGGCCAAGGCTGTCTTCTTATACATCCATGGGAACACTAATATATTATTTAATACAGGATAATGATAGTCATGACAATAATTAAGTACCAACACTTTTAAAAGTACATTTTAAGCCTTTGGGTATACAAGTAGGGATATAGCCCAACATATCCATAAAATGTGGCTGTCAGAAGAAGTTATTACTGGAAGATTCCAGAGACCTGAGTTTTCATACCATTTTAGTGGCTGATATAAGAGTACAGAGAAGATTAAGAAATTGGAGGGCAGTATTTAACCAGATGGGAAATAATAAAGGAAGGAGAATTTCTTACAGAATATTTTCATATTCTTGAGGTCAGAAAAGCATTCCTAAGCAAGACACAAACCTGTAAAGGAAAACCAAACTCGACTACAGAAAAATTTTAAATACCTATATGAGAAAAAAGACACCATTAAAGGATAAAGGGCACAATTAAACACAATTAAAGCATAAGGGACAGACTGGGAGAAAATATTTGTCATATGTTTAATAAATAAAGAACATAAAGAGCTCTGACAAAAAGTAAGAAAAAGGAAAAAAAATATATAAAAATGGGCAGAGGGACTTCCGTGGTGGCACAGTGGTTATGAATCCGCCTGCCAATGCAGGGGACACAGGTTCGAGCCCTGGTCCGAGAAGATCTCACATGCTGCAGAGCGACTAAGCCCGTGCACCACAACTACCGAAGCCTGCAGACCTAGAGCCCGAGCTCCGCAACTAGAGAAGCCACCGCAATGAGAAGCCCGCACACTGCAACAAAGAGTAGCCCCCGCCCGCTGCAACTAGAGAAAGCCGTGCAGCGACGAAGACCCTACGCACCCAAATAAATAAATATATAAAGTTTGTCGTGGATTCTTTAAAAAAAAAAAAAAGGGGCAGGTCATGAACAAAAGAAATATGGACGGCCAATGAAAAATGCTCAATACAGAGAAATGCAAATCCAACACCAATGATGAGTCATATTTGATTCATTAGCAAAAACTAAAGAAGTTTTATAATACTTGTTGGCAAGAAGGAAGGGAAATAAAGACTCTATACACTGTTGGTGAAAATACAAATAAATTGGTTAAACCTTTTCGGAAGGAAAAAAAAAATCTCTTCCTACTGTAAAAACTGAGCACATACTTTTGGACTCAGTACTTCCAATGCAATCTGATGCCAATATGCCCAGGCGTGTGAAAGATGTACGAAAAGAAATTTTATTTTAAGTAAACAAAACAGAGAAAACAACTTAAATGTCTACTGAGTGCTCCCTAAATGCCAGGCACTCTTCTTGGAAAGAAATCATAAGGTCCTGTCAGATACTGCACAGCACTTAAAAGAATGACATGGAAAGATCTACAAGACATAGTTAAGTGAGAAAAGGCTAGATCACATAACATGACCCATGATTCCATTTATATGAAACAAGCCAAAAAGAAAAAGGGGGTGGGGTTCCCTGGTGGCGCAAGTTGTTGAGAATCTGCCTGCTAATGCAGGGGACACGGGTTCGAGCCCTGGTCTGGGAAGATCCCACATGCCGCGGAGCAACTAGGCCCGTGAGCCACAACTACTGAACCTGCGCATCTGGAGCCTGTGCTCCGCAACAAGAGAGGCTGCGATAGTGAGAGGCCCACGCACCGCAATGAAAGTGGCCCCCGCTTGCCACAACTAGAGAAAGCCCTCGTACAGAAACGAAGACCCAACACACCAAAAATAAATTAATTAATTAATAAACTCCTACCCCCAACATCTTAAAAAAAAAATGTGTAGCTTTAAAAAAAAGAAGGGGGGGGCTTCCCTGGTGGCGCAGTGGTTGAGAGTCTGCCTGCCTATGCAGGGAACACGAGTTCGTGCCCTGGTCCGGGAAGATCCCACATGCCGCGGAGCAGCTGGGCCCGTGAGCCATGGCCACTGAGCCTGTGTGTCTGGAGCCTGTGCTCCGCAATGGGAGGGGCCACAACAGTGAGAGGGCCACATACAGCAAAAAAAAAAAAAAATAAAAATAAAAAAAAAATAAAAAAAAAAAAAAAATAAAAATAAAAATAAAAAAAAGAAGGGGGGAATCCTATATATACACACATCTACATAAATATGTGTATAAATGTACAGAAAGTGTACTGAGTACGAATGCATAAGGGACACAGAGGAGTTTCACATTTTGCTCTGAACATTTCTGAATTTGACCTTGAATTCAAAATTAAATTTAAATTCAAAATCAATTTGAATTTTGCATACCATGATGCATTCGTATTATTTTTCTTTTGGCATCACGTGAATCACAATGCAGTGAAGAGTGAAAGATAGACAATCTGGGGCAAACCCAAAATGCCTTGGGCAGGTCACCTGACTAAATCAGTCCCTTACTACAAGGGGTTTGTAGCCCGTTTGCCCTCCAAGTCCTCTGTGCGGAATAACTGGAAGCGGCCTCCCAAGTACAGATTACATTCAGCACTCCTGCACTTACGAAAACCGAACACTGACACACTTAAAACTTTCTAACCTACTCACAAAGCAGTCATTCAAATACCAGCTAATGCATGATTAACACTGAGTTATCACTTACCTGGTGGCATGACTTGACAGCACTTGGATTTCCAGGCTAATGGTAACACCTACATCGCAGAAAAGCAAAGATCTCATGTTAAAACCAAGCGGTTGGGAGTTCCCTGATGGTCCATTGGTTAGGACTCCGAGCTCTCACTGCCAAAGGCCTGGGTTCGAACTAGGATCCCACAGTCCACAAGGTGTGGCCAAAAAACAAAACAAAAACAAACAGACAAAAAAACCAAACAGTTATGGCCCTTTACTTCCCATGTTACTTATGACTTAGAAGAAACTGCACTAAATGAACTACCTTCAATACAGGTTCAAGCACCCTATTTCAAGATTACCACCAACAATCTCCTGTAAATTTGGATATTCATTCCTCCCACCGACATCTTAGCCAATTCTTCGTGATCTTTTTTTAATGTAGGAGGACGGAAGAACCAAGAGGAAGACTACAGGAACGAGAGGATCTGAAATCTAATTTTTTTTCTAAATTGGAAGGAGAAAACCGAGAAACTAATTTCTCAACTTGGCCCTGCTATAGTTTAACTCAAACATGTTGAGAGAAGCCACAATACTACAGCTGAACGAGAGCCAACATTTACAGCCACTGAATTTTTTTTTTAATACTTCTAAAGTGCTACCCTACTAAAGTACTTTTTTAATGGATAAGCAAGAGCACCATTCAAATGTTCCAAAGTCAAAGACTTGAGAAGAAGAAAGAAGACGCTGGGTAATGCACATACACACCGCACGATGTTCATCTTGGGAGTCTAGGTGAAGAGTGTCCTGGTGTTCGTCATACCTGTTCCTTCAACTTTCTATGTGAAATTTCTCATACTATAAAAAATTGGGGAAAGAGATTTTAATCAACTTTATCTGGAGGAGCCTTGGGTTAAGGTGGAAATGAGGATAACAACAAACATGTACTGCCTGCAGACCTGAAGATGTACCACACAGGCCAGTAGACCCAAAGGTGAACTACAAGAGGTATCTGCCTATCAACAACACTGCCTTTGCTCACGAGCTTCTCCCAAGAACAAGGCCAAGTGCCCGGCACATAGTAGATGCTTATTAGCAGTATCAACACACAGCCGGAGCCCAGGGGCCTTTCAGGGAAGGTAGAAGGTCACCAGTGGCAAAATGGAAGAAAGAAGGGTGCAATACAGCCAGAGCCTTAAAGGACCATGACCTTGACAGGAAAGAGACAGAAAATGAACAGGAATGCATGCTGCAGAAGATGAAACTGGGATAAGACTGATCTAACAAAGGGTTTTAGGTAACACTTAAAGAGCTTAGATTTTATCCCATAAGCAATGGAGAGCTATGGAAGTTTTGAGCAGGAAAGTAACTTTGTTTTCATGAAAGATGACTGACGACAGTAGGGAAGTTAGGAGATAGGACCTCACCCACACTAACCAATCAACACAAGTGCAGATAAATATGGTATAAATGTAAGTACAAGAAAGTTGTGCTTGGAGAGCTAAGGGAAGTGACAGCAGGATTTTAATGCAAGTGGTGTCAGTAAAGGCTTTTATAAATTAGCAAGGGAGATAAAGAGTAATACACTTGGACACAAACATTCATGACCCCAGAGTATCACTGAAAACAGGAAGCATGGTGTGCCATAAACGTCAACACATGAATCCATACACATTACAAGTCAGACTCATGACACTTTAAAAAACAAAACACCTGACAATATCAACTTTAGCAAGGACACATGTTGCTGGGAGGAGTGCAGCGCTTCAATTATTTCAGAGAACATTTTAGTATTTATGAACATTAAAAATGCATACACCCTTTGACCACACAACTGAAATCCTAGTTCTATGCGATAGAGAACTTCCTATAGACGTGAGTTGAAAGATACCAAAATGAAGGTCACAGCTACAGTCAGCAGCAAAAAACAAAAAAAGCAGCTTATTATCCACCAGCAACAGGTATATAATAATTAGTTTTTCTCAGGGGGAAACAAATTGAATCTCAAAGCATTTCCTCCCTGAGTCCCATTCCAAATGTAAACTATTTTTCGCTTTCTAAGGTAGACAGCCAGCAGCCCTACAGCTTCTCTTGTCTTTGTCTGGGCACCTGTCACTTCCCCTCTTCTGCAGCCTCCTTCACCATCACACCCCGAACACACATACACGCACGCGCGTGCACACACCCCCAACGTGGCCTCCTGTACGCTTTGCTGTGAGAAGACAAAAACCCTTTTCTGAAGTCAATAAATAAAAGCACCCCACAAGGCTAAGTTCTAATCCCAGCTGCGTTCTTCTCTCCTAGTGCTAGGTGGGACCAGCATCTCAGGGCATCAGTAGGGTAGGCCTAGGTGATTCTTCCCCACACTCAAGTTTTGAAAATCAAAAGTCTCTCTTTCTCCTAGCTCTCAATTCTGTTTTATCCTCTAATTAGAATTCTTTCTTCATACTCCGAGAATCTTGCTTTCCTGCTCCTTGAGTTGAGAAACACTGAAATTCAATCCCCCCTTCTCTTCCTCCCCACCTTCCTTTAAACCTTCCTCCCTGCCCTCCCCCACCCCTCCACAAATGTGGGTTCATTCCCATCAGGGGAAAAGCTCAGACGAAATGAGAAACTCAGCAGCGCGGGCGAGACTAGGCCTGGTGTGCTGGCGCCATCCCCCAGTAGCCACCAGCATCCACCAATCTGGGGCTCTGCAGTGAGTTTACACAACAGCTGGGTAACCTCTGCCTCATCCCCTCCTCGTACATCAATTCCCTCCTGTGGGTGTGGACCCTTCCGCTCTCCTGCACCTCCGAAATTATGTCAGCCACACTGGTCCTCCTGAGGGCATACTTCTTACTGGGGTTAATTTTTTCCTTGCACCTTCTACAGCATGCACCGCCGGTGTGCTCTCTCCCCAGAAATAGTTGTTTCTGCTTTGTCTCCATTTATTCATACTGTTCTTGCTAACTTTCTCCTGAAATTTCCCCAAGCATTTCTAACTAGATGGAATCCTGGTTTATATATTAGTAAGCTATATAGTATACATTCTTCCTGTTTTTCTCCTTGAAATAGATAAGTGTAATGCTTCAGTAATAGCTACTCAATTTATAAAAATCATAATTTTACCTTATTAAGTTGTTATGTTCAAGAGTGACCTTAAAATGCAAAATGAGGCCTGCTGGACCTTGATTAGAGATTTCAGTTTAACTACTGGTTCCTCTTTTCATTTGAGTACCCTGAAAAAGGGGCTGGCCAACAACCCCGAAGACCTTTACCCAGGAGAGAGAAGGGTCAAAATCTGTAAGCCTAGACACCTTGGGGTACAGAAATATCATTACTGAAATCTACACAATGGAGAAAAGTGGACTCAACTCCAGCTCCGCCTACACCCCACACTGCTTCAGCCTCTTCTCTCTCAAAAGCTGAGGCTCTTAATCAGTAAAATAAAAGAATAAACTCTGCTTTGCAGAGGTACGTGAGAATATATATACATTTAGTTTACACACTTTAACATTTAATCTGTTTTTTAGCAGGCCAGGCACTCAAAAGTGTGGTGCTTACTACCGTGGAGAGAATTCCACAAAGACCTCTCACTAAGCACCCGCATTCATGAGGAAGGTAAATTTGAAGGGACTGTAGCTTTCTAATGAAATACATGGTACTAAGATGTTTGCTTTGTCAGATGTGTTCCCTCTTCCTTAAAGCATACCTAGGGCTTGCCTGCTGATGGCCTTGTGGTGAAAGTCCAAAAACAATCAAAGTGTGCCAGGCCTGTTACCAAGAAACTAGCATAGCAACTTTATGTTGAATAGTCACTGGAGATGTCAGGTGGCATGGATGAAACACACAAGGACTGCTACTTAAAGTGACACCCAGCCCATCTGTTCCAGTCCCTGACCATGTACACAGGCCAGTAAAATCCCTTGCTTCATTCCACAGGGCCCCAGATCTCTGCCCCAATGCAGGACAGGAACAGGAGAAAATGCTAGACAGATCTGGAGTCTCTAGTCAAGGGGCTGACACCTAGGTGGACATCCTTAGGCAACCTCTGCAAAGACAGGGAAATGGAAGGACTAGGCTGGGTGGACTCTTTCATTGCTCCAGGGGTGACCTTCTACCTCCAAACAGCCGATCGCCCCTAGAAGTCCTCCTCCTTCAGCTCTCCCAGTGCTCGGTAGATGATGAGCCAAATCCTATGGGATGCACTGACAGTGATTTACATAGTTCCCTAAAGGCACTGACAAATACATGCTTTCTCTCTCCAGGGACACTTTAAACTCCTTTCGGATGGTAATCATATATCTTATGCCCTTTTAAAGGTTCCTGAGACTGCACAGAATGCTTAAGCATTGTAACAGGTATGCAAAATCAAATGGGTCTGCATTGTCCTGGTTTTTCTGCGAGTCAGCTAAACTCGGACATTCAAGGGGAGGAGAGGGACCAAAACAAAATTAAATTAGCTAGGACATTTATCAAGTCAAACGTTAGTCACCTTACACAGGGAAAGGAGAGCAACATCCGTTTACCTCCTTCCCTCCAGCACTGTCTCTTTTCCTCACTAGCATCAATGGAGAGAGAAATGCAAAGCAATTTTTGCGGTACCTTTTTTTCTCAAAATCAAGGCAGTCGGTTTTTTTACCCCTACAAGCTGCTTGCTGAACATTCTGTACCTATACAGAAGCACTAAACAGCCTCACCATTGCACTCATTATAAGAAATATCTTCTTATAAGAAAATATCCCCAACTGCCCCAAAGCCCCACTATTCGTGGCTTAATTTGCAAACCCCATTAGATGAAAAGTACCAGAAAATTGCCTGTCCCATTTCATGCAGCACCTTTCCCATAGCAGTGACACAAGCAATTAAGCTAATACATCTGTATCCCAAGAGGAGGAAAGGGGACAAAAGTCTCAACTTTTCTACATGGAATGGAATTTCCCCACTACAGAAGCAAGGTTCAGAGAGTGAGAGAAGGGAATTTCAATGCAGTTAAGTTTGCTATTTAATAATACAAGACCATAATCAACTGCAAGTCCTTGAACTTACATTATGCCTTTCTACTGGGACGCTCTTGTAATTTCAAACGTGTTACCGTAAAATCCTGGCCATTGGAGAGACAAGAGACTGGGAGGAGGAGGGGAGAGATAAAATGGACTTTAATTAAAATATGAATAATCCAAGTCCAGCTAATTCAAAGCATCTGACTCCAACACCTAGTCAGCTGGGCAACAGCAGCTGCTTCCAATTACAAGTGATTTTGAATTAACCGGTATCAGTACCTAATGAAGAAGCTGTGGATGCAGGAAATTTTCCGATTCAGCTGTGCACTCGGCCTTTTGAAAGAAAAGAAAGGAAACGCCAAAGATCCAAAGGCCTGTCTATATGACCTCTTTCTAGGTCAGGACAAAGTTTTCCAGCTTGTTCTTGTCTTTGCCTCTGACCCCCAAGGGCTAGCGTTTGTGCTGCCCCTTGCACTGTGCTTCTCCATTCTTGGATCCTCAGCGGAGACACGTTTTCACAAGGAAGACCCGACAGCTCTTTCTGCTGCCTGCACACCTCCTGCTGCTCCCATGACCCAGAGGCTGTGACCTCAAGTCACAGAGCCCCAGGTAACCCAGCAAAACCCACTTTTAATCCTATCACACAAACTGGGAAGCCAGAAAGGTTCTTGCAGTCTGGAGGCCTCTCCAGAGACCTTAAGTCAAAGGCCTAACCAAAACTACTATGGCCCAGAGACTAGTACCAGCAGCCTCCTATAGAAAGAACATTCCAGAAGGACAACCGGCTTCCAACTGCAGGTGGAGCTTTATTATTTTTCTTTTTTTGCTATGCGCGGGCCTCTCACTGTTGCGGCCCCTCCCATTGCAGAGCACAGGCTCCGTACGCGCAGGCTCAGCGGCCATGGCTCACGGGCCCAGCCGCTCCGCGGCAAGCGGGATCCTCCCGGACCGGGGCACGAACCCGCCTCCCCTGCATCGGCAGGCGGACTCTCAACCACTGCGCCACCAAGGAAGCCCTGCAGGTGGAGCTTTAGACCATCAGATTGTCAATAGCTTTTTAAGGGTTCCACTAATGCGATCAGGGAATGGGAAAAAATAGGAAAGGAAGAGCTTCCCTGGTGGCGCAGTGGTTGAGAGTCCACCTGCCGATGCAGGGGACACGGGTTCGTGCCCCAGTCCGGGAAGATCCCACATGCTGCGGAGCGGCTGGGCCCATAAGCCATGGCCGCTAAGCCTACGCGTCCGGAGCCTGTGCTCCGCAACGGGAGAGGCCACAACAGTGAGAGGCCCGCGTACTGCAAAAAAAAAAAAAAAAGGAAAGGAAGAGTGGAAACCTCTAAAATCTCCTTCTTAGACCCTACGAAGACTAAAGATGCCAAGGATCACCATGAAGAGAAAAAAATCCAGAATCAATAGTGAAGCAACAGAATTGCTGGCTCTGGTCTACGAAATTACCCGCTTTCACACATAAAGACGCAAGTTCTAAAATCTCCCTCTCCCATCCTGGGCTGCTGTGTAATAAACCACTCTGGAAAGATCAGTACCAGGCTGTGTTAAGTTACCTGAATGAAGGCAAATTAATTTGGATCTCAGATCCCAACTGGCTGCTGAACTGCCCTTTTCCAACACATTTTCTGTTTTACAAATAGCACACGTTTCTTCAGAACAAAATACTAGATAACAAATGGAAACCTTCAGCTTTCCTGTGAACGTAAAATAGAATCACAAAATTCTCTAGTTGACCAAAACAAACAAACAAACAAACAAACGAAAAATGCACCAGTTTCTTCATTCACCTTTAAAGAAACATGCAAAACAGTAAGGACATCCCTGAAATTCTCATAAAATGCAAATAAATAAATAAATAAATAAATATTTCAGGGCTTCCCTGGTGGTGCAGTGTTAAGAATCCGCCTGCCAACGCAGGGGACACAGGTTCGAGCCCTGGTCCGGGAAAATCCCACAAGCCGCGGAGCAACTGAGCCTGCGCTCTACAGCCCACAGCCCACAACTACTGAAGCCCACGCACATAGGGCCCGTGCTCCGCAACAAGAGAAGCCACCACAATAAGAAGCCCACGCACTGCAACAAAGAGGAGCCCCCGCTCACCGCAACTAGAGAAAGCCCGCGTGCAGCAAAGACCCAACGCTGCCAAAAATAATTAAAAATTTCACGTCAAAAAATATTTTTAAAAGACAGAGAAGGAGGGGCTTCCCTGGTGGCGCAGTGGTTGGGAGTCCGCCTGCCGATGCAGGGGACGCAGGTTTGTGCCCCGGTCCAGGAAGATCCCACATGCCGTGGAGCGGCTGGGTCCGTGGGCCATGGCCGTTGAGCCTGTGCGTCCGGAGCCTGTGCTCCGCGACGGGAGAGGCCACAGCAGTGAGAGGCCCACATACTGCAAGAAAAAAAAAAAAAAAAGATAGAGAAAGAAAAAGATATAAATATTTTGAAAGAGATACAAAAGGGGGGAAAAATGAAACAGTAAGTTCTTCAGTGAGTAGTCCCACAAGAATGAAATTGATCTTTCGGAATTCAAAACCAGGGTCCTACTAACTTACATTACTGCTGAAAAAAAAAATGCTTCAAAAAAATCCTTAAAAACAATTTTTTAAAGAACACAACCATTATGTGAAGATCACTTCCTTACTTTTATTTTTTTTATTTTTATTTTTATTTTTTGGCAGTACGCGGGCCTCTCACTGTTGTGGCCTCTCCCGTTGCGGAGCACAGGCTCCAGACGCGCAGGCTCAGTGGCCTATGGCTCACGGGCCCAGCCGCTCCGCGGCACGTGGGATCTTCCCAGACCGGGGCACTAACCTGTGTCCCCTGCATTGGCAGGCGGACTCTCAACCACTGCGCCACCAGGGAAGCCCCACTTCCTTACTTTTATAACTAAGAGCTGGTCCCAGGGGAGACACCAGTGGGGATAAATAATTGTAGAAGAAAAGATTATAAACACATCCCATTTAAAGCCTTTAATCATTTCGTTATTCAATTTAGCATATGTTTACAGAAAACTCACTATGTGTATTCAATACTGTTAGCAAATTAAAAATATTTCTTAAAAGATGACAAGTAAACATGAGTGTGGTGGAGACCAGGAAACGCAGTTACTCTTACTATGAGGAAGCTGCAATGTTTCCAGGCAGAAGGAACTCCACCCCCCTCCTACACACACACACACAGGGAAATGGAGCAAGTAACAAATGAAGACCCACAAAATCTAGTAAACACCAACTGTGAATCGTCCAACTTCCTTCTCTGTAAATAGCCACTTACTAGGTTTTGTTTCATAAATGATAAAATACATAATAAATCTTAATGTAGTATCATACCTTTTAAACTGAGCGAAAAATCATTAAAATTCTTCTTTTGGGGCTTCCCTGGTGGTGCAGTGGTTGGGAGTCCGCCTACCGATGCAGGGGACACGGGTTCGTGCCCCGGTCCAGGAAGATCCCACATGCCGCTGAAGGCTGGGCCCGTGAGCCATGGCCGCTAAGCCTGCGCGTCCGGAGCCTGTGCTCCGCAACGGGAGAGGCCACAACAGTGAGAGGCCCGCGTACCGCAAAAAAAAAAAAAAAAAAAAAAATCTTCTTTTAACACTTGAGAGAATGATTTTTAAGAACTACTGTGGGGGTTTGGGGGGCGTTAGGAGCTGGGCTTATGAATTCAGTGACGGTGTGGCAGCAATAATAACGTAGTTAAAAAGAAAAAAAAAGTAAAACGGCCAGACATTCAAAATTAAATGACATACACATACTATACTACTATGATCCCCATTTTACAGATTAAAAAAAACTAAGACACAGAGAGATTAAGGAAATGCCAAGAGTCAGAACTGAAACCCACGGCTCGGCTGCATAACAACCAGGCAGCACTGCCCGCCCAGAAGAAGACAAGCACAGCCTTCAAAGCGAAACAAGAGCAGGATTCAAATCTCCCCTGGGGATGGGGGCAGGGGAGGCAGACCCTGGCCCCTTTCCCCTGCCTTGTTTCCTCAACTGCAATTTGGGGGAAAATAGCCACTTCACAGGGCTATGGTAAGGTGTGAATAGATAAAACACTGTTTCATAAAACATTTAAGTAGGTACAAACCCATAGTAGCTACCATCCAATAGAGAGCTTCTTTTTTAGAAGACATATAAGCTTTCAAGATGAGTTCTGGATAGAAACCAGCAAACCAGCAAGGGCCCTACACAGAAATCCCTGAGACTGCTCTGTGTTTACCAAATGAGACATGACAGAGTTTGGGGAAACACATAACGTTATACAGACAGTGCATTATAATAACTAGTCTTTAAGGAAACACCAGGCTTCCTTCCAGAATAAAAATTAAAGAACGGTCCTCAGAAAGGAGAGCGTATAGGACATTGGGCCAAAAGAGGCTGTTTGAAGCAATGCTTATGAGGCTTCAAAATCCCGTAACTGTTTTTAAACATCTTTCAATTGGGGGAGAATGACGAATGTGGTCTTCAGTCCCTGCTGCTTCAGCAAGCTGGATCCCCTAAAGTGAGTTTTTTAAACTTTTTTTGGTAGAAGAGATCTGATGACAACTCCCCAGTGCACAAAGAGCTGCTCTGGTTGCGACAGAGACATGAAAAAAAAGAGAACCACTGCACAAACTACCCACAAAATCAAAGCTGTCCTAAACCCTTGCGAGGACACAGGACCATCCGCTGAGAGCCTTCGAGAAATGCAGCATCTCAACCCCCACCGCAGACCTGCCGAACGAGAGAAGCTCCCTGGTAATGAGATCCTTGTGTGATCAGCGTGCAGCAGCCGAAAACCTCCTGGAACGTTATTTGGTCTCAATCCTGGACTCCCTCCCACGTCCTTCCCCACCACGAGAGTCCAAAATACATAACTGGACAAATAACACAAAGAAGATAAATAAATACTTGTAGAATTAAAGCTGAATAAAGTGAAAGGGACGTCGGGCTACAAATGTCTAGGAAGACAGAAATCAGAATGTTCCCATCATACATTACGACTTCTCAGCTAAGGAAAACTTAACTGTACGAAGTTCCACCGCTTTTCCAAGGCAGAGCGTAAACCCAAACCAGAGCTCAGCACCTCTACAACACATTCACTGTCAAGTCCAAAAGTACGGTTTCAAGTTCCAGGCCCCAGGACACGTCAGCCTGACAGCACTTGAAACCGTTAAGCTTCTTAAAGCACCAATTCTATACCAATGAAATGAGAGAAGATTGTCAGACTACCTAATAAATGGTTAGGATCAAATACACGAAAACACCCAAGAAAGATCCTGAGTAAATCGTTTCCTCAGTCAGAAGAAAAGAAGTGCTAGAATCTACAAAAGTACAAAACAGTGTGCTCCTTTTGTACAGAATTCCTTGTCTTTAAGAGTCTCAATGCTCTACCGACTAAGCTAGCTGGGTGTACCAATACCTTGTGTCTTTAAAAAAAAAAAAATTTTTTTATAAAAACACACACAATTACACAATTTCTGTGACTACTCAGGAATATCAGGAATAAAGCTAAACAGTCTCCTGGCAAAACTCAATTTAAGGCCCTGTCACCAAATATTAAATGTACCTCTCTTCAACCTGTGAGGTAAATTCTCAGTTTCCTTCCTGTTGACAATCCAGGCCTGACTGGACCACAGCTCACTTCTGGACCCTGCCTGGGCTCCGGTCCCTGCACAGTCAGCACTGCAGACACACATACAGACCGCCTGCATAACAGGGAGGGTTTCCTCCCAAAGGGACTCGCACATGTACGTGTTTGTGAACACGTGCAAAATCTCCAAGACCAAGCCAATGACCCATCACCCAAGAAAATGCTCAGGAGTACCTCCAAAGTACACTAAAAGGTTAAAAAGCCAACGTGAGAAGGCAGGTATCAAGTCAGAAACTCACTTTTTATAAGAAGGTTTACAGTCCAGGGGCTTGGTCTAGGGTTGGGGGTGGAAGCAGGGGTGTGACGAGACAGAGGCCACTTAAGGGTTTTCCTCCTCCAACAAGAAAGAGGCAAGCACCTAATAAAGGAGCAACAAGAGGTGACGGCTCAGCACATCTTCTGATAAACTTTAGGATGTTCCCCAAGCACAGACCAGACACGGAGGCCTCAAACTTCCCAACTGGGGGCAGCCACCCGGCACTTTCCACCTTGCCGGCCACGGGCACACGCCTGACTTGAAAAGACTTAACAAAAGAGTTATATAGCCCCAACTTCCTTGACTTTAATTAAACTTGGCTTCCACTTCTGAAAACCCCTCAAGTTTTTATTTTGTTTTGTAGCCCCACTAATGCTTTTCATTGAGAGATGCTGTGAAAAGGAGAAGCAAATTCTTTGCAGCTGCATGTGAGCATCCTGCCAACTGAAGCACAGGACGAAGCACTCCCATGTTAAAAATGTCCAACTGGGAGATTTACAAACCAGCAGGGGGGAATGGACGGAGGAGAGGAAGACGTGTGCGTGTGAAAGATCTGCAGAAAGCTCCCTTTTTTGTTTTTAAGTCCCAGGGGCCTCTGAAGGCTTGTCATGCTTCAGCGACTGTCACCCCCTCCCACTTTACCCCCTTTCTAAAGCCACCGGCCTTTCCAGACACATTCTGCACAACCACTTTTTAGCTGTTCTTTCACCCCCTTCTCCCCAGGCCTCCCCCAGCAGTCCAGCCACAACTGGATAAATGGAAAGAAGGAGAACAGGGAGGAAGCAACCATTTTCCTCCGACCAGAGGAAGCCCAGAGTTAAGCTGCACTCCTGGCAAGGAAACGGACAGTCCCTTTGGCAAATGAACTTTTTCGTTTCCAGCAGCAGCAGCAAGATAACCACGGTCAACAACAATCAGAGCTCAAAGCTGATGAGCTTTTTGGTTGTGCTGCTAAAGCGCTTATGTAGGAAACCCTAGCTGTACCCTTTCAAAAAGCCAATTCTGGTCAAATATGTCACCCTAGAGGGTCTGGAGGTTTTGGTTGACATTTCTGCATCAAGGGGTGGGTCCAGAGAAGGGAAAGGGTGGCGGCACCACCCCTCAGCACAGGGTCCAGTGAGCAGATAGTTTCATAAGCAAAGCTTTCACTTCCATCCACCAGCCATCCACCCTCTGGGGTGGGGAGTAGTCCGTATCCCCCCCCATTTATACCGTGGCCAGAGTATAAATGACTAACCCCCCCCGCCGTCGCTCTGGAGCTAAGACATAGGAGTTCTGACCCAGCAGCATTCTGGGGGGCCATGTGAAGGTGCATTCCACGGAACCACTTTCCTCATTTGAACCCTCGGATGAATGGAGCTTATTTCCAGGGCCCCAAGTAACACGGCCACATCCTCGGAATGTAGGTAAAACACACAGCCCTCTGGGGATCAGCATGCACACAGACCAGCAACCTCTGATCCCATCCAGACGGATGTACGGTAACAAAGAACTGTCAGACTAACAGCCAGGAGGGCCCGTAAGGTCCTCAGTAATGAAACCAAGGTGAAATCTCCTTCCTACATCACAGCGGACTTCTAAAGGCAGGAGAGCCAATGAAATATCCTCCCATAAAGACTTTCAACAGCAGGGGATGAAACAACCAACCAGAAAACTCACCAGAATCGGCACACTCCATTCTGAGTATTCAAGTCCGTCCACATTTTTACTATCGTTTGAAACCTGATTCTAACAACAACATTCTACCTGGACTGTTTCACAACTGACGCCCTGCCAGGGAGCAGGCGTTCCCTCCTCGGCACCTGAAGCCATTTACATCAGCTGGTTAGGATTCAGACGCTCCCTTCCCAGTCGCTGGCATCCCCAGGCCTTTTGCTTCCCCTCAAACAGATCTCTGAACCTCTACATGGGAAAAGGAAAGGCAATGAATGCTACATCTGATGCTAGTGAGCCGCTCGCCTAAGATTTTTTTTTGATGGGTGGAGAGCGCTGAGGTCAGGAGAATGACACTCCAGGAAGCTCAGGCTCTGTGCTGAGCTCACCACCTCTCCCCACAGCCAAAGGAGAACAATTTAACTAATCATCTGCCATCCAGCAAGTTGCAATACGTCAGTATTACTCCAAACCCTCCACCAAGCAGCTGCAAGAGAGCGACACTGATGTGCAGGCAGAAGGCAACGCAGTTACACCTAACAGAACACCTCGTCCTCCCTCGTGGAGGCATCTGCATCCCATTTTACAGTGCAGAACACTAAGGCTGGCTCTCAGATGAGACCCAGTGATCTCCCAGGGCACTCAGCTAGTACATGGCAGGGTGGCATTTAGAGCAGTTTCCTAGGAGGCAGGCAACTGAGGTCTCCAGGAGTGGTGAGATGATGTGCACAAAGACACACACACAAACACACGTGCTCCAAATTATGTACTCACAAAACTGTTTTAAAACAGACAATGCAGTACTTCCATATAAGCTAACACAAACACACCACGTTTCTGCCTCATAATGACAATAAAAGCTTTTCACTGATAAGAGACTCCTAAAGCCAAAACAGACAACACACACCGCAGCCAGGAGAAACAGGTGAGGCACTGCGGTTCCTGAAGAGCAGCCAAGCACTCTGGGTGGAGAGCGAGGCCCAGCAAACTGCCGTTTCCTTCTGAGGCCCTAAGAGGTAGTTTTTTCCCCCAGGGGCAGAGGATGTGGAACTCACTGTTTGCTATTTTCCTTTTCATTACTACTGTTCCAGGGTGAGTGTCACGGTCGCTGGGAGGGGCTGTAGGAAGAAAGTAAAAAATCTAGACTGCTGTTTGACTTTGTATGCAAGTTCACTGTAAGAGTTAAAATTTGCTTGTCCAAGACCATCCTCTCCCTTCAAGAGAGCGCTTTTCGAGGGAGGACATACCAGGATCCCCAAACTCTGCTTAATCAGCACAAATACCACATGGGATTCATCGGACCCATTTGTCCTCTTGGGCTCCAGACAGTCTGTAGGGCAAAATGTAGAGACATAAAGGAATTAGGGAGAGCATATGTGACAGCTATTTGAGATAAAGCTGATCAGTACTGACCTTTAATTTGGAGACCCTGAGCCTCGTGCCATCTTTTTTATGAACGCGGGAGTGCACTCTGGGACCTTTCCAGCTGGGACGAAGGAAGCACCGTTATTCATCCCCGTTGGCTAAGAGACCTGACAAGCTCCACTTTTAAAACCTGTACAGACTGGCTACCACCAGTGCCCTCCGATTCCATGAGGCATGACTTTCAGACAGACCCCTGAGCTGAGAAGGGGGCTGAAAATCAATCAGGTTAAAATGAAGGGGACAATTCTACACCATCCTGTGACACACCATGGACGCAGGTCCCAAAAGGGACTGGACGTGCTGCCATGGCTACACCAGGTCCTTAGGGAAGGGGGTCAGCATCCACTGAGGAACCCTGCAGGGATACCCCCTAACTGGCTGGAAAGTGACCTGTCCACTGGCTCCTTCTGTAGCCAAGAAGCAGGCTTCATTTCTGTATCCACAGGGAGGCTTGAGGACAATTCCCAAAGCGCTATCACTTCACAAAATAAACCCCATAGAGCTGGATCTGGAACATTATTGCACAGATATCTGAAGTCCCAGCTGACAGTCCTATACCTCTTTGGAGCTAGGAGGATTAAGGCTTTAAAATTCAATTACAATTATGGGACTCTAAAATAACAAGAAAAACTCTAACAACAAAAAAAAAGAAGAAGAAGAAGACTGCAAACCTAAGTCTGAGATGCAACGAAAGGGACATGAATTCAGCACCCCTGCCTTGTCCAAAAGAGGGTCAGTCCCGCAGCACAGACGGGGGCAAGCAACTGTCAAAGACAAGGGCTGGGTTGGATCCGGCCAACATTACAAGTACAACCAACTGGTCCTGTCCCTTAGTCTTGTGCTTTTAAAGGGCGGTCGATGTGCCAACTATTTTAAAGCTCCAACACACTAATTCTGTAAACAATAATGGCTACAGCCTGCACACTGCGCACTGGAATGGATTCCTCAACTTGGCCTCATCACTTATGCAGCTGATGAAACAAACACTGACAGCTTTTTTGCATTTGTAAAGGCCCCACAGCAGCTGTGGTGATCCCACCATAGAGCAATGAATTAAGCCTGAAACCCAGCTGGGTCTGAACAGAAGCCTTTTTTGCACAATACAGCAAGACTATCATTGTTAACCTAGGCATTATTGGGAAATATTCTGCATTACATTATAGGGCAGTTCTAACTCAATTCGTAAAATTAGCTCTAATAAGCAATTTTAGCAGGAGGGATGTGGCATTTGCTTTTGAAATGGCACAAGTATGTGTGTAGGTTATAGGTAACGCCACACAAAGGCAGCCTGGCAGAACAGAACACAGATTTCCAGTTAAACAATGCAAAGTTTAAAATAGCAGCTCCTTCTTAGATATTCACGCACATATACACTCACTCACGCACTCACCTTCTAAATTGAGGTGGGTATCTTACCTTGCCAGTTCTTGGTTAGTTAGCCACTACAGAGAAAATAGTGAATACAGCCGTCTGCCCTTTAGGTAAGGCAAATCAATGACACAAGAGTCAACCTGGAACCGAGAGCTGTACCAGAGAAACCGGGGAGTGGTGGAAAAACGGGATTACTCCCCTTATTAATGAATTTTTTTTGACACTGAACTTGAGCAGTAGGTAATAAATAAGATCCCCAAACGCTAACACACTAGCCTTTGGCTTCCTATCACCAGGAACCTCGAGGAAAGGCAGGGACACCCAGACCAAGTCGTAACTCCCAGAGAACCAGAACCCACAATGTCCAAGTCTCCAAAGGCCTCCAGCACCCTTGGTCATGGGGCTTTTTTCCATCCCCACCGATCCAACTCTCTTCTATCGCCTCATACTTTCTACGAACACTTGAAAATGAGCAAAAAGTGCTCAAGTAGGAGACTGATCTCATCTCAACAATCTCACACCAACTTGGGAAAAATAAATCTGGGGAAAAAAATCAGAAATATCCAAAGAAAACATGGCACCATCCCTCTTCCTTAAAAGAACTCCCATTTCTTAAAGGAGTTTGTTATGAGGCCCTTTTTTGATTTTTAAGCATTTTTCGTTTAGGTAAAAGGCGGCTTGGAAGGAGCAAGAAAATGAGGCGAATTTCTAGGTAGACAGTGGTTCTCTTACCCATAGTCTTTTGCCAAAGCACATCAACATCGGTAACCACGACAAAGTCAAAAACCAAAGGTTAAAACAGGAAAACGGCCCCTCGGTCCTACTCTGCCGCCCAGAGCGGAGCCAGGGTTTTTAAACCTCTGGCTCCTCCCAAAACTACGTGGTAAATGCTATGCAGAGATGCACCTGAAGGCCCAGAACGACAACACAAAACACCTGAGCACCCACAAAAAGCCAATCATCCCGTGATGAAATTCCAAGCCCCACCACTTTCTCACGCCTAACCAAGTGTTTAGAGCTTGCAAAGAAAAGGGGGAGAGGAAATAAGACCACTGCTGGCCACCCACAAACAGTGAAGAGTAGCAGTCAGACAGGAAGGAAAGTGAGAACCCCACCACCCCAAGGCAAGGCAGCTGCCCCCAGCAGAAGAGGGTCCCATGCAGCCCTCTGCTGAACAGAACACAGGAGGCTCTGGGACACAGGCTAAGAGGAACAGCTTCACAGGTGAAAGAGCAGTAAATAAATGTATCAGTAGTAATCACCTAGATGGGCAAAGCGGTCTAGCTTGAGGTATTCCAAGGGAAACGCAAGCAGCATCCCCACAAAGACTTGCACACAAATGTTCGCAGAAGCATTATGTACAAGAGCCAAAAGGTGGAAACAACCCAAATATCCATCAGCTGATGAATGGATGAGCAAAATGTGGTGTATGCCCACCCAGTGAACTATTATTCAGCCATAAAAAGGAACTGAGTCCTGGTACACACTACAACATGAAGGAACCTTGAAAACACTATGCCAAGTGAAAGAAGCCAGTCACAAAAGGCCACATATTGTATGATTCCATTTACATCAAATGTACAGAATAGGCAAATTCATAGAGACAGAAAGTAGATTAGTGGTTGCCAAAGACTAGAAAAACTGGGGTGAGATGTGGAGTGACTGCCAATGGGTATAGAGTTTCTTTTTGGGGTGATGAAAAGGTTCTAAAATTGATCGCGGTGTTATTGCACAACTCCAAATATACTAAAAACCACCGAACTGTTAAGCGAGAAAAAAAAAAATCACATTCACGTCCAAGATCACTCAGGGAAGACTGAGATGCCTAGGATGCCTTTCTGTCTTGAACCACCAGTAGAACGCCAAAAGAAACATAGTTGAAGAACTGCCAAAGGAACTGGAATAAGCTGGGGATATGAGAGTTTTAAAAAAGAAAGGGCTAAAAGGGGCTGACACTTTGCTAAAGATACAGCAGCCAAGGACCGCAGTGTATGCCAAGAATATATATATATATATACACACACACTGTAGTTAGACTGAAAAGTGTGATGAGGGGTAACTATAATCTCCCAAAAAATAAAAACTGCAACTGGAGGCTTCCTCTTTCCCTGCAGCTATGTTGTGGGCTTTAATTAAGAACATGACAGCCTACCATATTTATCCAATGTCAGTGCCTACTTAGACAAGTCCCTTAAATTCGTTTTAAAACCGTCTTTGGTTGGATTCATAAATTGGGAAGGAAGCAGTCAGAAGACGGACTCCAAAAGTACATTCGGTCACTTATCAGCCTTAAAAATCTTTTCACCTCAGCAGGGAGGATTCTGTGCGTTGACGGTAGGAAAAAAGCAACCATGAAGCAGCATCCCAGGTCTTCCCTGGACCGTATATAATGCCTGTCCGGAGAAACAAGCAGTTAGGACTGAGCAATGTGTTCTGTTCTTTATTGAGATAACCTTCTCCGTGTACAAACAGAGTAAAAGGACTCCTCTTACAATAGGTACCATTAAGGTCTTCATTTGTATTAAACAACTAGTAAGCAAACAATGTTCAGCTGTAAAAGCTTTTGCAAATCAAAGATGATGGCCTGGGACCTCCCTGGTGGTGCAGTGGTTAAGGAAACACCTGCCAATGCAGGGGACAGGTGTTCGAGCCCTGGTCCGGGGAGATCCCACATGCCGCGGAGCAACTAAGCCGATGCACTACAATTACTGAAGCCTGCGTTCTAGAGCCCGTGCTCCGCAACAAGAGAAGCCACCGCAGTGAGAAGCCCGCTCACCACAACGAAGAGTAGCCCCCGCTCACGGCAACTAGAGAAAGCACACGTGCAGCAATGAAGAGCCAATGCAGCCAAAGGTAAATAAATAAATAAATTTATTTTTAAAAAAAGAAAAAGATAATGGTCTTCCTTGGTAAGCTGACTGTTCTTTATAATCATCATTATTTATACTCCCAAGAGGCTTTGCCTACTGCTCCAAAATATTCTGGAAGGAAATAACATGACAACTTCAGCAAGTCTCACATTAGATGGAAAGGAAAAAGGCTAGTAGTTCCAGAGTAGAAAATGTGTTTCATTGGGGCCGTGTCAGCGTTGGGGTAGCAGCTCCATGTAACTGGAGCAGGGAGCAGAATTAGAAGAAAAGAAAAAACGTCACTTTTCAGCTTCAGATATTTCCAAGTCAGACCCGTCGTCCTCCTGACCTCCCAGGGCTTCCTAGCTTACCAGAGCCAGAAGAAAACCCATTTTTATAGCATCATTAGAGTTCTGATTTATCACGAGTACAAAAGAGTGTGCTTCTCAGGGCTCTGCAAGTCTATATTTGTATCAGGAGTTTCTGCAGGACTGAATGATGGTGTTTATATTGAGCTGGGGTGGGGGGCAGTGCAGGAGAAAGAAACCAGTACTCCCCAACCTCTTCCATCAGGAGACTAGGCCTGTGGCTCAGATATGCCCAGAGCCCAGAGCCTGGGACAATCAGGCAAGTCAAATGTGTTCTTCACTTAAGGAGATTTCCTTTCACTCTGTCAGCCACCTTTCAGATTCCAGCGAAGTTTAAACCACAATGGTTTGGAATCCCAACAGCAGTTTTGAGGATTATGGTACAGAATGAGTATTTGCAAACATTTTTAAAAACACAGAATGCTGGATCATGCAGTCACATGTACCAATCACTTCCCCCAAAGAAGTTCATTTATTAAATCCAGACCCTCTCTGGCCCCCTGCATGGTGGAAAAAGGTGGTATCAAACTGCACTGGCATTTAAATAGAAATCTGATCTCTGCCATTCAAGGATGTGATCACCACCGGGGATTACTTTCATGCATCTTTAAAATTCTTCCACATTAAAATTTCTCTCAGGGTGTCAATACCAATATTACTTAACAAACCTTGCCTTTAACTAAAGTTTTAGGTCAAGTTTTCAGAGTTAAAACAAAAAGCTACTCAGCCCAAACACTGGTGGGTTGAGGACAAGTGTTCACTGCCCATATTTTAATGTGGTTGTCACTTTGGGGATTTAGAAAGTGAACTTCAAGTCAGATCAAAGCAAAAACTGTTTGCTCCCAGGATGACTGCTCATTACGGCCTTAAATCCTTTTCGGAATAAGGTGTGATGTATATAAGTAAATATATGAAATAAACCCCCCTCAAAAAATTGTAACCAACTACAAGTCCCAGTGAAAAGGCTGCAGAGCGAATGGAATCGAATGTCAGACAGAAACCACACCACAAGAATCAGGCTTACTAGTGAGACTGTTTCCCCGTCCCCCGCTGAACCCTCCTAAATGAACGGGAATGAGCTCTTTACAGAGCAATACCAAGTGTTTCGTCATTTTCAAACGATTAAGAAACCAGGGTGACTGCCCGTTTGGCACCTATCAAAGGTGGTAGCCAAAGATGTAAAAAAAAAAAAAAAAAAAGGTGGTAGCCTTGGCCACTCGGGATCATCAGTTTGGAAAGGAGTCACGTGGCATTTGTCAAGTACCCGGTCCTGGTGGCAGGGAGCTACTGCAGGTGGAAGCCATGTGCTACCAATTTAACTGGGACTCCAGCCCACGGATCCTCGCCTTCACATCGACTCTTTCATCCCCCAACATCAAGACATTATCACAAGCTGAAAATAGAACGCACAGCGCTTTCATGCTCTGGGCAACAGAAGAATGGAAAAGGGGGCTATTTAGGTAAAACCAATAAACATTTAAGTCCTACCTCATTTCTAAATGGACATCTTGGGCTTCCCTGGTGGCGCAGTGGTTAAGAATCCGCCTGCTAATGCAGGGGACACGGGTTCGAGCCCTGGTCCGGGAAGATCCCACATGCCGCGGAGCCACTAAGCCCGTGCGCCACAACTACTGAGCCTGCACTCTAGAGCTGGTGAGCCACAACTACTGACCCCATGTGCCACAACTACTGAGCCTGCACTCTAGAGCCCGTGCTCTGCAACAAGAGAAGCCACCACAATGAGACACCCGCGCACCACAACGAAGACCCAATGCAGCCAAAAATAAAAATAAGTAAAATAAAAATTTAAAAAAAAGAAGTAAAGACATCTTTACTGAAGAATGAAAAAGAAGGTGAAGAAGTTTATCCAAAAGTACTCTTAGGGCTTCCCTGATGGCGCAGTGGTTGGACGTCCGCCTGCCGATGCAGGGGACACGGGTTCGTGCCCCA
This sequence comes from Hyperoodon ampullatus, assembly GCF_949752795.1. Taxonomy (NCBI): domain Eukaryota; kingdom Metazoa; phylum Chordata; class Mammalia; order Artiodactyla; family Ziphiidae; genus Hyperoodon; species Hyperoodon ampullatus. Next base: position 94,106,692 of record NC_136923.1, read on the forward strand.
GTCCGGGAGGATCCCACATGCCGCGGAGCGGCTTGGCCCGTGAGTCATGGCCGCTGGGCCTGCGCGTCCGGAGCCTGTGTTCCGCAACGGGAGAGTCCCCAACAGTGAGAGGCCCGCATACCGCAAAAAAAAAAAAAAACAAACAAAAGTACTCTTAAACGCCAAAAAGTAATGCTGCTTCTTAGCAGTTCTGGGATACCACCTCATTCTCACATTGGGGGAGGGAGGATGATAAAAAGCCATCATCAGAACAATCAAAAAGTGTGTCTGATATAAAGATCACACTGCATTTTACCTTAAGTTTGGAAGAAAAAGCATCTATATTATTTTCATTTCTATCCTCTTCCTCAGACAACCCGGATAGGCTGTAACCAGCAAGGATGACCCAGAAACATTGTGTTCCCTCTTCCACCTTGAGGCTGGAGAATTACAGCCACAAAGACCTGCAGGACCTAAAATAAGAATAATCTGGTCTAGATAGTTACAGTTTATAAAGCACTTCACACGTTAACGTACGATTCTGCCTCCCCCAAAATGACCTTGAGGGGCCAATAAATGAAAGTCTAAGTCTCCCCATTTTATGCATGAAGAAACTGAGACTGAGGGGAAGTGATTTACCCAAGGTCACCGGCTCTATTCCCACAGGGTTCGGCATCTCTGCTGTCAACTGAACTGTAAATTCTCTGAAGACAAGGACAATGTCATATTTTCTAACCCCTAACAAAGTCAGAGAATACGTCAGCTGTATGTGACTGAACAGTCTTCCAAGCCAGAGCCCAATGGGACCTTTGTCACCGTACAACACCCACCTCACAACCAAGGCTGAAATCACTTGCGAAAAGAATGGGATTCTGGGGTCATTTTAAAGTTACGTCACGTCCTCACAAAAAAAGCATTTCATAAACATGAAATATGTAATTGTACAATTCCACAGACGCTTCTGCCTTTACCGCTACAGTCATCCTGACTAATAACACATTGTGTTCTCAGAGCAATTTTGTTTTACAAAGTGCTTTCCGTATCTTATCTCATTTACTTCTAAAGCCCTGAGAGAGGACAAGGAAAGAAAAAAGAAACTTAAATAAAACCCAACTGACATCTTTACTACTTGTTACAAGTGCCTGTATTGGTTTTTAAAAGCCAACAAACAAACCCGCTGGCACTACCTGGGGGACTGTAAATTAGTACAGTCTCTCTCCCAGAAAACAACGTAAGAGGGATCTGAATTGTAAACACAGGTAACACAAAGTGGTAGTTCCACACTGAGGAGTTTGGAATTAAGTGCAAAAAGATACAGGAAAAGCATACTGCACACATCACTGTGGACGACAGCCCCCGCACTGTGAAAAGGCCATCAAGAACAGGCAAGTCGGGCTTCCCTGGTGGCGCAGTGGTTGAGAGTCCGCCTGCCGATGCAGGGGACGCGGGTTCGTGCCCCGGTCCGGGAGGATCCCACATGCTGCGGAGCGGCTGGGCCCGTGAGCCATGGCCGCTGAGCCTGCGCGTCCGGAGCCTGTGCTCAGCAACGGGAGAGGCCACAGCAGTGAGAGGCCCAAGTACAGCAAAAAAAAGAACAGGCAGGTCAAGAAAACTGTGGTACAGATTGACCGAGTGCCCAGCAGCTATTAAAAATAATGATGCAGAATCATATTTTGATAATTGAAATGAGATATAAATGCAAAGAGCACGGAACAGAACATATCTTAGGAGTATGAGCCCACATAGGTAAAACGACATATCTACAAGTGCAGGAGCACCCCGTAGGTAACTGCACTAGACTTTACCTTCGTGTAGCTGTTCGAGTTGAATGCTTTCTTATAAGGCAAAAAGAATCGTTTTCAAAGGGGGACAAACCCTATTGGCCCAATTAGGTATGGGGATTACATGTGGATTTTATTTTCCCATGAAAATCAATCAATAACTGCAGTTACCATGGATAACTGAGGATCCATCTGGCAGGAGGAAGCATCTCTGAAAGCCGGTCCAAAGGCATTACCCCAGCTGGCCTTCCTCTATATCAGGAGCTGGGTTTCATGCCCCGGCTGTCACTGATAAAACGTGCAACCTTTGTTATTAGACACCTCAGGTTTTCTCAGCTGTGAAATTCTGATTAGTGAAGCTCACCTTTTTCCACTAGATCCTTACCAATTCCCTCCCACTAGTGGGTAGTATTTGAAATACTCCAAAAGCTTCAACTCGACAAATATTTCCTAAACTGTGTGATGACAGAAAATTCAGCCTCTAATCGTGTGGGGTTAATAGGGTGAGACACATGTAAACACTAATTCCAGCACCTAGAGGTACGTGTGAGGAGTCGGGCCCACAGAAAAGGGGTTTGGCTCTGCCTGACTGGGGAAAGGGGTGGCAGGCTGCCCAGTCAGGCCTCAGAGTGGTCAAGGTGGGCTCCACAGGCAATCCGTCCCCTGAGCAAGCTGAGCAACCAAGGTGTGCAAAGGCCAAGAGGCTGGCTCAGTTGCAGTGGAACGGATGGCCAGAAGCTCAAGGTAGAGCAAGGGCTTTTTATGCTGTGCTGAGGACAAACGTAGCTTAGACTTGATCCACTGAAGGTTCATGGTCAGATTTTCAAGTTCAAGGATTACTGCTCCAAGATCCAGGTTAAACACCTTTGGCGAAACATCTCTGTGCAAAGATTCAGTGCCGCTCTAATCTTAATTCTCAATCTGTCAGTCTTTCTACCTCACCACCCAGACATATTCAGAAGTCAAGTGTTGGATAATAGAGAAGAGATTCAACCACCAGAGAGTGGGAGTGGGAAGAGATTACACCACCTTCTAATCTTTTTTTTTTTAATTATAGTTGATTTACCACATTGTGTTACTTTCAGGTGTACAGCAAAGTGATTCAATTATACATTTTTTATTCAGATTCCTTTTCATTATAGGTTATTATGAGATATTGAATATAATCACCTTTTAATCTTTAAAGCTTTGTTCTATATCCCAAAATGGGCTTCAGAATATCTGTTGCTATTCATTTGGCTTATTAAGAGGCAAAGTATAGAATTCATCTGATTCGTTTACTCCTGAGTCAGCCTGGAAGGCTGCCGACAGACCTGATGTCTCCAGGTTGGTGATTTCCAACTGTGTAATCATACCTTCTTGAGCATTTGTGCATAGTATGCAGTTTACAAAGTGCTTTCACATCAAAAATCTTACTGACCCTCCCAACAAGCCTGTGAGGTGCATGGAACAAGTTTTCCAGGCGAGGAAGCAGCCCAGCGAGGTTATGTGCCTTGCTCAGGGTCACACAGCTCATATTCCCAATCTTGTCCACTATAACCACAGAGGTGCCCTACATACTCAAAACAAGCCTGTCCCAATCTGCGGCATTAAATTCCCCAAGCCCACATACTAGCAATAAGGCATGGACTCAAAGCACAAAACACTCCAAGTCCTGATTAGGTCAACATCCAACTGCTGCTTAACAGAATAAGCATTCATGCAGCACCCCTTCTGCAAACCTAGGGAGGGAATAAATGCAAGAAACACATGCTCAGCCCTAATCCCTTCTCATTTCCTCCTGGCACCTGTTTCTGCCCCCAGAGGCACCAAACACTTTTAACAGCTGGCAGAAATAAGAACCAAGAGATAACACACACAACCATTGTAGCCCTAACCCAAATTGTGGCTGGGAAATAATGGAGAAAGAACCACCCAGATTTAAAAAGAGAGCAATAAAACAGGGCGCCCAAATGGCTCCCACATTCCCCTGGGTGATTCAGTCACTAGATACCTGGGCTGCTGTCACATAAACCAGAGAGTCTCCTGATGGAAAAGATACACACAACCCACCCCTCTCATGCCTCCCCACCCCCAGCCAAAAATATCACTGGAAAAGAATTCCTGGTTGTACTGGAGAAAATACGTGAGAAGAGCTGTACTAGGAGTACGGAGGGGCAAAATTTGTGGCTATGAATTTTATGACTTTCTAGGACTCAAGGTAACTAAACACTGCTGCCAGTATTTCAATGCTCACTGCCTTTCTCTTCATGGGTGGTGGAGCTTGACAGACTTAACAAAATTAGAACTTAAGATCCAATTTAGGCCTTCTAGGCCACACCAGCTCTCCAAAACAGCTCTCAAGAACTTCTGCCAGTAGGGTTCCCCTTTCTAAGGCCCTCATACACCCTATGAATATGCGAGTAATTATGTATAATGTTCCCATTACTCACGCTGCCTCATTAACATATCTAGGCAGCCTTTGTTTACTGCCCGGCCCAGACCCTGGTGAGGATTTGAGGGCAAATGATTTCCCCCAGCGCCCCATGTACCCTACGCAGCAAAAGTCAGGGGCAACGATAAAGGTGCCAGAAAAAGCATCGAGGCTGATCTGCAACAGCCCCTGCGAAATCAAATGAATTCGGAAGCCTGGAGAGCAAACGCAGCCCAGGCCAGCCCTTAGATACACCAAAGAGCGTGGGGTGGGGGCACCTTTAAAATACAGAGCACAAACCAGCCAGGTCCCAGGACAACTGGGATCTCAGCTCTTCTTCCACTGAGGACTCAAGAAGACAGCCAGCGGGGGATAAGGGGGTAGCTCCACCAACTGGTGTTTAAAAAAACAACAAACATGCACTTGAGACAGATCCACTCCTGCTCCTGGAGGCTGACAAACTGCCTTAACTTCCCCCCAACCTTCTCAAGCCAAAAAACCTCTCCAAAAGCTGCCAAGAGCCACCATTATGGCATTTTCCCCTTTTCGGGCTACTCCGATCACTCCTTTTACCTCAAGTTCATCTGGACTAAAAAGTGGGAAGGAGATACAGCCTTTCACTCTCTGGCCAGGGCCTACCGGCCTCAGTTTTCCCTTCTGTAAAATGGACTCCACAGCCTCTTCCTCTCCTGTGAATTCACTAGGGAAACAATAACTGTGGGCACTTATTTCAGTACTGACACCTTCTCCTCACGATGCTAGAGCGTTTCCTACAATCCAAGCTCCTCTGGCACATTTCTTCAAATGGCAAAGAGAAGTCCCACGAGGCACGGGAGGCCTCCTCACAAGAGCAGTAAAATCTGTGGCAAGACAGACTGGTGGAAGTAGAAAGAAAGCCCAACAGAGACGCAGGGCCCAGGGCTGTGGTCCAGCTGTCCACTCAGGTGTGCCTGAGACTTGGCCCTCAGGATAGGACCTACCTCTGCAAAATGTGGGCCCTCTCTCACCCCACACATCCTGACAAAGAGAACAAAAGAGACAAAAGCCACCTGCAAGAGGTGACAAGACAGGAAGTCCCGGAAGCAGTCAGGATCATTCAACCGGGAGCAAAAGGGTATCCGGCAAGGGCTGCCACTTCCTGCTAGGTTCAGCTCTACTTTTAACAATTTTATTCCGAGTCAGAAATGAATGAAAATCCTTGATTGAAAAGTGTGAGGCTGCCAGAAGGCTATAGGGTTGTCTGAACTCAAGAAAGATTAAACCCTAAAAGGATAACAAAAATCTCACTCAAATTGTCTACAAAAAAAGTAGACCAAAGTCATCAGAGTTCCCACCTCCTGGAATGAAAGGGGCCTGCGACGAGGAGGCCAGTGTGGAAAAGGCTTTATGGACAGACAAAAGGGACCAGAAACACGAAGTCTGGGGCCGGGAAAAGGAAGCGAGGCTTGTGGAGGGGACGGCAGTCAGAGGAATGAGGAGAAGAGGGACCTGGGAGATGGAAAGAAACAAGAGAACTGAGTAGAAACTGATTCAAATGTGTCTTGTTTCCATTAACAGGTAGGCTTGAGGATTTGAAATGGAACAGATCTTTAGCAGTATCTCCTAAGTAAGACAAAATAATTAAAGTTGCTGGATTGCAAGATACAAGCTTCTGCACTCCATATAAATGAGGTGTAAAACCCCTCATCTTGCTGCCTCCGCCATCCTGAGAATGACACAAACTCTAAAGGTAATACAAATTACCTCAGCAGGGCCACTCTGACCCACATTTTATCTATGCTACCTGGCGTGAACTAGATAAGCTAGTCTAGTTTAATGTTTGAGGATTAAGGCTAAATACAAAGGAAGCACTCTTATCAGAGCTGATAGGGACCATACGTTGGTTAGCTAATATAAAGTTTATTAAGCAGGAAATCTTTAAAAATATATATATATCTACTTATACAGATACATAGATTATATACATATACACATAGTACATGTAACATAATGAACACATAAATGTGCTGTTACAGATACTTTTGAGAATTCTTGGGGCTCCATGTTATGCTTTTTTGTTTGTTGGGAAGGAAGTTTGGCCGTAAGTGAAGCTTGGTTCTTAAAAGGGAACCACTTGTAAAGCAACGTGTGCAGAATCCTTACAGATTTTCCCCAAGCTTTTTAAATGCGGAAAATGGCGGGCCCACATCTAATGTAACAGTCTCATTTTTTTTAGTACTTCACTTTTATCAAGGGTTCTCAAACATTCAGCTTCAAGCTTTCATAAAAACCAACTCTCTTTTCACATTCGTTCAAAGGTTTACATAATATTTAACCGAAATTGCAATAATAAGTCTAACTGGAATAACCAGATTTGGAAATAAACAACTGACACTTGGCAAGTCGTCTATATGGGAAGGAGCCAAAGGGGACAGGAGCACACACTTCCCAGGCCTGCCCACTGGCCAGGAGCTTTGTGCTGAGATATCACAGCCAGGATATTCTGCAGCCAGGAGAACCAGGGAGGCTGGGTAGGTGGAAGGCGATTAGTAGGAGTGCTGTTATTATAATCCTAGGGGAGACTGAGACCTGGATCAGTAACAGGAGCACCAAAACAATGCAAGCAGAATTCCAATAACTAAACTTCTTAGGCTGCAAAACTTTTAACCATCTGGATGAAAATGTCAGGAGTCAGGTCCTCAGACCATCATGATCAAGGGCAAACCCTAAAAAGAGACCAGCTTTTCAGCATCCAGTCACGATTTTTAAAAAACTCAGAACTACAAAAGTGTGCATCTACCCAAAAAAACCCCATAAAAGAAACAAAAAAAACAATGCCTACGGCTAACAGCATACTTCCATCCATACTACCCTGGCAGTATCAGCTCTATTCTACATAAAAGACTGTCAGTGTAACCACTCTTCACTCTGGAGTCTGAGCTGCCTGCCTGATCATTTCATGTCATTTTTCCAGATCCACATTACTGACTCATTACCGTTCACTTCACCGAAGTTATATGTTTTGAGTGACATGTTTCATCCTTATTTTTCCACTAGCCCTGTAATTTTTAGCGTGCAATTTTATAGAACTTGAGGTTTGTCACCAATGCAGACACCATGCTACATTACATACACCTCTGGTTACATAGATCTGCACTGTTCAGTAGGATAGCTATTAGTCATACGTAGCTCTTGAACTTTTGAAATGACTAGTCCAAACTGAGTTGCCCTGTAAGGGTTAAAAAAATACACCACATTTCAAAGACACAAGATAAAAAAAGAAGGCAAAAGATCTTAGCAACTTTTGTACTGATTACATGTTAAGATAATATTTTTATTATACTAAGGTTAAATAAAACTATCATTAAATTTTTTAAAAAGTCCAGCTTAGCCTTTACCGAGTGTTTTAATGTACTGGACTTAATATGACTTTCCCACGTCGTCTTTGAAAGGAAGAAAAGGGTCCTATTTTGAATCTAAGAAACATCGGTTACATACTCCAAAAGATTTTCCCTTTCTGAAGGAGGAAAGTTTAAATAACCTTTGGAACAGGATATGTATTAGCACTGGAGTTATTTCCAAGACGTTTGTAAGAGAGTCAATAGCCCGCAGCCCAGCAACAGGAACTGGTCTAACCTCCTATGACGGAGGAAACAGCCATTAAACCATCTAAGTACCAAATAATTCTAACTGGCTATTTGGGCCAATGGCTATGGGGGACACCCAAGTCAGGTCTACAGTAAAGTAATAATAACCGAAGTAATAATAACTCAAATTGGATTATTTTTAAACATAATTTTTTTTTAATTTCAGTGACACACTTTGGACTCTTAAGTTGACAATATTCCTTCTATAATCTCTCCAGACAGTGAGAGTTGCTAAATTGTCTCTGCGCGAGACTATGTAACAAAGAGAAAAGTTTTCTCCACTACTAGAGACAGACAGAAATCAAGCCACGTGAACAGCTCAAAAAAGGAAAAGCTGGGCTTCTCTGGCGCAGTGGTTAGGAGTTGGCCTGCCAATGCAGGGGACACGGGTTCGAGCCCTGGTCCGGGAAGATGCCACATGCCACGGAGCAACTTAAGCCCATACGCCACAACTACTGAGCCTGCGTGCCTAGAGCCCGTGCTCCGCAACAAGAGAAGCCACTGCAATGAGAAGCCCGCGCACCACAACGAAGGGTAGCCCCCGCTCACTGCAACGAGAAAAGCCCGCGCACAGCAACAAAGACCCAATGCAGCCAAAACCAAAATAAATTTTTTTTAAAAACACCATTAACTTTATAGCAGTACACCATATATACTCGATAAATATTTGTTAATCAATAAATATTTTTTTAAAAGGAAAAGTGTAGCAATTAAATAATGTGTACATTTTTCCCCCAGAACTGTAAAATAATTCAACTGGGTGTAAAATGGGGGGGAAAAGGGGGCACCACGGGGGGCAGAAGCTCATAAATCCTACCACTACATTTTGGTATCGTTCTATTTTTTCTTTACAATTTTATGTAATTATAGTAAATCCCACTTTTGAATCTGGTAACACAAACTTTCCCCAGTTTTTTCAATCATACTGCACTTTTAACTCAGAAAATTAGGTACTTAAAATTTACAGACTAGTGTTACAAATTCTGCTTGAGCTGTCCTAGGAATCAAACTGGTAATCTGTTTTCATGCTAACTGTATGAATCATATCTTCATGGGGCAGAGATTTTTATTTCAAACTCATACCTGCTATAAAGCATCAAAGATCAAATGCTTTCGCAACCTGGGTATCATCTGTTATTCTGCCTAGGAATAACCAACCAGTGGAGTGATGGAAATGGCATAAAATACGCATAGAGCAAAACAGGCAACTGTTTTTATTCTCCAAGTGAATTAGGGCTTTGAAAGGCAAATGTTTTTAGTTATTTAAGGTGCTGTAGCGGGAATCGTACCCAGCAATTAAGACAGGATTACAGTGCAATTTATGAGTTTCTCAAGGACGTCATTTAATATGAAATATAACAATCATTTCTCCCAAAGCCTGCCATCTACAATCCCACCCCCAAACTCTGCTTTGCTAAAGCAATAAACTAAACAAGAACGCGGCAGGCATCTAAGGCTTTTGAGACTACTTGCAGGAAATATGCTGCCTTCCACGAGCTCAAGTAATAATTCCACCTTACATTGAAAGAACATACATACTGTTTTACATCTTCCACGGACATTATCTCAAGCACGTGATCTCATATAAAGTGAAGTGGCAAAGGCACATATTACTTTTTCCATTTTACAGAAGAGTAAACAGACCCAGATTTCCAGCCTCTTGTTCTCCAGTTCTCAAGAACTAAGCCCAGAACACCTTAGACTTGCAGTCCAGTGCTCTTTCAAGCACGCGCATCAATGACAGTCTTCCCCCGTCTGCCCCACCCCCTAAAATACTCAATAGGCCTAGAGCTGGCACAGCGAAGAAGTGCCACTCTGGTGTTTCAAGGCATCCATAAAGAGCAACAGTTGATGCTGTGCAACATCACCCAGAAAGGCATCCCGCCACATCCTGCCGAGACACCCCCAACAGGACTTAAAAGTGACAAGGTGGCCAAATCCACAACATGGTTCTCCTACAAAGCCAAGCTTCCCTGCATGAAGTTTCCCTGCTTTTCAAAAGCGTTGACGAGAGAACACGACCACCACCGCAGTAATGCCACAGCATCAGCGGACCTGGAAACAGAGGAAACGAAAACGTTTCTGCAGACAGAAAGCGTCTCCGCCCTGCTCCCCACCCCCTAAATAGAATCAGCTGGGTCGGGGGCGCTCGCAGGGGGACCACAGGCTCCCCGCGCTCACCTGGAGGGAAGCGCGGCGTTTCGCTGCGGAAGGCCGAGGCCGGTCGCATCCTCCTCCTCCTCCACTTCCTCCTCCCACGCGGCAACCCCCGCCTCCGCGCCGCTCCCTCCTCCCCCGCAGCCCCGCCGCGCTGGAACCTCCCGCCCGACTTTTGACGTCACGGAGGAGGAGAAGGTTCCACCCGGGCCCGTCCCTTTGTGACGTCACAATGACAAAAGAACGCGGCCGGAGCGTCCGGGAACCCGGAGCCGCGGGGGGCGGAGGGAGGGAGGGGAGGCCGGCGCGAGGCGGGGGAGGAATCAGGGGGCGGGAAGGGGGCGCGCTGACGTCTCGCCGGCTTAACCTGTTGCTCTCTGGCCCGCACTGGAGCCAGCGGGCAGGGCCGCGGGGAGCCGGCCGTGCCGCCGCCGCCATGCTCCGCCGTGCGCGCGCTGGGGGGCGCCCGCCGCAGCCGCGCGCCGCCCGCCCCCTCCCCGCCACGCCCCCGCCCCGCGCGCCGCACCGCCCCCTCCCCAGGCCGACCGGCCGCACCGCCCCCGCGCCCCACCCACCCATCCGCCAGCCCGCCGGCCAGCGCCGCCCGCCCGGAGCCCGGATCCCGGAGCCCGCAGCCCGGAGCCCGGAGCCTGCAGGCCGCCCCCTACAGGCCGCGCGCGTATTCCGGGCCCCGGCCCAGCCCGCCGCGACCCCCGCGCGCCCTCCCCTTCGCAGCCGGCACATCGGGAACACGGGCTCCGCTCCCCGAGCGTTAACTCGTGCTCTGCCTCCCGCGGCCGCCGCCAGCCACGGGCAGGCGGCCGGACGCCAGGACTCGAGACAATCCGCTGACCACCGGCAACAAAACATACCACCCCACGCCGCTCCCCAACTTCGCGATGACTGGGGCGGGGGTGGGGGTGGCTCTGGTCCAAGTTCTACCCCTTTTGCTTTGTGGCTGCACCCGGATCGGATGTGCCCCGGGAAGGCGTCCACGCTCGCAGGCAAGGTTGTCTCCCTGCAGTTTCTACTGCCCGAGTTTAAACTAGTCCTTTGCATTCTCCCCAGCCCTCTGCAATGCGGATTTATTTTAATTCTTAAATTCTTTAGGGAACAGCTTTTTAAGTTAGGCTTGATTATTTAACCTTGCATTTCTTTCATAGTTGAAGTTTACGTGTCTAGATTAGGATCAGCCCTCAAGAAGAGATATTCAGCTTTTCCATTAAATCTATTTTTTACAAAACCAGTGCCCCGAAGGTCATCTCCCATTACACACATCACACTGCTCAAAAAGGGAAAACATTAAGACCAATTTGTCGACCCGAGTTAAATAAAACTTTCTTATAACACTGCATTATTCCTAATGTGTGTTCATTTGGCCTTTTTTTTTTTTTTAATGGGTTCTTTGATTTAAAGCATGCAGCTAATCACCGATCACTCGAGTGCATATTTGGTTAATCCTCGGACCCCTCTCCCCTCCCTCCCCCCAAACTTAAAAAAAAAAAGCCACCACACACAAAACAAAAACACTACCCATGCCAATCAAAACGTAGCTGTACTATGCACAAAACAAATTTAACTATTCCACACCAGTTAAATATCTCAATAATCACCCAATTTCAGAAGGCCAGTTAACTGGGAGTAATTATTTGTAGTCACTTACATATGCATTCACATGCCTTCTTAAAAACATTAGCTATATTGTATGTCTTTTTCTCCCTAAAACTGGAAACCATGAATTTTTAAACAAAACCAGTCCCATTATTAAAGTCAATCCCAACAAATGCATTCGCTGTAACGCGATTCCCAATTGGTTTATGTTGCGAACCAAATAAGCCAAAACGACCACATACATTAAATTTGATGTGCCAGTGCAAGGAACAAGATCGCCATAATCGGACCCTCGATTGCAACTTAAAGGGCTTCCAACACACATGCGTTACACGATTTCCCAAATAACATTAATAATAATAACAGGCTCATTTGCATGCAAAGTGCAATAGGGACCAAATCCGCCGGAGAATGCAGTTTAGTCACATTACCGCAGCCCCTACACCCCCACCCAGGCTCCACCAAAATCCCCTGCCTTTCATCTAAAACTAGATTATGGTTGTGTCATTCGAGGTCAATTTATTCACTGGAGGTATCGCTACACCAATCTGTTTTTTCGTCCAAACTAGGCAGACACGACTTTGCCTGAAAAAGCCTTCTTTCAGAAAAGAAAGAAACAGCCTTATCGGACGCTGTGTTTAAAACCCTTCAGCTGCAGAATTATCTATAAACTTGACATTCACAGCCATTGCTTAAAACTACAAGTCAAAGGATGTGTTGTTAGGAGCACTTACGTATTTCTTCTGAATGATATTCCTCTTGGGTCTTTCCTTGCTCATTCTGAGATCCAAATGCTGATTGCAAAAGGGGACAATTGCTTCATGAATTTAAAGCCGTCAGAAATTTGCAAAAAAATATCCTGGTGGTTTTTATTGTTGTTGGTGGTGGTGGTTGATCTTGGAATCCGACTTTTCTTCCTCTTCCCCCAAAGCCCGATTCGCCTTGAAATAAATCCGAAATTGGGAAGGAAAAAAAAAAGCCAAAGACGAAGCAAACAAAAAAAAATTTCACTTTAGTAAAACACTCATAATGGAAAATTTCCCCCGAAACACACACACACACAAAAAAAAACCGACGCCCTTCACTCCCCCCCCTTTTTCCTCCAAAAACTACATCAGCGAAACGTGAAGGTCCTTAGTGTCTGATCCGTAGTTACATCTTGGAAAAGAAAAAGGAAAGATAAATAAAAAATGTTGGAAGTCACGTTTGTGCTGCAGCAGCAGTGCGAGCAGAAGAGTCAACTCCAGCGGCGGCGGCGGCGGCGGCGGCAGCACCACAGCGAGGGCTCGCCGAGTCTCTTTTTTCCAAGCCCCCTAACCAATGAGAGAGAGGCTATCCAGCCCAACTTTAAATGGACTCTGCTTTTATACAAGTTAGGGCTCCTCGGATAATTCCCCGCCGGACGCTAGCCGAAAACTCCCACAGCTGGGCCACCAAGCGCCCGCCTCCTCCGGTGCCGACCGCCACCGGCCGAGCCCAGAGGACCCCCGCAGCCCCGTCGACGAGACACCCGAGAGGCCTCGACGAACCCTGCCCGGGCTACCCCTCAGACATCGCTCCCACGCCGAGCCTCAGAGTGGAATTGAGAGAGGCTCCCTAGCTCAATGCATGGCACGCTCGGTCGCTCCACCTCACCCCCTTTCCCCAGCCTGCCGCTCACCCCACAGCCGCCACACGCTAGCCCCCGCCACGCCTCGTGTCTACCTGCAGCCGGGCTGCTGGGTGCCAGTGCCCCAGGACGGCCGGCCCCGGGGAGAGCCGCCTATTCCCGGGGCACCTTAGAATGGTCCCCTTGATCTTCTGGAAGTTGTAGTCCCCCGACTACAAAATGGCTATGGCCACGGGAGCTGGGAACTACAATTCCCAGCCTGCCCCGCAAGCCTGTCACTCAACTCCCCTCCCTCCTCCCCGCCCCCTCCCCCTCGCCGGCCCTGCCAACAAACGCCTGGACGTGTCCCGCGTGTGACACTGAGAGAGGCTGGCTCGGGATTGGCCCGCAGAGCGTGTGGTCCGCGAGCAAGGAACTCCCCACGCCGGCCCGCCCCTTGGCCCCCGGCCGCGGCCCCCCTCCCCACCTGCGGCGGCCGGCCCCCTCCCCGCGGCGGCCGGCCCCCTCCCCGCGCGCCCCGCCCCCACCCGCGGCGCAAACCGCCTGTGGAATCGAGGAATCGCGCGCGCGCCGGCCCGCGCCGAGCGGCCGTGGGGGGGGACGCGCGGCGTCCCAGGGGAAGGCCTCGGAGCGTGGCGGCGCGGGGGGCGGTGTCGGCGAGGGGTTGGAGCCAGTCCTAAGGAAAACTGGGCCACGCACCAAGAGGAATCCTCGGTGCGAACTAGTTGATCGGCGGCGCCTGCTGCTTCGGCGGCGCAGCCGGTGTCACCTCAGGACACCGCCTCGCGTCGCCGCACGAAGCGTGCCGCGGTCGGACTCGGGGGAGCCCGAGGTCACCTCTGCCCGCGGCCGCACGCGCCTCCCGCGCGGAAAGGCCACCTCCCGGCGCGGCACGCGGCCCGGCGGGCGAGGACGGCGTTCGGGGTAGGGGGACCCCAGAAGGGAAGCCCCGGCCGCCGCCTGCTACAAAAGATCTCCGTCTTTAAGGAGATCACGCTCGATCTTGGCTGCTCCCGCCGTCTTTTGCGTCTGGGGCGCCTGTGAGCGAGACTAAAACGTTGAGGGGGAAACGAGTGGAATATGGAGCCCGAGCCACACAGACACGCACACCGTAAGGAAGCATCTGGAACGCCGAGTGCCAGGAATGTCAACGGCGGTAGCCACGCGAGAGCCCGCTTTCTACCTGCCTCTGCCCCCTGTTGTGCTTATTTAATCGTCAGTATAAATGAAGTAGGGAGGGCCTGGTGTATCTCTTCGGCCTTCGCATTATTAACAACTTTGTCAAGTCTCTCGTAGCCTTTCTGCATTGTTAATTTCCTCGTTTTCACCGTGGTTTTACAGAAGTGATGTTCTAAAGCATCTCCTCTCGGGCAACCCTTTTAAGAAATGAAAAAGTGGAATAAATACGCCCTCGTACTCATTCCCATACCTTCAATTCTCCTTCCCGTTCCTCAGATTCTCCTTACCTCTAAAGTATCACAGTTGTTAGGTTTTACCTTCATTAGTCTTTGAAGAGAGAACCTGGTGTCTAGAAAGGTGTCAGGCACGAGGTAAGAAACCTGGATTCAAACCACCCCTGGGCCCCTTCCTAAACGGTACCCGACGGCCTCTCTGAGCTGGTCAGCTTCCTCATCAGCAAATTAGTGACCATCAAACCTTGTGGGGTGGATTATATAATAATGTGAACCCAGCCGAGAACCAGGCAAGTTATTAGAAGCTTTTGATAAATGAAATAAAGTGCTGCTTTAAAATACTTTTTAAGTATTACTTTTCCTTTTTTTAAAAAAAGAAAATCTGCCTTCTAAATTGAAATAACGCATCATATGTCCCTTTCACAATGAGAAAAATAAACGACCCTCTGAGCCTTCACATGGCGCCTATGCTGAAGGACCCCATAGAACAGACTCCACGTTTCCATATTGGCCACCCACGTGACTTGATGGTTAGGTTACAACGAGGTGGTTTCAGAAGACTTTCTGATCATTATGACCTGTATTCTGGTGGTCTCCACTTCTCCACACTCTTAGGGTTTTCACTAGCTTTCAGGAAGTTTAATGTCAGATCTGCCCATCCCCAGGCAAAATACTAAAGAACAGAGCTGGGTTTCTTCTAGGTTCCCTCAGCTAGCCCCTGAGGCTGGGCACCTCTGTCCCCAGGCCCAGAGAACTCTGCTGCGGGCCCGTCTCCAGGTCACCACATTTGAAAAACCATTCTCACTGAGGCTTGAGGGCTGTTTGCTCGTTTCCAAAAGATGTGTATAACATTAGCGTCGCTTTCCCTGAAAAGGAAAATAGGTTGGCCTTTTTAGCCGTTGGAAGGCTTTCCTGTTGTGGAAGTCACTGTCTCCTGATGAGCTTCCTTTCCCTGCCATCTTGGCAAAGCCATAGATTACCTTTTCCTCCTCTTTTTCGTTTTCTGTAAGTGAATTATCACTCTCCTGATGATTTTTACCTTTCACAGCAGGTCTCTTGACCTCTTCCAAGTCGTGAAGTAGGGGATGAGAGGGTGGGGGAAGACCTCACTAGGCACAGTGCTCCTACAGGACCTGTGTGCCAGTACTGGTCTCCTTCCTGAAGACACAGAGAGAGAGAGACCGAAAGTTCTTTGTCAAGAAACACACAGCTCAGTAGAAAAGGCAGACTCTACAACCAGTTATGATACCTCTAAAAAGTACTGTATTTGGGCTTCCCTGGTGGAGCAGTGGTTGAGAGTCCGCCTGCCGATGCGGGGGACGCGGGTTCGTGCCCCGGTCCGGGAAGATCCCACGTGCCGCGGAGCGGCTGGGCCCGTGAGCCGTGGCCGCTGGGCCTGCGCGTCCGGAGCCCGTGCTCCGCAATGGGAGAGGCCGCAGCAGTGAAAGGCCCGCGTACTGCAAAAAAAAAAAAAAAAAAAAAAAAAAAAAAAAAAAAAAAAGTACTGTATTTGCATTACAGAAAAGGTGCTAAAGGGAATGCTTAGCTGAGGTGACCAGGAATGAAGGAGTTTTGAAAGATGAGTAGGAGATCAGCAGTTTGAAGAATGCTGAGCAACTTTCCCGCATTAAAAACAAGAACAAAAACATGAGACCTAAAAAAACAACCACACTTATGGATGGGACTCAGTTTTGTTTGGGAGCGACCAAAAATGAAACTGAGAGGTGAGCAGGAGCCAGGACCAGAAAGGTTCTGTGAGCCACTTTGGACTTTGCCTGTAAGCGAAACAAGAAGCTCAGAAGGATTTTCACTAGCCGTATAAAGCGAACTTGTGTTTCTGAAAAGTGATTCTGATTGTGAGAGATGAAATTGAGGACTGAAGAAAAGAGACGCAGGGAGAGCTGGAAACCAGTTGCAATGTTATTGCATAAATGAGGTGAGAAATGGTTATGATCTGAATCCAGCAGCAGAGGAAATAGCAGAGCTAGCAGAGAACACGTTGAGAAATACTTAGAATGTCAAAAGTCAATAGGACTTGGGAACTGGTTAGCTGGAGGGAATGGTGACTAATAGGGCAGAGTCTAAAGATCATTCCTTAATCTTATATTTTATGCCCTTAATTAGATCAATTATCCACTGTAGGAAGCCTGGGAACATGATGGAAGTGAAAGAGGAAGAGGTGGCAAATCATCAGACACAAGAGCAGGCACTTACTATTCTGGGTCCAAATCTGCATGGGCAACCATATTTAACCAAGCATTCTAGTCCGCCGTTTGAGTTCCTATAAGACATGACAAGGGGGCTTCCCTGGTGACACAATGGTTAAGAATCCGCCTGCTAATGCAGAGGACAGGGATTTGAGCCCTGGTCCCGGGAGATCCCACATATGCCTTGGAGCAACTAAGCCTGTGCACCACAACTACTGAGCCCGTGCTCTAGAGCCCACAAGCCATAACTACTGGGCCTGAGTGCCTAGAGCCCGTGCTCGGCAACAAGAGAAGCCACTGCATTGAGAAGCCCTCACACCGCAACCAAGAGTAGCCCCCACTTGCTGCAACTAGAGGAAGCCTGTGCGCAGCAACGAAGACCCAACGCAGCCAAAAATAAATAAATAAAATAAACTTATTTAAAAAAAGAAATGACAAGGAAGGAATTAAAAAGTAAAGACTGGGCTTCCCTGGTGGTGCAGTGGTTGAGAGTCCGCCTGCCAATGCAGGGGACACGGGTTCGTGCCCCGGTCCGGGAAGATCCCAGTTAGGCCCGTGAGCCATGGCCGCTGATCCTGCGCATCCAGAGCCTGTGCTCCGCAACGGGAGATGCCACAACAATGAGAGGCCCGCGTACCGCAAAAAAATAAAAATAAAATACAATAATAAAAAGTAAAGACTAAGGACAGTAGAATAATCCACAGTCCTATATTATATGCATATTGAAATTTCCCTCTTAATGCAGGGATGACACACATTATCCCACGTGCTTCCACACATGAATCACAGCCATGGTTCTCCTAAGAAGTCAAGGTTCATCTTCTCCAGAAATCCTGCCTTAATAGCCCATCTTCCCTGCCCCCCTGTATTATATCCGTATATGCTTACATTCTCCAATTTTGTCTTATGTTCCCATCTCCTCTCCAAATAAAAAATAAGCTTTCTAAAGTCAGAGACCATGTTGTCTACTTCTCATCCCCGGCCCAAAGCTCCAGAAATTTCTTAGAATTTGGCAGGGTCCAGTAAATGCTTACTGATGAATATTTCACCCAAACTATAATGCCTGACTATTTAGACTTTTGCCAGCCATTTAGCCTCTTGACTATCATCTCCAGTTGCGTTTTGGAGCACTACTGTTTCTCCTCTTCCAGTATCCAAACCCACCATAGTGCTGTATATTCTTTAAGGCCCCAGCTCCAGTCTTATCTCCAGTTCAGCCTGGCTGCTGGGCTTCCTCCTCTTGAATTCTCATTGCCCCGTTACTTCAGCCACATCTTTTAAGAATAAAAATTACACGTATTTAAGGTGTACAGCGTGATGTTTGGATATGCATATTCATTTTTTTAAAGAGGTGTGGAAACTTACCACTCTAGTGTATATATATACATATTTTTTAAATTTATTTATTTTACTTATTTTTGGCTGTGCTGGGCCTTCGTTGCTGCGCACGGGCTTTCTCTAGTTGCAGCGAGCGGGGGCTACTCTTCTTTGAGGTGCGCAGGCTTCACATTGTGGTGGCTCCTCTCTTGTGGAGCACAGGCTCTAGGCGCACAGGATTCATTAGTTATGGTACATGGGTTCAGTAGTTGTGGCTCATGGGCTCTAGAGCACAGGCCCAGTAGCTGTGGTGCACGGGCTCAGTTGCTCCACAGCGTGTGGGATCTTCCCGGACCAGGGCTTGAACCCGTGTCCCCTGCACTGGCAGGCGAATTCTTAACTATTGCACCACCAGGGAAGCCCGCATATTCATTATGAAATGGCTATTACAGTCAAACTAATTAACATATCTCTCACCTCACACGGTTACCATCAGCCCCATTTTTTGAGCTTTAAAATTTTATTCCAGGGGCTTCCCTGGTGGCGCAGTGGTTGAGAGTCCGCCTGCCGATGCAGGGGACACGGGTTCGTGCCCCAGTCCGGGAAGATCCCACATGCCGCAGAGAGGCTGGGCCCGTGAGCCATGGCTGCTGAGCCTGTGCGTCCGGAGCCTGTGCTCCGCAACGGGAGAGGCCACAACGATGAGAGGCCCACGTACCACAAAAAATAAATAAATAAATAAATTTAATTCCATGTTGTCTTTGTTTTCTGATTATGTCATTTGTATATCTTGTCTCTCCTATTTAGATTGAAAATCTCACTGGAGCCATGATTTGTCTCATATTGAGGCAGCCCTTGGGCAGTGAGGCCCATCACTGGGTGGGAATCAGATGTTTCTAATGTTAACTCTCTGAGTGACCTTAAGCCATTCATTTGACTCCTGTGGGCCTCTGCTTCATCGTCAATAAAATGAGAGGGTTAAATTCAATTATCACGAAAGAAATTTGTGAATCCAACATGCTCTAATCCTACTTTGACCTTTGACCTTTGTACTGTGCTTCCTGTTCCCCTCTCAGTGCTGGCCCCCCTAAGTAGACTTAAATACATAATTGTTGGGTAAGGATTACTAGGGCAGATTTCTTTATACTTGTATGTTATTAATTGCCTAATACAACCTTATATTTCTCTGTGATATCTAATGATACCTTTCATTTACATAACTTGTTATAGTGTTTAAAGCACAGTCATAATAATATAATTTAACCCATAAAACAACCCAGATTAAGATAGGTCTTACTGGGCTTCCCTGGTGGCGCAGTGATTGAGAGTCCGCCTGCCGATGCAGGGGGCACACATGCCGCGGAGCGGCTAGACCCGTGAGCCATGGCCGCTGAGCCTGCGCGTCCGGAGCCTGTGCTTCGCAACGGAAGAGGCCACAACAGTGAGAGGCCCGCGTACCGCAAAAAAAAAAAAAGATAGGTCTTACCATCTTCACTCTTCCAGCTTGAAAATGAAATAGTAAGAGGTTACGATTTCCTCAAGTTCATATAACTAGTAGGGTGGCAGAGCCAGGAGTCAAAGCCAGGCCTCCTGTTTCTGCATCCCTTGTGCAGGCCACCTCCCTGGTTTTCTAAAATGTGGTCCAAGACACATTATTCCATGTTACCAGATACTGAAAGAAAAGGATGTTTGAGGAGATAGATTTGGAATTTCTAACTTACCCAAAGATACTTTAGAGTTTAAAATCCCTAAGAGGCATATAGTTTTCCAAACTACTTTGGCCACAGAAGCCTATTTTTAAGGAGCTGGTATCCATGGAACAGTCTCAGAGACATGCTTCACCCAGTATGATGAATTTATGCTTCAAAAATGATTGCTGACTGACAATAATTCTTACCTAAGTGACTGAATACTTTATGTGAAGTTTCTAATTTTATATAGGTCTATCTTGGTATGTAGGGGGAAGGGAGTTAGGAGGAGGGATGTAAAAAATAATCTTTGACTGACATCAGGTTTATAAATAACTGTGAGCCAGTGTACTTAGGAGGTAGGGGCTTCTATTGAGAGAAGGTAGAACAGCTATTTCAAGCTGAGATTTGCCAGAGTATTTTAAAACACTAGAAGGTAAACCGAGACGTAAACAGCCTTCTTAAGAGTGAGTGATGTCAAGAAGACATTAGTTCTTTTTGTTATTCACTGCTCCCCGTCCCTGAATTTATAGTCTTATTTGTCAAGCTTCACTTAAACGCCACAGCACAAGCCAGATACAGTAAAATAATATTTTATACTGGTTGACTATGGACCTCGTTTATACAAGTCACTGAAAGTCCCTGGTTCTTTGGATTTTCTAAAATTTTTGGACTATCATTACTATTCTGCTTAGATTATGTCTTGTGTTATTGAAAGTGAGGTGGCCCCAATTCAGAAACTCTGGTAAGGCAGCCAAGATGGGAAACCTGCAGTTCCTAAAAATAGAAGTTACTGTTTATAATAATACCGGTACTCTGTGTTTGGGGGGGGGAAATCTATCAGTAATTAACGAAACCACAGGGGATCATTATGAGGAAACTGAGGCATAGAGATTCCAAGTAGGCAGGGAAAGAGGAAAGGAACTGTATTAACCAGGACATCTGTTGCAGCTGAAGGAAGCCCACATGGAAATAGCTAATGGAAAAAAAAGGGGTGGAGATGTGTGCTTCATCTAACTGGGGAATCTGGAGTCCTAGTTTTAGGGCTATAAATGATGTCATCATCTCCCCCATCTCCTTGCTTCTCGTTCTCTCTCCATTCATCTCAGCATTTCTTTCTTCTGTCAGCAGGCAGCGAAGGTAGCTCCAAAGAAAACTTGTTTCCCACCATGGACATTGTGGTGGAGCACAATTTGTTACCAGAAGGAGTGGGAGAAAAACATTCTGGGCAGCAAATAAGCAACGGCAATCACAGGCCACCACAGGAATCATTAGCTCTTCACTCTGTCAGGGCCACAAAAGGGAGTAGCGTAGGAGAAAAGTAGCTTTCACCAATCAGAAGCCTGGAGGTGCGTTTGATTCCAGACGGGTCCAGCTCAGTCCAGGGCTACACTTTCTCGTTCACCCCAACTTCCACATTTTGAGGTTTTCACAGACACATAATTCAAGATGCTGGTTAATCTCCATCCAACCCTCTGCCCATGGCTCCGATGAATCCATGTGCTGCTAAACAAAAACAGAGCCTATCTCCTGCAAAACTGTAACATCTGCTGAGTTTATGTTCTTTTCCGAAATCTTAATGTTTCCAAAACCCCAGATTCATCCGTACCTTTACAGAAACCCGGGACCATGTTTCTTTCTGATCACACACACACACACACACACACACACACACACACACACACAGTAAAACAGAAGAGATTCGGACACCAGCAGTTATACTGTGACTAGAAATTAGTGGATTATTAATTTCCAGATGTTTGTCTTTCAGTTGTCAAGCATTCACTGAAAAAAAAAAAAACATTTGTTGAACATTTACTAAGGATATAAAATTGAATAAAACAAACCCTATCCTCAAAACATGCACACAAAGCACTGAGTTTTCCCTCATGAAAGGAATGTCAGGGAAGACATCTGAAGGAAGTAGGGGGCCTCTAGGCTCTACTCAGCGGAGGGCTGGCCATGAGCTGCTCTGGTGTTGAGCCTCCCAGGAGACTGCAGAAGAGGCCCCATTCCTTAACTCCACCCCCGTCTACCCATCCTCAGCCCCAAGAATCTGGAAGCTCAGCCTCCTCTCTTTTTTTCTTTTCTCTCCTTTTAGCTTTCATTTGTTCATTGATTCATTCATTTATTCATTCATCATCCATCCAAAGAGTACCCAGTGCCTGCTTAGAATGCTCCCCTTTCTCTGCACTTTCACCTTTCTGGATCCTTGCAGCCCTCCTAAGTGAGCAAAGTGGAGCCCAACAGTCCTCAGACAGGAAGGGCACCTGGGCTGAGAAAAAGGGAGGAGGCACTGAACCCAGGTGAAGTCCAGAAATGCAGGACAAGGCAAGGGGACCCACAGTGTCACGATCAGGCCTTTATTACTACAAAATGGCAATGTCTTTTTGTGTCCACGTGTGCATGTGCATAAGATAAAGGAGGTGAGGGCTTTCAAACAGTGTACGGTATCTTAGAGGGTTTGGGGCATTTATGCTTGTAGACAAATACAGATACAAAGAGAAAAACTATAACATCAGGGTGATTATTCAATATAGTATAGCTTACAGGCGAGATTATACTGGGAATCTGAAGGCTTGGGGTTTAGTCTCAGTTTTTGTGACGTTGGACAAGTCACTTTGCTAGGCGTCACTTTCTTCACTTGTAAAGAAGGAGACTGTGGCCTAAACACCCTCCCAAATCTACTATTCTATGATTCTGTACAAATCAGTACTAATCTGGGTAGTTTGTGATCATACCAATTTTATACAACATGGTTGTGTAGATAGAAAAATACATAGATAGATAGATAGAGAGAGAGAGAGATTGTCACAGCCCATGATTAAGGCACTCTGTTTGGGTCAGTATGTTTCAAGAAGAGACTAGGGTCCCCGACTGGTAGGAGAATCCTTACCTCCCAAGCAACTTAGGATCCCAAATGGGTTGAGATTCTCTCAACCTAGAGGATAGGAGAAACCAGGAGGAAGGAGGCTAGATTTTCTGAAATTACTATAGAACAGATCCTTGGACATTTCTCAGCCATGTCAATATGGCTGCAGCTGTCCCAAACTTTTCCAGGTCTCAGACATAGACGGTCAGAATCACATTCCTTATACTCTCCATTTACCTGCTTACAAAGTACCTAGCACTTACCTAGCAAAGTATCTCCACATGGTAGATAAATGCTTCTGAAATAAATGAATGGAATTTGGCACTGTGCCAATGATTGTTTTGTTCACAAATAATTCTCTGCATCTGGAGTGCTCTTTCAAAGAGGTCAGCTCCCACCAAGGAGTTGCAATTATTGGGGAAGTGAAACTGATTGACAAGTGGTACTTAAGAGATCTCCATTTTGCTTCCCAGCCAGCACTTCTCTTGTGCAATGTCCAAAGAAGAGAGGACAACGAAATGAAACATTTCATGTTCCTTCAGTAACATAATACACCCAGACATTTTCATAAAGTGAGTCTAAAACTCAAGATCGGTGTGGATGTATTCCTCTGACAAATGACATTTGTCTGCTGCTGTTATGGACTGAATTGTGTCCTCAACAAAAATTGCAATGTTGAAGTACTAACTGACAGTACCTCAGAACGTTGTCTGTATTTGGAGATAGGATCTTTAGAGAGGTAATTAAGTTAAAATGAGGTCATTACAGTGGGCCCTAATCCAGTATAACTGGTGTCCTTATAAGAGGAAACTTGGACACAGACACACAAAGAGGGAAGACCATGTGAAGACACGGGGAGAAGTCAGCCATCTACAAGCCAAGGAGAGAGGCTTCAGAAGAAAATAAGTCAGCGGGGACAACTTGGTCTTGGACTTCTAGCCTCCAGAGAGGCAAGGACATAAATTTCTATTTTTTAAGCCAGCTTGTACTTTGTTATGGCAGCCCCAGCAAACTAATACAGTTGCCTTGTAAATTTAACCTTTCAAATGAAAATGACCAGTGCCCAAAAGGTCCTGAGGTTGAGGTGTTTGTCTGGTAATGGGGATAGGCTGTGTGGCTCTCTGGCATCCACTTCCCCTGTGACATGAATTACAAGATGAGGTAAATGAGAGTAGGATACTCTATAGATGGCACTCCCAGCATCTGATCTCCTAGCCACTGCCTACTTGATCCAAAGATTTACAAGTTTCTGGGGTACATAAGTATGGGGATTGGGAAAAGGTAGGGGTAGGGGGGAAGGAATGAAGCTTCTCAATTTTCAGTATTGTGGTCCAAGGATGGGTCCAATATCCACATCTGGGACAAGGGTGTCCCTTTTGAGAAAACTACCTTGTCCCCTCCAGCTTTCATCCTAGGTTCCTGCTTTTTCCCAAGATCTAGCACCATCAATTGGCTGAGAGTTCTTTCTCCTAAAGAATGGGGAAAGATGAGCTTCAAAAAGGTTGAATGTCTTTTTCTGCCTAAAAATTTTTCTTCTCTTCCCCAAATTTTTAAATAAAGAAGCAGCCAAAGTATTTGACTTTGCTGGCTTAGCAGATGGGCTTATACTGTAGTAGAGCATTATTTAAGCCCAACTTCAATTTTTATAATAGTCATCAATAATTTTAAGGGAATTCCCTGGCAGTCCAGTGGTTAGGACTCCATGCTTCCACTGCAGGGGGCTCGGGTTTGATCCCTGGTCAGGGAATAAGATCCCACATGCCACGTGTCACGGCCAAAAAAATTAAATTAAATTAAAACTAAAATTAAAATTATGGTTTAGAAAAAAAAAATTGTGAAAGTCCAACATAATGACCTTTACATCCACAAAAGTAACTGACTTATGTTACTTATCCACAGCCCAAATCATTATCTAGGTGAAGAGAGGCACTTAAATATCTCCTTTCTCAAATCGAAGGTCAAGGTTGACCACAGATCATTTGCTGCCCTTTTAGGTAGTGAATTGGCCCACATAGTTAGAGTTCTACCATTAGAATATCATTCTTGAAAAGAAAAGAAAATTTCTCCCTTTGGGATAAGGCACTCTAAGATCTAGGGATCTATTTTTAAATGAAAGTTCTACAAGAGAATTATTACACTATTATCAGTCATTAATATGTTATCATGAATTAAGTATTAGAGATTAGCAAACCAGAATTCTAGCAAGGTCTCAGGAAACAAAATAAGGAAGTGTTGATATGTATGATACTTTTAATAAAGTATCTTTTATATCTCAGCTTTCTTTTTTTTTTTTTTTTTTTGCTGTACGTGGGCCTCTCACTTGTTGTGGCCTCTCCCATTGCGGAGCACAGGCTCCGGACGCGCAGGCTCAACGGCCATGGCTCACGGGCCCAACCGCTCCGCGGCATGCGGGATCCTCCCAGACCGGGGCACGAACCCGTGTCCCCTGCATCGGCAGGCGGACTCTCAACCACTGCGCCACCAGGGAAGCCCTATATCTCAGCTTTCTTATCAACACAGTGGAGCAAGTCGTCACGTACTCTAGTATGGATTTTGATGAGGGGAAAAAAATTAGAAATAAAAAAGCCAACTGAAAGGAAAAACCATACAGAAACACAGGTATCATTGTAGATATCCTTTAGTATGTGACACAGATATATTTCTGAAATTTTTATTATGAAGCAGAGTCATTTATTATGGATTCTTGAGCCTAAGTTCATGAATGACAGCCCTGACCAGGGAATGGTGGGTCCAGGTAAGAGTCTACCTTTCGGTTTGTCTGAGACTTTCCTGGTATTAGCACTGAAAGTGCTGAGCAAACCATCAAGGATGGTCACCCCAGCTTAGAAAGATATTCAAGACTGCAAACTCCAAGAGGGTAGAAGCTCCAAATGAAGGGTGGAACAGGTCCTCAATCAATATTTTTGGAATGATGCAATCAATGAATGTCCCTGAACAAAGACCATTCTCACTGTACCCATTCCTCTGAACACTTGGTGGGTAGGCATGACATAAATCCCAGATACCAGTGACCATCATACCTTTGGCCTCTCTGGTCCACAAAGGAGTCTTTCTTCAACTGAGTTACTTTTCCGGGACCCTCAGGAAATTCTTCCAATTCTTGCCAGTCTCAGCCAAACACATAATTCTCAGAACTGACCTGGAGGTGAATCTTTCACAACTATGATGTTAAAAACAGCTGCAGAGGATTATCATGGGAGTGGCACACCTTCCAAAATCCAAGGTTAATAGGCTGTGAATTTTCACTTCAGCAATTCCTTTAACCTGCGTGGGGAGGAGAAGAAAGTGGGGCAGCACCAGCTATGAGGGGGCAACAGACAACCACGCTCTCTGCCCCCCTCATCCCACCCCTCCCAACCCTCTTGCTCCCCGCCCCAAAAGCACCAGGCATTCAGTTATACGGTACTAGATATTTCTACAGCCTACTCAATGCGAATTCAAATTTATTTCCAAGTCATTAGGGCCAATTACTCACCTTTGGGCCCTGTAATATCATTTGTTTCCTGACAAACAGATTGTTTTTTCCTATTGCAAATGTGATAAATCCTTTAGAGTGCTGCTCAGTCATGCTTAAACTGATTCAGATTGGTGCCGGGTTGGGGGTGAATGAATGAGTGGATGAGTCATGATATACAGATCTCATTGATGATCCTTTTAATTCGAGAGGAATTCAGTGCTATTGAGGAGAATGGGCTGACTTGGAAGGCACTAGTATGAATACTGGTACTATTTATTTCCTTTAATTGGACCAAGACTTGAAAGAATGAAAATATTTTCTTTTGCCTTTATTTTGGCCATGAAGGATCCAATTTCCTTTCTTCTCCAGCTTTTACAGATGTATTAAATTACACGCTGTGTCTAACTGTGCTAGGATTTGAGGAGGTTAGAAAAACAATGATAAAATAGTCCCTGTCCTGTGGGAGATTGCAGTCTATCTAAAAGAAAAGATAGGCACACAAGAGAAAAAAGTATCAACCGAAAACTTAATAATCTCCATGATTAGGTTCCAAAATGGTCCGGTCTAGTGATTCTCCACGTGTGTGTGCTGCCCCAGACTAGCCCTATGAGAATCACCTGGGACTTGTAAGAATTGCAAATTCTTGGGCTCTCTACCCCAGCCCCAGTGAATGAGAATTTTAGGGGCAGGGCACAGCAATCTGTGTTTTAACAAGTCCTTTGTGGGGTGTGATACTCATCTAGTTTTGAGAACTTCTTTTTTAATTAATTAATTAATTAATTTTTGGTTGCGTTGGGTCTTCGTTGCTGTGCACTGGCTTTCTCTAGTTGCGGCGAGCAGGGGCTACTCTTCGTTGTGGTGCGTGGGCTTCTCACTGCGGTGGCTTCTCTTGTTGCGGAGCACGGGCTCTAGGCATGCAGGCTTCAGTAGTTGTGGCACGTGGGCTCGGCAGCTGTGGCTCACGGGCTCTAGAGTGCAGGCTCAGTAGTTGTGGCGCACGGGCTTAGTTGCTCCGCGGCACATGGGATCTTCTCGGACCAGGGCTCGAACCCCTGTCCCCTGCACTGGCAGGCGGATTCTTAACTACTGCGCAACCAGGGAAGTCCAGTTTGAGAACTTCTTGTGTAGATGTTTTAGTGCCCAGAAGTTTGGGAGAGTGATGTGGAAACTGGAAAAGGATCTGAACTGAGTTTGGCCAGACAGCTCCTCTCCTGATTTCAGTTTCCCAAATTACCTAGTAAATCTCTATATAAATAACTCTCTTTACAACTGTAGTTTTTTTTTTTAATCACTTGTGTTAATAGGCATTAATTTGTGATTGTCTTAGCTCCCTTCATTAAGATGTAAACTCCATGAAGGCAGGTCCCTCTTTTCCACTTCCTGCCCAACTCTTGACTACATGCTAAAGATAAAAGTTTAATACTGTTCTTGCTGGATGGTATATTTCCATGATTTTATATCTTCCTATGATTTGTTAAATATACATTAAGGGCCTGTAATGTGCCTGATAATTGATATTGACAAGAGTAAAAAGTCCTGTAAGAAATGACCCTTGCTCTAGAATCTAGTTGGAACAAAACTATACCCTCAAGAAAGAACAGCATGAGGTTGCATCTGGGTAAGTACCAATAAAGATTTAGATTAGGTTAATAAAGACCATAGGATTCAGAAAAGAGGGACAGAGAGCCACGCAGTGGGTGGAGACGGGGTGGAGCTTGAGCAGGATTTCAAAACCCTTGGAGAGGGTTAGCCTGGCCCGGAACAATGGGGAAAGCGAGAAGAGGGCTGGAACAAGGGGACTGGGTGGCCTGGAGCAAGATATGGACAGAGTCAAGGAGCCTTAGGGTGATAGCCCTGCTACGCGGGTGCCTGTGAAGTGGGCAGAGGGTTAGAGTGGAAAGGGCTGGAGTAGGTAGTTCCCGGAGAGCCATGAACGGCAGCTTCGCTAAGAATTTTTCCCCTAAGTATACGCTTTGTTTTGTTTTATTTTGTTTTGCGGGCAGGGCGGATAGGGGTAGGTGGTGAGTCTTGTGCAGAAGGAATTGGAGGTGGGGAAGGAGGGAAGGAAAGAACAGTCAGAAGGGGCTCAGTCGTTCAGCCCCACTTACGGGGGCTCTTCCTCTGGGTCCCGAGCTGGAAGAGAGCAGCTCTTCCCTGAAGGAGCTCACAGTCTAGTGACGGGAGGCAGAATATCCTAACACAGTGCCATCAACACCACGGTAGAAAAGTTGGGGATTTCTAGCCTGGGCTATTAGGGAAGGCTTCCCAGAGCAAGGGACACTAGGAGGACTGAGTGGCTTTAGCCAGGTGCAGAAGTGGACAGAGGAACAGCAGGCGCAGAGGCACCAAAGCAAGAGGGAGCAGGGGGCAGTGAAGGGATTACAAGCAGATTGGTTGGATTTGGCAAAGGTGGACATGAGCAAATGACCAGAGGTGAGTCTTGGAGAGATGGGCAGCCGTGAGATCATGACGGGGTGATGGGTGGGACGTGGCCAGGGTAGCAGTTTGAAGAGGATACTCTAATGGGAGCCTGAAAGGAGGGGACATGCCAGCAAGGCATTTAGAAGGGTGAAAGGCCAGACCCTGGGGTAGAGGAGGATTGTGGGAACGTCACAGAGCTTTTGAGTGGAAGGACCAGCAAGACTTGGTGCCAGTGGTTATGTGGGTCGAGGGACAGAAAAGGGTCAACGTTTAAAATATATAGTTTTTTGAGCTTGGGCAGCTCAGAGAATGCTGTTACTGTTGAGAGAAATAAGGAAGTTCGGAGGGGAAACTGGGGGTGGGGGAAAGATGATTATTTCAGTTTTGGACACGTTGTTTGCTCTCTTGGGCTGCTTTGTTTGGTTTCTATAGCTGTTTCTTCTTCCCTTAAAATTTAGTTTCAGTGCTTAGAGGAAAAAAAAAAAAAAAGAGCCCAGTTTTGTATCTTGCACAAGATCGAGGTGCATCTATTTATACAACCTAAAATGACCCAAGAGCCTCAGGGATCAATAAACAACCGAGTTGTTCCAGATTTTCAATGCCAGGTGCCAAGGTGAGGAGGTGCGCTGAGGGAGGCTGTTCTACCCGATGTTTCCGTCTTGTCCTCCTGGCCACAGGGGGAGGGAAGCTTGGGAACCTCACCTGGCTGGCTGAACTTCTGTTTTTCTCAGCAGTCCTTGCTCCACAAATCAGGGCTATCGGAGGAGATCATAGGTCTGACATCCCGGGCCACCCTGGCTCAGCTTCCTAGAGCAAAAGCTTTCTAAACGGATTCTTGCTCTCTGGGGACAGGAACTAAAGTTTCTGCAGCCTCACTGACACTCACCGACCTCAGATATTTTCATGTCCTGCTCGGGCTGGTGGCTAGGGCTACCGGTGAGAGAGAACATAGGTCAACCTGACTCTCCCGCTCGCTCAAGTGGAGAAAGCCTCACAGTGTGGGATCAAGGAGAGAAAGAAAAGCCTGACCCTGGCTCCTCTCCACCAGAGACAGAGAAGCAGTGGGTTGAGGTGAGGCCAGCTGACCACTCTGCCTCCCATAGACTCTTTCTTTTTCTTTTTTAAAATTTATTTATTTATTTTTGGCTGTGTTGGGTCTTCGTTGCTGTGCACGGGCTTTCTCAAGTTGTGGTGAGCAGGGACTACTCTTTGTTGCGGTGCGCGGGCTTCTCATTGTGGTGGTTTCTCTTGTTGCGGAGCCCGAGCTCTAGGTGTGTGGGCTTCAGTAGTTGTGGCACACAGGCTCAGGAGTTGTGGCTCGTAGGCTCAGTAGTTGTGGCACGTGGGTTCAGTAGTTGTGGCACGCAGGCTCAGTAGTTGTGGCACATGGGCTCTAGAGTGCAGGCTCAGCAGTTGTGGCACGTGGGCTCAGTAGTTGTGGTGCACGGGCTTAGTTGCTCCGTGGCATGTGGGATCTTCCTGGACCAGGGCTCGAACCCGTGTGCCCTGCATTGGCAGGCGGGTTCCTAACCACTGTGCCACCAGGGAAGCCCCCCATAGACTCTTTCAAGCCACCGGCCACGCTGCCTCTCTGATGCTTGCACGTATGCAGAGCGTCCCTGCCTGACCTCTTCAAGCACAGTTCGTCTACCTTGATTTCATGGAGTCAAGCTAACCCTACCTGTGTGACCTCCTTAGCCGGACTGAAGCACCGTTGAAAGATAAAGTTCATTTAGGAATAAGAATCACTTTCTTAAGTTGGGGTTTCGTGGAACAAGGGGCAGCTGCTCTAAAATCAAGGAGGAGCCCTGGCGTCACCTGACTCTTCCTCTTGTAAAAGCATCCTGCAAACCCATTCACTGCTCTCCGTCCTCACCATTAGCCTAGACCTTCAGCTCTTGCCTGCTCCACCGTAATTCCCTCCAAACTGGCCTTCCTGCCCACACGCTGCCCAGCTACAATCCATTCTCTGCAGTGAAGAGAGACTGGTCTTCCCACAACCCAAATCTGATTCTGGCCTGTGGCGGATCGCCTGCCAAGGCGGCCACCAGCACTTCCTCCCATCCCCATATGCACGCTCTTCCCATGAAAAGTGGAATCTATTTCTCCTCCTCTTGAGTCTGGGCCTTCTGACTTGCTTCTACCAACAGAATGTTGTTAGTGATGAAAATGACATTCTGGGACTTCTAAACCCAGGGGTTAAGAGCTTAGCTTCTGTTTTTCCTCGCTTGGGAGTCAGCTGCCATGGAAAGAAACTTGGGCCAGATAACCAGATGATAACAGACCAGCTGGAGAAACAGAGGACCAGCCGGCCCCCGAAGGTTGCAGCCAGAGGAGCGAGTGGGGCCATAGGAACATTCTAACCCCAGCCATCTCGGTTCTCCCATTGCAGTCAGATCACCCCAGCCAGCACCCTGGGGAGCAAAGAAGAGCCCAAATCGCAGGATCATGAGTAGGTAAAGGGTTGCTGTTGTTTTAAGCCACGAGGTTTTGGCATGGCTTGTTACATAGCAGTAGATGTTACATAGCAATGATGGCTGAAACATACCCTACTCTTTTTTTTTTCTTCTTTTTTTGCGGTACGCGGGCCTCTCACTGCTGTGGCCTTTCCCACTGCAGAGCACAGGCTCCGGACGCGCAGGCTCAGTGGCCACGGCTCACGGGCCCAGCCGCTCCGCGGCATGTGGGATCCTCCCGGACCGGGGCCCAAACCTGCGTCCCCTGCATCGGCAGGCGGACTCTCAACCACTGCGCCACCAGGGAAGCCCATACCCTACTCTTAAAGCACACTTTCCTTAAAATGGTGCTGACCCAGCCCCTCCATCTTCAACCTCATCTCTCACCACTCCACCTAGTCTTCTCCTCTAGGCCTTTGCACACTTATACCACATCCCTCTCACCCTCCTTAATCCTACCTAGTCATCCATCAGCTTCCTTCTTCTAGGAAACACCACTTCTTCCAGGAAATCTTTGATTCCATGAGACTACGTTAGGGGCCTTATGTATAATATCATATAAGTTTCGGGTGTACAACATAGTGATTCACAATTTTTTTTTTTCTTTTTGGCCACGCCTCACAGCTTGCAGGATCACAGTTCCCTGACCAGGGATTGAACCCAGGCCATGGCGGTGAAAGCCCGGAATCGTAACCACTAGGCCACCAAGCAACTCCCGTGATTCACAATTTTTAAAGGTTATGCTCGGGCTTCCCTGGTGGCGCAGTGGTTGAGAGTCCGCCTGCCGATGCAGGGGACACGGGTTCGTGCCCCGGTCCGGGAGGATCCCACGTGCCACGGAGCGGCTGGGCCCGTGAGCCATGGCCGCTGAGCCTGCGCGTCCGGAGCCTGTGCTCCGCAATGGGAGAGGCCACAACAGTGAGAGGCCTGCATACCGCAAAAAAAAAAAAAAAAAAAAAAAAAAAAAAAAAAAAAAAAAAAAGGTTATGCTCCATTTATAGTTATTATAAAATATCGGCTACAGTCCCTGTGTTGTACAATCTACCATTATACTTTTAATGACGTATATACCATGAAGGTGGGGACCTTCTGCCTTTCTTGTAAGCGTATCCCATATTCCTCACACACTATCTGCACAGTAGGTGCTAGTCAACGTTTGCTGAATGAATGAATGAAAGGCCAGCTGAATAAGGGACTAAAACTGTGGAGTATTCTTTTTAGACTTGATCATGTCATCCTTTCCTCATACCACCCCGATCATCCCCAGCAGCTATTACGTTCTGAAAGCTTTCTTTCAGCTTCTCTGAATCTTAAATTTCTTCTCTCTATCTCAACTGTCTCTAAAGGGACAGTAACTGGTATTCAGGGTGGTGAGCCTGGGATAGGAGGAATCCTGGATGTGATGAATTGTCAGCGATTAAAGGTTACTTTTAACTTTTGAAAATTGAGTGAGTCAATTTATAACAATCTACGTCTCTAACTCTTCATCAACCCCAATGTTAAAAATTCCCAAACAACTCCAGTGTGTGTCCCTGCTGGGTAATAAAAGCAAATGCCTTGCTTTTGTAAATGCTTTTACTTTTTTAGAGGGGATTTCATGTCTGGGTTTCATATCCATTTGATTCTCACCACAGTTCTACGAGACGAATAGGAAGGTGGTGGTGGTATGCTTCTATGTTACAGGTTTGGAAGCAGAGGTGGTATAGGCTTCCAGAGCTATATAGATCATTGGTGAAACAAGGGAGACAGGATCCATTCTGCTGATGACGTACCAGCCTGCTGCTTTTGCCCCATATGGTCTCTGTGACAACAGTCCAGTTTACTGAAAAACTGAAAGTTGTACTTGACATTTGTATTTTTCTTTACAGTATTTAGTTATTAAGATTTCCTTTCTATTACTTTTTAAAAATATAACTTTTTATTATGGAAAATTTTTAACATATGGATAATAATATAAACATATATAATAGTATGATGACTCCTCACATACCATCCCCCGGCTTCAACAGTCATCAGTATTTTCCCATCCTTATTTCATTTATCCCCTTTTTTTTTTTTTCTGGAGAATTTAAAAATAAATCCCAGACATTGTTCCACTTTACCCATAAATACCTCATTATATTTATCTAATAGATAAGGCGCCTTTATCACTTTGTCTAAAACATAACCATCATACCATTTCACACCTACCCAAATCAGCAATAATGCTTTAACGTCAGCTAATATGCTGTCTATATTCAACTTTTATAGGATTATCTTTCTTCAGTTGGTTTATTCAAATCAAAACCTAAACAGGTTCCACACACTTTTTTTTTTTTTTTTTTGGTCTTTTTAAAAAAATTTTATTTACTTATTTATTTATTTATTTTTGGCTGTGCTGGGTCTTCTTTGCTGCTTGCGGGCTTTCTCTAGTTGCGGCGAGTGGGGGCTACTCTTCATTGTGGTGCAAGGGCTTCTCGTTGTGGTGGCTTCTCCTGCTGTGGAGCATGGGCTCTAGGGGTGCAGGCTTCAGTAGTTGTGGCCCGCAGGCTCAGTAGTTGTGGCACGTGGGCTCAGCAGTTGTGGCTCACGGGCTCTAGAGCGCAGGCTCAGTAGTTGTGGTGCACAGGCTTAGTTGCTCCGCGGCATGTGGGATCTTCCCAGACCAGGGATCGAACCCGTGTCCTCTGCATTAGTGGGTGGATTCTTAACCCCTGTGCCACCAGCGAAGTTCCTTTGAATCATCTTTGATTCTTCTTTTCTCTCAGTCCCCCAACAGCCAATCTCATCAGGTCCTATTGTCTCTACCACCAAAATATACCCTGAATCAGAATCTGTCCACTTCTTTCAATGCCTATTGCTATTGTCCTAGTTAATCTACCTTTTACCTGGATTGTATGCTAGTTGTTTAATCTAGTCTTCTGTTTAATCTATTAATCTATTTTTTCTGGTTAATCTATTCTTCAACAGATGGTCAAAGTGGTCTTTTTTTTTTTTTTTTTTTTTTTTTTTTGGCCTGACCAGGAAATGAACCCAGGCCACAGCAGTGAAAGCACTGATTCCTAACCACTAGACCACCAGGGAACTCCCAAAGTGGTCTTTTAAAAATATGAAAGTCAGATGATGTAATACCTCTCATTAAAAATGAGTTCCCATACCATTTGTTAAAGTAACCAGACTGGGCCCAAGATGGAGTCGCTCATGGCCAGCCCGACAACAGCAAACCAAAACTTCACTAAGTTTCTATGCTTGGCTCTCCCAGAAAAGGAAGGCCTGGGTCAACCAGTGAGTGCTTGTCTGCTCAGCACAAGTCACCTCACTGGCTACAACACTTCCCTTTCCTCCATATGGCGAAAGCACCTTGCTTTAACCAATCAGCAAATACCTTGTTCCTGCTCATTTTGGTCTATAAACCCCTCTCGGATTGTACAACTCTTTAGAGTTCCTTTCTATCTGCTAGACTGGATGCTGCCTGATTCATAAATTGCTGAGTCAAGCCAATAAGACCTTTAAGATTTACCCAGCTGAATTTTTGTTCTTCAGCACATGTTAACTATAACTTTATCTCTTACAACCTTCTCCCTTGCTAATCAGCTCCAGTCACTGGAATCTCCTTTCTCCCTGTGGTGAGCCAAGCTCCTGCATTTTCACTTGCTTTTCCTGGGAAGGACTGCTCTGACTTCCCCCATCTGAGACCTTCCCACAGGTCTTAGCATAAATGCCACTTTCTTGGCAAGACCGTCTCTGACCTCTATCCCAATTCTCATTCGTTACTCTGTGTGGATGTTCTTTGTTGAAGCCATATCTAATTTATTTGATTACTGTTGGTCTCCTTCAGCCGAATGTAAGTTCTACAAGTGTAGATGCCTTGTCTGTCATGGGGACTGCTGTAAATCAAAGGCCTAGAATAAATACCTGGCAGACTGTAGGCGCCTAGGCCAAGTAAAAAATTTATTTATTTGTTTGTTTGTTTATTTTTGGCAGAGCATTCAGGATCTTAGTTCCCCAACCAGGGATCAAACCTGTGCCCGCTGCAGTGGAAGCGAGGGGTCTGAACCACTGGACCGCCAGGGAAGTACCCCCTCAAATTCTTTTTTTAAAACTTAACCAATAAATGATGAAAAGAAACCATCCAAGACTCCATTCCAGGCTCCAGCGCTGAGCTCTTTTGGTTAACTGGATAACCTTGGACTCAAACCACCTCTGGAGGTGAGTTGGACAGAGAGGGAAATCAGACTACCTCCACTGCACTCTGATCCTCGTCTAGGGGCACTCAAAGGATTTTTGCTTTGCTTAGGCTTTCTCAAGTTTGATGCCCGCCTCACCCCCCATGCCGCCCCTTGCCTCTTTCACCTGAAGGGTGGAGGAAAAGCAAGAAGCACAGATGTGCCACCCAGCAACAGGAGACGTGTTACGGCGGGCACTCCATTCAGCCTTGGAAACAGTTCTAGGGAGAATTAAAAATACAGCAGCACTGAAAGAAAGTGCTTAAGGGTGGGGCAGGGAGGGAGGTGCATTGTTTGTCTTTGGGAGCATTTAGGATGAAAGGAATAGCCATTGTTTTCTGAAAGAAGCCCCAGAGGCCCTACCTGTGGGCCAAAAGGAGAAAGCCTAACAAAAGAGGCAAAGGGGGAAGAAGATTCGGGGGAGTCTCCTTTTTTTATACTGTTCTGCTTTTGCTGATCATGGAATAAGGTATTTCGGAGGGGATTTTTTTGTTGTCATTTATTTTGTTTTGTTTACCATCACCTTTGCTAATCTTGGAGACTCCCCCTTCCTTTGGGTTTATATTGTCAGAATATTTAGGGAAAGATTTTAAGACTTTCCCCTTCCCAACCCCAATGCTTTGAATTTTTCCTTCGAATGCAAATAAAATCATTTACCATTTGGATACACTGTAATTAAAGAGAGCAAGGGGCAGGTTCGTGAATCTAAAACAGACTTCCTTTTTTCTGTGTGTGGGTTCTGAGTCATTTAAAGGCAACGGGAGGACCCGCTGAGGGGGGCTGGGCAATGGAGGTTGGCGGGGAAGGTGGGGTGGAGGTGCTGAAATCAACCACAGAACATAATTGAAGCTGGATCAAATGATAAGACACCAAATCCCACACACTTTGACATTAGACAACTCTTTATGGTAAAATGTTAAGTACTTAATAGTTTACTTTCATTGCAGGTCATCTTGCATTGTACCCCAAAGCTATTTGTTCCTAGAACAAATGTGCATATGCTTATTAGATTTAACAATCCACTGCTTCCAGTTAGTAAAGAGGTCAGCCTAAACCTGGCTCTCTTGAATGAAGGAGCCTCATTTGCACTTGTGGTGACCAATACAGTAGTTCTCAAACCAGAAGGATGAGATGGGGCTGGAGAGATAATATATCGGTAATGCTGATTCAATCCTTTTTTCCTTATATTTTATTTTCATGCATCCCTGTGCCTGTGGATGACTTACCACCCTCCTCCCCATGTGTTTAAGGTTGAGACTGGTTTATCACCTAAGAAGTAATCAAGACAGTCAAGCCAAGGTGAAGAGAAGCAGCCACTCAGCCTCCCTCCTTCACCTACCTCTCTCTATAAGTGGTTATTATTGATTATTCGATTGGGTAAACGCCCAGAAGGGGAAATAACTTAGTTGAAAAGTAGTGTTATTTTATCCATTCTGATTTTCATCGGTTCTGAGAAAATTTGGTTCATTTTCCTAGATCAGTACTAACTTTTGGGTTTTCTCTCTTTCAAAAAAAAAAAAAGAAGAAGAAGAAGAAGAAAAAGAAAGAAAGAAGGACTTCCCTGGTGGCACAGTGGTTAAGAATCTGCCTGCCAATGCAGGGGACACGGGTTTGAGCCCCAGTCCAGGAAGATCTCACATGCTGCAGAGTATCTAAGCCCATGCGCCACAACTACTGGGCCTGCGCTCTAGAGCCCGTGCGCCACAACTACTGAGCCCGTGCGCCACAACTACTGAAGCCCGCGCGCCTAGAGCCCGTGCTCCGCAACAAGACAAGCTACCGCAACGAGAAGCCCGCGCACTGCAATGAAGAGCCAACATAGCCAAAACTAAAATAAATTAAAAGAAAGAAAAAAGAAAGAAAGAAAAGGAACGAAAAAGAAAGGGAGGGAGGGAGAGGGAGAGAGAGAGGAAGGAAGGAAGAAAGAAAGAAAAATGGTTTTGGGGGGTCAAGAGCTGAATCATGAGTTAAGTAGGAGGTGGATGGACGGACACAGTTGACTAACTGGGCTGTACTTCCTCTGCTCTCCCAAACACCTTGTAACAGCCCTTCTCTGGGGATGTGAGAGTGAAATTCTGCGGCTGAGGCTCACTTCCAGTTGATGAAATGCTTCGTCATCGGCTGGGGTGAAGACGCATCTTCAGTAATAAGGCATGACTGTAATTCCTCACCCTCTGGCTATTATTAATCATGACTCATTTCATGAAAGAGAGAATAAAAGACTCTGTAGGCCCAAAGCACATCTAAGCTGGAAGGATTTGAGGCTTGGGCGTGTGAGGCTTTTCCCTTTATAAAGGGGGAAATGAGTGTGTTCTCCTAAGGGAGAGAGGTCTGGCTCTCGCAAAGGAGACTGTCAGATCGGCCTCTTGCACGGGAAAAGGTCTTACTCATAATCAGGAGAAAACAAACTCACCCTATCTGACTTTCCATTAACAGCCTGCATTGATGCAACGGTCTGCAGCAATATTTGCCCTTTTTTCTCCTTAGAAAACAAGACATGTCCAAGTGCCTTGGGCCATATACTTAGTCCTGACTTAGCCTGGAATTATTTGGGGGTTATTCACCCTTGATAATGAATAACTACATAGCTGGAAGGAATCTTAGAGATCATTTCATGTGTCTCCTCAATTCAAAGATAAGGGGGAAAAAACAAGGTTGATAAGATTTACTGGGACCTGTGCAGAGTACTATTGGTTGACCCAGAAATGAACTGGCACCCAGGGCTCTGGGCTTTTCGGCCTCTGCTCTATCTATTGCAACAGAACCTCAGCTGAGTGTGGACTTCAGCTGAGTGAACTCTGGAAGGTTCATGTGTCACACTGGACCTCAGTAAGAGGTGTACCTACTACTAACTTATTACTAACCTGCCCCATGGGTAAGATCTTCTGAGATGAAGAAGGCAGGCTTTTGGGAATCAGAGGACCTGGGTTCAAAGGAAGACTATGCTTGTGCTTGACTGCATAGTCTTGGGCAAACTAGTTAACCTTGTCACACTAAAATAACTAGGGGCTTCCCTGGTGGCGCAGTGGTTGAGAGTCCGCCTGCCGATGCAGGGGACACGGGTTCGTGCCCCGATCCCGGAAGATCCCACATGCCGCGGAGTGGCTGGGCCCGCGAGCCATGGCCGCGGAGCCTGTGCGTCCGGAGCCTGTGCTCTGCAACGGGAGAGGCCACAGCAGTGAGAGGCCCGTGTACAGCAAAAAAAAAAAATAATAAAATAAAATAAAATAAAATAAAATAACTAGAAATTCTCAGTTTCCCCATCTCTTAAATGGGTCTAATAGCATTATCGTCAAGCAATGGTTGTTGTAAAGATTAAGATCGTGCACACGAAGTGCTCAGCAAGGGACATAGTTAGCCCTTGGTAAACACTGTTGTTAGGAGTGAAATGGTTTCCTTAAGGAGGGCTCAAATAAGATTAGGGGGTAAACGATGTGTGGCTTTCTCCCAGCCATGTTTCTTTCCTTCCTTCTTAGTAGGACGGCTTTCTTTGCCAAGGAGTCCCCAACTCTCCCGTCCCCAGCCTAGCAATGGTGAGGATGTACATGGTGGCAGTTCGTCCACTCTTGGGAGGGAGAGTGATGCGAGTTCTTAGGGTTCATTGCTCCCCTCAGCCCAGCTCAGGCCCACCTCCGAAAGCAGGGGAATCAGAGAAGGCTGGTTACTGCAGCTTCTCACCCCACCCCTCCTAGTTTACTCTTCTTCTCACCCTTCTCTGCCTCCTGCACCTTCCTTTCCTCTCCTTCCTCCCTTCTATCTTCTCCATCAGTTGCTACCACTGATCCAGCACTGGGAACACTTGGAAATCCTCCGACGTCCTTTTCCTAGTGTTTTTTACACTTGATCTTTGCCAAAAGGCTGAGAAGCGATTTCCTAGGTTTTTTTAAGAAGCATTTTCTAGTGTGTGTTAAAAATAATTTCGTTTTCAGAGGCATGACAAACCAGAGGTGCGCCTTTAAGGAAGGACAGGCTGCAGGGCTGAAAGTCCCTAGGTGTCTCCTCTGGGACCCATCTCAGCTGGAGGCCGGCTTCTCCAGACAGCCCACGGTCACAGACAGAGCCTGGTGGTGTTCCAAGGGCTGGGCTATTTCTGCCCCAGGAGGGACTCCTCTAGTGGGTGTTCTCTGCTCCACGGCTCCCTTGGCTTGGAGAGGGTCTGTCACATCCTCATTCTGATCTGAAGACTCCCCCTGCCCAGTTCTGCTCCTGCTCTTTTCTTTCATAGGTGGTCCCTGTGAAACCCCATGCCAGCATCTGCTTCCCAGAGAACACAAGAAGCCTCGCTACTCATCATCCCATCCCTAGGGCCATATGTGTGGGGCACATATGTGTCCGGAAGGGGGGCAGATGACATACACTGGGGGAAAAGGGCTCAGAGGGCAAGAAATGCCTGAGCCCCAGCTACGCGCTGGGCACTGAGCCAGGCCCTCTGTATATGAGATTTCCTTTAGTCTTCATAAGGAAACTGATGTTGGTTTTACCACCTCCATTTACTGTTAAAGACAGGACGGCTCAGAAAGGTTAAGAAACTTGCCTGAGGTGCTTCGAACCCATCCAGGGATGCCAAAACAACAAAAACAAAACCAAAGGCAAACAAAAAAGAAACTTGCCTGAGGGCACCTGACTGCTAAGGGGTGGAGCCAGGATTTGAACCTAGACTGTTCGACTCCAGTGTTTGGGCTCTTTGGGCTGCTGGGCGGAGGGTGAGGCAGTACAGTGGGCCCCGTTTCCTTCTGGAAACCCCGCAAGCCAAGCATCTTCATCAATACTCAGTAATTCTGTCAGAGCTATCAGAGCCCAGAGTCATTCGGAGTGGTGTGCAGGAGAGAGACATTAGAATCCTTCATTTCACTCTAGAAACGCCTTCTGAATCTCCTACTGTGATCCATCCCTTTCCCCACAAAGAGCTAAGCCTAATAAAGGTAAACATCATCGTAATTATAATAAAGTAATAATAATACAGAGTCAGCTCACGTGATGAGGGCTCTCGTGACACATACTTTTTTCATCCACACACATCCATGTGTTTCTTGCTTAATATTTGTTCTTCCATCTGCCTTGCAAAGAACTTTCTTCCCTTGTGAATGTTCTTGCCGGTCTGTCCTCCTGCTGACCCTGAATTTCAAGGAGGGGGCAGGTGCTCAGCTGCTGCTCAGCCCTCTGGCTACACTTTGAGCCTCAGAGAGACAAGCAGGTACATGATTTTCTGCCATGTTACAAATAGGGAAACATGAAGGAGTAAGTTGGGTTGTGCACATTAAGGGAGTATGGCTATATGGGGCCTGTCTTCCTGTGCTTTGGCTCAAAGGAAATTATAAAACGTTATTAAGCGTCTGTTATCTCTGTCTCGTGGGAATTTCATTTAGCCCCTTGATGTATCAGTGCTAGGTCTGGCCTGCAAGAAAAATGTTAGTACCACTTATTGATGATTTACTCTGTACCAGGCACTGTGATGGGTACTTTGCAGGCAACTATACTTTCATGGCTTTCGAGCCATGGTTGTCCCATTTTACTTAGGAGCAAACAGATTCAGAGAGGTTAAGCAGCTGGCTTAAGATCACACAGCTAGGCAGAATTAGGTTTCAAACCTAACTCTTTCTGCCTCCAAAGCTTATTCTGTGCACCATGCTGTAGAGCTTTGGGAAGAAATGGGCTTAGGAGGCCCTGAAACCTAATGTTTTAAAATAGATATTAAAACTATTTGATGTTTGTCGTATCCTCAAGACAATTTAGTGAGATAGACGGCAATATTTTCCATCTTAACACATCCTTCCCTTTTTACGCCTCTTTTTCCTCCCAACCACCCCTTTCAAGGCCAAACCTCTAAAATAAAATTAGCCCACACTTCCTCACATCCCATCCTCTCCTCCGCGTGCTTCCCCGGGGCTCCACGCCCACCTCGTCACAGAACCTGCTCTTGTCCTCATCCCCAGTGACCTCTGTGTTGCCAAATCCACTGGACTCTCCCCCCTCCCCATCTTTTTCAGATTCTTTAGGAATATTTGACCCAGCTGATCCCTCCTTCTTGAAAGAATGTCCTCCTTTGGTTTGGGGAACATCACAGACTCTCAGTGTTTTCCTTTCCCCTCTCTCGCCACCACTCAGGCCCCTTCCTGGGTTCCTTCTATCTAATACCAGCTGTTTATGCAATACTCGGTCCTTCCTTCTTCCTGACAAATACAACCCCAGTGTTGTTCAGGTCAGCAAAGTGCCCAGCTAAAAAGACTTCCTTTTCTGGACTCACTTGGAGTTGGGAGGATATGTGCTCTGGACAATGAAGAAGCTGGCTGCGTAAAGGCTTCCAGGACAGCTTTCATTTCTTTCTTTTTTTTTTTTTTTTTTCATTTCTTGATTAAAAGGAGAGAGCTTGCCCTGTGTCCCTCCTGCTTCCTACCTGGATTGTGGTCGTGCGCCCAAAGGTACAGCTGCCATCTTGTGACCGTGAAGCCGCAAGCTCGAGCATAGAGACCTACGTGCCAAAAACCGCAGAAGAGGAAGATAAAAGAACTTGGCTCCGCAAGATATTATGGATCGGCTGCACCATCCTTGGGCTGCCAAGGTCCAGATTTCACGTTATGTGACAAGAATACACCCTCACCTAAACACTCAACAAGAGTTTTCTGTTATTTGCCATCAAATAAAAACATTCTGAATTGATACTTAACTACCGTGCCTCTGAATCTTAGAAACACCCAGGATTTTAGTCCTTGGACCGTCTTCTTTCATCTGTCTAATGATACACAAGCTCTGGGAGAAGGTAGCTCTCACTAGGTGACTTTCTACACTTCCTTAGTTTTAAGTAATTTTTTTTTTTTAACACTGTAATTGTTTTATTTTTCAGGTTCATTTTGAAAGGCAGTATTCGTTAGGGTGTA
Organism: Hyperoodon ampullatus; assembly: GCF_949752795.1. NCBI lineage: Eukaryota > Metazoa > Chordata > Mammalia > Artiodactyla > Ziphiidae > Hyperoodon > Hyperoodon ampullatus. The sequence continues at coordinate 94,148,799 of NC_136923.1, forward strand.
TATTTTGGCAGTTTTTAAGAGGGATTTTTTTTTTTTAATGTATATTTATTTTTGGCTGTGTTGGGTCTACGTTTCTGTGCGAGGGCTTTCTCTAGTGGCAATCGGGGGCCACTCTTCATCGCGGTGCGCGGGCCTCTCACTATCACGGCCTCTCGTTGCGGAGCACAGGCTCCAGACGCACAGGCTCAGTAGTTGTGGCTCACGGGCCCAGTTGCTCCGCGGCATGTGGGATCTTCCCAGACCAGGGCTCGAACCCGTGTCCCCTGCATTGGCAGGTGGATTCTTAACCACTGCGCCACCAGGGAAGCCCTTAAGTAATAATTACCTACTACTGATATCCAAATTTATGCCTCTAGCCCAAGCTTACTTGGCACCTACATTGCAGTGTCTTAGTGAGATTTCTAGGTGGTGTTGTTTCTTCTCCATATCTCACAATCTGGCCCAATAGGAAGTTCTGCATTTTCTGCCTCTTAAATATGTTGAGAATTCATTGACTTCTCTCCATCCTCAGGGCTCGCTCTTTAGAACAAGACACAGAGAAGGGAAGCTGTCCACCCTTACAGAGAGCCAGGACTCAGAGAACTGAAAGACGCTTCCTCTCCCAGAACTGTCCACATTAATATGAATTTACTATTCCTTTGTCTTCATTAGCATGACTTTACTTTTCCAGGACATACTTCCCCAGGCAAAGAATTTGATTGTTTCTTACAGGAACCTCCTGGAAGATCCATTGAATTTTCGCTATAAAACATCAACAGACATTTCATGCCCCCATATTCTTTGAACCCCTTGCCTTAAAATTCTCTCACCTTGCTAGTTTCTAAACTGTTCTATCATGATCCTAATCGAGCCTCCATGCTGAAAGACCTACCTTAAATCATGAGCCAAATTCTCCATAAAATTCAACCTTGCTTTTTCCCTTCCAAGACACTGCCAAAATCCTGTTCTGCTTCACCGCAGACAGCAATAAACTCAACTCTGTCTCATCAACATACTGTGCTGGGATGTTAGCATTTGACCACACCATCACCGGCTCCATTTCCCCTCCCCACCGGCTGTCCTCAAATCTATTCTCCAAGTAGCAGGCAGAGTGGTCTTTTTAAAAAACACAAATTGGGCGTCGTGATCGTTCTGCATAAAACCCTCTGTATTGGATGACTCCTCCCACTTCTGATCTCAGTCACTTCTGATTTCAGCTGTGGGGTGGGTGGCCCCAGTGGGCGGTCCCAAGTGGTCTTCAAGTCAAGACATAGGACAGTGGCTACCTGCTGTGCACACCTGGGTGGGGGGGACTTTGCTTCCTGCCTGGGGATTCCTCCAAATTTGCAGCCGTTGGAAGCTTGAGGCAAAGGATAAACAGCCCCACCTCTAGTCCGTCAGGAGGACCATCCGGAGGCTCGCTTTATGCTCCTCGGGAGATCCAGGGATGAAGCCCTACTGCTTCAGATGAAGTGGCAGCCTGACACTTGTGTTTTCCTCCTCCTTTGTCTTAATCTCTCGGTCTTGCCTCTTTCCCAGAATCATTTCAACTTGCACAGAAGTTTTCGTTTCAGGCTCTGTTTCTCAGGAAACACAAGCTGAGGGTCCCTACGCTAAGTTTCCCGTTTACCTGGAATAATTCTCACTGTGCCAACAAATCGCTGCTCAGCTCTTCTCTCTCATCTCATTCTGCTCTCCCCTCTTGGTCCACACTGGAGGCACATTGGCCCCCTTTTAGTTTCTTGAATACATAACAAAGTAAAAATGGCACTGAATGGGGAGCAGAATATGCCACCCCAAAATATGCTTCCTTGGCATGAGGATTATTTTGAGCTGATAATTTTTGAGGAAAAACAGACACAAGAGAAGCTCTAAAAACAGTAGAAATTTATATTTGTATTTGTATTTATATTTATAAGGGAAATCTCCATTTGCAGTGTATCTCCCTCTCTGTACCAGGAAGAGAAAGAGGACCCTCAATCACCAAAAAACTCTCATCACTGAAGAGGGTGCCAGATTTAAATCTGCATAACAACCTTCCTGTGCTTTTCCTGGTAACCTCCCATAACTGGCCTCCCCACCCATCTTTCTTTTGTCTTTAGCGGGAGACGGTATTTAAGGTGGTGGCCTGGGCCATTTCATGCAGTTGTCTGGTTTTCCTGGGTATCTCCCATGTATACAGGAGGGATACATGTTATTTTATTTTATTTTTGGGGGCTGCTTTGGGTCTTCGTTGCTGCGCATGGGTTTTTCTCTGGTTGCGGCGAGCGGGGGCTGCTCTTTGTGGTGCGCGGGCTTCTCACTGCGGTGGCTTGTCTTGCTGTGGAGCACGGGCTCTAGGCACGCAGGCTCAGTAGTTGTGGCTCATCAGCTCTAGAGCGCAGGCTCAGTAGTTGTGGCACACGGGCTTAGTTGCTCTGTGGCATGTGGCATCTTCCCGGACCAGGGCTTGAGCCCGTGTCCCCTGCACTGGCAGGTGGATTCTTTTTTTTTTTTTTTAACATCTTTATTGGAGTATAATCGCTTTACAATGGTGTGTTAGTTTCTGCTGTATGACAAAGTGAATCAGCTATATGTATACATATATCCCCCTATCCCCTCCCTCTTGCATCTCCTTCCCACCCTCCCTATCCCACCCCTCTAGGTGGTCACAAAACACGGAGCTGATCTCCCTGTGCTATGCAGCTGCTTCCCACTAGCTATCTATTTTATATCTGGTAGTGTATATATGTCAATGCTACTCTCTCACTTTGTCCCAGCTTACCCTTCCCCCTTCCTGTGTCCTCAAGTCCATTCTCTACATCTGCGTCTTTATTCCTGTCCTTTCCCTAGGTTCATCAGAACCTTTTTTTTTTTTTTAGATTCCATATATATGTGTTAGCATACGGTATTTGTTTTTCTCTTTCTGACTTACTTCACTCTGTATGACAGACTCTAGGTCCATCCACCTCACGACAAATGGCTCAATTTCATTTCTTTTTATGGCTGAGTAATATTCCATTGTAGATATGTGGGGAGGTGGATTCTTAACCACTGCACCACCAGGGAAGCCTGGGATACATGTTGCTGAAGTTATGTTTGTCTCTTGTTAATTTGTCTTTTACTACAGGGGGGTCTCAACCCCTGAACCTAGAAGGGTACAAGGAAAATCATTTTTCTTCCCCTACACCGGTCTGTAGATTTCAGAAGGAATTTATCCTGGCTGGAAAGCCAGGGTTGCCCATCTCCCGAATCAGCAGGTGCAGCGAGGGGCAAGGCTGGGTCCTGGAGAGTGCTGGGAGGCAGGGAGTGAGAGCAGAGGGGAGAAGGAGCGCACGGGCCTCTGGAGGGCACAGCCCCTACCCCCGTCTTCCCTCTGGGGACCTTCCTGTGCAGATCTCATAATATCCAGCCCCTCGGAACTGGGACTCTCCCTGGAAGAGCAGGTGGACTTGAGCAACAAGGGTGTTCCTGGCATTTCTTCCACTGTGAACGTTTTTTTTCTTTTTCTTTTTGGCTGCGCCGTGCAGCATGCAGGGTCCCTGTTCCCTGACCAGGGATTGAAGCCACACCCTCTGCAGTGGAAGCAAAGAGTCTTAACCACTGGACCGCCACAGAAGTCCCTTTCCAGTGAGAACTTCACAAAACCACCTTCCCTCTCTCCCCACTTCCACTGTATCAGGACAACTCGGTCTCAGATGTATTACAATTAATCACATTGTAGATCGGAAGTGACCCATATATTTTCCTATGTTTCACGTGCTTTGAGACATATTCTAGACTCCCTGATGAAAACTACATTTCCTGGTTTCATCAGCATCGGGGTGAAAAAGTCTTCCTTCTATCCTTCTAGGTCATTTGGCTGGTCTAATAATTAAATTGACATAAGACATTACCAGGGGAAAAACTTTAATGTTGTATATATGGGAGCCCCATAAAAATATGAGATACAGAGTTAGTCAGGCAATTGAGTCTTCTATGCCATCCTGAGCTCAGGAATGGGAGACGGACTTGAGGCCTCAAAGGGGAGGAGGGGGGACTTCACTGGTGGCGCAGTGGCTAAGAATCTGCCTGCCAATGCAGGGGACACAGGTTCGAGCCCTGGTCCGGGAAGATCCCACATGCCACGGAGCAAATAAGCCCGTGCGCCACAACTACTGAGCCTGCGCTCTAGAGCCTGTGAGCCACAACTACTGAGCCCACGTGCTACAACTACTGAAGCCCGTACACCTAGAGCCCGTGCTCCGCAACAAGAGAAGCCACTGCAATGAGAAGCCCGCGCACCGCAACGAAGAGTAGCCCCCACTTGCCCACACGCAGCTATGAAGACCCAATGCAGCTAAAAATAAATAAATAAAATAAATAAATTTATTAAAAAATAAAGGTGGGGGAGAAGGGTAATTCACAGGAAGATAAGATGGTAATCAGATGTTTGCCCTGTTGTACAAGTAAGTCTTTCAGATAAAGAATTATCTCCAGCAATAGCTCTCTTTCTGGGCCAGGCCCCCTATCTAAATTCTTTTAGGCAGTAAGGGAAAGGTAAAAGTTTTTCTTGAGTCTGCTGGGTCTTGATTGCCTTCAGCTCAAAATAATCTACATGCCAAAGTGGCACATTTTGGGGGAGGGGGTTATATATCTACTTCTCTTCCTCAGCAACATATTTTCTTTTTCTAGTTCATTTCTGTAATTTTAATCCCTCATTGTCAGATTAATACAGTTCCTTGTGGAATGTTTGGAAAAATACCAAAAGGTGTAAAGAAGCAAACAAACATACCATAATTCCAGTGGAAATAAAGTAGTTTGGTATATGTCCATAGACTTTTCTTCTATATACAATTTCCCTGTACATAAAACCACCTACATGCTTTAAAACTCTCCTTCCACAGATGACTGCTTTCATCCTATCCCCACCACCTACCCAGGAGACATTCAGGCCAGCAGGCTGCCAATCACTCTGGCAATGGGGGTGGAACATGACCCAAGCAGGTCCTATCAGAATCCTTCCCTGGGAATGATATATGGACTCTGGGAGAAGGGAGCTTCCTTCTTCAGCTTGAACTGCTGGGTTGGGCTGTGAAATCCTGGCAGTGGTGGTGGACATTTTCTCAGGATGGAAGAAGCCTACTGTAGAAAGAGAATGAAACCACTACACAGAAAAAGACTAGCCAGGAAACAAAAAGAGAGCAGACAAAGGGTAAGAAATGTTGTTCACATGTAAGCACCTGTATCTTCTCAAGCCAGTCATATCCATGGAGTTCCCAGTTTACAGGAGCTAATCAATCCCATTTAAAACAATTAGCTTTGGGGGACTTCCCTGGCCATCCAGTGGTTAAGATTCTGCACTTCCACTGCAGGGGGCATGGAATCGATCCCTGGTCGGGGAACAAAGATGCCGCAGGCCACGTGGCGGGCATGGCCAAAAAAAAAAAAAAAAATTAGGGGCTTCCTTGGTGGCGCAGTGGTTAAGAATCCACCTGCCAATGCAGGGGACATGGGTTCAAGCCCTGGTCCAGGAAGATCCCACATGCTGCAGAGCAACTAAGCCCATGTGCCACAACTACTGAGCCTGTGCTCTAGAGCCTGTGAGCCACAACTACTGAGCCTGAGTGCCACAACTACTGAGTCTGCACACCTACAGCCCGTGATACAAAACAAGAGAAGCCACCGCAATGGGGAGCCCACGCACCACAACGAAGAGTAGCCCCTGCTCGTCGCAACTAGAGAAAGCCTGCACACAGCAATGAAGACCCAATGCAGCCAAAAATAAAAATAAATAAAATACATAAATTTATTTACAAAAAAAAAATAGCTTTGGGAGTTTCCTGGTGGTCTTGTGGTTAGGATTCGGCACTTTCACTGCCATGGCCCAGGTCCACTCCCTGGTCTGGCAACTGAGATCCCGCAAGCTGCATTGTGCAGCCAAAATTTTTAAAAAAGAAATTAGTTTTAACTGGGTTTCTAATATTTGAACCAAGTGAGTCATGATCAGTACAGGGCTTGTAGACATCATCTCACTTCATCCTTCAACAATTCTGTGAACTGGGTTTTAACCATGTGTTGCAGATAAGCAGGCTGAAATTTAGAGAGGTTAAATGTGCTTAGAATCACTTGGGGTGGTTAGAATATGGGGTTTATATACCCTCTTAACAAAGGGTGATGAAGTGATAAGACAAAGGAAAAAGATTTGGGTGCTGAGGGCTGATAAATTGTGGGAAGGTAGATATGTGGGGGAGACTAAGAGAAGGTAAGGGTTATTTTAATAAGGTTTGTTTACACAGACCCAATTCAGTGCTGATTTTCTGTCTCTAGTGACAATGGTTGTTTTCCTCCTCCACCTACAGGAAAGGGGAGAATGAACACCTTCACAAAGGGAAATTTATGACCTGCTTTTAGGCAGCTGGGGGAGGGCAAAGAGCTCTTTCTGTGTTTGCCACTGATTAATTGCTTTCAGCTCAAAACAACCCTTATGCCAAAGTGGCATATTTGGGGTGGCATATTCTGATCCCCTTCAAAATAAATCAATTGATAAAGCATGTCAATTATGTTTCTCGTTATAGAATTGCAGAGGTCTAAGTATGAAAGGACTTGAAAAACAATTCCTACATACTTATTCTAGAGGAGGGAGACCTGGGGCCCAGGGACATCCAGAAACTTGCTCCTTCTTTGTCCCTTGCCTCATGCCCTTTATGGTTCCTCCTCAGTACACAGAAAATAAGTTCTAAACACGGCGTACAGGTTCTTCAGGTTCTGTCTACTTTCCAGACTGATTTCCCACCTATTCACTTCTCTCTTTTGTTGCTCTTGTAATAGCAAAGTTCTTATAAATCCTTCTGTGAATGTCATATTTTATGTCTTGGTGGCTTTGCCCATTCAGGTTTCCCCTCTTTTTTTTTTTAATAATTTTAAAAATTTTTTTATTTATTTACTTTTGGCTGCATCGGGTCTTCATTGTTGCACAGGGCTTTCTCTAGTTGCAGCGAGTGGGGCCTACTCTTCGTAGCACTTCACGGGCTTCTCATTGTGGTGGCTTCTCTTGTTGCGGAGCACGGGCTCTAGGCACGTGGGCTTCAGTAGTTGTGGCACACGGGCTCAGTAGTTGTGGCTCGCAGGCTCTAGAGCGCAGGCTCAGTTGTTGTGGTGCATGGGCTTAGTTGCTCCGTGGCATGTGGGATCTTCCCGGACCAGGGCTCGAACCTGTGTCCCCTGCATTGGCGGGCGGATTCTTAACCACTGCACCACCAGGGAAGCCCCACTGCCCTCCCCGACTAACTCTTACTCAGGCACCAGCTCCTCCCAACAGCCCCCTCCAAACCCCACCACTCCACCTGCAGAGAATGTTGTGCATCTAACTGTGGAACAATTGCTCTGAATATTGAAACCAATGGAATCTCCCAAACCGTACGTAAGTACCATTAGGTCAGGGTCATGCCATGCCACATTCATTTTTGTGACCCTCAACTTAGCACAGTGTCTATTACATAATAGACACTCTACTAACGTTTTAAAATTAAGCTGAATTGCTCTTACAGGTTAATGGAATAATCAGGATAGTAACTGTGCTTTATCTACTCTGTCATATTCAGTTTTAAAAATGTTTTTTCTTCCAGTTTTATTGAGGTATAATTGACATACAGCACTGTATAAATTTAAGGTGGATGGCCTAATAATTTGGCTTACATACATCATGAAATGATTACACAACAAATTTAGTGAACATCTATTATCTCATACAAAATAAAAGAAAAAAGAAAAAAATCTCTTTTCCTTGTGATGGGAACTCTTAGGAGTTACTCTTTTAACAAGTTTCATATATTTTTCCCCCCAAATCAGTTAAGATTGCTAAAATCTGTGGCTGGACATTTTCCTTGTTTTTCATTTACTAAGTTGTCTTTTATTTAAGAAAATGCAATTTCCTTCTTAAGCCTACAGACCACCTTGTTAAGTTTCTTTCATGCATGTATGTGTCTGTGAAGGGAGTCGTCCTCATGTTTCCGGGCATTTCTAATTTATTTACAACCCGATTTAGTTCTATGGAGCATACACCCAAATGGGGAACATCAGAAACTAGTAAGAGGTTTCCACCATATTTTACCATTATTTTGAGGAAACTGCTTCTTCTAATATTTCTTAGAAAGTTGTGGTTTAGAGCAAAGAAATCTTATTACACCTGTTTTTTTCTCTCTATCAATAACTAACAGAAGCTAGAAAGCACCTAAAATTCCTTCTTCTAGAAAGCTCATCATGCTATCAATTTCTAGAAAATGCTTACAATTCTGAGACTTCAATAGCTTTGGCAGCAAGAACACAAAATGAGCACACAGTCTGAATGCCAAAATATTACTGAAAGTCTTAGTTTAAGTCATTCAATTTTTATTCATATTTTAAGATAACTGATTGCTATTGAAATGCAATCAAAACTGAAAATAAAGGTAAGATGTTTCTAATTCCCACTAAAAATGGAGAAAACACAATACATTGGAATCTAGAAATTACAGTGTTTGCTTTTGCTATATATCTGGGGAAGCAAGAGCCCCCACACACACTTAAAACACTCAGAAATTAATTAAAACTGAATGATTTATCACTATCTCACTTTTTATCATCAGCATTAATTCAAATGGGTGAAAAAGAAAACCTTAAAAATGAAATATGGGGGCTTCCCTGGTGGCGCAGTGGTTGAGAATCCGCCTGCTAATGCAGGGGACACGGGTTCGAGCCCTGGTCTGGGAAGATACCACATGCCACGGAGCAACTGGGCCCGTGCGCCACAACTACTGAGCCTGCGTGTCTGGAGCCTGTGCTCTGCAACAAGAGAGGCCGCGATAGTGAGAGGCCCGCGCACCGCGATGAAGAGTGGCCCTCGCTCGCCGCAACTGGAGAAAGCCCTCGCACAGAAACAAAGACCCAACACAGCCAAAATAAATATAAAATAAATAAATAAATTTAAAAAAAAAAAATGAAATATGAAGTACTATAAAATACGGATGATTGGGGCCTCCCTGGTGGCGCAGTGGTTGAGAGTCCGCCTGCCGATGCAGGGGATACCGGTTCGTGCCCCGGTCCGGGAGGATCCCATATGCCGCGGAGCGGCTGGGCCCATGAGCCATGGCTGCTGAGCCTGCGCATCCGGAGCCTGTGCTCCGCAACGGGAGAGGCCACAACAGTGAGAGGCCCGCATACAGCAAAAAAAAAAAAAAAAAAAAAAAAAAAAAAAAAAAATACGGATGATTGAAAAATAATTTGGGGATGGAGAAATATTTTCTAAATACGCCACAAAATGTTTAAGCAAGTTTGGAAAACTTTTGGCAAAATATGTGACAAATATAAGGTTAATATCAGTTATACACAATGAACTCTTTACCTATTAACAAGAAAAAGCAGTCCAGTGGTTAAGACTCTGTGCTTCCACTGCAGGGGGCACAGGTTTGATCCCTGGTTGGGGAACTGAGATCCTACATGCCGTGCTGTGCAGCGCCCCCCACCAGAAAAAGGCAGAAAAGAAAAAATTGGCAAGGGGTATAAGCAGGCAATTTCACAAAAGATGTAACCAATGATAATCACATTTATATACTTATTACTGAGAGAAATAACTTTAATAACCTAAGAATGCAAATGAAACGTCATTATTTCTATCATATTGTTAGAAATGAAAAATTGACAAAAGACTGAAAAGAAGTAGAGAAATGGGACTTCCCTGGTGGTCCAGTGGGTGGCTAAGAATCCGCCTGCCAGTGCAGGGGACATGGGTTTGATCCCTTGTCCAGGAAGATCCCACATGCCACAGAGCAACTAAGCCCATGTGCCACAACTGCTGAAGCTCGCACACTCTGGGACCTGCGTGCTGCAACTACTGAGCCCACATGCTGCAACTACTGAAGCCTGCGTGCCTAGAGCCTGTGCTTTGCAACAAGAGAAGCCACTGCAATGAGAAGCCCACGCACTACAATGAAGAGTAGCCCCTGCTTGCCATAACTGGAGAAAGCATGCGTGCAGCAATGAAGACCCAGCGCAGCCAACAAAAAAGTAGAGAAATGAATGTTATCATGTGTTTATTGATTGTAGTTGAAATTTATCTAACCTTTCTGGGTCCCAGTTGTGTAATACACACCAAAGTTTAAACTATGCATTTTCATCGACCCCCCAATCTCAGTTTTTGTAAATTATTTCTCACAAGTGCAAAGATATACACATGAATGTTTATTGTTATTATTTTAATTTTTCTTCTCTTTTATTTTTATTAAAATTTTCCATGCACATAATTTTAAGAGTGAAATAGTTCTACAAGGCTTGTTACTAAAAACAGCAACCCCTGATCAACCCTACCTATCTCCTGCTCCCCAGATACTTCCAACACTTTTAGTCAATTATTTCAGTATTCATCTTCATAATTTTTAATAAGTTGTATGTTTAGTTTTTGAGTTTTCAGTTTTAGGAATTATCAGTTGATTTCCCAGTAGTGGGTGAGGCCATAACTCTCTCTCACAGCCCAGTCAAGAATTCACACACACTTCTTGCCTCCATTCTCCCAATACAGTTTAGTGTGGATCAATACTAAGTATGTACAGTATTATTACCATATAAATGTTAATCATAACATAGCCATATGGTATAATGTGATAAATTTTCATTCTCTGCACAAAATTTGCTTTTTCTGTTAATAATTGTCCCTTCACCTCTTCATTTTCTGTGTTCTTACACCACTTCATCTCAAAATTGTTTTTCAATTTTGTATTTCAGCAGCTCAAGGGAAACTCATCACGTGAACACTTCGGGGGAATGGTGGGGTGTCCTAAACATTCTGCTACAGATATTGGTCACATAGTAAGTTCTCTCGGGGGAGAGAGCAGTGGTCCAGATTAGGGGATTCAGTCTTTCGATTTCCAGCTAGTAAATTATTTCGCCTCTCTGAGCCCCAGTGTCTTCATCTGAGAGGTGGTGATAACAACAGAACCTACACTTTAGTTTTATTCTAAAGAATAATGATTAAATGAGTAGCAGTGTTCAGCACGAAGTAAATACTTATTAAGAGCTGTTTTAAATTATTCTATGAGAGTAAAAGTAGTAGGAATTTAGGAGGTTAATTTCCATCCAGAAATTTATTACTTAGTTTTCCCTTAATTTTTTTCCTGATTCAGCAATACATATTCATCAATAGAAAATTTGAAAAGTACACTATAGTGTAAAGAAGCACAAAAGAAAACCTCTCATAATCCCACCATACGAGGCAACTGCAGTTAATGTTTTGGCATATTTTGTACCAGTTTTTTTTTTAATAGAAAAATTTTAAATAATATACATGCTTATGATTTTACTGCTTTAGAGCATTTTGAATTCTGCTTTTTTTCCCGTGGCTTGACATTACATTAAAAACATTTCTAGGGGCTTCCCTGGTGGCGCAGTGGTTGAGAATCTGCCTGCCAATTCAGGGGACATGGGTTCGAGCCCTGGTCTGGGAAGATCCCACATGCCGCAGAGCAACTAGCCCTGTGAGCCACAATTACTGAGCCTGCGCGTCTGGAGCCTGTGCTCCGCAACAAGAGAGGCCGCGATAGTGAGAGGCCTGCGCACCACGATGAAGAGTGGCCCCCGCTTGCTGCAACTAGAGAAAGCCCTAGCACAGAAATGAAGAGCCAACACAGCCATAAATAAATAAATAAATAAATAAATAAATAAACAAAATTTAAAAAAAAAAAAAAAAAAAAAAAAACATTTCTAACATCATTTAAAAATCCTTACTAGCATTTTTTAAGAATGAAAATTGCATAGTATTTTACTATCTTTGCTATAGGGTGACAAACCGCCTCCATTTGCCTTGGTCTGGAGAGGGTTCTCAGGACACAGAACTTTAACTGGGGAGTCCAGGGCAAACCAGGATTAAGTTGGTTATCCTACTTTTACACAACCTTTTAATTGGATAATTAGGCTTTTTCCATTTTTTAACCTTATAAAAACAGCACTGATGTAATCTTTTTTAGCATTTAATGGTCTTTAAAGTTGTTTTTATAATAACTGCTCTTTTCCCAATCCTTGAGGGCAAAAAATCATCTTTGGCTAGATTTTTTTGTTTAACCCAGTTATGTAGATGCTCAATAAATATGGTACTAGGACTTCCCTGGTGGTGCAGTGGTTAAGAATCTGCCTACCAGTGCAGGGGACACAGGTTCGAGCCCTGGTCCGGGAAGATCCCGCATGCCGCGGAGCAACTAAGCCCGTGGGCCACAACTATTTAACTTACGCTCTAGAGCCCTCAAGCCACAACTACTGAGCCCGCGTGCTGCAACTACTGAAGCCCACTTGCCTAGAGCCTGTGCTCCAAACCAAGAGAAGCCACCCCAGTGAGAAGCCCGCACACTACAACAAAGAGTGAAGAGTAGCCCCTGCTCGCCACAACTAGAGAAAGCCTGTGCACAGCAACAAAGACCCAACGCAGCCAAATAAATAAATAAATATTGTACTAACCAATGGAACGACTGACTTTTTTTTTTTTTTTTTTTTGCGGTACGCGGGCCTCTCACTGCTGTGGCCCCTCCGGCTGCGGAGCACAGGCTCCGGACGCGCAGGCCCAGCGGCCATGGCTCACGGGCCCAGCTGCTCCGCGGCATGTGGGATCTTCCCGGACCAAGGCACGAACCCGCGTCCTCTGCATCGGCAGGCGGACTCTCAACTACTGCACCACCAGGGAAGCCCTGACTGACTCTTTAGTGTTGTTGTAGGTTGCATTGTGTCTCCCCGCCCCCCTCAAAAAAAGACATGTTGAAGTCCTAATCCCTGGTGCCTGTGAATATGACCTTATCTGGAAATAGGGTCTTTGTAGATATAATTAAGATGTAAATTAAGATGTGGTCAGAGTGGATTAGGGTGGGCCTTAATTCCAGTATGTCTGGTGTCTATATAAGAAGAGGAGAGACACAGAGACAGACCCACAGGGAGGAGAAAACTATGTGAAGACACAGACACACAGAAGGAAGATGGTCATGTGACTGGAGGCAGAGATTGGAGTGATGCAGCTGCATACCTGGTGTCTTAGTTCATTTGTGCTGCCGTAACAAAATTCTATAGACTGGGTAGCTATATACAGCAGAAATTTATTTCTCACATTTCTGGAGGCTGGAAGTCTAAGATCAGGGAGCCAGCATGGTTGAGTGAAGACTTTTTCTGGGTCTTAGACTTGTTATATCCTCACATGGTGGAAGGGGCTTAGATCTCTCTGGAGTCTCTTTTATAAGACAATAATTCCATTCATGAGAGTTCCACCCTCAGGATGGATGTACCTGCCAAAGTCCCCACCTTTAATATCATTGCCTTCAGGGGTTAGGATTTCATTATATATGGATTTTGAGGGAGACACAAACATTCTGCCCATGGCTTCAAGGAACACCAAGGATTGCTGGCAGTTTCCAGAAGTTAGGAGAGCGAGCATGGTCCTGCTGACACCACAATCTCAAATTTCTAGGCTGCGGAACTCTGGGAGAATACATTTCTGTGGTTTTACACCACGCAGTTTGTGGTAGTTTGTTATGGCAGTCCTAGGAAACTAATCCAGGTGGCTTGGGTGAAAATGGAGGAGAGAAATGTCAGCAGATTTGGTGTCTGGTGAGGGCCTGTCTCCTGGTTCAGAGATGGACAACGGTCTTCCAGCTATGTCCTAACATGACAGAAGGGAGGGGAGGCTGCTAGAGGCCTCTTTTTATTTTTTTGCTGTACGCAGCCCTCTCACTGTTGTGGCCTCTCCCGCTGCGGAGCACAGGCTCAGGACGCGCAGGCTCAGCGGCCATGGCTCACAGGCCCAGCCGCTCCGCGGCATTTGGGATCCTCCTGGACCGGGGCACAAACCCATGTCCCCTGCACCGGCAGGCGGACTCTCAACCACTGCGCCACCAGGGACGCCCTAGAGGCCTCTTTTATAAGGGCACTAATCCCATTCATGAGGGCTCCACCCTCCTACTAACATCACAGTGGGGAAAATAGGTTTCAACAGATGAATTCGAGGAGGGACAAACATTCAATCTATAGCACTTGGTAGTTTCCATTTCCTCCTTTGCTCCCGGCTGTTGCTCCAAATGTGCCTCACGTCTGCCCTCCTTTGTGAAGTGGTCCTTCCTGAAGTGAGGACAAAAACTAATCAACTTCCTGTATTACACTTTTTAATATTCTAAATGATTTATGACTTTTTCCTCTGGATGTTCCCTTATATTAATTATGAAGACTCCTTAAATATTGCTAAACTTATGGTTTTGTATTTCATAAGTGGTCATAAATTGATGGGTCTGATGGGTATTGGTCATATTCTGGAAGCTTTTCTCAAGCAGCAGTGGCCATTTCTATTTAGATAAATTCTATGAGCATCCTCTTGCTTTCCCTGGGAACATCTGAGGTACCTCATGCTCACATCTTGATTTAGGAGCCTTAATAAAAGTTAATATGTTAGACCCATCTTTAAGACTTTGATGAAAACACATTAGATAAGTAGACAATGGGGGCTATTTTGCCTCATGCTTATTCCCCAATTAATCAACAGTAAAAGTCCTGCCCTTCCCCCACCTCACTCTCAGGGTTGGAGACCACCTAGGGTCACCCACTTCGACATTTGAATCTGGCTAATTCTCTGATAGTTATATACATAGAAATGCCACGAACACAGTTTGGCCTCACTTTTGTGGTCTGCTTTAATTTTTTAACAGAATATTAATGGAAGAAGGTATTTCAAGAATTGTGGTCAAGACCTTTGCCTTAGAACATCTGAGAACATAAATCATCCAAGGCGTGTGGTGGTCCATTCTATTTTTAGTGCTCTCTAGGGATGGAGATTATGGAACTTTCCTAAGTTGCTGATTCTAGTGTTAAATGACTATTATAGTTAGTAGATCTTCTTTGAGTCTTCTTACCATCTTTGTAGAATCTAAAGGTTTTTTTTTCCTTTACTAATGCTTTAATTTCAAAATTATAGTTTTGTAACTTTGGAATAATAGAGTTCGTGATTGAAGTTTGAGGAGAAGGCAGGAGAAACAAAACCACTTGGGAGGCACATTAGTTACCTTATATTCTTAGAATATTGTGATTTGGATTTCTGTTTCTAGAGAACAATTGTAGATTAGAGCTTCAGTTGTTTAGGAATTCCTGCCAGTCTTTAAAACAGCATGCGTTAAATGTAAATGATTCTCAGAGACAACAAAAACACTGTATAACTGGATGCCAAGAGTACATGGCCTTCTCTGGTGAAGTCCATTATGTTTTAAAACCAACAGACTATTTTGTAACATATGTTCTTGTAATGTACTCCCTGATAGAGCCAACCTAGGATGTGCAAAGAGAAATTTTAAAAAGCAGCTGTGGGACTGCCAACAAACACATGAAAGAATGCTCAACATCATTAATCATTAGAGAAATGCAAATCAAAACTACAATGAGATATCATCTCACACCAGTCAGAATGGCCATCATCAAGAAATCTAGAAACAATAAATGCTGGAGAGGGTGTGGAGAAAAGGGAACACTCTTGCACTGCTGGTGGGAATGTGAATTGGTACAGCCACTATGGAGAACAGTATGGAGGTTCCTTAAAAAACTAAAAATAGAACTACCATATGACCCAGCAATCCCACTACTAGGCATATACCCTGAGAAAACCATAATTCAAAAAGAGACATGTACCAAAATGTTCATTGCAGCTCTATTCACAATAGCCCGGAGCTGGAAACAACCTAAGTGTCCATCATCGGATGAATGGATAAAGAAGATGTGGCACATATATACAATGGAATATTACTCAGCCATAAAAAGAAACAAAACTGAGCTATTTGTAATGAGGTGGATAGACCTAGAGTCTGTCATACAGAGTGAAGTAAGTCAGAAAGAGAAAGACAAATACCGTATGCTAACACATATATATGGAATTAAAAAAAAAAAAAATGTCATGAAGAACCTAGGGGTAAAACGGGAATAAAGACACAGACCTACTTGAGAATGGACTTGAGGATATGGGGAAGGGGAAGGGTAAGCTGTGACAAAGGGAAAGAGAGGCATGGACATATATACACTACCAAACGTAAGGTAGATAGATAGTGGGAAGCAGCCGCAGAGCACAGGGAGATCAGCTCGGTGCTTTGTGACCGCCTGGAGGGGTGGGATGGGGAGGGTGGGAGGGAGGGAGATGCATGAGGGAAGGGATGTGGGAACAGATGTATATGTATGACTGATTCACTTTGTTATAAAGCAGAAACTAATAAAAAAAAAAATAAAAAAATAAAAAAAAATAAAAAAAAAAAAAAGCAGCTGTGGGACTTCCCTCGTTGCGCAGTGGTTAAGAATCCACCTACCAATGCAGGGGTCACGGGTTCGATCCGTGGTCCGGAAAGATCCCACATGCTGCAGAGCAACTAAGCCCCTGAGCCACAACTACTGAGCCCACGTGCTGCAGCTACTGAAGTCTGCGCACCTAGAGCCTGTGCTCTGCAACAAGAGAAGCTACTGCAACGAGAAGCCTGCACGTGGCAACGAAGAGTAGCCCCGGCTCGCAGCAACTAGAGAAAGCCCACGCACAGCACCGAAGAACCAACATAACCAAAATAAATAAATAAATAAAAATAAAAAGCAGCTGTATTATCATTTGTCAGTTAATGGATTATGCAAAGCCTTATCCAATCAGGATTGTGGGGGGAAATGCCTTAGTCTCAGCTGATCAAAATAATAACATCAATCAATAGTAACTTATGTGATAGTCAAGATGCCCATTCTTCCCCAGGAGGAGTAGATAAGCAGCTCCCGTGTACATAGACCAACACTATCTTCCAAGCTGAACTCAAAGGTAGGATCTTCCCTGTGTACTGTACACATCATAACACTTCTCCCTCAACCCTATTCAATATTGCAATCTGCATCTTCTAAGAAAAGAGATATTCTTCTACTCAACCACAATACTATTGGCACATCCAAGGACACTAACATTTACTTAATAGCTGTCATCTAGTATATAATCTATATTTACATTTCTCCAATTGTTCCCCAAATACTTTTTATACGGTGTTTTCTTCCCCTGATCATCTAGAATCCCATGAAGGTTCACATGTTACATATGATTATTCTGACTTATTCTTTAAAAAAAATTTTTTTTGGCTCCGTTGGGTCTTCGTTGCTGCGCGTGGGCTTTCTCTAGTTGTGGCGAGCGGGGGCTACTCTTTGTCATGGTGCATGGGCTTCTCATTGCTGTGGCTTCTCTTGTTGTGGAGCATGGGGTCTAGGCACATGGGGTCTAGGCACATGGGCTTCAGTAGTTGTGGCTCGCGGGCTTAGCTGCTCCATGTCATGTGGGATCTTCCCGGACCAGGGATCGAACCCGTGTCGCCTGCATTGGTAGGTGGATTCTTAACTACTGTGCCAACAAGGAAGTCCCATATTCTGATTTATTCTTAAAATCAAAATGAGTTTAAGCAAATTGTTTTGCCCATGATTGGGAGTCTCTTGGTGAACCCCTTGACTTTTTCTGAGATAGGAGCTCCTTGGGTTTGGAAATAAAAGCATTATTATATTTTGGTGGCAAGAGAACTGGGCTGAGCCTTAAGCGTCCTGGATTCCAGGTCTTGTCCTACAACTAATTATCTGCACAAGTTCAGGTTAGTGACCTTGTCCTTCTGGCCCTCATTTTGTTACCTGGAAGAGCTGTGTGGTATGATAAGAAAAACAAACGAGTTTAAAGACCCAGTTTCAGTCTTGGTTCTGTACTAATTGTGTGACTTTGAGCGCACCCCCCTGCCTTTCCATTCATTTATGAACTGATTTGAGAAATTTGCTTTGAGCGCTTACCAGGGGGCCATGTGACCATGACAGGTTCAGTCCCTGTCCTCGCAGAGCTCAGAATGCCATTCAGGAGGCAGACATGACATACATAGTCGTATCAGTGAGTCATTAATTTCAACTCTGGCAAGTTAAAACACTCAGAGGAGTGCTGTTCACGGAGAGTAAGGGGGAGACCTCCTCTAGATGGGGGCCACGGAGGATGAAGGAAAGGAAGGAGAAAACCCCAGGTAGGCTTCTCACAGGAAGTGACTTTTAAGTTGACACAAGACGGATGAGTGGGTGTTGACCAGGTAAGTTTGGGGGAGTTTTCCCTCTTTGTGAATCAGTTTTTCTTTTTCAATTTAGAAAAAAGAAAACAGATGTAGCAGAGATTGCTGGGGGTCCCCCAGCAGATGCTCGATCCTTCTTCCTTGTCAGAGAACCCCAGTGTTACTCATGGTACTGACATTGCCAGCAACCTTTGCACCTTCTCGTGGCCTTGTGATGAATTCTGGAAATTGGAATTCTGGCCACTTCTGGGATGCATTCTTACAGGGAGGTGATATACCCCTTCATCCCACCTTCCTCTGCCCTGTGGCTTGTAACAAGGACTTAGTAGTGAGCGTTCTTTGGCTATGTGGGCAGGGCAACATCTAGGGGTAGCATAGTGGTGACTCAGGCCACCCCACCATTCCTAACTGTCTATAGTTGTGCTTATATCTAAGGGAGAAATATTCATCTTTTATTTTTGGCCGCATCGTGCAGCTTGCGGGACCTTAGTTGCCCAACCAGGGATGGAATCTTGGGTGAAAGCGTGGAGTCCTAACCACTGGACCACCAGGGAATTCCCAGAGGGAGAAATAAACTACCATCTTGTTTAAGCCATTTTGGACTAGTTGAAATGGAGCTCTATTATATGAAGTTGAACTTAAATTGTAAGCAATACAGTGTGCCTATCAGAACATTCACATTAAATAAAAGAATATAATGAAAAGTAATGCTTATTGCCTACATGCCTCAGAGTTGCTTTTAAGCATCAGAATAATCAGAGTTGAACATCAGACTTCAAGTGTGAAGTGACTAGTCTCTAAAAGATTAGGACCTGGGACTTCCCTGGGGGTCCAGTGGAAGGCTCTGCGCTGCTACTGCAGCGGGCATGGGTTCGATCCCTGGTTGGTGAACTAAGATCCCGAAAGCTGTGTGGTGCGGCCGAAAGAAGAAAAAAGAAAAAAGGATTAGGACCAGACTCTCCTTTGCTATGATTGCACCTTCATCAATGTATTTGGGGGCATCCACCCCTCACCTGGTGAAAGGCCAGTTCATAGTGCTGACTTTTTGTATTGCTCTATGACATCTAAGGTCACTTCAAAACCCACCTCCAGGGACTTCCCTGGTGGCAGAGTGGTTAAGAATCTGCCTGCCAATGCAGGGGACATGGGTTCGAACCCTGGTCCGGGAAGATCCCACATGCCACGAAGCAACTAAGCCCGTGTGCCACAACTACTGAGCCTGCACTCTAGAGCCCGCGAGCTGCAACTACTGAGCCTGCATGCCACAACTACTGAAGCCCGCACGCCTAGAGCCCGTGCTCCACAACAAGAGAAGCCACCGCAATGAGAAGCCCGCGCACCACAACAAAGAGTGCCCCCACTCGCTGCTACTACAGAAACCCCGTGCACAGCAATGAAGACCCAACACAGCCAAAAATAAATAAATAAATAAATTTATTTAAAAAAAAAAAAAAACCCACCTCCATTGACTGAGCCATGTTGCAGGATTTCTGGCCCAGAGCTCTCGTTTGATAACAGCCGATGTGACCTCGGCTGCACATCCTGCCCCGCCCTTTACAGGACACTACCCGCCCCCCACTCTCACCCGCTGACCAAATCTTCATTAGATGAATGACTTTTGTAGAGAAATCATTCTGGTGATTCTTCATTTTTACTACTATTTCACACTATAAACCAAAGCATCAACATGAATACCAGAAAAGTTAAACACACTGAAGAACACACAGGTGTGACTCATGGATCCTCTTGTGAGCAGCTTGTCCGTTCATGGTGTCAGTGTTTATCAGCATTGTGAGAAACACCCAAATGTCACCCGAGTGTTAAACTGATACACACACACACACACACACACACACAGCATGCCATCTATTTCTCTGCAGTGTAACTGGGTTCACAGGGGATTAAGGCTCTTCATATAAATGAATAGATTATGTGTTGCATTGTCATAAAATCATTCATAGCTGGGTAGGGCCCCAAGCTTACCTGGCACCATTTTCATTACAGCTCAAGGGATTCATCCTGTGTTAGGGAAAAGCAAGATGGAGAGTTGAATGCAGAAACTCATAAGTGGATCTGTGCTCTGGCTTAGTTGATTCTGAAAAGAATCAGTCAAATAAAAGCAGTGCATTAGAGAATATTATTTTAAGCAAAAGATTTTATGAAATAACATCAATCCATTGACCATAAATAATTGGTCTGTTGAGCGCTCCATTACTATTTATTGAACACTGGTAGAGTGAGGGGGCCTGTTGTCAGGGAAACAGAAGAATGGGGTCACCACAATGCCTAAACATCTTCTAGTGGTCATTTCCAGTAGGGCCCAAAGTCTTTCCTGTAAAACCATTGTTTTTGAATATTTGCTTAAAATTACATTAAAGTAGACAATTTAAGAATAGCAGCAAAAAGAGGGATTTGATCTCAGTTCTGCTTGCAGCCCCCATCGTCCGTTCCCCATGGTGTGCAAGGCCCTTACAGTCTAGTGCCTGCCTCTCGCTGTGGCCCTGTATCTCACCGCCCCCCTCCTCTCTCTACTCTTCAGCTGAGCTTAACAATAGCTCTCTGTGCCTTTCCACTAGTCACTGGCTCTTCTTGGAATGCTTCTGTTCTTTTTTTTTTTTTTTTTTGCCTTAATACCTTCTCATTCTTCAAAACTGAACATAGTATATACCCCAAAGAACTGAAAGCAGGGTCTTGAAGAAGTATTTATCCACCCATGTTCATGGTAGCATTATTCACAATAGCCAAAGGTGGAAGCAACCCAAGTGCCCATTGACGGATGAATGGATAAAACAAAATATGGTCTATACAACTGTCCGCCAGCGTCCACTGGGGTTGGTTCCAGGAGCACCCCTGACCCCCACCAATACAATACCAAAATCCTCTGATGCTCTAGTTTCTTAAATAAAGTGGCATAGTATTTGCACATGACCTATGTACAGCCTCCCGTATACTTTAAATCATCTCTGGATTACTTATAATACCTAATACAATGTACATGCTATACAAATAGTTGCTGTTGCACAGCAAATTCAAGTTCTGCTTTTTGGAACTTTCTGGAAGTTAAAAGAATTTTTTTTCAGTCCACAGTTGGTTGGACCCTCAGATGCAGAATTCATGGATACAGAGGGCCAACCCTACGTATAATGAAATGTTATTCAGCCTTAAAAAAGAAGGAAATTTTGACATATACTACAACACAGATGAATCTTGAGGACATTATGCTAAGTGAAATTAGCCAGTCACAAAAGGGCAAATATTAATACTATATGATGCCATTCACATGAAGAGGTTAGAGTAGTCACATTATACTGACAGAAAGGAGAATGGCGGTTGTCTCAGGCTAGGGAGAGGGAGGACAGGCAGTTAGTGTTTAATGGGTACTGAGTTTCAGTTTGGGAAGATGGAAAAAGTTCTGGAGATGGATGGTGGTGATGGTGGTACAACAATGTGAGTGTATGTCATGCCGCTGAACTAAACACTGAAAATGGTAAATTTTACGTTGTGTTTGTTTTAGCACAATTAAGATAAATTAATTCAAAAAGACTTAATACAGGGCTTCCCTGGTGGCGCAGTGGTTAAGAGTCCGTCTGCCGATGCAAGGAACACGGGTTCGTGCCCCGGTCCGGGAAGATCTCACATGCCGCGGAGCGGCTGGGCCCGTGAGCCATGGCCTCTGAGCCTGTGCGTCCGGAGCCTGTGCTCCGCAATGGGAGAGGCCACAACAGTGAGGGGCCCGCGTACCGCAAAAAAAAAAAAGACTTAATACAGACATATCTGACCCCCTCAGTCTGGGATGGGTGTTCCTCCTACTTGACCCCAGAGCACATGATACTATTTATTTATTAATTTTTGTCTGCGTCGAGTGTTAGCTGCAGCACGCAGGATCTTTAGTGGCAGTGTGCAGGCTCTTCGTTGTGACGCATGGGCTTAGTTACCCAATCTTAGTTCCCAGGGATCGAACCCAAGTTCCCTGCACTGGAAGGCGGGTTCTTAACCACTGGACCACCAGGGAAGTCCCTCATGATACTATTTTTATTAATTTTTTTTTCTTTTTTCTTTCTTTCTTTCTTTTTTTTTTTTTTGCGGTACGCGGGCCTCTCACTGTTGCGGCCTCTCCCGTTGCAGAGCACAGGCTCCGGACGCGCAGGCTCAGCAGCCATGGCTCAGGGGCCCAGCCGCTCCGAGGCACGTGGGATCTTCCCGGACCGGGGCACGATCCCGTGTCCCCTGCATCGGCAGGCGGACTCTCAACCACTGTGCCACCTGGGAAGCCCTATTTTTATTATTAAACCATGTCATGCTTTTTTTATATTGTAAGGATGTAAGATATCAATAATGGGGGCTTCCCTGGTGGCGCAGTGGTTGAGAGTCTGCCTGCTGATGCAGGGGACACAGGTCTGTGCCCCGGTCCGGGAAGATCCCACATGCTGCGGAGTGGCTGGGCCCGTGAGCCACGGCCGCTGAGCCTGCACGTCCAGAGCCTGTGCTCCGCAA
Organism: Hyperoodon ampullatus; assembly: GCF_949752795.1. Taxonomy (NCBI): domain Eukaryota; kingdom Metazoa; phylum Chordata; class Mammalia; order Artiodactyla; family Ziphiidae; genus Hyperoodon; species Hyperoodon ampullatus. The sequence continues at coordinate 94,171,313 of NC_136923.1, forward strand.
CGGGAGAGGCCACAACAGTGAGAGGCCCACGTACCGCAAAAAAAAAAAAAAAAAAAAAAAGATATCAATAATGTAAAACCTTTACCATCTTACCCATGTAGTTATTGTTCAGTAAACAGCAGTTATTATAACATTTACCAATTGGATTATAACCTTTCTTACTAGTCTTTTTAGATCATAAAACCCTTGAAGACAGGAGCTGTCTCTTTAATCTGTGTCTCCGAAGCCTACAGCAAGGTACCTGGCATATCGGTTCATCAAAAAACTAAATGAAGGTGAAACAGATAATTTTTTTTTTTTAGTTTCTGCTTTATAACAAAGTGAATCAGTTATACATATACATATATCCCCATATCTCTTCCCTCTTGCGTCTCCCTCCCTCCCATCCTCCCTATCCCACCCCTCTAGGTGGTCACAAAGCACCAACCTGATCTCCCTGTGCTATGCGGCTGCTTCCCACTAGCTATCTATTTTACATTGGGTAGTGTATATATGTCCATGCCACTCTCTAATCTGCTCTCTTGATCCAACTTCCAGTTTTCAAGAAAACGGAACAGAGGACATCACAGGGATGCAAACTGAAAAATCTGCATTGTGGGAAGCTTTCTAGGAAAAGTTTCTTCAATACATAAATTGCAGTGGGAAAAAAAGAAAAAAAACAGTTGGAGAGACAACGGATAAGAACTGACACCAAGCACAGTCTGTGAACCTTGTGTGGATTCTGATCCAAGCAAACAAACTGAACAAACATATGACATTTATGAGATAATTAAACGCTTAATGGATAGTTTATGAATGTGAAGGGCTTTATTTTTAATTTACTATTTGAAAAAAATTGTGGTAAAATACATATAACAATATAAAATTTACTATTTTAACCATTTTTCAGTTCATTATCCAGTTCAGTGGTGTTGAGTACATTCACATTGCTGTGCTACCTTCACTGCCATCCAGCCACAGAGCTCTTTTCATCTTGCAGAATTGCAACTGCACCCCATCTCCACCTCCCCTCAGCCCCTGGCCACCACCATTCCACTTTTGTCTCTATGAATTTACTACTCTAAGAACCTTATGTTAGTGGAATTATACAAAATTTGTCCTTTTGTGACTGGCTTATTTCACTCGGCACAGTGTCCTCAAGGTTCATCTATGTTGTAGCAGGTGTCAAAAGGGTTTTTTTTTTTTAGAGGTAGTAATTGTTTTGTGTTTTGTTTAAAAAAAAAAGAGGCCTTATCTTTTATTTTATTTATTTATTTATTTATTTATTTTGCGGTACGCAGGCCTCTCACTGTTGTGGCCTCTCCCGTTGCGGAGCACAGGCTCCGGACACGCACGCTCAGCGGCCATGGCTCACGGGCCTAGCCGCTCCGCGGCATGTGGGATCTTCCCGGACCGGGGCACGAACCCGTGTCCCCTGCATCGGCAGGTGTACTCTCAACCACTGCGCCACCAGGGAAGCCCCGAGGCCTTATCTTTTAGAGATACACACTGAAATATTTATGGATGAAGTGATAGAAAGTCTGGGATTTGTTCCAACATAACCTGATGGGGGACTTGCTGGGGGTACAGCTGAAATAAAATTAGCTGTAAGTTATTAATTGTTGCAGCTGGGTGATAGGTACATAGGGGACCATTATGTCTGTTTTGATCTATATTTGACATTTTTTATAATAAATTAGTTTTTAAAAAGTAGTATCTAGAAGGGAATGTGTGGATCATTTAACACTTCTGGCCCTCTGTGGCTCTCTGTTCTTTCTCAGTGGGGACATTTGTGGTCCAGGCGGGTGATGGCCTCTGTTCTCCGTTGGGCCAGGACTGGAGCCTGTGCAGAACTGCTTACAGGGTGCTCTGTGCCCAGTGATACACTGCAAAGGGTGCATATAAATCAGCCATCTCTTAGCTACTCTTGTTGATAGATTGATCTGGCTGCACTGTTAGAATCTGGGTAGGTGTTTAGAATCCAGACACAAAGTCAAGGGATTTGTCCTTGTGCTTGTTCCTTGTGTGCATGGATTTATTCAGCATCACCCGGCCGGCCCTTAGGCCTAGAGGGGCCTGTACTGGGGAATGAGAGGAGACCCTCCTGGTGAGCCCCATCTTGGGCTTGTCAACTGTCACAGGGCCTTCAGCCCAGAGTAGAGGGGAGGGCTGAGGAAAAACAGTCTCATTGTGCTAAGCTGGGTGAGAGGCTGGCTCATCCTGCGGAATAGAAAGTACATTGCTTCCCGCTAGGAGTTGAATTAACTCTTTCAGGCCGATAGAATTAGTTCAGTAATGACTATCCTGTTGCCTTCGGGTTTTCCCGAATGGAGTTTTTAATGAGCTGCGTCCACCCCACGCTACCCATGCCACAATTCAACAGAATTGACTGGTAAACTCAGCCAACAACAGGTTTGACTAATGTCTTTTTCTCGGAATAGCCCAAGTGTTCTTGTGAAGGGATCAATTGCTGCCTTCAGAACCGAGAAGGCGCAACCTCATTAGAGGCTGCGGGTAGACGAGCCCTCTAATCTTCATTCATTTCCAGAGCAGGGATTGTAGTTTCTTGTACCACAGCCCATTCACGGGCCTTTTGTGTTCCTATCAAGTCTTAGTTCCTTGTTTCCAATTTGCTATATAATTTCTCTTCAGGCTTGTAGCTTCAGAGAAAAGGAGTAACAGTAAGCAAGTTTTAACTGACAGGTTTTGAAACCTGAAAGTTAAACATCTAGACAGGTTAGCAGCTGCATTGAAAACGCTTTAAAGAAGATTGCCGTTGAATTGATTTCCAGCTTTGCAGGTGGCAGTGTTTATAATTGAACGGCTCTGAAATGCGAAGGAAAGGTCTACTATTATTTGCAAAATATCTCATCTTCACATCCACAACCCCCAGCAGCACAGAAGGTTGGAGAAATAGGAAAAATAAGGATTAGTATTTTTTAATTAAAAGCCATCTTGGGAGGTTTTAAGGACTTCTCCCCACTTTCTTTTAAGCAGAAAAGTAGTGATGTTGCCTGCAACTGGCCTTTTAAAGAAAAGACAAGAGAATTGACACCTAAGCAGGCTGGTCAGTGGCTCCCATTTGAAAGATAAATTTGCTCTGTGAGACAGAGTGCCGTCGGTACCTTGGACGAGATAATTAAACCACATAGTAGCCCGGAGTCTTGAAAGGGTTAACTCACCTCTCAAGGCCACTCAGTTTACTTCCAGAGAACACGTGCCCCCCTCAGCCACTTGCCCCCCACCCCAGGATGGAGCCCTTTGTTCCCTGGTCCTCCGCTGGGAGCTGGGGCTGTGCAGCTGGACTCCCAAAGAATTAAGCACCTTCAGTGTCAAGCTCTCCTTGTGCAGCTACCCCAGGGAGTCTACAGTCTGTTGGATGTTAGCACACAGATTTGTACTTTGTGGCTGCTGTGTTAGTTAACTCAATAAAACAATCCATCCTTACAGCCAGGAGTGCATCTGCTATTCCTCAGGGCGTCAACTTTGGAGTCAGGCACACTTGGGTTTGGATCCTGACCCTAACCTTTACTAGCTGGGTGACATAATTTAGAACCCTAAACTTGAGTTCCCTCTCTATAAAATGGGTTTGATAGGGAGCATCCATGGAGGAAGACTCAGTGAGTACTGTCGCTCAGGGCCTGGCTCTGGGTGAGTTCTCAATCCTTGTTAGCTTTTGTTACTGTTGTTTTTTTTTTTTTTTTTTTTTTTGCGATACGCGGGCCTCTCACTGCTGTGGCCTCTCCCGTCGCGGAGCACAGGCTCTGGACATGCAGGCCCAGCGGCCACGGCCCACGGGCCCAGCTGCTCCGCGGCATGTGGGATCCTCCCGGACTGGGTCATGAACCCGCGCCCCCCGCATCGGCAGGTGGACTCTCAACCACTGCGCCACCAGGGAAGCCCGTTACTGTTGTTATTATTGGGAGGTCCTTACCCTCTGGGCCCTGCCTCCTTCTCCCTCTGATGCAATTCTCTGTAACTCCTCTGTGAGGTCTCTACAGGTTCTCCCCCTACAGTGTTTCCAGCACAGCCTGTGGGTGCGTTTGTTATAGAGCTTTACCATATTGTATTGAAACTGCTTGTTTACCCCACCTTGCTGGTGGTTGTAGGCATTAAAGTAACGAACATATGTGTCTGGCACAGGGGAGGCAATCAGTGAAGTGCAACTTCGTTTTACTTATTAAGTGTCTGGCTCACTAGGCACAATTTTATTCAAGAAATGCTCACTGAATGTCTACTGTAAGCAGCGATCTCATGGAACTCTTAAAACAATCCTAGGAAGTTGAGGAACTTCCCTGGTGGTCCAGTGGTAAAGAATCCGCCTTACAATGAAGGGGACGCTGGTTCGATCCTGGGCAGGGAACTAAGATCCCACATGTCCATGCGCCACAACTACTGAGCTCGAGCGCCTCAACTAGAGAGCCCTCGAGCTGCAAACTACAGAGCCCAGTGCCCTGGAGCCCGCGCACCACAACTACAGAGAGAAAACCTGCATGCCACAACTAGAGAGAGGCCCACGTACCACAACTAAGATCCAATGCAGACAAAAAAAAAAAAACAACTAGGAAGTAGATACTATTATCTTCCCTGTTTCACAGCAGAGGAGGTGGTGGCTTGGAGTGGTCAAGTCAGCTGCCCAAAGCCAACTAGAAGGGAATAGGGCTGGGATTCGAACCGAAGATGGTGAGAGCTGGGACCATATGTTCTTTATCTTTGCATTCTTAGAAGCTAGCACAGGACTTCCCTGGTGGTGCAGTGATTAAGAATCCGCCTGCCAGTGCAGGGGACAGGGGTTCGAGCCCTGGTCGGGGAAGATCCCACATGCCGCGGAACAACTAAGCCCGTGTGCCACAAGTACTGAGCCTGTGCTCTAGAGCCCACGAGCCACAACTACTGAGCCCACGTGCCTAGAGGCCATGCTCCACAACAAAGAGAAGCCACAGCAATGAGAAACCTGCGTGCCGCAAGGAAGACGCCTGGCAACTGGAGAAAGCCCGCCCGCAGCAATGAAAACCCAACACGGTCAAAAATAAATAAACAAACAAACAAACATATAAAAAAGAAGCTAGCACAACTCCTAACACCTGGTCAATGCACTGTAAATATTGAGTGGATGAACTGGAGTCAACTGTCACTCTTTGGCCTACCGAGCTAGAGAGGATGCCAGTGAGTCTTACTTAGTTCAGCTCTCTGGGCTGATCATTTAGCCGTTTGTTCTCAGATCCAGGCCTCATAATTCCCCTGATCTGCTCTGGACCATGCACAAAGGGCCGATCTACAGAGACATTTCCCAGACTCCCTTGCCGACTGGCTTCCAGCTCAGTTCAGCCAACGCGAGGCTGCCCTGGGGGGGAGCCGCAGGGGGTGCAGCCTCGGCCAAAGATGCTGCCTAAAACAGAAACGAAGGGCGAAATTTCTCTGACATCTCCTTTCTTCCTGCTCCCTCAGTCTCCATCCAGGGCCCCCACTGACTGAAAGGGGCTGGATGCCAGGGGCAAGGGGACCTGAGAGGTGGAGTTCGCGCGGGTCAGGTCCCCTGTGATGCAGAACAGAGAGGTGGTGAATAAAGCTGACAACCACCAGGGAAACTGTCCCTCCTCCTTTCTAGGTCAGAATTTCTTCCAATCAGGAACTTGGCTCCGATACATATAGAAGGTCCTAAATTGGGAGAGGTTTTTTGGAAAGGGAAAGGGGCTGGGTAGGGGGCGGGGTGGGGAGCACAGACGTTTCTCTGGGTGTTCTATTATTGCCATACATTTTTTATTTGCTGGCTGATTGGGGCTTGTGGAACAAGTCAAAATGTAAAAAAGTCAAAGTGGTATGTGTTTTTAACTTTCACGATTAAAAAAAAAATGCCGGGCTTCCCTGCTGGCGCAGTGGTTGAGAGTCCGCCTGCCGATGCAGGGGGCACCGGTTCGTGCCCCGGTCCGGGAAGATCCCACATGCCACGGAGCGGCTGGGCCCGTGAGCCGTGGCCGCTGAGTCTGCGCGTACGGAGCCTGTGCTCCGCAACGGGAGAGGCCACGACAGTGAGAGGCCCGCGTATCGCCAACAACAAAAAAAAAAGCTTTTACCTTGTGACAAATGGCCATTTATCCTGAAGATGTTGTATTCAGTTAAGACTCCCACTAGGGTGGTCATGGGAACATCGTTCATGAATTTGTGGCAGAATGAAACTCATCAATAGCTTGCTTAATAAATATAAGTTAAAAGGATATCCAATATCTGCCTTAAACCCACAAAGGAATATAAATTTGCAGCAAGAGATCAAAACTCTAATGAAGGCAGCAGAAGATGGCTTTAAAGACAATTCCCTGTTGCAATTTGATGATGAAAATCAGTCTTAACTGTGCATTTAATTTCTTCTGTGGGTTCAAAGCACATCCTTAAAGTTTCATCCGAACAAGGTTAATCATGATAGTCTTTGGAGCCTACAATGCTTCTAATGTTGGATAAAGTTAGTAAAAGATACTTGTGTGAATAAAAACGTTTTGCTTATTTTAAGTGAGGTGTTTCTTTTTTTTTAATTTATTTTTATTTATTTATATTTGGCTGTGTTGGGTCTTCGTTGCTGCACACGGGCTTTCTCTAGTTGTGGCGAGCGGGGGCTACTCTTCGTTGTGGTGCGCAGGCTTCTCATTGCGGTGGCTGCTCTTGTTGCGGAGCACGGGCTCTAGGTGTGCAGGCTTCAGTAGTTGTGGCACACGGGCTCAGTAGTTGTGGTTCATGGGCTCTAGAGCACAGGCTCAGTAGTTGGGGCACACGGGCTTCGTTGCTCCGTGGCATGTGGGATCTTCCCGGACCAGGGCTGGAACCCATGTCCCCTGCATTGGCAGGCGGACTCTCAACCACTGTGCCACCCGGGAAGCCCGAGGTGTTTCTTAAGAAAAAAAAAAAAAAAGAAGAAGAAGAACCTGATAAAATACCATCTTTGTAGAAATTCCTGAAGAAACTAATATGGGAAAAAATATGGGATTAGTGAGTACAAAGCATTCATTTGTAAAAAATACCTTTCTTACTCTCCACAAAACCCATGTTTCCATAGGAAAATTCTGTGCGAGTAAGGAAAGGAATCATTTTATATGAAAAGGAAATAAAAAAGGAAGAGCCACAACAAAACTCCTTCCTTGATGAGGTGGCCAAGATCTATTTAATGCAGGACAACATTTCAGAGGCCCATGGCAGGTCCGTAAAACTTGTGCCCTCTTTCCTTCCTTTTTTCTCATTGATTTTACTTTTTGGCCTTCTCTGTGTCTTCCAAGATTGGCTTAAATTGTCAAATAGGCCATACTTTATGATGTTTACCTTTGATTCCACATACAACCCTGGTCCCACATCTTCTGTTCTTGCTTCCTCCTTATTTCTCTCCAGCTCTAAGCCTGAGGTTCTTTTTTTTTTTTTAACTATTTATTTATTTTATTATTATTATTTTTTTTTTTTTTGCGGTACGCGTGCCTTTCACTGTTGTGGCCTCTCCCATTGCGGAGCACAGGCTCCGGACGTGCAGGCTCAGCGGCCATGGCTCACGGGCCCAGCTGCTCCGTGGCATTTGGGATCCTCCCGGACAGGGGCACGAACCCGTGTCCCCTGCATTGGCAGGCGGACTCTTAACCACTGCACCACCAGGTAAGCCCTTATTTATTTTATTATTTATTTATTTATCTAAGCTGCACCAGGTCTTAGTTGTGGCATGCTGAATCTTTTAGTTGTGGCATGCAGACTTCTTAGTTGTGGCATGCAGGCTTCTCAGTTGCAGCATGTGGACTCTTAGTTGCAGAATGCACACTCTTAGTTGTGTCACGTGAACTCTTAGTTATGGCATGCGGGATCTAGTTCCTGGACCAGGGATTGAACCCGGGTCCCTGGCATTGGGAGTGAGGAGTCTTACCCACTGGACCACCAGGGAAGTCCCAAAGCCTGAGGTTCTTACATGTTACTGTGCGTAAGGATCAAATGAGAATTTGGGTTAAAAATTCAGATTCCTGGGCCCTGGTGCCCAGGATTCTCATTCAGTGATTCCGTGTTGAAGTCCAGGAATCTGGAGTTTCACCAAATACCTTAAGTATTTATGCTGTAGGTGTTGAGATATGCTGTCATGTTATTGGATAAGACGTGACCTTTTACCAGGGTATTTTCATTGTATTGAGGGAGGAAGGGATCTTTAATTGTGGACGTACAGGCATCAGCAATCCGTGTGTCTAGAGAGGTTCTAGGTGGAACACAGCTTCCTGGCAAATCCTGTTGTCAGGCCTGTAGTTTTTCTTGCTTTTCTTGCTGTTCCCCCTTTCCCCTGTAGCAGTTGGGGTGAGGAGGGCCCTCAGAGGTCAAAGGGAATCATCTGTCTCTGGTTTGAAATTCAAGGACTTGGCGAGCCCATGACCCTTATTCTTTGGTAGACCACTTTCTAGCTTTGATAGGTTTTAAAATTTTAAGACAAGCTAAAAAATAATCAAAATCTGTACTCAGAACTTGCCTTACACATAAGAAGTTACTTCTGTAACATGAATGGAGGGGAATCGATTCTGGTTTCAAAGATGGTCCCCCACTATCTGTCAATGCACCTGAAAGCCTAACCATTACAAATGATGGCCTTTGGACCCTGGAAAATTGTTAGACCTCAAAAGTCTCGCTATTACAATGCACACACTTCTGGGTCAATAGTACTTTAAATTGGAGTCAGTGAGCATTTTGGTGATGGTCTAAGATGATTGGAATTGGGACCAAAAAGAATGCGGAGAGGATAGAAGAAAGAGTTTTGCTGGATGCTGGTTTTGCTTTCAGGTGAGAAAAATGTCAGCTCTTCCCCCTTCCTTTTACTCTAATCACTCATACTGTTAGCAAGTAAGAAAATTTAAGTTGCAGGAAAAAAAAAAAAAAAAAAAAAACCCTACAAAACAAAACAAAAAAACCAAACAAACCAAGTAGGAGTGGCTCTTTGGATGAATTCCAGACAACGGAAATACTCTGAATATACTGAGTAGTGGAAATGTCTTTTTACTGTATATGTGTTTTTGATAGCAATATTTAAGAAAGTAACAGTATACTTATGTCTGTATGACATAATACACATTGAAATCATTTTAAAATGGTACTTTAAAATGCTGAAGGTGAGGGCTTCCCTGGTGGCGCAGTGGTTAAGAATCCGCCTGCCAATGCAGGGGACACGGGTTGGAGCCCTGGTCCTGGAAGATCCCACATGCCACAGAGCAACTAAGCCCGTGTGCCCCAACTACTGAGCCTGTGCTCTAGAGCCCGCGAGCCACACCTACTGAGCCCACGTACCACAACTACTGAAGCCTGAGCTCTAGAGCCCGTGAGCCACAACTACTGAGCCCACGTGCCACAACTATTGAGCCCGCGTGCCTAGAGCCCGTGCTCCGCAACAAAGAGAAGCCACCGCAATAAGAAGCCCGTGCACCGCAATGAAGAGTTGCCCCTGCTCGCCGCAACTAGAAAGCCTGTGTGCAGCAACAAAGACCCAATGCAGCTAAAAATAAACAAATTAATTAATTTTAAAAAATGCTGAAGGCGACTGTTGTAAGTTTGAAACATTAGGTGAAAGTATTCAATATAATTTTAAATTCTGCAAAAAGAGAGGGGAAACTGGGATCGGGGATAAATTAGGAGTGTGGGATTAACAGACAGAAACCACTATACCTAAAATAGATAAGCAACGAGGATTTACTGTATAGAGCAGGAAACTATATTCAATATCTTGTAATAACCTATAAAGAAAATTAATCTGAGAAAATATGTATAACTGAATCGCTTTCCTGTACACCTGAAACTAACACAACATTATAAATCAACTATACTTCAATTAAAAACAAAAGAAAGGGGAAACTTTTAGAAGTACATATTTGAGTAATGCAAGTTGTATTAAATTATGTCTTAAATTATGTCAAACTTTATAAGACTGAAACACGGTCTCTCTTTAAATTGAAGTATAATTGATTTGTCTCCTTTTGAATAATTGTAGAAATAACTTTTGAGGAGTCGCAGATCAGCCTTCATTTTCCCCTTTATTCTTTTTCCCTCTTGCTTCACCACTTCCTTCAGTCAGTACACTGTCTACAAAAGTTACTCCTAGCAGTATGCATACAACGTTGATTTCTGAGCAGCGTTTGCACTATTAAGGTTCTCGTGGCATCTCCCGTTGTGGAGCACAGGCTCCAGACGCGCAGGCTCAGCGGCCATGGCTTACGGCCCAGCCGCTCTGCGGTATGTGGGATCTTCCCACACTGGGGCACGAACCCGTGTCCCCTGCATCGGCAGGCAGACTCTCAACCACTGTGCCACCAGGGAAGCCCAAAGGTTCTCTTTTCTGGTGGTGGCTCTGAGGAATCTTATGACCTTGGCAAGTTATCTTTGGATGCCTCGATTGCCCCAAGATAAAGTGGAGATAGCCATGCCTATTGTTCAAACAGGATTCATAAGATACCATCTAGGAACTTTCCTGAAGTCTGGGATAAGACCATATTATAAGTGCCCTTGTTTCTGTTCTCATTAGCATGATTGTAGTTATACCTGGGGACTTTAATTTGCCTTAACACCCTCTTGTATGGAGCTATTTTATAAGGAGTGCTTGTTTTTATCATTTGCTCTAAGACAAAGGGAAGGAAAGTCCCCCCACCCCTCAAAAATAATCAAACTAGGGGCTTCCCTGATGTCGCAGTGGTTGAGAGTCCGCCTGCCGATGCAGGGGACATGGGTTCGCGCCCCGGTCCGGGAAGATCCCACATGCCACGGAGCGGCTGGGCCCGTGAGCCATGGCCGCTGAGCCTGCGCGTCCGGAGCCTGTGCTCCGCAGCGGGAAAGGCCACAACGGTGAGAGGCCTGCGTACCTCAAAAAAAAAAAAAAAAAAAAAAAAAAAATCAAACTGAGAACCATCTTATAACAGATTGAAACTTTCTGTTAATGTATTGTAGTTTTCTTCAACTTCAGTAAAAGTCATTTTCTGAATAGAATCTCCTGTTTTGATAGTCTAAAACTTTGTGCATCATTTTAAACTCTACTTCCTAGCACTTATTTTAGCTTGAAGCAAAAGTTGCTAAACTGTGAAGGATTCTAGTAAGATATGTCTTAGCCATTGTAAGCAAGCAATTCTGATTCAGACATTAAGGCTGCAACAGTTTGACGCACACTTGTTCTGCCTAATCAGGTAGGTCCCACCGCCACCACCAAGAGGTTGAGGGAGTTTTCTTTCTCATTGTCTAGGCTCTAAGCAATGGCAATAAGAAGTGCAAACAAGTATTCAACAGTGGATCTGTTTTTGATACCCTACCCAAGTCACCAAGTGTGTGCATTTGCTTGGAGAATGGCACAGTCTGCAGTGGGCCCTTGCACATTTATACTCGAGCACGGCCTTAATGGGAAACATTTGAGTCTGGTTTCAAAGATTCGCTCAGTGTGAAATCTGTTCCTAACACAATGGTCAGATTGAAAGGAGTTTCATTACATGGCTGGGCATTTCTTCTTTCTTTGGGGAATATAAAAGGTGAATGCAATACTTTCCAGTTTAAAGTTACCACAAAACTTCATAATCTTAACCTCAAAATCAACTCCTAAATTTATACAGAGAACCAGAGGCCGTGAGCTGGCTGCAACTGCCTGTTTGATCTTGGTTAAGTTCCAAAAAGCCAGGGAGTTCAAAGCAAGGCCAGGGGCAAGTCCACACTGTAATCCACGTCCCCTTTTCCTTCCGTCTGTAATCTCCCTCTCCATCCTCGGTATGAACTACAGTAGATATCCATTTCCATAACCCTAGACACCGTAGATTCTAGAACAATGAGGAACACATCTTTCCTTATTGATACTGACAGACCCTTTGGTCAGAAAATGTCCCTCAACAGATGTTAGAGAATGTGGTCATAAACCAAAAAGGTATCTGTTACAACTTTTAAGGCTGTTTTATTTCTAGCTCTGTAAATTCCACTGGATAAGGTTTAATTTTTTTCACCCCTGTTTCTTCAGAAAGGCCTCTTGAGGGTTTAGGACACAGGAAAGCAGTTATGGCGTAAATAAGATGCTGCCTCTGCTTTTGCATTAGCCACCCCTCCTCCATCTTCCCACAAAGAAAAAGAGAACTGAAAGGACAGTTACGAAGCCGAGTTCTTCAAATTCATTATTTGAGTTACTGTATCTGGAAATTGAATAATGCCATTTTTTCCAATCTAAGCACGCTGGATGTTATTTCATTCGAATCGTACTGTTGGAAGATGGTTTTAGATTATTTTAACTCTGGTTAAAGAATACCTCCATTGATATCAAAAAGAATTGAATTGTACCCTGACTTTGAGGTGGATGACTGCCTGAGTGCTGACCTAGTCTGAAATTCACTTCCTATCAAATGGGCCACCCGGCATAAGTGAATTCAGCTTAAAATTCCTAATGAGGCCACAAGCATTGGCATAAATACATGAAAGTGGAGACTTAACAATGTACGATAATGTCTTCTTTCCCAAGATTTATTCCCTATAACATAAACACCTATGAGAAATAAACCATGAAAAAGAGGAGTGAAAGGGACAGAAATAGTATGCTGACACAGGTGATAGTGATGACGCTTGTGTGTGGCTTTGCTCCCAAGTCACCCAGAGCCCAAGTGAGTCCTCTACCTTCTGAGGTAAACATTCCCAATGTCCCACTTTTGCACCCCTGTCCCCCAGTCCTGAGTTTGGGCAGGAGTGGGAAGGAGAGCCGTTCTGTTCATATTTTCCTTGCAGAGCTCCTAAGTACTGCACGAAGCATGTGCAGGGCAGAGTGCCGGATGTCTGATAAGGTAAAAGCAAGGGAAGGCTTGAGTGTCACGGCATGTATATATATATCCCTCAGAAAATGCCATCTGCCATATCTGTATCACCCCACATGTTTTGTTTTTGTTTTTTGCAATGTGATGTTGACATTCCTCCACTGAGAAGGTATGTTCCCTACCTTTGAACTTGAGAAGATCTTTGTAACTGCCTCGACAAATAGAATGCAGTGGAAGTGACAGTGTTTGACCTCTGAGGCAAGGTCACAAAAGGCCACGTGGCTTCTGTGTGGCTCCCTCTCTCTCAGGATGCTCACCTTGGCAACCCAGCCACGACACTGTGAGGAAGCCCTGGCCACTTGGAGAAGCCACTTGCAGGTGTCCCAGTCGCAGCCTTAGCTCAGAGGTGGTCCTAGGCAGGGGGGGAGGGGGGAAAGGAGGGCTTAGGCTGGCGGGGGTGGGGGTGGTGGAGACGGAGGGGGCCGGAAGTGACTATACTGCTCTCACTAACTGGCTTGAGGAATATTGAGTTTCCGGCAGGTCGCGCGGCAGGCCTGCGGATCTGTCTCTTGCTTCAACAGTGTTTAGAATGAACGGACCAAGGGATACCCCTTGTTCCAGCCTCCGACCGCCCTCCAGCCTTTTTTTCAGTTGCAACCTTTGGAATCAGCCACTCAGCTACCCTACGGCACTGGAACCAACCAACACCATTTTTTTTTTTTTTTTTTTTTTTTTTTTTTTGCGGTACGCGGGCCTCTCACTGCTGTGGCCTCTCCCGTTGTGGAGCACAGGCTCCGGCCGCGCAGGCTCAGCGGCCATGGCTCACGGGCCCAGCCGCTCCGCGGCATGTGGGATCTTCCCGGACCGGGGCACGAACCCGTGTCCCCTGCATCGGCAGGCGGACTCTCAACCACTGCGCCACCAGGAAAGCCCCAACACCATTTTTTGAGGTTAACTCCTTATTACCAATCAACCCTGAGCTCCCAGATTCGTCAGAATTATTCTACCGAGGTAGAGGTCGCCTGGTTAACCTGCATCTGCAGGCCTTCTATACCTACCTCTCTCTCTGGGCTTCTATTTCGACCGCGACGATGGGGCTCTTCAGCGTGTGGGCCGCTTTTTCCGTGAACTGGCCAAGGAGAAGCGCTAAGGCACTGAACCTCTCTTGAAAATACAAAACCAGTGCAGCGACCGTGCCCTCTTCCAGGACGCGCAGAAGACATCTCAAGATGAGTGGGGTGAAACCCAGGACGCTATGGAAGCTGCCATTCTCATGGAGAAGGACCTGAACCAGGCCCTTTTCGATCTGCATGCCCTGGGCTCTGCCCGCACAGGCCCCCACCTCTGAGACTTCCTGGAGAGCCGCTTCCTGGAGAGCCGCTTCCTGTATGAGCAGGTGAAACTCATCAAGAAGATGGGTGACCACCCGACCAACCTCTGCAGGCTGGCTGGTCCTCAGGCTGGGTTGGGCTAGTAGCTCTTTGAAAGGCTCACCCTCAAGCATGACTAGGAGCCTCTGAAACCCAGCGGCCTTTGAGGAGCCCCTGTGGTCAGGGCTTCTGCCTGAAGCCCTCTCTGCAGCCACTAGGCAGCTTTTTAACTACCCTGGAGCCCTTTCCCAAGCCTTGGATCAAATGGAAATAAAGCTGTTGGCAGCCAAAAAAAAGGAATATTGAGTTTCCCATTTGTGCCAGGCAGTGTTGTAGAAGCTGGGCTACAGCTATGAAAAAAACAGACAAAAATAGCCCCCTTCTCAGCTCCTTCTGTAGACTCTGTAAATCTAACTTCCTGAGCCTTCCACAACTGGGAGAACCAAGCTCAGATTTTATATAATCCTGACCAGGTTTTTTAATTACAGTGAACACATGTCATAGGAATTATTTTTTTCTTTGAAATAGAGTTCCCCTTTGTTACAGATGAATAAAAAAGGCCTAGGGAAGTTGACGGTGATTCACCTTCATATGACTCTTGGGGTGACAGCTAAGTCATCTTTGCTCCTTATGTTTTACTATTTCCATAGACCAACCAGGGTCTGCTTCCCCATAGGTAGCCGGTTATGATTAGTTACTTACACAGCAGACACTCCTGTCCAGGAGGCACTTGGGTGGGAAATGGAGAAGATTCCTGCCCCCTTTCCCCACCTCGGCTGGGTGAGGGACCCCTCCCTGTCGCACAGCACCCCGCATCCCACCCCCCCGCGCTGTGCTTTCGGCTCTTAGAGTACTCACTGCGGATGGATGTCCTTTGAGGGTAGGGAGAGTGTGAGCCTCCTTTCTGGATCCACAGTACCTAGTAGAGGTCTAGGTGCAGAATAAGTGAGCAGTGAAAGTTTGAGGAATGTAGCATGAATGAACACGTGCCTGGGTGGCACCACCCCTGACTCCATTCGCCGTTAGTATCCTGTGCTACGTTTTCTGGGCCGCCCCTGCTCTGGGAAATAGGGAAATGCAGGAACTAGCTCCTCCTTCAAGGAAAGATTTGCTGCTCAGCTGCAGGGAGTGTGGTCAGAAGAAAGCCCTCAGCTGTCAGCTCCTCCAGAGTCTGCTTTATCTGCAGAGAGCCACAAAATATGTGCAAGCTCATGCCATATTCTGGATCCCATGACTTAAGAGAAGAGGATATAAAGTCGCTATTTTGGCCCAATGGGGGACAACTCAGATGGGTACTAGTTTACTCTGAAACTCCCTGCCTGGTAAACGGAAACTTTATTTGGCCCCGTCTGCTCATTCCTTCTTCCCGTCTTCCTTTCATAGGTGCTGGTCCTAAAATAAACATTTTATACCCCAAACTCCATCTCAGCATCTGCCTCTGGGGAACCCAACCTGCAATGACTTTCTCTTGCCTTTGGTTCCTTCCTAAGACTCTTTACCTTTGGTCAACTTGGCTAGTCACCGAGTTAACTTAACAATGTTTGTTTTGTGAAGGTCTTAAAGTATTCAATTCTGATTATGGCTCAGGAGACAATTGGCAGCTCCAAAGGAAGCCTGGGTTTATTTATTTTTTATTTTTTTTATTTTTTTTTTAATTTTTTTTGTGGTACGCGGGCCTCTCACTGTTGTGGCCTCTCCCGTTGCGGAGCACAGGCTCCGGACGCGCAGGCTCAGCGGCCATGGCTCACGGGCCCAGCCGCTCCGCGGCATATGGGATCCTCCCAGACCGGGGCACGAACCCGTATCCCCTGCATCGGCAGGCGGACTCCCAACCACTGCGCCACCAGGGAGGCCCAAAGCCTGGGTTTAATATCCAAGGAGTGCTCGCTTGGAAGGGTTGGTAATGCCTTCCTCATTGCTGCTTAGGAAAATATATTAGGCTGAATTTAGACATTTTTATGAAATCGCTGCATCAACTGATAATACACAGGCTGTGAATTTTCTATTCTTCTTGTTTAGCTTCAGCTGACAGATACCAGGTTCACACCAAAGATTCCCTGCCCTCTGGAATTTTGCCCCCTCAGGTTCCTAGGTGCCTTGGTACCTCTCTGATGCCCTCAAACAGACTCTTCTTCCCCATCTCCATTTTCTTCAATTGTTCTTAGGGGGAGTGTTAGTCTGTTACAAATTAATCTGCCACAGCTAGAGGCAGAATTGTCCAGGATCACCTTCCTTTCAACTCCTTAATCTTAACTAACAGAAGTGATTTGAAAGAGTAGATGTTATCTTTTGTAGAGAAGAG
Organism: Hyperoodon ampullatus; assembly: GCF_949752795.1. Classification (NCBI taxonomy): domain Eukaryota; kingdom Metazoa; phylum Chordata; class Mammalia; order Artiodactyla; family Ziphiidae; genus Hyperoodon; species Hyperoodon ampullatus. The sequence goes on from NC_136923.1 coordinate 94,187,716, forward strand.
GAACTAAGATCAAAAGGTTTTTAGAGGAAAAAAATGTAAGATTGAGCAGGTTCTGGAGGAGCATGTGTTGCTTTTTCAATCAGAATTGTATTCCTTAGATTCATCCTTTTTTTAAAAAAAAAATTTGTTTATTTATTTGGCTGTGCCTGGTCTTAGTTGTGACACAGGAACTTCGGTGCGGTGTATGGGATCTCTTTTTTGTTTTTTTTAGTTGCAGCATGTGGGATCTTTAGTTGCGGCATGCGGGCTCTTAGTTGTGGCATGCGGGATCTAGTTCCCTGACCAGGGATTGAACCCAGGCCCTCTGCATTGGGAGCTCGGAGTCCTCCCCTCTGGACCACCAGGCAAGTCCCCCTAAGATTCATCCTTAATTAGGAAAACGTGACTTTCATTTACCCATAAACATTCAAATTTCAATTCTTCCTGTTATTAGTTTTTGTTTCCTTATGTTAGTTTTCTTAATTCTACCACTTTAATTGTACTTAACAGAGAGTTATCATAAGTTAAATTTTTGAATTAAACTCATTCCTTTGTTCTGAAAAAACTTTAAGTCTCGAGTTAACTCTCAATTATTTACAGTAAAATGTAAGGGGAATTTGTATTCATAATTCAAATCAATGAATAATTGAAAAATTTTATCTTTGGCTTCAGATGCAGGTCATATTTTGCTTGTTAAAGATTCATCTTCCTGGTAATATTTTACTTAAACAAATATATTGACTTTTAAATCTATCTTTCTTGGCTAAGCAACATTTCCTTTTTATCGTGTGTGTCAGAGTTAGCATGTAGTTTTAAGATTTTGTACATCCTTCATCAGTTGTATGGCATTCCATTGTCTTCTATAAGGTACTCCACAACAATTATTACGGTAATTGGAGTCCTTTGTAAATATTGATGGTTTTGGCTGTGCATACAGTTAAATTTCCTTTTCCTCTTTTCTGTCTATAATAGATAATAACAATACTTTGAGTCTCCATTGTGTTTGTTTCATATTCAAGGAATAGCAGAGATTCCACAGTCACAGTGCCAAACCCCTGATGGCTAGCTGGTGAAGATCTCTACTATCTAGAGATGAGGCAATGCTCAGAGGGGAGGAAAACCCAAACAAAGGAAGAGAAAGCCTCTCTGAGCAGATTAGAGCAAAATTCAGGTCTATTGACAAATGCTGCGGGAAGAATGACCTTCCCCCAGGCACCTGCTGGGATTCTGTGCCTTTGAGAAGGAATTGGAACAAAAGCGATTCAGTTAGGTATTCAAGAGAACACTTTACCTGGTCAACCAAGGCAGCCTTGCTCCACTGGATCTGACTCTGGCTAAGACCTTTATTTTCTTAATCTGAAGACACTATGATTTTCTGATTTGTACTCAATTTATGTCTAGTTGGTTGGTGGTTCATCCATTAATTCATTCATTCAGGGATTTCAGACCTACTCTGTGTGGGCACCACCCATTTGCCAGTGCTCCATCATATACAGCATATAGGGTCTTCCCTTTTTAAAACCCACCACTCCTCTGCCTTCCTCCTCCCTTCCTTGACCAGTCCCACATTTTCTCACTGGCACCCCATCAGATCCTAGGGGAAAAGGCTAATGATGACTCAGGAAAGGAAAGGGAAGCTCACTCCCGAAGCTACTTCAACTGCTCTTGGTTCTCCAGCCTCTGTTCTGATTTGTGTTTTAGTTCACAAGCTCCCCTACCTTTTCTGTTGAAGGACCCAGGATATATTACCTAATTTTTCTTTGCAAAGTAGATGAGTTTCACTTGGAAACTTCAATGCTTACCTTTAATACCTAAACTGTATTTGGCCTTGTCATTCCATACAGAGACAAAGTGAATGAAGAGAAAGGAATTAGAGTAGAAATGTTTTTGTTCTTCATTTCTTATTGCTCTAAGCAGTGAAGAGCGTTAGAAAACTTCCAAGGGACTCTATACTTCAGAGACAGGAGGTTAGGGAAAAGTTATTGGACCATATCATATTCCGTAGCTGACTAGGGAGACGAGAGACTTTGGTCATAGGAACAGATGGTGGTGATGGGATAGGAGGTCTAGGGTTAATCCTGGGACCATCAGAAGAAAATAAAAGGCTTATGGAGTACCATCTGTACCAGCTCTCACATGCATGATCTAATTTAGTGTTTCCAAATGTCTTCCTTGGAACACTAGTCCCAGGAGATGTTCTACAAGAAAAGGGGCCTGGATTTAAATATGTTTGGGAAAAGCTTTAAATCACATTCCTGTCTGAAGATGTCCTGCAATAAGAAATCAGTTGAATCTCTCCCCCTCATCTCATTAGCAGGATTGCTGTATCAAAAGGTATGTGCATTTACAATGTTGGTAGATACTGCCAATTTGCCTACATATGAGACCTTATTGTGATCCAGCATTTTCCTATTTTGATAACACTTATTAATATCCTATAGAGCTTATGTTCCAGAAAACACAGGTTTGGTATACTGGTCAATTTTTTTTTAAATTTATTATTTTTGGCTGCGTTGGGTCTTTGTTGCTGTGCACGGGCTTTCTCTAGTTGTGGTGAGCGGGGGCTACTCTTCGTTGTGGTGTGCGGGCTTCTCGTTGCGGTGGCTTCTCTTGTTGCAGAGCACGGGCTCTACACACGCGGGCTTCAGTAGTTGTGGCTTGCGGGCTCAGTAGTTGTGGCGCACGGGCTTAGTTGCTCCGCGGCTTGTGGGATCTTCCCGGACCAGGACTCGAACCCGTGTCCGCTGCATTGGCAGGCGGATTCTTAACCACTGAGCCACCAGGGAAGTCCCACTGGTCAATTTTTAATCTTCCAACTTGTATACAGTGTACATTACTGTCCTTTTTCTACAGATGAGGATCTGAGGCTTAGACACTTGACCACTATTTATGAGGTTGACTCTCTCTCTACTCCCAACCTGCTGGATACCCACCCTCTCCACCCTACCCTGGTGCAGATTCCAACAGAGGCTGTATTTGCAGAAGCACTGACTCCTACTGCTGGGGATTGAACTCTGGACATTTTCCTCTAGAAGAATTGTGCAGTGCACAGTGGTTAGATTTCTACGGTCTTTTTAGGACAGTGCTTTATATTTCTGGTAGATTGCAGGTTATTAGCTATTGCAGTTTCCCCCTGTGATTCGAACTTGCTATATATAGCAGAGTTTTAATGATAGTAATAATAACCACCATAATTTATTGAGCTTCTACTGTATGCAAGGCACTTAAGACATATCATTATTTGTCACAACAATCCTGCACTAGAGAGATACTTCTAAGAAGGTATGCTCATCTTCATTTGAGGCTCTGAAAGGTTGTGACCTGACCAAGGTTACATCGAACCCAGATTCACTCGGTTTTGTCTGACTTCTCTGAATCATACTGCCTTTTTTTGAAAATGTGTTTTGAGCCCCTACCAATAACAAATGTTTAGAACATACCTGGTTGCATAGTTGGACGTTACCCTGGTCCCAAATCTCATTGACAGTGATTGGCTGCCTTTGTCTCCAGATATGACTCTTTTTTGTCCCTGTTTGCCCACCCATTGATGAAGGTCTGCTTTGGTTTAAACACAGTTAAGCTATGAGATTATATGTTCTTATCCTTCACTCCCTGCTATCCCCTGACGCTTTCCCTCTCTTTTTTCTTGTCCCTCTGTTCTTCTCTTTCTTTTTTTACAAGACTGGTGAGGTTTGGTCTTCTCCCAGAATATAACACCTTTGCCTTCTGCCCTGTTGGGCACCAAACAAAAGACCTTGTGAAGTAAATCAAAGTGGCAGGAGAAGGTCGGTGATTCTCAATGTTTTCATCCGGCAACCTTCTTCCTCCACCTTTCACCTCCTTATCCCATAACCCAAAGTTTCCTGCATCTTCCTTCACCTCTTACTTTCCCTTTCCCCACCCCCACCCCCGGTAGGGAGGTATTCCTTCCAAGGGGCAAGGGATAGGGGAGGATGGTAAAGGTCAAGCATAGACCAGGTATGGGAGGGGTGTGAGGTGGGGGACAGTGAGGCCAGGAAGGGAGTGAGAGGAAAGGTCGTTCCATTACAGAGAGGGCTGAGGATATGCAACAGAAATCTCCAGGACGGACAGTGAGGAAGCAGAGAAAAGAGCAACGGAAAGAGGAGACCGAGATTCGAGGGCTGGAGGGAGCCTGCACGCGAGGAAGACCAAGGAGCCAACAGGATCAGGTGGAGGCAGGTGACAACACAGACATTCTGGAGAACAGAAGGGCATTCAGGGAGGAGAGCCAAGGCCACACAGGGTCGACTGCTTTTTTTTTTTTTTTTTTTAAGGATTAAGGATGAATCACTGTTTTCATCAGCATCAGTGCACACGCCATATGTTAGGTGTTGCACTGACAGAACCAGCTCCACGATAGCCTCCCACTCCGCCCTGCTGGAGGCCGGGGAGAGCATCCTGGGGGTTTAGACTCCCCCAGAGGTGAGGTAATGCTTCCCAGGCGTCTCCTGGTGCATGACCCTCACCCACTCCTTCCTGTAAAGTGCAACCCAAACCGATATAAAGCCTGTAAACCTTCCTTGATGGCTCAAAGGTTAGAAGAGAATTGGGGGTTCACTGCACCACTAACGACAGATCCCATGGTAAAGGCTCAATAAACACTCGGTAATGGTAATCAGTTACAAAGAAAAGAGGAACAGGATGCTAATTTAGGTCAGAGACTCCCCTGAAAATCCGATGAAAGCTACGGACCCTCTCCCCAGAAAAAAAGCACGTGTGCCTATACATACCAGATTTTATTTATAATGTCAGGATGTTCACTAAAGTCCTGAAGCCCAGGCCAAGGGGGCCCATGGACCCCTGGGTAAGAAGCCCTGACTCGGAGTATATGAAATACCTTTGCGTCCATGAACCACGGATCCGACCGAAACCCCGGAGGTAGGGCAGATGCTGCCAGCGTTGGACAGAGGAGGAGACTAGGCACAGAGGTGGGCGACTTGCTTCCACTTCTGCTACGAGGCAACGTGGGGCTAAACCTTAGAGCTCTAATGCCAGGCTTGTTCCATTGCCCGCTGGAAATTTGGAGCCTGCTGTTAGAAAGACAGACTTTTTATTTTTTTTTTTTATTTTTAAGTTTCTGGTAGTTATCATGGCTTTTAGAAAAGGGAGAAGTTAGATTATACTTCTCTTTATCCTTTGACTGAGCCAATAGCACGTTTTCCAGCTCAACTACACATAGGGTTGCTGCATCTTTCCCTTTGTCAGAAAAAGCCTACCTGTCATGGGGCACACGTGTGATTGGATGACACATACTGCAGGTCACAGTTAACAGGAAACGCAATGCAACCCAGATGTGCTGAAGTCTGGTGCAGCCTCCTAAACAAACACCTGGACCAGGTAACATTCCAGTCACTTGCTAGTCTGAAAACTCTTCTTGTCAAGCAGGGCATCCTTCTCCTGCAGGGTTTAATGATAGAACAATGTATGCTGGGAAACGGTAAGCCATGAAAGTGAGTATGATACTGCATGGAAGTTTCCTTTCATCAGATGATAAGCTAGTGTGAGTTTATATATTGTTTTGTTGGGATTTTAACAGGGTTTTTGGGGGGGGGGTTTTTGGCTTTGGAATATCCCTATTATAATATTCTGCATACTCAAATCTCAAGAATTTATTACTAGAGTAGTAGCTCTCAATATATGATGTGCATGAAATTCCCCCTTGGGGAGCTTGTTAGAAAATCTTGGACCCCAAGCACTAGGCTAAATGCTTGATTTTATAGGTCAGACATGCGGCTGGGGGTCTGCGGTGTAAGAAGTTCCAGGAGTGGGTTGGTTGCAGAAAGGTGGAGGATGTGCTCTGAGAAATTCTGACTTACGGGATCAGAGAGGCACCTAGTCTATATCTCTGGTGTACAGAGTCTCATCCTGGAATTCCTGATTTATTTTTCTACCCCTGACTTATCAAGGATGATGAGCTCCTTCATGGCAGAGATAAATCTGTTGCTCATATTTCTATTCCTGAATCCTGATGCAATTACTGGTTGTTGACTGCGTGAGAGAATAGAAATGGTAGTTAAAATGTCAGAGGATGAATATTAATATGTTGAGATATTTCAATTTAACACTACTATCATGAAACAGAAATCTTTACTTAACCAGTAGAAATCCCACATGCCATAAAATCCTAAAAGGAAGGAGTTTAAGCGCTCAGGGTAATTCACAATTTCCTTTCTCCCTACTTTCTGGATGTACATCTGCTTGAAGTAAGACATTTTCTGCTGTTTTGGAAAACATAATTTGGAAAACAGCAACTGTATGTAAGCACGTACTTTGTAGGTAGGTGTTGTGGTAGATAAAGAGCTACAAGATTTGGTTCCCTTTCCAAGTAATTACAGTCTGGTAAGGGAAATGGGATGTCCAAGCACGTGGGTATCTACACACCAAGGCAGATGCAGTGAGAGCTGGGAAGCGGACGGGAGCCGGGAGCCGGGACCCGGGCTGCCAGTTAGAATTGTCTGGGGGTTGAAGAGGTTATTCCAGGTTTGAGCAAAAGCAGGAATGTGAGTTTGTAAACATCTGACTGTTTCTTGTCAGTCTAGCACTCTTTTTCCTTCTTCTGGGACCAGCACCTCCTTTTACTTTGGAGGACTCCCCCATCTCCGCTGCCTGTGGTCTCAGTGGTTCTGGCCTTTCTCCAGACAAGGAGTGGTATCCAGTTAGACTAAGCAGACTCTGCTTCCCTGGAATTTGTACTTGAACCCACAGTTCCGAAGTTAGGAAACCACCGGACCTGATTTCTCGTGAGAGTCGAATTCTAAAACCGCTGTTCTTGTGCTCCCGCACAGGAAAAGATGGAGCATAAACAAGTGGAGACCAGACTGAAGGGACATAAGTGTTTGGGAGGTAAGGGTTTCCCTGTTACTGGAGGTATTCTGGTCTTGGCTGGATGGCCACTTGGTAGGGATGTTACCTAAGAGATTCAAGCATTAGACGAAATGACCTTGAAGTTCATCTTCAACCTAAAATTCTAAAACTTTTGTTAGTCATATACTGTCAGTGACTGATCCCCCAGAACCTACATCCCTGGAGTCCAGAACAGTTATAGCACACAGTGACGAGGAGGCACGTATATGAGTTATCCCAGGCTTATCTGTGGTACCTTCAACAGCACCTCTGCTGTTACAGGATCTCAACACTAAACACGTAAATGCTCCCTTTAGGGTTTGGGCAAGTGCACGTCTACTTGGATAAAGAGCATTTTGCTTTCCCTACATGAGGCAATAATTTGTAAGCCATATGTGTTACGACGGGCTTTTAAAGCAGCAGTCGCCGTAATAAAAAATTCAGCTTATGGGAAATTTCAACCATCTCTCTGCTCAGTTCTTTCATTTCCAGTGGGGTTTGGCTGGGGCCTTGAGAAAGGAGGAAATTATCATAGTAGTAGAATTTTCAAACCAAGCCATTATAGTCATGAATGAGGATGAAGTAAGAAACAGGAAATAATGAGACAAATTTACGATTTACTTCAATGCCTCCCATTTTCAAAGTGTGTTTTTCCATTTTTTTTTTCCAGAATAGCGACTTACCGACCCACAAAGCTTGTTGTCGTGTGCTCCTGGACTGGCAAAGAAAAACATTGTAAGGGCCTGTTTTGAACCATTAAGGCTCCTAGTGATAGGTTACAAATCAGCTTTTGCATTTACTCTCTGCAAGTTATAAGCCCCTGCCGAAGATGATCGAGAGCAGACCGTTATTGTTTCAGCACATCTGTGAGGACATACATAATATATAATAGGATACATAATCTCTTAAGGTTCTGTCTCAAGATGGGCCACCATTCGGCAAGCACATGGGCATTTGCAGGATGCTAAATGTGGCACAAGTTAAAATTTGGTGGGATTTTACATAAGCCACATGGCTTCTTCTGGAATCTATTGAAGATGTGAAAATGACAAAGAGCATGGAGCTAGTGTTCATGTTGATTCAATGAACATTTATTGAGCACATAGCATATTCTGGGGGATAAATAAACATGGTCCCCACTGTTGAACTCAATCTTGCTGGAGAGACCAACACCTATAAACAACTAATTACAATTCCAGGTGGTTAGGAATGCTTATGTAGAGTGTGATAAGCAAGCTCTTCTCTTTGCTGAGTGCTAAGATGGGTGCTCTGATGATTTCTACAGAGGAACTGAAATTGCGTAGAATTCACGGAGAGAAGGTGGGAAAGAGTATTATAAGCAGAAGGAATTATAAGAGCAAAGGCTTGGAGGCATGACCATGTGGGACTTGTTTAGAGGATGACGGGTAATCTAGAGCCATGCTACTCAAAGCATGTATCGTCCCCAGACTGGCAGCATTTTCATCACCTGAGGATTTTGTTAAAAGGCAGATCCTTATTTAGTACATCTGGGAAATGCCCCAGGTCATGCATTTCTTACAGGTTCCTGGATGCTGCTGCTGCTGATGGTCCAAACACACAGTCTGAGTAGCAAGAACTAGAGTGTCTGAGTGTAAGGTGCGTGTTGTGGAATAACAGGACGCAGGCTGTGAAGGTCGTCCGAGGAGTGGGCAGCTGATCCTTTAGCCAATGTCTTTGGGGTAAGGACACCTGAGTTCTATTTTTACCTTTGCAATTCTCTCCCCTTGTGCATAGACATCATTTCATAGGACTGTTAATTATTGTCACTCATCTTGAACTACTTTGAATTCCCTGGCTAAGAGGTGTTATTGAACGACTCTAAGTACACTGGTGCTTGGGGGGCTTGGAGGGACCCAAAAGAAATGACTAAGAGAAACACCATGCGGTGTTAAGATACAAAGCAGATGGCCTGTGTCCTAGCACACTTGACATGGTGCCCAAACCTGCTGGAACAATTGTTCATTTATTCACTCAATCATTCAACCCCATGCCTAGCTCTGTATGCTCAGCCCTGGGGGCCTCGAGAGGGGCTTGGTGGTGGGATGGTGAGGAGGGGAAAAGGTACCATTTTGACCTGGATTTGAACCCAGAGGTGGAAAGCAGTTTTCTTTAGCTGGGTAACTCTGAGACAGAGCGAAAGAAAAAGCATGGTCTGGGTTATATGTAGAATTTGAATAACTGTAGGATAGGAGTTCGATGGAGAGGACTGATGAGGTGTCACTGAGAGGTGGATGGATGATGTACACAGCTGTGGGCAAACCACAGCCTGAATGTCTATTTTCTGAGCCATTTTGGAAGCACAACAAGAGGTCATCTAGATAAGCATTAATATAATCAAGACATGGCTCCACATATCAGCCCAGAAGAATGACACAATTTTAGCTTGACCCATACTTGGCCCAATTTATAACCTTAGAAGAATTAATGATATCTAGATGGATTTCTATCTGTTCTTTTTTTTGATTATTATTATTTGGCTTTCAGCCTGACTAAGATGGAAAGGACTGACTGTTTGGCAGAAAATGGATTGCTAGCTGATGGGAAGAGAAATAGAAAAGTGATTGGGATTTCCCCCTACCCATCACTCTTCTCAGACAAAATAAAGCAGAGAGTGAAAGGAATAAACTCTGAAATCCTCTACCTCGTGAGAGGGCTCCCATTCGTTTTATTGAATAGCAACTTCAGGCCAGGTACGTTTTATAGGATATCCCACTTAATCCTCAAACAGCCTTATGATCAACTACATTACTAATATTTACAGTTAAGTAAGTTGAGACTCCGAAAAGTAAAGTAGTTTGCCCAAGGTGTCACAGCTTGTAAGTTGCCGAGTCAACGTTGAATCCAGCTCTCCCTGGCTACCCAATTCTACCTGCCCTCTGGTGCAATGCCAATCTGTGCCATGCACACTTCCACTTGACTTGAATGACATAGGATCTAAAATGAATGATTTTAGGAGCAAGTCACGGTCCCTGCACTAGTGGACCTAATGATGTCGCCTGTCTCAGGGATGAGGGAAATTCTCAGTGAATTCCTGGAAAAGTTTCTGAATGAGAAGGGAGAGTGTCATCTTGAACCCCTTTAGAGATTTTTATCCCTCCAGGAAAGGGTAAGACTTTTTAATGTCCATAGTGTCTTAAACCCTAAGGAAGCTGTATTCAGCCCTCTAGGAATAGAGAATTCTTTGTTAGAGAAGTTTTTCCAAAAGGATTGGAGATGGCTCATGAAACTCTCATTAGACATCTGGAAAATTAAGATGAACCAAAGATCAGGCATATTCTTGAGGCTTTAGACCCTACAGTCTTCTCCTTTCTGAGGAGGCTCCAAGTAGAAGTTAAGAGAAGGATTAAGGATTAAGTCCCTGGCACAGAGTATTTTCCTATTTTATTTGGGAAAGTTATGATGGTCCATTGGGAAGTAGAACCTGAAGCAGGTGGGTGATCGTAAGGCTATTTGTGGACCTGGGAGAAGGCTCAGAGCTAGTGTGGTCTGGTAGAGACAAACAAACAAACAAAACAGCTCTGGAGTAAGTGGACCTGTTTTAAATTTTCAGTTCAACCACTTAGTACCAAGTGAGCTTGACAAGTTGTTTAAAGTCTCTGAGGATCAATTTCCCCAGCTATAAAACGAGACTTCTAATACCCATCTCTCAGGGATGGGTGATAAATGAGATGATGTATATGTAAAGAGCCTAGCATGATGGCTAATGTCTAGTAGGTGCTCAGAGCAGGTTGCTACAGTAAAACAGTATTTATCTAGGAGATTAAACTTTGCAGTAGGGAAACAATGAAATCATAAAATAGTTCTCAAAGCATTTACAAAAATGATCCTCCATCAAAAATAACTAACTAAATAAATAAAGAAATAAATAAAAGCATTGTGATAACTGAAGAACCATTCGTCATGGTCTTTGGGTTGAGATGATGCTGAGGTGGTGGAGACCCCATCTGTGAAATGCAGACAGTGGATGATGCATGGATGCCATGGGGGCTTTGCGGGTGCTCGTGCAGTGTGCTGGTCCTCACTGACTGGTCTATTTTGATGGGTAACAGCTGTTTTACAGCTTAAATTACAAGTGGGCAAGCATGTACCATAAGAAATGACTTTGAATTTGCTCATTTCACACATGGATGTAGGAAATCTCACTTATTTAACTTTTCTAAATCAAGTTGAATATTTTTCTTTGGGAGCCACCTCCCAGGGCTGGTAATTTGGCCTGTATTACCTGTCCATGGTAGGCTTCTCCACTTTCCTAGGTTTGAACAAGACCTCTCTATCTGTTATGGACTGAATGTCTGTGTTCTCCCCCAAATTCATAAGTTGAAATCAACTCCCAAGGTGATGGTATTGGGAGGTGGGGCTTGGGGGAGGTGATTAGGTCATGAGGGTGGAGCCCTCACAAATGGGATTAGTGTCCTTATAAAAGAGACCCCAGAGAGCTCCCTGGCCCCTTCTACCATATGAGGACACAGAGAGAAGGACCAGGAAGCAGGACCCCATCAGACACTGAATCTGCTGGCACCTTGATCTTGGACATTCCAGCCTCCAGAATTGTGAGATAAATTTCTGTTGTTTATAAGCCACCCCGTCTGTGGTACTCTGTTATAGCTGCCTGCATGACTAAGACACTACTCAAAGTGTATCATCAAAAGCTTGTTAGTAACATGGAATCATGTGTCCCACCCCAGACCTACTAAATCGGAATTTGCTTTTTAACAAGAGACCGAGGTGATTCATGTGCACATTACAGTTTGGGAAGCACTGATGTGAGAGACTTGGAGTCCTGTCAGTCCTGCACATTTATGGAAGGGTCACTGGTCTTCCTTCAGATCTTCACGATCACTGCTGTATTACTTAGTGACCAGTCTTCTGAAGTTGATTAGAAGGCAGGCCTTTCCACTTCCTCTGGGCCTCTGTTGCTCCATCAGAGGTCCGGCCACCCATGGAGACCTGGGTGGGCAAGTCCCTGCCACTCTCAAAGCACCAGCATCCTTTTCCTACCCCCTGAGAACCATCACACCCCAGACACATAGGGCCAACAATCTTCTCTTGCATCACTGTTGCTGTTCCTAAGGAGGGAGGGAGGGAACGCCTAGAAGAGGCCACACTTTTCTTCTGCGAGGCTCTGTGAAATGGGTCTCAGTGGCGCAGTGGTTGAGAATCTGCCTGCCGATGCAGGGAACACGGGTTCGAGCCCTGGTCCGGGAAGATCCCACGTGCCGCGGAGCAACTACGCCCGTGAGCCACAACTACTGAGCCTGCGCGTCTGGAGCCTGTGCTCCGCAACAAGAGAGGCTGCGACAGTGAGAGGTCCGTGCACCGCGATGAAGAGTAGCCCCCGCGCCACAACTAGAGAAAGCCCTCGCACAGAAACGAAGACCCAACACACCCCAAAATAAATAAATAAATTTATTTAAAAAAGAACAAAACAGATGCTGTCACTGCAGGGTTTAACTGACTAAGCTTTTGAGAATTCATTTATTCTTACAAGGTAGCACATCTTAAAGGAACAGAAAAAAATGTTGCTACAAAAACTTAGCATGAAATAAGTTTCAGAATATATATTCATTCGGTTCCAGGTTTTTAAAATTTTATTATTTATTTATTTATTTTTTGCAAGTAAAGGTGAGATCTTAAAAATCAGCTTGGGCCAAAGCTCAGGTGAATTGTGCCCCATTGCCCTGGTCTAATCTCTACTGACCTTTTGTTCCTGTAGTTAGAATCCCTGCCTACATCACTATTAGTTTAGGAGACTTAATATTTAGATAGGGCTGTTTTAAAATTGCTATTAATTAGGTGCAGTCAGGTTCTCCTGTGAGCTCACGATGTCTTCAGACCCAGGGTGAAGGCTGTTTCTCGTTTAAACATTGTCAAACTAAGAAGACCTATTTGATTGCTCCTGAATTTTGCATATGTCAGCATAGTAGAAGCTTAGTCATGCAAATCCCTATTACTTAGCATGTCCCTAGCCCAGAAATACAGAACTGCGTTTCCATATTTTATCTGTGTTTGTAGTTGAATGCATGCCTTCTATTGTGCTTTCAAAGAACAGATGTCAGGACAATGTTTAAAGCATATAACCCGAGTTTTGAAAAATGTTTTTTCTACTTTAAAAGAAAAAAAGAATCCACAATAATGAATTCGGTCTGCCAGTTTGTATTTTCAGGGAATATTTTAACTGTTGAGGCACTTCCCAGCTCCTATCCTTTAAATACTGCCCTCAGATCGCCAAAGAAGGCCAAAGCCATTTTGGACTAACAGTTTTTTTTACTGACTCACCAAGACAGCAATATATATGTCAATCTTTCAAGGGTTGAGTCTCCCTTAGAACTTCAGGGATCTGTGTTACATTCTCATTTTTTGAGCAAAATAATGCGTGGGGGAAGCAGTAATGGACACACTTACTTTGAAGACCTGGATGAGGATGAACCAGAGACAAGTGAGTGCTTGGGAGAAATCAGTTGTAGGGCCAGTGAGGGTTGGAAGAGAGCCGAAGGCCGAGGATGCACCATCTCTCTGGGGGAAAACGGTGGGTGAATTGGCAGGAACTGAAGGAGTAGTGGGTGGAACAGATGGTCCAGGGTCGGGAATCAAGTTCCATTCTGTGTAGGGTGGCGATAAAGGGTATTCAAACAGGGAAATGAAGCCGGAGGCAGAGCACACCCAATAGGAGGGTGTGTAAAGGTCACGAGCCTGTTTGCCCACACCTGGCAACAATTTGCAACATTTGAATGCAAAGCATAGTAAGATTGGAACAGTTCCAAGCAGGGACAGGTGAGGTTCCTTACCTTATCATCTCACAAGATACAGTTTATGGCAGGGAAGAAGGTTAAAGGCAGGGAAACTGCAGTCAAAAGCATGGGGCTGGAATAGACTTTTGACATTGACTAGAATAGTTCTCTCTTTTTGGAGGGGTGGGATAAAGCCTCATTTAAAATGTAGGTTAGGGCTTCCCTGGTGGCACAGTGGTTGAGAGTCCGCCTGCCGATGCAGGGGACACGGGTTCGAGCCCTGGTCCGCGAAGATCCCACATGCCGCGGAGCAACTGAGCCCGTGAGGCACAACTACTGAGCCTGTGCTCTAAAGCCCATGGGCCACAACTACTGAGCCCATGGGCCACAACTCTTGAAGCCCACGCACCTAGAGCCCGTGCTCCACAACGAGAAGCCACCGCAATGAGAAGCCCCCAACTGCAACGAAGACCCAACGCAGCCAACAATAAATAAATAAAATAAATAAATTTGTTTAAAAAAATTAGAAAAAGGTAGGGTTTTTAAAAAATTAATTAATTAATTTTGGCCGCGTTGGGTCTTTGTTGCTGCGCGCAGGCTTTCTCTAGTTGCAGCAAGCGGGGACTACTCTTCCTTGCGGTGCATGGGCTTCTCATTGCAGTGGCTTCTCTTGTTACGGAGCACAGGCTCTAGGCACGTGGACTTCAGTAGTTGTGGCATGCGGGCTCAGCAGTTGTGGCCCATGGGCTCTAGAGCACAGGCTCAGCAGTTGTGCCTCACGGGCTTAGTTGCTCCACGGCATGTGGAATCTTCCCGGACTAGGGCTCGAACCTGTGTCCCCTGCGTTGGCAGGCAGATTCTTAACCACTGCGCCACCAGGGAAGCCCAAAAGGTAGGTTATTTAATGTCCCAGGGCCTCAGCTTGTCTGTAAATCAAAAGGCTCCATTAGAAGGCTGCCATAGTGCTGGCACAGCAGCAGGACCCAGAGTCAAACCCAGACCTCTCCACTGCACTGTACCCACATCTAACCTCTCTTAGGACTGCTCTGCAAATTAGCACTCGTCCATATCGGGGGCGGGGAAGATAGGCAGGATGTGGTCTAAAAGGCATGATGCTATGAAGGAGCAACAAGCGAATAATTTTAGAAAAAGACTCTGCAATTTATCTGTATAGTGAGTGGCTGTCTGGTTTGGGAGAAAAGTTACAAGGAGGAGCGAACACAAGTCTGGTGCTGGAACCAAATGCTCGTGCCCTTCATTATTCTTTGAGAAACTACCTGTGGGATACACATGAGAATATGGTCATGGGATTCCTCTATCCAGAAAAACAAAGTAGCAAGGTCTTCACGAAGAACTCTCTTTTGTATCTATTGATGGAGGAGTAAAGCAAGTGAATTCAGGGGCATCTAAATGAATCTCTAACTGGGTAGAGACTTGTTTTAGGACCACGCTTCACAGGGGTAGGAAGTGTGCAGGGCAGGGAATGAATGGGCAGCGGACACTGTGCCTGGTCGACAGCACAATCGAACTTGATTCCTGACCCTGGACCATCTGTTCCACCCACTACTCCTTCAGTTCCTGTCAATTCACCCACCGTTTCCCCCAGGGAGATGGTGCATCCTTGGCCTTCGGCTCTCTTCCAACCCTCACTGGCTCTACAACTGATTTCTCCCAGGCACTCACTTTTCTTGTGCGATTTTTTTCTCTCGACCATTCACTCATTCAGCAAGAAAAGATAAAACATCTGCTGCATCTCCAGAGCTGCAGGGGACGGAGACATTCAAGGTAGGTCCCTGCCCTTAAGAAACTTATGCTCTATAGAGAATCCAAAACATATATTTGAAGTACTTGGGAAATAATTACAAGGTAGCTCTCACAATTTCTCCTCCTTTGAGGTAAAAGATCAAAGGGGCTGAGTTACAACAGGTCATCGTGTTGGTGCCTGTCTGAATTGCCCAAGTGCTCCAGAGGCATTTGGACTGGAGGGGAAGAGGAGCCAGGACTCCATTCTAGTGGCTCTTGGCTTTCCCTCCACCCCCCCCCACCCCGACTCTGTGTCCTCACACGGAGCCTGGGAATTACAGCCCTGGCTCTGGCTCACCAGGATGTCGTAAAATTGGGCGAGACAAGTCTGTCCTGCACCTTCCACCCTTTGACAGAAAGGCACCTCTAGAGATGTATACAGGGTGTTAATGCTGATTATAGCAGTTTCGGTTTACATTTCCATATGCTAGACAACCTAATCTACCCTGTGTCTAAACATGGAAATCCCGTAACTCTGCCCAACTCATGACTCCATTAATCCACTTAACCCCTGGCCAATACATAATCTAAATATTTAATCTTGTCTATTTGTTATCTGTGTTTATTCCATGTTAATTCATGGTCTGAGTCTCCTCTGTTTATTCATTTCAGCGGAACCTAATGTCAACTAGGAGTACCCCACGGAGGGGAGGGAGTGTGTCATATCCATTCCTTTCTTTTTCGGTACCCAGTACTGAACTTGGCACATAGTAGGAGCTTACCAATTGTTTGATGTTGAAGGGCAAGAAGCTCTCAGCGTAATTGTTCTCTTTTCGGCACCTACAGAGAGATCTTTTATTGTTGCCATGGAAGAATCTTATTGTTTCAAACGCTGGCCCCAGTGCCTGGCACACAGTGAGGATTTAACGAGAAGTTGGATGAATGATCTTTGATCAAACTATGACAGCAGTAGAGTATAAATAAAGAGGATTTGGGCTTCCCTGGTGGCGCAGTGGTTGAGAGTCCGCCTGCCGATGCAGGGGACACGGGTTCGTGCCCTGGTCCAGACAGATCCCACATGCCGTGGAGCGGCTGGGCCTGTGAGCCATGGCCGCTGAGCCCGCGCTCCGCAACGGGAGGGACCACAACAGTGAGAGGCCCGCGAACAGCAAAAAAAAAAAAAAAAAAGGATTGCTCTAGAAGGCAGGAGACGTGGAAACTGTTTTTGGTTTTGTAAGAAGCTGGTATATGAGGTTGGTCAAGTCCTTTAAAGCCCCCAGGCCTCAGTGTTCTCATCTGTCACATGGACAGATCGGATTAGGTGACCTCCAAGCTGCTTTGACTCATGCTCTGTCTCGGTCTGGGTATCGTGGTCTCGGGAGAGGCACAAGGTGGGGTCACCACCTGCTGGAATGAGCACTTCTTCCCATCACTGGCACTCAGGGATCAGGGGAATGGGCAGGGAAACAGGGTGCCTACCCGCCTCTGAGCCCCCTCCTCATTCTCACTGTCTGTCCCTTACAGCCTGGGCTTGGGACACCAGACATCTGCTCATTCCATCTGCATCAGCTAATGTTTATACAGTGCCCCTGGACGCCTGGGCCTGGAGTCACCTGGGGGAGGACCTGTGCAGAGAGGGTGGGGCGGGGGTGTGTGTCTTGATTATGCCAAAGGCTCCATATGGACTGTGTTGTTTCCCTGCAAAACCCAAGCATGTGGGAGGCAGAAGCAGAGGGAAGGAGATCCCAATTTATTGCTCAGTCATGTTTGTTTTCACTCTTGGCTGGTTTAGGGCATTTTTCTTAATGTATTAGGGTCACAATTTTATCGACTTCAAGGATGCTTGAAAGCTCTGTGTGTGTGTGTGTGTGTGTGTGTGTGTGTGAGAGAGAGAGAGAGAGAGAGAGAGAGAGAGTGAGAGGAGAGAGTGTTAAGAGTTTCTCTATTTTTTTCTCATGAATTTTTTTTCCAGTAAAATTTGATTTCTAACCTAAATAATTAGCCATCCTAGCTAAATGTGATTTCCTTCTCACAGATCATTACACCTATCACCATTCTATTATGATTAGTTTAATTTGCCTAGATCAAAAATTAGGATCTGATTTAGCTACTTTTAAGAGGCTCCCTCTAAACTATGATGGAAAAGAATCGGAAAAAAAAAGTATATAGACATACACATATATATAATATAACTGAATCACTTTGCTGTACACTTGAAACTAACACAATATTGTAAATCAACTATACTTCAATAAAAAAAAAAAGAGGCTCCCTCATCTTCTACTTCCTCCATGAATCCACATTGCTGGATTCCTCTGTCTTTAATAATAAAAGTACCAAATCCTATTTATTAAGCACTGTGCCAGGCCCCATGTTGAGTAGTTTATATAACTTGATGTGGGAAACCGTTCCATTTTACAGATGAGAAAATTAAGGTTCATGGAGGTTAATTGGGATTTAAACACAGGTTTGCTTGATTTGTTCACCTCCTGCAAATTGAGTCCTAAGAAAATAGGATTTAAAGCATGTTTTGGAGAGCCACCCGCAGGGTGAAAACGTACATGAGTTGAGAGTAGCAAAGTGGGCACACAAATTTAGGGCCTTAGTCATGAAGGCAGCAAAGAGGAAGAGAAGACTACATTCAAAAAAGATGTTTTAATGCTCTGTTGTTTTTCCTGGTCTCTAGTGGTCGATAGAGTCAACTTCAGGTCTTAGGAAATAATGATTATCACTGTTGCTGCCGTGATACATATTTTAGCATTGGAACACTTACCCTCTGGAGGGTGCGACTTCTGATAGTGTTTTAGTTCATTCGTTCACAGTGTTAGGTCCTGTGCTAAGTGATTGCAAAGAGGAGTAACACCTACTCTCTCCCCCCAGGCGCTCACAATTGAGCCCATCAAGGTTCCTCAGCACCTCGCTGGGTTGAGAACATGGTGCCTAGTCATGGGTGTGTGGTCCCTGTGGGCCTGTGTGAATCTCAGGCTACACAAGAGCCATAACCCAGTTCTCTTTCTAAGCTCAGAGTCCTGCAATGACCCAGATACAGCTAAGTGAGTGATTTCAAGTTTACCCAAATTCACGCACTGCTGGTGTCGACCGCAGAGCAATGATTACTTGTTTGAATGTGTCCCATTCAACAGCCATTCAGTAGTAACTTGTTCTACAGCCCCTGACAATGTTTTCTGTGTTAAATTATGCTTTTTGAGGAAAGAATGGTATCAAGGGATGTCCAGGGTGGTACTTATTTTTAAAAATCATTTTTTGATGGTTGTGGAAAAGATGTCAAAATTTCCTAAGTCTTGAACTGTTTCCTTGATTCTTTTTTTTTTTTTTCTACTGACTTTTTCCCTCTGACCTCTTGGAAATAGCAGGAAGGGAACGGAATGTTAGGAGAGCAGTTTGAGGGTGATAGAGGTGTGGTTACATGTACAGCCAGGGGACAAATTGGGCATTTAAATTAGAAATGATTCTGAAATATTGGCCAAAAAATTTCTTATTTATAATAGTCTATTTTTTTTCAGTTGTATTTCATCAAGAAAGGTGAGAATGATTGAACTTTTGGTTAAAGAGGATTTATATAAGGGCTTCCCTGGTGGCGCAGTGGTTGAGAGTCCGCCTGCCGATGCAGGGGACACGGGTTCGTACCCCAGTCTGGGAAGATCCCACATGCCGCGGAGCGGCTGGGCCCGTGAGCCATGGCCGCGGAGCCTGTGCTCTGCAATGGGAGATGCCACAGCAGTGAGAGGCCCGCGTACCTCAAAAAAAAAGAGAGTTTATATAAGGAAAATTGTTTCATTATTCCTATATATAAGCATGTGGAGAATGGTTCCCTATGGTGGTATTAAGAACTGGTTCTAAGACATTGGGTGGGAAACTTATTTGGCCAACATTTAGATGTTTGTTTTGGTTTTGTGTCTATGTGGATGGTTCTGGGGACAACTTGGCCAAAGGAAACTTACAGTATTTCTTCCTATACAGAAAATGCTAAGAGACCATGCAGAAACTCCTCTAAAGCAGGAATGGGGCACAAGGCCTAAAGAGAGGGGACTCAGTGTTTGCTTAAGAAACATTGATTTTGGGACTTCCCTGGCAGTCCAGTGGTTAAGACTCTGAGCTTCTACTGCAGGGGGTGTGGGTTTGATCCCTGGTTGGGGAACTAAGATCCTACATGCTGCATGACATGGCCAAAAAAAAAAAAGAAAAGAAAAAGAAACATTGATTTTGGAGCTGCTATGTGCCAGACATGATAGGTTCTTGACAAATTGTTAAATAATTGTTTGGTCAAATGATACATTTTCCACCTCAGTGCTCCCAATCTGTCCATCAATGAGAGGTGAAACAAGACTAAGTCACTGATTAGTTTCTGTAAATAACAGTCACACTGTAATTTTGATATCTCTGAGCCTATTTATTTATTTTTTTATTTTGAATTTTTGAATTTTATTTTATTTATTTTTTATACAGCAGGTTTTTATTAGTTATCTATTTTGTACACATCGGTGTATACAAGTCAATCCCAATCGCCCAATTCATCACACCACCATCCCCACCCCCCCCGCGGCTTTCCCCCCTTGGTGTCCACACGTTTGTTCTCTACATCTGTGTCTCTACTTCTGCCCTGCAAACTGGTTCATCTGTACCATTTTTCTAGGTTCCACATATGTGCGTTAATATACAATATTTGTTTTTCTTTTTCTGACTTACTTCACTCTGTATGACAGTCTCTAGATCCATCCACGTCTCTACAAATGACCCAGTTTAGTTCCTTTTTATGGCTGAGTAATATTCCATTGTATATATGTACCATGGAATATTACTGAGCCTATTTAAAGATCGTGGAATCTTGCTTTCGGAAACAAAAATGCACAAATACAGGTCAAAGCCTTAAACTTTGGCATGCTGATCGATTCAGTAATTTTGCCTGTAAAATTTATCCTAAAAATAATAGTCATAGACGTATCCAAAGCTTTAGCTGCAAGGATGTCTAGCTCAGCATTGTTCGTAATACTGAAATTTGGAAACAACTTAACTGCCCAGCAATAGGGGGTTGGTTCAATAACACATGATAAATCTACATCATGGGATACTATACTATCATTTAAAGTAGTGCTGAAGAAACTTGTGTGACGGGGAACAATGTTGGCCCTTAAGAAGAAAACGATTGAGGGCTTCCCTGGTGGCACAGTGGTTAAGAATCTGCCTGCCAATGTAGGGGACATGGATTCGAGCCCTGGTCCAGGAAGATCTCACATGTCATGGGGCAATGAAGCCCGGGTGCCACAACTACTGAGCCTGCACTCTAGAGGCCATGAGCCACAGCTACTGAGCCTGCATGCCACAACTACTGAATCCCACACGCCTAGAGCCTGTGCTCCGCAACAAGAGAAGCCACTGCAATGAGAAGCCCGTGCACCGCAACAGAGAGTAACCCCCGCTCACCGCAAGTAGACAAAGCCCACACGCAGCAACAAAGACCGAACGCAGACAAAAATAAAATAAATAAATAATTTTTTTAAAAAAGGAAAATGATTGAACAACAATATGCATATTGTATTGTCATTAAGGAATTTATAGTCACACATAGAATAAAGACCATAAATTATGTGGCAAAATGTTAATGGTTGTCTTTGGTTGGTGAGATTATGAGTGAAGTTCTCTTACTTTTGAGTATTTATAATGATCACATTTCTTTTGTAGCCAAAAAAAAAAAAAAGTACTTGAAAAAACTGCATAGAAAAGCATTCAATGAGAATCTCTTTGTATCAATAGATGAAAGCTCAAATAGATGAGTGGCTCTACATTACCCTCCAGCAGCTCAATTTGATTGTAACTCAAATGGTGATAACGTATGTTTGAAGATGTTATGAAGGGAAGATGTTTGACCTTGGAGTCTCTATATTTTCTAAAATCCAGAGTTTAATGTTGATTTAAAAAAAAAAGTTACCTAGAAACAATTTTTCCTCCCTTATGACTCTGAAGAGCACCCAGGAGGTAACTCAGCTCCAGTCAGGCAGGTAAATGGTCATGCATGCAGCTCTCATGATTATACCTAGTGCAAAGATGGTGCCGGTAATATGACAGATGCTAACAGGGAAGGAGAGAAGATACACATTGTGTATCAAATGTGTTATTTTAAAAATCTTTATTTTAATTTTTTTAATTGAAGTATAATTGATTTACAATATTATATTAGTTTCAGGTATACAACATAGTGATTCAATATTTTATACATTATTATACATTATAATATACCTTATTCAATATTTTTATACAATATTTTATACATTATGAATAGCACATGCACATGCTATTTTATTTCCTTTATTTTCAGGACATGAAATGGCAATTCTCACAAGAACTTCTAAACAGAGAGCTATTTTTGAACCTACCATATGATTCTGATGTTGGGTTTTCATGAAAAAATGTTTTAGCAGGTGTCAACTGTAAAGCCAGTATTAATGGACTTATTATAATGAGAACCTTCTTTTGGTAGGGGGACTACTTTTGGTTTCTTTCAGTGGGGGTTTTTGGATGGTAAGAGAGGTGCAGAGGCTGACAGATGTTTTTAGTAGGGCTGGGGGGTAATTGTACCCCACTTCCCACACCTTACTCTAGTTGAGAGTAGTTGTGGTTCACTATTTACAACAGCCAAGACATGGAAGCAACCTAAACGTCCATTGACAGATGAATGGATAAAGAAGAAGTGGTATGTATATACAATGGAATATTACTCAACCATAATAAAGAACGAAATAACGCCACTTACGTCAACAGGGATGGACCTAGAGATTATCATAAGTGAAGTAAGTCAGACAGAGAAAGACAAATGTCATATGATATCACTTATATGTGGAATCTAAAAGAGATGATACAAATGAACTTATTTATGAAAAAGAAATAGACTTACAGACACAGAAAACAAACTTATGGTTACCAAAGGGGATCTCGAGGGGGTGGGAGAGGGATAAGTTAGGAGTTTGGCATTAACATATATATACTACTATATATAAAATAAACTACAAGGACCTACTGTATAGCACAGGGAACTATATTCCATATCTTGTAATAACCTATAATTGAAAAGAATCTGGTAACGTATATATATATATATATCTGAATCACTTTGCTGTACACTTGAAACTAATACAACATTGTAAATTAACTACCCTTCAATAAAAGAAGTTGTGGTTCTTGACTTACTAGATGGACGGAAGAATAATGGGTTGTATACTAACTTGACAGCTAGTATTTCCATAGCATTTTGCTTCCACGTACATTATTACATTCAATCCTTTTCACAACTTGCGAATATTATTATTTAGAAATGAGGAAAGTGACTTGACTCAATATGGAAATCTGCAAGTGAGGTAGCTGAGATTTAAACCCAAGTCTCTGATACCAAATCCTATTCTTTTCCACAATTTTCTGTTGGTTGGAGCCTCATTAGGAACAAAGTACTGTATTTGGCCAGCAATTCCCTTGGTTAAGTTGACATGGTTAGCTTTTATGGGTTGAAAAGTAATGTAATAGATATTTCTTTCACATGGTATGGTATGTTTTAAATAAATATTTTTAGATCTTTTTCATATACTTATTTTCCATTATCTTTAAAGGTAAATATTAATGTGATATTACTTTATAATTTGAACAAAGTTTTAAACATATAACATCCCTAAAAACAATTGCAAACATTCTTAATGGAGTGAATTTTTAATCCATTTTGCAACTTGAGAATCTGTGATTGGATACATAGATAACACTCTGATGGCAGACAGTGGAAATAGAAAACAGGCATCTGGAGTACCTAATTCCATGTGAGAAAGTATCCATTTGGCAGAGTTACAGTAGATTTTCTGTGATTGAGAATCAGTTTGGATAACAGATTTAGCGAGTAGTGAGTTAGGGGTTATAGTTGGACTTCTTGAGAAAACTCTACATCTTTACAGCAACATCCTTTTTGGAAATGGATGTCTCTAGGGAATTGACACACAATCTCACTACTCCCCAAATTACCTTTGAGGGCTAGACATTCCCTTTGTGTCACTTATTACCATCATTATGACAATGACAGTGTTAAGGAGAAATTGAGGCCCTGAACTGAGGTGAGGTGTTTGGGGCCACATAGGTAGAGAAGGTTCCTGGTGCATCCTCTGGATGAGGACGTCTAGGACCTGGATGGTAGATGACTTAAGCACTAGAGTCTTAGGAGTGGAAGACAGCCTGGAGGAATGACCCTCAAACTTTAGAAGGGTGAGGACCCCTTGTTAATATCAAAGAATTTAATGAGCCTCATGGGATAGTCATTATACTTTTAATTATCTTATTGTTGGAAACTACTTGGCATTGCAAACCACTTGCAACCTCCTTGCAATTACCCCCCTGGCCTATAGAGTAGGAGCCATTGGAGAAGAGCAGGGGACCCTGGCTTTTTGGTGCCCCGATAAGTACTAACACTCCAAATATTCTTGTTTTTCATTGCCTTTCTTTGCTTTTCCTACTCTCTTTGCTCCGAGAGTCTGGAATGAAGACCATGAACGTGAGTTCTCTAAGTGAACCTTCTATTATGTACGTGTGGCTCTTGCCTCCAAGAAAACTGCAGTGGGTCCTTCACACCAGATACCATGCTCTTCATTAAAGCTCCTGGTGAGAGACTTTTGCATGATGAATTTGTTCTCTGCGTGAGTGAACTTCGAGGTAATCGTTGGGAAGCTGTATCTTGCCAACTTATCTTTTGAAATAAATCATGCAGAAACATATGTTAGTTTCTAGACCAGGGAACGAATTCTCTCCCTCCCTCTTATCTGTGTTTTCTAAATTTCCCGTAATCATGTGTATTATCTGCATCATAAGCATGAATTCAAAAGTACACCAACTTTGATTTCTCTACTTGGGACTCCAGTTTCCTTTTTTTCTTTCTTTCTGCCATGCTTATTCTTCTTTGCTGACGCTAAGAGAAGCAAGCATGCTACTAATTATGATGTTTGTGTAAGACCACAGTGGCCTGGAGAAGCCTTGTGTGCCCTTAGGGTATGGTATGCTTGCATCTAACGGGACGAAACTGTAGAACATGTTTGTGGGTTGGTGGATGTTTTGGAAACTGTCTACCAAACGGATGTGTATTGTGTATAAAAATAATAATTTTCCAGGCAGGGCTTTTTGTTGTTGTTATTGTTATTGTCTGTCAAGCTCAGTCGTGGCCCAGCGTGGGCTCTTCAGTGATAAGAAGAGTTGACAACCAGGACAGAAGAGGGAAAGGCTCACCTCTGATGCGCCGTCTCTGTGGGA
Organism: Hyperoodon ampullatus; assembly: GCF_949752795.1. Lineage (NCBI taxonomy): Eukaryota > Metazoa > Chordata > Mammalia > Artiodactyla > Ziphiidae > Hyperoodon > Hyperoodon ampullatus. The sequence continues at coordinate 94,212,339 of NC_136923.1, forward strand.
GGTTTTGGGGGCTTGTGCAGCACTAACATGATCCTCACAAGTGAAATTTCACTCACGTGATGTAGATTCTCCACCGAGCTAGGCTGCTTTCTCTCTGAAGGAGAAATTAAGCTGTTGATTCTTGTGTTGTTTATTAGCCCTGCCTGACCTGATTTCCATCACCCAGAATATGGAAAATTCGTGTCTTAATTGGCTCAGGAGTCACTGTGTCCCGAAAAAAACATTATTTCACACGAGTCTTATTTTCTTTGATTTACGGCGCTTTGCTTTCTTTGATTTACAGAGCGCGGAAGGAGACAGAAGGAAAGGCCGCTGCACTTCCGGCAGAGGCCAAGTTCCGTGGGCTTTTGCAGGCAGGCCGTGGATTTCACTGCTCAGCTGTCCGGTTTCTTTAGGAGAAAGCCTTCTAATCTCAAAAGAGGCTGGAGCCAGAGATTGCTTCCAAGTGTCTGACATTCGTATTTAACCTAAGCCAGAATTGTGATCCAGTCACGTTATCTGACCTGAATGTCTGTAGGTTTCACCGCTTGAGGGTAGAGAGTAAATTCCGCGGCTTGGTTGCCCTTGCTTACCTCCCGGCCGGCACTCTTCCGCCGGTCTCCATCTTCCTGTATCTCTGTGGGCGCCTCACCTGCAGTCTCTGCTGGTGCCTGCTTTCTGAGCATCGCTGCCTCTGGCGTTGCTGCCTTGCCGTGGCTGCTAGAGCCCAGCTCAGGCCACCTTGGGCTGGTCCTCTTGGACCTCAGCATTCCCTTGCTGCGGCTGTGCTCCTGGGCCACCATGTCATACCAGCGCCCAGATTCGTGTGAGTATAAACTTTATATACAGCATATATTGTATTTCTACCCAGCAGTGCTTTGCTAGGCTGTGTATTAATTGCCAAAGTGTGGCATTGAGTGGCTTCCGATAAAGGCTCGGAAACGCTGCCCTCGTCTGCCCCTCAGGCCCACTGCTGGTCCAGTTTGCGGGGCTCCGGCTGTTCTGTCCGCAGTGCTGCTGCTCGCAGACCCTTTCCCTGTGTTTGCGTTTGGCTGCCCCCAACTTTGGTTACTGTGAAAAGTCTTCTTAAGGAATGCTGGGAATCTACAAAAGTAATTGCAAGGCGCTGGATTGGGGTGGGGGCAGGTGAGAAGGATTTTATCTTCTCGAGTCAGAGACCCCGGCCTTGACTCTGACCTGGCTGGGGGTGGGGCTGTTTTTGGGCTGTGAGGTAGGGCTAAGGAGACACACCTGGAGGATGGAGGACTTTCCCCTGGGTGTGCAGCTGGGACACAAAGCTGGGTCCTCGACTCCAGAATTGGAAGAAAATCTTTTTAGCGGGCAGTTCACCCCAAGGAGTCTTCCATTTTATTTTTTTACTTTTTTTATTTTTTTTTTGCGGTACGCGGGCCTCTCACTGTTGTGGCCTCTCCCGTTGCGGAGCACAGGCTCCGGACGCGCAGGCTCAGCGGCCATGGCTCACGGGCCCAGCCGCTTCGCAGCATGTGGGATCTTCCCGGACCGGGGCGCGAACCCGTGTCCCCTGCATCGGCAGGCGGACTCTTAACCACTGCGCCACCAGGGAAGCCCCATTTTATTTTTTTACGTAAAGCAGCGTTACCTTGGGCTAAGGTTCTTTGATTTCTGAAAATGCTTCATAGCCCACTTTGGTCACAATGAAATGTGGTCAAGAACTACGTGGGGAGCCTGACATCATTTCTGCTTGTTGTGTGGAAGAGGACTGACACAGACACTCAGCGGAAAATAGAATCAAGTGGAACTTCCTTGACAGTCCAGTGGTTAGGACTCCAAGCTTCCAACGCAGGAGGCACAGGTTCAATCCCTAGTTGGGGAACTAAGCTCGTGCATGCTGTGCAGCCAAAAAAAAAAAAAAAAAAGAAAAGAAAATAGAATAAAGTAAATCTGTTTCCTTCCTGGACCACATTGGATCACCTCACACAGAGCTGTGGGTACTTTGCTCTGGAGTCATAACACACTTTTAAAAGTGTAAGGATGCCAAATCCCAAGAGTGTAAATAATTTGTTCTGCTCTTAGGGCAGAATTATTACTATAGCTGAAACTATCCATTTACTTAAACCAAAACCTACAACAAAGTATTAGAAATACTGTAAAAGTTGTATAAGAGTTATCTACAGCTGTTTTTTTTCCCCAGATGAGTATTACACTGGCAAAAGGACAAGATGTTGACAACATACTTTTTCAAAAATAAATTTATTTATTTTTTATTTTTATTTTTGGCTGCCTTGGGTCTTTGCTGCTGGGTGGGGGGTTTCTCTAGTTGTGGCGAGCAGGGACTACTCTTCCTTGCGGTGCGCGGGCTTCTCATTGCGGTGGTTTCTCTAGTTGTGGAGCACGGGCTCTAGGCGCGTGGGCTTCAGTAGTTGTGGTACGCGGGCTCAGTAGTTGTGGCTCGCGGGCTCTAGAGCGCAGGCTCAGTAGTTGTGGCGCACGGGCTTAGTTGCTCCGTAGCATGTGGGATCTTCCCGGACCAGGGCTCGAACCCATGTCCCCTGCATTGGCAGGCGGATTCTTAATCACTGTGCCCCAGGGAAGTCCCAACATACACTGTTTTCATTGTATTTCTCAAGGTAGACACTCATTTACTATCATTCATCATCATCCCTGTATGAAAACTTCCCGGCTGGCAATGTTACCTACAGTAAGACATAGACGATTTTCTTTCAGACTCTGGTGGCAAACACAGAAATCATGGGCCAAAATGGTGGGATCAAGGCAGGTGGGTTACTCACAAGACAGTGGCTACGTCATCCCCACACAGAAAAAAAAAGTCAGACCTCAGTACATGTGTCTATCTGACATTAATTATTTGTGCTTTAAAAAAATGCTATGACTCACTTAAGAACTTTTTCAGATTTTGGAAGTTTCTAGGTGTAGCCCTCAGCAGGGAGTCCTCCCCAGCCCTGGACAGGGATCTGCTCAGACGACGAGCTCCACAAGTGGAAGTGGCCTTTCTCTGCTGTGTCCCCGCTCCCCTCAAGTGTTGGGAGGATTAGTGGAATTAGAGCCTGTGCTTGTACAGCACTTTGACATTCTTAGATGGAAAGTGCTAGATGAGCGTAAAATTTTATAACTGTAATGGAATCCAAGCAAATAGCATTGTAATAAATGGGTCTTGCTGCTGATACTGCATTTAAGAGTCCCTTCTTTATTATCTCGTTTACTATATGCGATGAACCGAGGTGATTAATAACAATGATAATAATTACTCCTACAGCATTTTATGCTTTCAAAGGGCTTTGCAACTGGTTCATTATGTAATATTTAATCTCGGCTGTGCCTCCTGTGCTATGTCAATATCGTTTGTTTGTTTGTTTAAACGTTTTCATAGAAAGGGAGACATCGGAGGAAAGGGTGGGGTGAGGGAGCTGAAGTTTTCAAGTTCTTATATCACAGCCACGTGGGGCTGCTCGATTTCAATGTGGAAAGTGAAGACGGATAATGAGCTGGAAAGGAGAATGAGGTGGGCGGGAGGAGAAGAAAGATCTGGGAAACAGTGGTTACCACTGGGGGCTGGGGGGCAGATTGCTGTGCTCTGGGTGTGAGGAACTAAAGCAGCGGTGTTTGGGAAGCGAACCCAAAGGACAGCTTGATCCAGAATTTGGGGGTTGAGGTTTCCATCCCAAGGGCCCCTCTGTTAGGGCCTGAGTGCTCCAGTGGAATTTCCGTGGTAGCCTGTGTTCACTCAGCTGGTCCTAACACCTGGTCAAGGTTGATATAGGGGAGGAGGGCTTTATGTGGTAGCTAATTGGGTGCAATAAGGAACGGACCCCCAAACTGTAGTGTCAGCAACTGTGCATTGCTTAATCAGCTGCTTGGAATGCCCACTTGGGGATCGGCCTGCGGTAAGCGAGCGCTGTAGGTATTTGCGAGACAAGCAGTATGTCAATTACTCCGCGGATGGCCAGATTTATGTGCTTTTTGGCAGCGCCACTGAGCTATTAATCATGTCTCATGAACAGGCCCCATGTAAACCACAAGCAAATGGCACTTCTCGTGGACCATCCTGGCAATACAATGTCACTTTTCCCCCTGTATCTTCTGCTGACGTCTAGGGGACTGACAGTGAGTATGGATATGCAGAGGCATGGAGCAATAATGAAGTACCGTCTACTTTTTTTTCCCCTTTCCTTTTTTCCAAAAATAAAGACCAAGCTATGTTTTCTGAGCCGAGGAGACCGGATTCTTAGCCTCTGGAAATGGTATATTTCACGTAAAAATGCACCCATTACACCATTTTCTTTTAATGGCAACGTGAGGGTTTCATGGCTTTTCTTTATTTTTATTACATTGCAGTTTAGATCGGCCATACATGTAGATTTCTTATTACTTGCTAAGCTACATGTCTCAATACATCTAATGTCATAATTAAATGTCATCAGGCTAATGTGTATGAGTGTTTTGAGCTTTATCGCTAATTGCTGTGTTAGCATGAATTAGACAGTGAAGTAATTAGAAGCCCCAATGTATCTGTGTCATATGGTGCGGTTTCTGGGATGGGCTGTGTGTGTGTGCATGTGACTGGGAGGGTGCTCGTGTGAACCGTTCCCTCCTCTTCCCCCCCATTTCTGATCCCCTCAAAGCGCTTGCTGGTCGCTCCCATCAGTGCAGAAGTCCCTGAAACCAGAATGGAAGCCATTGTCTGCAGGAGGGATTCCACGTTTCTTGAAATAAGCAATTTTCTGTAATCAGTCACCAGGGAAAGCTTCATTCTGAGAAGCAGAATTAATGGAAGACAGGTTTTAGGGTTTAAAGAAAGCATGTTTATCTTCAGGACAGATGAGTTGGGACTGGGGTGTGTGTGTGTGTGTGTTGTGAGAGGAATTGGGTTTGTATAAAGGAGAAAATAGGAAGACATTTGTTTGCAGCTTGAGATCTTTTCGAATCTTCCTACATTCATCAAATCCTTAAGGACCCATCCTGCTGACATGTGGCAGTTGAACTACCTCTTCCCCTCTGCACCCATTCCTCCTTGGTTTTGTACTAAACAGGAGTCAGAGGAGAGGCCTATCAAAATCACGTTCTGGCTTCCGGCTACCCTGGCTCTACCTGGGGAAGCTAAGGATGCAAGGCCAGGCCTTCATCACTAAGGCCCAGGGTCCAGGAGAGGGCCTCACCCACCTGGCCTCCTCCAGGCCAGGGCTCCTCTGCAGCACCTCTCTGCCCCTGGACCTCTTTTCTTCCACTGTGGACCTGAGCAAGACAGAGTCACAGCCTCAGGGAAAAGTCTATCCTCAGATAACCTTTATCTGCCAGAGAGGCCTTTACCACCTGCTTGATCCTCAGGCAATTTTAGTTCACTTATGCTGGGTGATAGGGAATCTGAGAGAGAGAGGGTGCTTCACTCTACTGAGTTCCCCATAGGCTGTTCCCACAGCCCTAAGTTACACTGTGCTCTTGGCCTGGACCTGTTTTGTTCATCCAGATATTTTTTTATATGACGGATTTTTGCGTCTGCCCCGCTAATGTCTGAGCAGCTTTTCGCTGTGGTTTCAGCTCTTGTCCTTGAAGGACTGGCATAGCCCACGGAGCTGTTCCCCTCCCAGGGCAGGAACAGGAGAAGGAGAAAGCCTGGCAGCTCTGACAAGCCTTGTCAAATCCACATTCCCAGAGGGACCTCCTGCCCATTAGGAAGGCTGATTGCTCACAGGGGAGCCTCTTGGATTCCAACAGAGACAAGATCAAGGCCTAGTGCACCGCCAGAACACCGGGCCTCCCTTCCCTCGACCAACAAACACATTTTGACAGAATGGCTTGTCAACAAATAGGCCTGGGGTAGGAAGATATAAAGAGTTGTCATTTAGAAGTAAACGCCGTGGGGCTTCCCTGGTGGCGCAGTGGTTGAGAGTCCGCCTGCCGATGCAGGGGACGCGGGTTCGTGCCCCGGTCCGGGAGGATCCCACATGCCGCGGAGCGGCCCGTGAGCCATGGCCGCTGAGCCTGCGCGTCTGGAGCCTGTGCTCCGCAACGGGAGAGGCCACAACAGTGAGAGGCCCGTGTACAGCAAAAAAAAAAAAAGAAAGAAAGACAGAAACGCCGTGATTTCTCTTCACAATTTGTAACCTCGTTTTCAGCTCTTTTCCTCCCCCTGTCCCTCGTCCCCACACTCTTGCACACAAGCAGAAGATGTGCATACAGGTCTCCTGCTGGACGCTTGTGCCCTGGGGCTTACTTCTGCTGGGGGCTTCGTGCTCCTTACCTTCCTAAACAGCTCTTTCCCTGCTTAAAAAAAAAAAATCTCAGCGCAGTGTGAAAGCATGTCAGAGGCAAATTGAAACACCCATCACATGTATCTCTAAAATGGGCAAGAGATATCTTCAATTCCTCCCTCTTTGCTTGGCAGGCCATGTTCACCATTCCTTGAGTGTTTAGCAATTTTTAAGTTAAATCATTTATGTTTAATACATTTCCATGACAGCAACGAGGAGGAGGAGGGCAAGAAAAAGACAGCAGTGGCAGTTGCTAAGCCAGGTTCAGGAAAGAAGTGGAAGCAGAATGAGGTTGCTAAGGAGGCAGAGACTCCTCCAGCCAAGAAGATAAAGCCCCAGACCCCCAACACATTTCCTAAAAGGAATAAAGGAGAACGAAGGGGATCCTCCCCATTCCGAAGGATCAGGGAGGAGGAAATTCAGGTGGATGCTCGAGTGGCAGACAATTCCTTTGACGCCAAGCGGGGTGCAGCCGGAGACTGGGGGGAGCGAGCCAATCAAATTCTGAAGTTCACCAAAGGCAAATCCTTCCGGCACGAGAAAACCAAGAAGAAGCGGGGCAGTTACCGGGGAGGCTCCATCTCTGTCCAAGTCAATTCTGTTAAGTTTGACAGCGAGTGACCGTGGACCATCTGTAGCACAGCAGGGGTGATGATCTGAGACCACTCACTTTCCCCGGTGGACCTGGGAACCCTCAGCTCTATCGGGGGAGGGTCTCGGTGAGGAGAGCAGTTTAGATTACGTCTGAAGGCTTTGTGTTGTAACATCCTCTAAGGTCCTTTTCTGTGTTGGTGGTTTTGTACAGATTTGTTTTTGAGTGCTGGGTAGCAAGGACAAGGTAAGGGGAGTGTTCTTTTTTAAGAAAAGTTGTTTTAGTTGTCATTCTCCCTGTTTTGTGGAAGTTCTCATACTGAGAAATTTGTATATTTTACATTAAATCATTTCTTACTGAAAAAAAAAAAATACATTTCCATGAACTCTTGTTCACTTGGCTACTCAGCTCTCAGGTCTCATGCCCTGCCCCCAGTACACTCTTGTATTATTCTGTACCCTCCCCCAACTCTCAGCCCCCAACCCCATCAGAGTACTCACCACCTCGAGCTGCTCTTGGCTGTTTCCTTGTTTCTATGCCCCATAAAACTTCACACTTCACGGGGGCAGAGACTATGTCTATCGTGTTCATTGTTGGATGCCATTCACTAGCATTGGGCTTGGCACACAAGTAATGCTCCATAAATATTTGTTGAACGGATGCATGAATGAATGTGTGCTTTGCTATGCATAAGATACTGTGCCAAGTTGCTGCAGAACTGACCCTGATTTCAAAAAATTATTATGTGGTAGGACAAATGAGACCCAAGTGCACAAATCCTGATAATGAATTGTGGAGTAAGAGAACTGCCACAAGAGAGAGTAAAACAATCTTCTGTAGTGGTGGAAAGGCAAGCGGGGACAAGGAAAATTTGTTTGGAGGATGCAGATATTAGGTTGGCCTTTGAAGGATGGTTGCAGTCTTGACAGACCTAAATGGGGCTGAATGGAGGCTTGGGGGAGAAGTAGGATGTGATGGGAATTTGTCATTTTGGGCCACCCAGATCCATTCACCCTACTTTTTTTTTTTTTTTTGGCTGCACCACACGGCATGCAGGATCTTAGTTCCTCGACCAGGGATTGAACCCGTGCCCCCTGCAGTGGAATCACGGAGTCTTAACAACTGGACTGCCAGGGAAGTCCCCACCCTACATTTTGATAATAGCTCTTGGCTTTCTTTTGGATGTCCACCCCTGATGCCTTTCACTGGTCCAGCTGGGCTGATGTCTTGGAGGTGGCTGGGGACCAGGCCTGGCCAGTGGGGCTCAAGACTAAAGATGAAAGAAGAGTGAACAGACACTTCAGAAAAGAAGAGACAGCAATGGCAAATAAGGAGATGAAAATATGCTTGATATTGTTAGTTAGCAGAGAAATGGAAATTAAAGCCAGTGAGGTACCACAATGCATCTACCTAATGTAAACAATTAAAAGTCAGTAATACCAAATGCTGGAGAGTATGTGGAACAAGCGGAACTTTCATACTTTCATACCTTGCTGATGGGAGTATGAAATGGTACAATCAGTTTGGAAAACTATTTTCGTATATAGAACCCAGCAATTCTTCTCTTCCTCTTTTAGAGATTTACTCAAAAGAAATAAAAGCATAAATCTACAAGAATGTTCATTGCAGCTTTATTCCTAATAGCAAAAAATCGGAAACAACCCAAATGTCAACCAACAGGGAAATGGGTAAACAAAATGTTTTATATCCATTCATTGGAATACTACTCAGCAAGTAAAAAGGAATCCAACAACTTGGGTGAAGCTGAAAAACATTATTTTGAGTGAAAGAAGCCACATACAAGAGATTACACACTTGATCTCATTTATATGAAGTTCAAGAACAGACAAAACTAATTTAAGGAGATAGAAATCAGAACAGCGGTTGCTATTGGGCAGAGAGGTAGATTAATAAGAAAGGGGCACAGAGGACTTTTTTTGGATATTGGTATGTATATTTGTCAAAACTCATTGATTGTACATTTAAAATCTGTGCACTTTATTGTAGGTAAATAACACTGCAATTTTTTTTTTTTTTTTTGCTGTACGCGGGCTTCTCACTGTTGTGGCCTCTCCCGTTGTGGAGCACAGGCTCCGGATGCGCAGGCTCAGCGGTCATGGCTCACAGGCCTAGCCGCTCCGCGGCATGTGGGATCTTCCCAGACCGGGGCACGAACCCGTGTCCCCTGCATAGGCAGGCAGACTCTCAACCACTGCGCCACCAGGGAAGCCCCAACACTGCAATTTTTAAAAAGCCAGAACATTTAGCAAAAGTTAAAAGAAGAAAAATATTTTAATATTTCTACCACCCAAAGAAAATCACTATTGATGTTTGGCATAGTTCTTCCTAATATATTTTAATCTTTTTTTTTTTTTTTTTCGGCCACGCTGCATGCCTTGTGGGATTTTCCTTCCCCAATCAGGGATTGAACCTGGGCCCTCGGCAGTGAGAGCCCAGAGTCCTAACCACTGGACCACCAGGAAATTCCCCCCTTCTAATATATATATATATATATATATTTTTTTTTAAATAGATTTATCTTTTTAAATTTATTTATTTATTTATTTATTGTTTTTGGCTGTGTTGGATCTTCATTGCTGTGTGTGGGCTTTCTCTAGTTGCGGCGAGTGGGAGCTACTCTTCATTGCGGTGCATGGACTTCTCATTGCAGTGGCTTCTCTTGTTGCAGAGCACAGGCTCTAGGCACGTGGGCTTCATTAGTTGTGGTACGTGGGCTCAGTGGTTGTGGCACATGGTCTTAGTTGCTCCGCGGCATGTGGGATCTTCCTGGACCAGGGCTCAAACCCGTGGCCCCTGAGTTGGCAGGCAGAATCTTAACCACTGTGCCACCAGGGAAGTCCTAAATAGATTTTATTTATTTATTTATTTATTTATTTATTTATCGGCTGCATTGGGTCTTCATTGCTATGCGCAGGCTTTCTCTAGTTGTGGCGAGCGGGAGCTACTCTTCATAGTGGTGTGCGGGATTCTCATTGCCGTGGCTTCTCTTGTTGCGGAGCACAGACTCTAGGAGCGCAGGCTTCAGTAGTTATGGCGTGCGTCTTCAGTATTTGTGGCATGCGGTCTCAGTAGTTGTGGCTCGCGGGCTCTAGAGCGCAGGCTCAGTAGTTGTGGTGGTTAGTTGCTCTGTGGCATCTTCCTGGACCAGGGCTCGAACCCATGTCCCCTGCATTGGCAGGCGGATTCTTAACCACTGCACTACCAGGGAAGCCCCCCCTTCTAATATTTTTAATTTACGTGTGCTTAGTTTAAAAATAGAGTTGTAACCAGATTTATATTTAACATTTGGTCCCCTTTTCAGTTAATGTTATACTGTAGGCATTTCTCACGTTATAATATGGATGTCAAAAAACACCATGAACAGCTGGACCGAGGTTCACTGTCTCCCCATTTCTTGCCTGCAGCAGTGTTCTAACCAAGTGATGTTCAGGTTTCTAGCTTGAGCCACTGAATTTGCCTCATGACAGATTCTCAGAGAGAGACTAGATCAAAGAGAATGAGCGTCTTTGTGTTTCTTGACACATATGTAGTTTAAACATTAGTTTTAGTGCCTTAGGAAGATTCAAGCACACATGTACAGAGCTAAAACAGCGCGTGTCAGTCCATTTTGCAGTTTTTCAATGGGTATTCTGTATTAGCCATAACCCAAATTCACTTCTGATCTCTGCTTTGCTTTGTTGTCTATACTGGAGTCATAGGGACACATGTCCATCCTGAAGTGAATTATGCCCTGGCATGTGTGGGGAGAGTTCAAATACTGTCGATCTCATTTGAATTTGTGGAATTAAAAAATATATATGTCAAGGCTGTTAGACTAGCATTCCTGAGTCTCCATTGCCTAAGAGCTGGAGGCTTAGTAGCTCAGTGTGTAGCTTGACTCCTCTCTCACTGAAATGTCTTACCTCTGCTCCTGGTCCCATTCCTGGTAAAGCTTGTGACCTTGGCTGGACCCTTTGTTGTCTAGGATCCTTTGGCTGCATGTCTTGCGTCATCATGGGACTCCTCACGCCATAGCATCTGTGGAGAAGACTCTGGCCAAGGCCAGAAAGGGGAGGAGCTCGCCGACCTGTTATTCAGTGTCAAACATGACCCAGAGGTTTCCTCATTTAATTGACACAACTGCCCTCTGAGATGGATGTTGTTCCTTTTTTACCCAAGAGGAAACTGAGGTCCAGAGGGTTAGGTAAGCTGCTTGTTGGAGAAATGGTTGTTCACAGAAGTGGTGTTTACGGTTTGAAGATAAAATAGCAAGTCATATCTTGCTCTTATTCCCCACTGTAGCAACCCTTCCCTGGAAAGGCCTGAGGCTCTGTGTGGAAGGAGATAAGATGCCGCAGCTTCCAGCAGACCTGCCTTAGCCAGAGCGATGTCAGGCACACTGTGTCCGGTGGGTATTTGAGAACAAAATACGTGTGGGGCCGGCTGAGACGTAGGTCGGATCAACACCAATCGCTCATGGTGGCACCTTTCCGTCAAACTGTGGTTCCATTAAGATGGCCGGTTTCCCACCAAGTTACTTAAGAGAAAACGGCTGACTGTGTGCGTCAGTGCTGCGTGTTTTCCCCTTGAGCTGCCCCTTCACCATGAATGGATGTTTTCAGCAGGAAATGAGGATGTTGGAAAGTGTCAGGTCCAACTCAGAGAGGGACTGGATGCACAGTGAGCTTGGTGACATTCCAGGTCTAGATTTTGGACTCTTTCTCTCTCCCGTATTTTTCCCAGAAGAGGATTGAGTATCAGTGACCTCTTTGGACACCTTAGGTTTCGGGGGAGTGTTTCAGATTCCGCTATCAAATGATTTTTCTGCCTGATGTGTGGCTTCTCACGTAAGACATGCAGAGCTTCCTGACCTTTCTCATTTGGAGAGACGCAATCAGGAAGGGAACCATTGGTAAAGGTAGCTCTTGGCTGGAGGTGACACATCCCGGGACTCTGGCACTGTGGCTCCGCCTGGCTGCCCTGAGGTCTGAGGGTATCACCATCCCCACTGTGACCCAGGCTTTCAACACACTGATTGGGAAACTGGCTAAAGTACCGGCAGAAGCATTGCAAGTACAACCTTAGCCTTAGGGTAAATGGGTTTTGGTATAAATTCCAAGGGTAAACAGAAGTTAAAGGATATGTCTTTATAATCTCTCTGTCACTCTCATTCTCTCACACACTCTGTCTCTTTCTCATACCTTAAATTGAAAAAACAAGTTTGAACTAATATCTTAGATTTATAATCTTATCTTTATATTGATGGGAATACTGTCAAGTCGGGGGGAAGAGAGAGGGACAGAGACACAACCAGGAAGAGGAAGACAGATGGAGGAAGAAATTGCATTTCACCAGTAATATTCAGAATCACTCATCCATGGGTCATAAACCGTTGAAAAACTTCCTTGGAATTGTCTAGCCTTAAATAATGCTCTGGGTACTATTAACACAAATCTAGTAACTAAGCTGATTACAAAAATAGATAACAGGGCTTCCCTGGTGGCGCAGTGGTTGAGAGTCCGCCTGCCGATGCAGGGGACACGGGTTCGTGCCCCGGTCCGGGAGGATCCCACATGCCGCGGAGCGGCTGGGCCCGTGAGCCATGGCCGCTGAGCCTGCGCGTCCGGAGCCTGTGCTCCGCAACGGGAGAGGCCACAACAGTGAGAGGCCTGCGTACCACACACACACACACACAAAAATAGATAACAAACATGAAACAATGTATAAAGAAGGAATTTTGGTGTCAGTGAGATCTGGATATAAATCTTGGCTATGCCACTTATTAGTTCTGTGACCGTGGGACGCTGTTGAAACTTTCTGTAAAATGGGGATAATAATACCAACCTTATGAGGCTATTCTGTTAATGGAGTGAGATAAGACATGTGAAAGCATTCAAGGCATACATTTAATTGGATGCTTAACTCCCATTAATTCTCTGCCTGGTAGCTTTATCCTAATATGGTCTCATGCTGTGGCACCAGTCTCACAGTGACACTTACAGCTTCTCTTGGCACTTCGGTAATTGCTACTAATCTTTAAATGGTGTCCGGAGTAGATTCATCTCACCATGAATTTTATGGTTCAATGAAGTCTAAGTTGACAATGTGAGAGGGTAGGAGGTGAAGGTGTCCTATTTGTAAACGTAGGCAAAATACGTTGCTCTCATGAATGCATCTGTTCCTTTAGTATATTCATTCCCTGAATGAAAAGTGCTCTCCATGAAATACTGAGTCTCACGACCATCCCATGAAGTAGGTAACGTTTGTCCCATGTTACAGACAGAGAAGCTGAGGCTGGGAGATTAAGTGAAGTGTCTTGGGTGACTCTGCTAGTTAAGTGGCAGAGCTCGGGTTCTAAGTAACTTCCTCCTGGCTCCGAAAACTCCCCATTGTCCAGGTTTATGGACACAGCGTACGAACACAACATAATAGCATCCATGGCCCCCGTGACATTGCTTGGGAGTCAGACGTTGTCTTCCCTTCCACATGCTCTTTGGGTACAAGATTTGCCTGAAAGTTGAGTGCTCAATCCACCTCTCTGATCTAAGTTAAAATGGAGCCTTGGAGCAAAAAGGAAGAAGGATGAGCTTAATCACATCACTCAGCTATCACCACTGTTAACATTTTGGCTCATACACATTTTAATTTAAAAAAAATTTTTTTGTTTTGTTTTGGAGGTTATTTTACCATTTATTAGCAAGAAGGAACGGGACAATATGGATGCTAGAATCTTCTTACAAGGTTCTTACTTCTTGATCCATAGCTGGTTTTCTGACTCCATTTCAGAAAATCTTCCTGGTCCTCTCTTTTACTCCTCGGGGGCGAGGCTGTACCCAGATCACACCCCTCTTCCCCACCTGATCAGGAATCATCCTCTTGGCTCGCAAGAGATAGCCCCTCCTTGGCCTCTCTGAGGACCTAAAGGCTGGAATTCCTACCTGCCCAGGAATCATTCCTCTGGACATTTCCTAGGAATTATCTCTTTTGTAAGCCATGGGAGTGTACAATTATAGTTGAGAAAAATTCTATTTCCAACGAATTAAACATTTAAAAAGATTTGGCTTTAAAGGGATAGGTCTTGGATATCTGAAAAGTGTACTTATGTCAACCACCTAAAGCACCTCATTCCCAAGTAAGGGGAGTTCATTCATGAGAATGGGAAACAACCCAAGCTTTGTCTTCCAGGGAGGTCTCTGGAACCCTAGAGACCAGAGTGTGAAACCCCATTATAGGCCGAGACATAGGAGGCGTGTTCCTTAACCGCTCCGTTGCTCCGTCTTCAAAATGGGATGATAGTATGGATCTCACAGAGGTTCTGCAAGAATTAAATGAGGTGGTGTATGCTGCGATCTTATGGCATCAGGCCCCGGCAGCTGCTCAAAAGACAGTCTTCTATAATCAGAGCAAGTAATGCAGAGGGCGAGACTGGCCATTCTCTCTTCCAGGAAACACTTGGGTCTAAGTGTCTGAAATGGTAATCGTTCATTATTAGGCTGTGTGAGTTTTAAATATGCTCTGTAGAAAGGACACGAGGAGTTCAACAGGAATACCGTTTTTAGCTGTTTTGGAGTTTTCCCTCTTTGTTTAACATCAAAGTGGTCTGCAGTCCACTTTGCCAGTTTATACATACTCTTGTACTCAGAGAAAGGCTGGAGGACCTGAGCTGGTCGCCTGATTAGCTATGACTCCCTTGCAGGCTGGCTTAGGAGACCAAATGGACTCTCCCGTTCAAGGTTTTAATGATAAGGGAGTGGAGGTGGGGTGAGGAGAAGCTCCTTCCCTTTTGGAAGGAGACTTTGTGGAGGCCCCGCTAGTAAATCATTTGTTCTCTCCGAATGCACTCTCATTCACATAGGCACAGACTCAGATGGTTCCCACTTGAAATTTCTCATCAAGTGCACATAGCTCCCAGCCCAGAAAGCTGAGCTGCTTTCCAGCCCCTTTTTGTGAAGAGGCTCAGCTTGTGAGCAGCCCTGGGGACTCACGTGTGGGTGGACAGAGCCCGGGCCGCACAGGAAACCAAGGCAAAGGCTCCCTTTGTCCCCTCCCCACCCCACTGCAAACCCCCCCACCATCCCATTCCCTCCTGCTCTCCTTCCCCCTCCGCTCTGAATTTCAGGAGAGGAGAAAACCAGCAACAGCAAGGGTTGAGCAGTTGGACCTGCTCGCCCAATCCTTGAGTATCACCCTGAAGCCTGTTATGCAGAAAAAAAGCAGCAGCAGGAAGGAACTTGGCTGGAGAGCTGGGCATTGCCCTCACCTGCCCGAATCTAATTCTCCTGCTTCTCCTCCTGCCTGGCCGGGGAGAGCCGGGGGTGCCACATGGCCGCCTCCGGTTGGGCTCCCCTGGGCCTGCCTCCCTGCCCCTCCGTCCAGCCCAGTCCAGCCCAGTCCAGCGCACTCCGTGGGCTGAAGTCATTTGGAGCGGGCCAGGTTCGCCTCCCGTGCGGGTGTGCAGCCGGGATAACGGTGATTAATGCACGTGTCTGGTGGGGCCTTCAGGGTCATTCGATTTGCTTGATATCTAGAGTGATCGCCCCTCCTTCCTGCCTGCTCCCTTTCTTTGCCTGAGTTTGTGGCAGCGCTTACCTTCGTTGGTGTTTTAAGGGTGATGAATGACACTTGTTTCTGGTGTTTGTTTCCGCCCAAGTTTTAATTACATTTTGCACGAGGCTTCTGTAATTATGGATCTGGGTCTCTCTCCCTCATCTTTCCTCTCCAGAGTTACTCAGCGTTCAGAACTTTTCCCCAGGTTTCCTTTCTCTCCTCCTCACCATTTAACCCCCGTGCTGATGGGCCCCCTCCCTGCAGCCAGTACCTTTGGGTTCTGTGGTCTGTGATGCCAAAAGCCACATCCTGCTCTGATGGCTTCCATTAGGCTGGAGGAGGGAACAGACTCCCAGAAAGGGGAGCTCGCTTGCTGGAGGAGATCCAGGCTTTGCCTTAGGTAATGAGACATCTGCAAACTCACCCCCTAAGCAGATGATACCGGGCCCGCCAGGAGGGTTCTGTCTCTATCACGAGTGAGGTGAAGCTGTGTTTCCTTGTTCTTTTCCTTTTTTCTTTCTAAGAGCTGTGCGGCGGGAGAAGCAGCCTCTGTATGTTCCAACTGAGAGGATGCCCACACAGCCAAGACAGCAAAAGCGACGGAGTAATGGTCTAGGAAATAGACGAAGTGAACCAACCCAGGGCTGCTCTCTGCCTGCAAAGTGGAGATAAAATTAGAGCAAGTATGTCTGGTTCGACTTATGGTGGGTCCACAGTTCAGGCCAAGAAGTAAACTGAATGTGCTTCTGAGGTTACAAAAACTGGTTACGTTTCTTCAGTTATCATCCACCTGCTTTTGTTTTGGTTTGCCTAACTCACTCTTAGAAAACTCATAAGGAAGATATTCCAAACTGGAAGAGCAGAAAAAGATCTTATTCTTAAGAAACCGTTAAAAGAAATTTTAGGCCAGAGCAGTTAAGGGGATGACCTAGTAACACCTTTATGGTTTCAACATGGACTTATTATTAAGACTGTGCTCGGGACTTCCCTGGCAGTGGTTAAGACTCCACATGTCCACCGCAGGGGGCACGGGTTCAATCCCTGGTCGGGGAACTAAGATCCTGCATGCCTCGTAGTGCTGGGTGTTGTGAGGACACAAATGACAAGGAGTGTGGTCCTTGCCTGCCCTGACGTAGCTTCGCAACCCCGTTGGGGACAACAGTAAGGTTAACACATTTAAAATAGTTCCAAGAGGCCACGTGATGCTATGAACAAGAGGATGGAGTAGATATCAGGACAGGGATTCTCTTCCCTCCTCTGCCACTAAGGCGTGCCGAGGCCCAGGGCAAGTCATTGCTCAGGCTTCGTGTCCTCGCTATGTATTAAAGGAGTCAAACTAAATAATCTCCTAAAGTTCCTTAGAGCCTGAATCTTCAGAATCTAATTACCACCACCAGTGCATCTGTTGTATAACCAAGCAATAAAGGGACGGATGCCGTGAGCCCCGAGTTCAGGAAGGACTTGTGCCTCCGTGGAAGGGAACGGCTTTAGGAGGGACCCCTGAGGAGCTGGGTCTCAGGATGGACATTGAAACGTGGGCAGGAGAGGCAGTGGCATAATTGCAAGGTGTGTTTGGAGAATGGGGCATAGGCCAGACGGTCGGAGCAGTTTGTGGAGGTTGGTAGTGAGGGGGAAGTTGGAAGGTTGGGCTGGGGCCAGATGGGAGGGTACTGAACTCTGGCCTAAGGAGTTAGAACTTGAGCTTGTGGGTAAAAGGTGGTTATGGAAGCGTTGATGTAACAGAGGGGAGGCTGCGCAAGGTGTGTTTCTGGGATAGTGGAAACAGACCAGCCTTTGTTTTTGGCATAAGAGCTGGCCTCTCCGTGGTCAGAAGTTTCACCTCGCCGGACTCTTCTTGATCCTGGACACGGCCTTCCCAGCTTGGTGCTGCTCAATCAGCCAATGACAGAACACTGGGTCAGAGCACGGGGGAAAAGACAAGTGATAGCCTGGGAGAGTGGTAATTGCTTAAATTTTTTTTTTTGTAAAATATACACAGCATAAAATTAAAATTTTAGCCACATTCAGGTATACGATTTGGTGGTATTAAGTATATTCACATGGTTGTACAACCAGCACCACTATCCATTTCCAGAACTTTTTCATCATCCCAAACAGAGAGTCGGTACCCATTAAACAATGACTCCCCATTCCTCCCTCCCCCCCAAACCCTGGCAACCATGTTTCTATAAATTTGCCTGCTTTTAGGCACCTCATAAAAGTAAAATCATATAATTTTTGTTCTTTTGTGTCTGGCTTATTTTACTTAGTATAATTTCCTAGAAGTTCATCCATAATGTGACATGTATCAGAACTTCATTCCTTTTCAAGGCTGAATCATATTCCATTGTATGTTTATACCACATTTTGTTTATCCATTCATCTGTTAATGGACACTTGGGTGGTTTTCACTTTGGGGCTATTGTGAATGATACCGCATTTAAAAATTGAAATTTGGCTGAGAAAAGTCATACCCTCTATGCATGAGAAAAGCATTTTTCTGCAGAGAACTTTGAGCAAGTGAAGGACTCACAGACGCCTCAGGTGAGTTGGCTGACTTGGAGAATGGGATCTGAGGGCTGTAGGGGGTGCGAACTGGAATGGCTTTTCTGACAGCTACTGAAAGCTCTGAATAAGATGGTTAGACAAGGTCTTGGCAGAAGGAAGGAAGCCTCCTGGGGAAGGAAGCAGAGAATCACTCTTCTGCCCTCCATACCTGCCCCTGGGTTTCCTCTCTGCTTCCTCTCCTGCCCCGCAATCAGATCTGCTCGCAAAGCAGGGCTATTTGTCGGACTAAGCACTGACTGACCTTAAACCAATGTGTTGTTTCTCTCAGGAGTATTTGCATTTTAAATTTCATCTCTCGTTAGGGAATAAAATGAGATTTTGTTAGTTGTCAAATGGCTTCCAGCATTTGACACTCAGGCGGAAGAGGTGCGGGGCGTCTTTCCTGACCTCCCCCACTTGCTGTAAACCATTCTAAGGTGCTCTCTTCCTCACATGCACTGTTTGGGCCTGAGGAGGAAGGTATTGGCGCTTTGGGGAAGCCTTTGCCCTCGCAGGAGGAGTGGGAGAATGGACTAGAAACCCAAAGGATGGAGGAGCATCCCCTCGCTTTTCTCCTGCTTGTTGCCACCTTTGCCAGAGCGAATCCAGGCGCTGTCCTGGGGGTCTATGCAGAGTCTTGCGGTTTTGTCCACTTTTCTGGGATGGGGACAGTTGGGGGGCATGACTCCCTTTCTGTAGGGACTCCCTGGAGATTTTAGCACTGGAGAAATTTCCCTAAGTTAGTTTCACAAAGCGTGACTGAGCTGCCGGGATGAGGGGTACTCCAGCCGTTTGCGTGCACAATTGCAGGCGATTCAGAGACCAGCTTCTCCCCGTGTTCTGACGGCCAGTGCAGCCTTCTGGTGATGAGACTCACCTCAGGGGTTCCCACCCTGCCTTCACATGTCCAATCCCTGGGACTCAGAGGAGGCTTGTTCTATGCCAGGAAACCTCACAAAGCAGAGGTGACAGGAGCTGTGATTTTTGGGTGTGTGTGCTTCAGCATGGTGAGAACAGCCTGAGTAAGCAACCACTGGGGCAGGGTGTGTCAAGGAATTTGCAGCATCCTTTCTCTTTGGACATTAAATAAGGAGGACAACGGTGGTATGTGGCTATCAGAAATTCAGTCAGCTAGTCAGTCAACAAACGTTTAACGGGTACTTCCTATGTACTGGGCACAGGGGATAAGGAGATAGAAGAAAGGTCTGTTTTCTGTGTGAACAAAGTCAAGATGAGGAGAAAGGCAAGTACATGATCAGCTATAATACAGAGTGTGGAAGGTTGTACTTCCCCCAAATGGCCACAGTATTTGTTCTAAAATATGGTATATTAATAGAAAATTTGAGGCATAGCCAAGAGATCAGGAGATAGTTACCACTGAAAAGATAGTTTGTTATACTCACAGATTCCAAGAGGAGGGGGTGAGCCCTGCCACGAGGGGCCACATGGGAAAGCACCAGTGACATCAAGAGGCAGAGGGAGAGAGAAAATGTGGGTCAGAGCCTTTCTAGTGGTTTCTGTGGGAAGGAACCCTGAGGCAGGAAAGACAGGCTTAGGACTGGCTAGTTTGAACAATTTCATCAGGCTCTGGGGCATAGGGGCTGTCCCTCATGGGCTGGTACCAGGCCCTGGGGTGATTAGGGCAGGTACTTAGTGGCCCAGAGTGTGAGAGCTGATAAGGGGGGTGGTTGGGGTATGGGCTGTGGATTGGCTGGTGTGTGTTTGAAAAGTGCACTTGTGGGTAAGTTGTTGATGATCTCTAGGAATTGGTTAACCCTGGGAGGGCAGTCTCTCCAAGGTCAGCAAGGCCCCAGATATCAAAGCATCAGAGTACAGAAAATAAAAGACATGGCTAATACAGTATTATTTCTGGTCCTACATGCTTTTTCAGATCCTGCCTCTGCCTCGTCAAAAGGGGAGTCTGTTTCCTCTGATCTTGAGCTTGGAGGACCTTTGTGATGGCCTCAGTGAATAGACTGGAGGAAGTAACACTGTGTGGCTTCCCAGGTTAGGTCATTCAAGGTGATATGGTTCCCACTTGGCTCTTTTCCTGTTGGAACACTTGCCCCTGGAATTCAGCCCCCATAAGGCAGCCCAAGGCACCTGTAGAGGCCACAGGTCTGTGTTCTGATCGAGAGCCCCAGTGAAGGTCCCAGCTGTTGCCTGCGTCTAGCACAGGGCACGTGAGTGAATATGGCTTAAGATCCCAGTCCCCAGCCTCCAAGCCACCCCAGCTGATGCCAACAAGAGCAGAGAAAAGCCGTCCTCACCGAGCCTGTCCAAATGCAGATTCATGAGCAAAAAAAAAAATGGTGTCATTACTTTCAGCCACTGGTCTTGGGGTGGTTTGTTGCACAGCAGTAGGTAAATGGGACACGGGATAAGGTGATGCTGGGTTCGGGGGTAGCACAGGATGTTTCGAGTGCTCGTGAGGAGGGTAGGGATGGGAATAAGGATGGAGACAGGTCAGAAAAGGCAACATAGAGTTAATAATAGTAACCAAGGGACTTCCCTGGTGGTCCACTGGTTAAGACTGCGCGCTTCCACTGCAGGGGGCCCGGGTTCAATCCCTGGTTGGGGAACTGAGATCCTGCATGCTGCCCAGATCAGCCAAAAGAAAAAAGAAAGGGCTTCCCTGGTGGCGCAGTGGTTGAGAGTCTGCCTGCCGATGCAGGAGACACGGGTTCGTGCCCCGGTCCGGGAGGATCCCACATGCCGCGGAGCGGCTGGGCCCGTGAGCCATGGCCGCTGAGCCTGCGCGTCCGGAGCCTGTGCTCCACAACGGGAGAGGCCACAACAGTGAGAGGCCCGCGTACCGCAAAAAAAAAAAAAAAAAAGAAAAGAAAAAAAGAAAAAATAATAGTAACCGAGTTGAGACCTTACTACATGTGTAAGCACTATTTTAAGCACTTTAAGTTCATCTGTTTCCACTCCCAACACTTCTGACACCAAAGGTGTGGGATTTTTTTCTCACACCAACCAACCCTCCAACTCTCTAGATACCATCTGGGTATCCTACAGCTCGATTCAGTCCTAACAGTAACCGCCTGGGGTTAGTGCAGACACCACAGGTTAAGGGTTCAGCCCCCCACGACTGCCTGCCTCTCGCCCTCCACCTGCAAGGCCAGGTTGCGACCTATACCTCTGAACAACCGGCTATAAGTCACAGTTCCTACCGCCCCCACCCCCCACCGCCCCTTCTCAGGTTCCATACTTCGCCAGAATGGCTCACAGAACTCAGGAAAAGTTACGTACTGTTACCAGTTTAGTATAAAACCCACAACTCAGGAACAGCCAATGGAAGAGATGCATAAGGCAAGGGATGGGGGCACGTCATCCTCCCAGCACTTTGATGTGATCACCGACCTGGAGACTCTCAGAACCCATCATTTAGGGGGTTTTGTTATGCAGGCATGATTGGTCAAATCACTGTCCATTGGTGACTGAAGTCAACCTCTAGCCTTCCTTACTTCCCCGGAGGTTGGGGGTAGGGCTGGGGGTAGGGCTGAGAGTTCCAGTCCTCGGGCAATCAGCCCCCATCCCCGGGCTATCTGGGGGCCCACCAAATGCCACCTCATTAGCATAAACTCAGGTATGGTTGAAAAGGGTTTGTTAGGAATAACCACAAAAGCTCCTATGGCTCAGGAAATTCCAAAGGCTTTAGAAGCTCTGTGTCAGGAGCCTGGGAGAAGATGAAATGTATATTTCCTGCTGTATCACAGTGCATTCATTTCATCCTTCCAACAAGCCTACGATGTCAGTCAGTACTATTCCTACTGGGGCTGGGGAAACTAAACTCAGTCACACGGCTAGAGGAGCCTATAGAACTGGGGTTTCTATCAGGTAGCCTGGCTTCAAGTGCATGCTGTTAGCTGCTAAATTTTGTTGGTTTATTGATTCCACGGCCTCTTTCTTTATCACAGAAATAACAGGGACCATTCGTTCACTCAGTTAACAAACATTTATCGAGTGTGTGCTTTGAGCTGATTCTGAAGAATGAGCAAGAGTTAGGAGGCTTACAGGAGAAGGAGCATACGATGCTCTACCAACAGACAGAAAAACCTGGTGCCTTTTACTTTAACCTTTTTATTTTGAAATAAAGATCAATTTATAGGAAGTTGTAAAAAGAATGCCAGGGAGTTCCCGTGCACCCAACAGCCCTTCTCTCCTGAAGCTGGCGGTGAAACTGAGTCCCCCGAAAACCAAGGTCCTCTGCTGAGTTTGTGATTAATCTCTCTACCCAAAACTTCACCCCCTTTCTTGTCCCACCCCGTTCGCCTCAAAATGGAGGAGTATCAAAGAAAAAGGGGGCCTTCCCGGGTACAAAGCCCCCTCCATGCGTGTCCCTCCCCCCCAACACACACTGTAGTTTGTAGAAATAGTACTTAGTCTCTCAGGACTTCCCAGAGGTCCAAAGAGCTGATTCAAGCCATTACTAATTAGGGCTGTGGGGGAAGGCAATGCAGAAACAAAGGAAAAGCAGTCAAGAAACCACCTTTGGGCGAGAAAACAGAGTCCTAACTCCTCCTCAGGGATGCACATAATAATCTGACGTGTGTCTTTGTGCTGTTCTGCAGTCACGAAGGCCCTCACCCAGGTGGAGGATGGTGACTCCATGCTGAGACCCCAGACTTCCGTCAGAACCTTCCTAAGAGTGGACTTGCAGAGCTGAAAGGGAAGGGAGAGGATGTGGACAGCGGGTGAGAATATGTGGCTGTGGAAGGGGTGCAGGCGATGGCCACCCTGACCTACGACCTATGACCTCGGCCAGTCTTCCTCCGCCCCTACTTGGGCACTGCCTCTCCATCACCGGCTTCCCAGCTTTGGCGCTCTCCTCCCTCCGCCCGCCCTCTGGCCCGTCTGACTGTGGAAACAATTGCGAAGGATTATCGTATCGGGGTTTTATATAATATGGAGTGAAGTGTGGAGCACACCTTTACAGTTTGTCTCATTTTCTTCCTGTCACTGAAGCCAAGTGTGGAGAAGAGGAAGTCATTTTACGGTTGCCGCAGCTGCTACTGAATTTAGATTGGAAAAATGATATGCGCGAGCAAACTGGCCATCAGGTAAATCCCATGAATTTGTTCCTTAAAAAAATGTGTTTGTGGGCTTCCCTGGTGGCGCAGTGGTTGAGAGTCCGCCTGCCGACGCAGGGGACACGGGTTCGTGCCCCGGTCTGGGAAGATCCCACATGCAGCGGAGCGGCTGGGCCCGTGGGCCATGGCCGCTGAGCCTGCGCGTCCGGAGCTTGTGCTCCGCAACGGGAGAGGCCACAATAGTGAGAGGCCTGCGTACCGCAAAAAAAAAAAAAAAAAAAAAGTGTTTGTTAGAGAGAGGGCGGGACCAGGGAAGGAGCTTTGTCAGCTTCTGGGCTGATAGGAAAGGTGAAGGCCTTTCAGCCCTTCGGTGTCTGATAAAACCCTTTCCCTTTTCTCCATCTCATTTAATCCTTGCAGTGAGATGGGTAAGGACGCCTAAGGGTTATATTACGTCCAGCTTATAAATACAGAGAATGAAGGATACACAGCTAACAAGGAGAGGGTCCATCTCCAACCCCTGAATGCACGTAAGAGCCGCTGCTCTTCGGATGACCCTCTGAGTGTATGTGGTCCCGCTAATTTTCAGATGAGATTCACACTTTGAAGAGAAGCAGGGGAAGACATTTGCCATTTATCTCATGCTCATTTTGTGCCAGGAACAGGGAAGGGGTGGCTTACATTAGTTATCTCATTTAATCCAAGACCTGAGAACACCAGGACCCAAGAACAAAAGCCTTCTGCAGGGCTGGCTTTTAATAAGACAGGAAATGATCACAGTTGCTTTCGGTGGCCTGGGCTTCGCTTGGACGGAGTCTTTCTCCTCCTGAGCTGCCTGCTCCCAGGAGATAGCAGCTCCACTCCTGCTGCTGTTTATTAAATCAGGGCTGGGCCTTGCACGGTGGGGCCCGTGTCTCCATGAGCTTCTGCAGCCCCTGGTAGATGTGAGGCCCGTGTGACTTGCTGCAGCTACTCCCCCATCATGGGCCCTTGTCCTGCAGGCTCACCAGGACCTCCAGCCCCTGTGGAATCTCTACCAGGTGTTTCCAAGAGCGCTCAGGAGTGTCCCGCAGGCGCTACTGACAAGGCTGGCCCTACTCTGGGCCTGCTCTGCCTTGTCTCCTAGGGTGCTGGGCCCCTGGGTATCTGTGCTCAGCAGTTCTCTGTGAAGGGACTGCCTGTTCTGAACAGCAAGGGCCCCCATGTTTCTCAAAATATCAGCAACATGGCTTCTCGGCTTCTTCTGGAACTTCTGATCAGCTTAGGACACAGTTTTGAGTGCCAGATCCTCGTGAGAAGGAACTCTGATACCCGGTGGGCTTGCCTCATGCCCCAGAATGACCCCAAGTTCCAGGCGGGGACTCAGGGTCAACCCACCTCTCTGCAGATGGCCGTGGCTGCTTACTGGGTCAAGTTCAAGGGCCTGGCTCCTTCTCGGCTCTGGGCGAGGTCTCTATACTATTAATAACTGATAGGGGAGTGTCAGTTATTTATACCCCCCTCGATACTAAAATGTGAGTCACTGATAAAAAGCAGTCAGCCTTTGTTGATTATCCACACTGTGCCAGCCCCAGCGCTGGGAGCTTTATGCACGTGATCTGCTTTTAATCCCCTGAACGACCTGAGATGCACAATTTACCACCCATGGGATCAGAGGTCAGTGGGAGCCGGTCACGCAGGACGTCCAGGGAAGTGTGACTGCACCTTCTGTGCCTTAGTCCTTCATCTATAAAATGAGCCGTTAGACCATATGTTCTTTAAAATCCTTTCTGACTCTAAAACTCACTTCTGTTGCCTTTCTAAGGAATATCTACAACCTCACAAAAGTCAAAACGTAAGCCCCCAAACGATGCAGGGCTGACTGTAGAAACACCTCTAATACCTACATATCATTATATCAGTGGGTTATTATTCTGAGGAGGAAGTTGTTTAAAACTGTCTGCTGGGGCTTCCCTGGTGGCACAGTGGTTGAGAGTCCACCTGCCGATGCAGGGGACGTGGGTTCGTGCCCCAGTCTGGGAAGATCCCACATGCCATGGAGCGGCTGGGCCCATGAGCCATGGCTGCTTGGACCTGCGCGTCCGGAGCCTGTGCTCCGCAACGGGAGAGGCCACAGCAGTGAGAGGCCTGCGTACCGCAAAAAAAAAAAAAAAAAAAAAAAAAATATATATATATATATATACACACACATATAAGTTTCAAGTCCAAAAGCTCACCTTGGACTGGCTCATCTCTGAAAGATCCAGCGCTGACAGTGGGCTTCTGCTCTCTCTGTCTACAGTCTGCAGGTTTTGCCTTTGCCCTCGGTTCACCTTTGTCCTCACGTAGGGTTCCTTCATTTGCAGGCCGGTCATCCAACCCAATAGGGGCTTGCTGTCGTCGAGGGAGAGATAGCACTGCTTCCATAGTTGTTGAACAGTTTTTACTTTCACACGGGTTGGTTCATCCCTGAACTGCTCTAAATAAATACTAAGGGTTGATTGGCATGGGCCTAGGTTATTATCCATACTTAAACCAAGCACTGTGGCACACAGATAATATTTTATGGATTGCAAGATGCCAGTCGGAGTCTATCCCTTAGATCTGGGGGGAGATTCAGTCCTACCCAACACTCCTTGATGCTGGGCAGATTCTCCAAAGGAAATTCTGGGTAGTGTGTCAGTCAGGACAGAACGTGTTACGCTGCAGTAGTAAACAAACCCCACATCTTTGTGATTTGAAACAAGAGAGACATTTCTTCCTCACATTTGATGCAGGTTCAACAGGAAGGCTCTGCTCACGGGGGTCATACCCAGACCCAGGCTGATGGAGGCTCAGTCTCAGCGTGAGCTTTCACTATGAGTGTGGCGTGGGGGAAAGCTGGAGAGACCAGCACCAGCAGGTAAATGTGTCCACCTGGAAACGACAGGCACCACTTCTGCCCACTTTTCACTGGGGAAAGCAAGTCAGTTAGTGATGTCTACCTTCAAGGGGGCAGCAAAGTGCCATCCACCTGCAGGCCTGGACAGAGAGGGGAGCTGTGTCGATGAACAGCAATGACGTCTGACACAGCAGGAACTGATGCAGATAGGTCATCAACAGATACTCAAGGCGATACTTCTGCAATCATAACAGAAGGATTTAAGGGGTGGCTGTGATACACTTGGAAAGAGCACCAACTTAGAGGCCGAGCACCTGGGCTGGAGTGTGATTGAAATTTGCCAGCTATGTGTCTCTAGGCAAGGAATCTTTGAGCATCGGTTTTCTCAACTATAAAAATAGGGATGACAGTATTCATCATACAGAGTCTGTGTGGTCCAATGAAATAACGCACGTGAAAGTACATTGCATATTTGTAACTGCTGTGTGCTATGTAAGAATTCTTGTAACTTTTCTTTGACTTCTTCTACTTAAGTAAAACCTTAACATCAACACTTGTCAGTTCTGGAATGAGCTTTGGGAAGGCAATTGCTGACTCTGCCTTTGGACCTCTGTTCACCAACCTGACCCTACGCTATTCTCCCCAAATGTAGGATGATAGGAATGGTTCTGATTTTCCAAATAGTCTCCTGGGGGAAAATGTTCCTCTCTCTCATTTGTGCTTTTATTTCACACGGTGTCAGCGGTCTAGTTCCTCACAGATGATATATAGTTTTAATTCTGTAAAGGTTTTAGTAAAGTGAGCACTCTGAACTCTCCAAGAGGGGCAGGTGGGCTGGAACAAGGTATGATGGCAAAGGTTGCTTCCTGAAGCATGAAGATCTGGGTTCCATTCAGGGTTTTGCTACCTGTGAGCTGTGAGACCCCAGGCAAATCCCCCAGTCAATTCAACCTCATTTTGGTAATTTGTAAAATGCAGATAAAAATTCCAGCCCCATCTTCCACCGAGGATTTTTGAGAGGATCAAGGAATTAGTGTTCCCATTATATATCCCTAAATATGCATTGAATACATTCAAGGTGGGGACCAGGCACTGAGCCAGGTGCCGAGGGTAAATCAGCTAACTGGATGTGCAGGATGCCAGCATATGTGCGAGGCCCATTTGGTTCTCTGGGGGGAGGCTGGGGGGCCTAACCTCATGGGTCTCGAGCACTCTGGCCATTGTGTGTACTTTAGACATGGCAGTATGTGAGGTGGGAAGATGGGGAGAATTCAGGGGAAGATGGGCGCCCCCAATGGGTCACACTGACTGCTCCCCTCCAGTTACCCCTCCCACTCTTGGTGGCCCCATCAAGAGAAGTTAGAAGTAGGTGGTAATCGGGGTGGGTGCGTACCCAGTGATGGGACAGCAGAGAGTGAGTGTGTGACAAGGGTATTCATCTTGAGGGCCCTGACTGGCATATGGCAGTGTCCTCAGCGTGGTGGCTTACCTGTACAGGTAGTCAAGGAATGCCCTTCTGGGGTTTTGTAAAACGTTCTTTCAACCCAGTTTCCCAATCTGGGGGGAGCAAGGGACGAGTTTTACAATAGTCTCTTCACTGGAAGTCGTGTCACCCCACCTCCTGAGCAAGTACTGTGCCTTTTGCTCTCCCCAAGAGCTCCAAGGAGGTCTCCATCCCTTCGTGGCTCTGAATCAGCCGCCGCTCCCCTGATGGTTTTGCTGGAGCGGGCTTTGGGTGAGGGCTAATTAGATAACGCCTGTGAAGCACTTGGAGTTCCTTGGAGACGGGCGCCTCTCGTTGTATTATTATTATTATTTATTTATTTATTTATTTATTTATTTTTTTTTTTGCGGTACACGGGCCTCTCACTGTTGTGGCCTCTCCCATTGCGGAGCACAGGCTCTGGATGCGCAGGCTCAGCGGCCATGGCTCACGGGCCCGGCCGCTCCACGGCATGTGGGATCTTCCCAGACCGGGGCACGAACCCGTGTCCCCTGCATCGGCAGGCAGACTCTCAACCACTGCGCCACCAGGGAAGCCCGTCGTTGTATTATTAATAGGGGTGAGCCCAGTGTTTCCAAACAAAGACGTGCCTACTTAAATACCTGGGGTCGGGGGAGGGAGGGCAGAGGGGAGGGCTGGAGAGCAGACCCAGCCAAGAGAGCCCGTCCTTTGGGAAGGCCTTCAGCCCTGTCACGTGATCGTTGGGGTGGCGGCCGTGGGCAGGGACTGTCAGTATGAAATGGATAGTTGTGGAGCATCCCCTCGACAGGCAGTACTTGTGTGGACAGTGTGTGGACAGGGCACTGGTCTGTGACGGGGCCTCTGAGGAGGGAAATCAGTTAGTCTGGCCAGGCTGTGCCCCCGAGGGTGGTTTCCAATTGAGGAGACCGTACCAGCTTCCAGGAGCACTGCCTGTGCCGGCATTCCCCTGAGACAGATCCCTCTGCTTTAGCCGGCGCTGTTTCCTAAGAGAAGCAGGGAGATGACCTTCCTGGATTAGGCCCTGCGCCTCCCAGAGGTTGGGATACGCCCCACGCAGATTTCAGTATCGAATGGCTGGATCATTAAAGGACTAATCTGAGGAGGCCAACTCCTATCGAGTCCAAGCTCGTTCTGCTCACCGCACGACAGGCCGATAAATCGGAGACGAGGTGTTGAGGAAAGGAAGACGATTTTATTTGGAAAGCTGGCAGACTGAGAAGATGGCAGACTAATGTCTCAAAATAACCATCTTATCAGGGTCCGGATGCCAGTTTCTTTTATAGAATCAGAGAGAGAAATAAAGTAAAAAGGCAGGATAGAGAGGGAGAGGTGGAGAGGAAGTAAAGTAAAAAGGGCCATCGGTCTTGCAAAGCATCTCCTGGGGAGGGGATGGGTTCATTGCTTCTTTCTTGCAGCCATCCACATGTGGGTGGGGTCAGGATGTTTCCCTGAACAAGGGCACTTTGGTTTAACATTCAGGCAGAGGGGCAGGGTTCCCTGAGTCAGGCCATTTATCATTATAATAACAAAAGCAATGAAAAGCAAAGGTTAAAGTCAAAGAAAGAGATCCAACATGGAGTGCGATTTAGCTCTTCCCTGTTGCGCTATGTTAGGGGTTGTGACGCCCCTCCCGCTGGAGGATTTAGCTCAGAGACATCGAACCTCTGTCCCTGCTGACCCCTGTAGCTGCTCAGGTGGGTGGGTACCCAGGGCATCCCCAAAAGATATGTTGAAGTCTGTTATGGGCTGGAGGTTTGTGTCCCCTGAAAACTCATATGTTGAACCCCTAATCCCCCCAATGTGATAGTGTTTGGAGGTGAGGTGTTTGGGAGGGGATTAGGATTAGATGAAATATGAGGGCGGGGCTTTTGTTACCGAACACAAGTTTGCGTGCTTGACGCAGGGGTAGGCCGAATAAACAGGAACGTCGGAGTTTGGAGCAGAGAAAGGTTTATTGCAGGGCCCAGCAAGGAGAACAGGTGGCTTGTGCTCAAAAACCCCAAACTCTCCAATGGTTTTGGGGGAAAAGTTTTGATAGGCAAAATTTGGAGTGAGGGCTGCAGGGTGTGTGACTTTGTTCTGATTGGTTGGTGGCGAGGTAGCAGGGCGGTGCTCCAGGAACCTTACCCTCAGCCTGAAGTCACCATCCTTCACCTGGGTGGGGCCTTAGTTCCTGCAGAGGAGCTCAAAGATACTGTTATGTATGTATGTTTCTTGAGGAGGAACCAGGACCCTGCCCCAAGGCTGCACTATTGTTTCTTTTTTTTTTCTTTTAAATTAATTAATTTTGGGCTGTGTTGGGTCTTCATTGCTGCGCATGGGATTTCTTTAGTTGCGGTGCGCGGGCTTCTCATTGCGGTGGCTTCTCTTGTTGCGGAGCATGGTCTCTAGGCATGCGGACTTCAGTAGTTGTGGCACACAGGCTCAGTAGTTGTGGCTTACGGGCTCTAGAACGCAGGCTCAGTAGTTGTGGCGCATGGGCTTAGTTGCTCCGCAGCATGTGGGATCTTTCCGGACTAGGGCTCGAACCCATGTGCCCTGCACTGGCAGGCGGATTCTTAACCACTGCGCCACCAAGGAAGTCCCTGCACTATTGTTTCTTGGCTGCTCCTCCCTTGTTTCTGCATCCCCTCCCTTCCCTGATTAGCAATTGTTTGAATCTGCCCTTTGGAAATCAGGGAAGGTCAAGGCGGCTGAATTAAGCCTATTTCCTTACAAACAAGAAACAGAGAACACAGAAAGGATTTGTACCCGGACTTGGAAATTGGCTTATTGCAAATGTAATTAGTTAAGATGAAGTCATACTAAAGTAGGGTGGGCCCCTAATCCAATGTGACTGGTATCCATATAAGAAAAGAAGAGACACAGACACATATAGAGGGAAGAGGATTTGAAGACCCTCAGGGAGAACACCGTGTGAAGACAGAGGCAGAGATTGGAATGATGCATCTACCAGCCAAGGGATGCAGAAGATTGCTGACCACACCAGAAGCTAAGAGAAAGTCATGGCACCTATTCTCCCTTCCAGCATTCAGAGTGGGCACGGCCCTGCCCACCCCCTGACTTTGGACTTCTCGTCTGCAGAACTTTGAGAGGATACATCTCTGCTGTTTTAAAGCAGCCGGCATGGGGACTTTGTTGCAGCAGCTCCAGGAAATTAATACTGTAGGTTCTAGGGGTGTTCAGATGCTCTTTCAAACTGACCACAAACACCTCCGTTGCCTTAGAAAGCCGGCCAAGCCCAGGAGGCCTCTGCTCTCTTTGTGTCTCTATTTTGGGAAGTCTGTACACATGGGCTCCCAGGTTCACTCATTGAGGCCAGGCCTTCTGCTGCCAAGTTCTCACACAAAATGTTCCAGGATACAAAAGGGCTTAGAAACCCATGGGCCTGGGCCAGTAGAAAAGCAAAGCTGTCTTCCTGTTTAACGAAAGGACAAGCATCTCTGAATTTCAAAAACCACACATCATTATTTATCCTCATGAATCATCAGGTGACATTTTATTAGAGGACACCCAATCTCATCATAGGTCAGGCCCATAAGTTACCAGGGGGAAACGGGCAGGTTTAGTATGGGTTGGTAAAATCCCAATGCATTAGATGATCTGGCAAGTTCTGGCACTGAAACTTCTTTGCTGTGCCTGTCAGGCACCCTCTGGCCGCAAGCGGTGGACCTCAGAGCGCTACCAGGGTCCCCTTTCTCCCTCTTGCCTCCGGCCCCATAGTTGCAGATCACAGGGCTTCTCTACAGCTGCCTAACCACCAGCATCGTGTTCCTGGTCCTGGGCGGGGATGGCACTGTGGCCGAAGCTTGGCCACAGACACCTGGCACTATCTCATGTTAGATCATCTCTCAGAAGAAGCGTAAACCTCCAGCAACCTCAAGACCAGAATCCACCTCTGGAAGGTTCCTTCAAAATAACACCCTGTGGCTTTGCCTTCAGGGGAAATTCCCTCCCCCACTGGCATCCTTGCATCCCTGGGAGGGGCTGATACCATTAACCCAGGAAATAAAGCCTTCTTCATTTGTATTAGTTAAGCTGCCCAGTTGACTCAAACCAAAGCTTTTCTGCCTCCAAATGTTAAGAGCCAGTATAACTTAGGTGGAGAAGAGATACAGAAGCTTTTGTGGGAATAATTCTTTTTTAAATTTGGCCTGCTGAAGGCAGAATTGTCCCAGCTCATGACTCCCGGTTATTAAAAAAATGTTCTCAGGGCCTGTGGATGTTAATATAAACCAGTCCCTATGTTAAAAACAAAACATAATTATTAATGAATGTAGGTAGATAAGGATTTTATTTAGAACAGGCAGCCTGCATAGGTTTTTGCTGGTGTGGGCATTTAAAATGTTAAGTGGAGGCACAAGTAGGGCTGGGAAACTTAGGGGTAGGTTAATTAATTGGGCAAAATAATTCACTTGGCTGCAGTGGGTGAGGCCTTGTGTTGGGCATTGAGGGAGATGAATGAGAAATGGTTCTTAGTAAGGACAAGGGACAAATAACGACTTTTGTGGTGTGTCCCTTAGGCACAGACAATAGTCGACCTGTATTATCTTATTGAATCCTTACTATTCCCACCCGGAGCCATGGAGCAACTTGCTGAATTCACCCAGCCAGAAAGGCCCAGGTTGTTTTTTGAATCAGCTTAATTCTCAAGGCCTGGACATATATTAACCCTCATACAAGGTATACAGTGATCACT
This sequence comes from Hyperoodon ampullatus, assembly GCF_949752795.1. Taxonomy (NCBI): domain Eukaryota; kingdom Metazoa; phylum Chordata; class Mammalia; order Artiodactyla; family Ziphiidae; genus Hyperoodon; species Hyperoodon ampullatus. The sequence goes on from NC_136923.1 coordinate 94,244,333, forward strand.
GGCATAGAACTATCCCAAGAAAGCCCAGGGGAGGGAGAAATGGATTCCCCTTGGGAAAGTCAGGTAAGATTCTGTGATGGAGATAGCATTTGAGCTGGTCCTTCAGAGACAATGAGATTGTAATAGGCAAAGATGATTGAGGGATGTTGTCAGCAGAAAGGAAAGAGCCCAGCAAAAGTTCCCAAGGAGGCAAGTGGGAATAATCTGGTGTGACAGGTCTGAAAAATGTACAGGGGAGACATCTGACAAAGGTCATGCCGTCAAGGGCCTTGAATGCTTCTCTAAGGGACTTGGATTTTATTTTGTTAAGCAAAGCGTAGTGATTAGAGAATATCTAAAGAGAAGGGTATCATTAGAGCTGTTCTCTGGGAAGATAATTTTGATAGTCGGTGGTTGATGGGTTGGCAGGGACAAGGCTGAGGCCAGAAAAACCAGGTAAGAGGCTAATGCAGCAGGAAGGTGTGAGCTGCTGGAACCGGGGCATAGGGAGTAAAAGGAAGACACGGAATCCAGCGAAGGTCGCATCAACAGGACTGGGCCGATTGGGAGGCTAGAGCAGGGCCAGCCTCGTGGGCAGGACTGGGAGGGGCCCCCCACTTGGTTGGACGCTCTGCTCTTGTGTCCTGAAATTCTTGGTCATTTTTGAACAAGGGCCCCCCACCTTTTCATTTTGTACCAGATTCTACAAATTGTGTAACTGATCCCGGACTTGGGTTTTAGAACTAGACACACTGGGTTTGAAAATCCCCGCTGTGTCTCTTATAGGCTACAAGGACTTTCAGCAAGTCACGTCACTTCCCGGCCTCCTCAATTTCCTTGTCCTTAAAATGAGAATAATAGTCATTACTCTATAGGGTTCTTGTGAGGATTGGAGAAAATAATGCTAATAACTACCATTTTTAAGCACTCGTGTGCCAGGTCCTGGGCTAAGCACGTTTATATCAATGACAAATTTAATCGTTATGACACCTTATGAGGTAGGTACTATTTTTATTCTGATTTTACAGGAAACAGACTCACAGGAAGTCATGCCACTTCTAAGTGATGAAGCTGGGGTTTAAATGATTTCTGGTCTGCCCAGCTCCAAAGCCTGTGCTGGCACAGTGCTTGACACTATGTTCAGTTGTGTCCCTGTCGCTAGTATTGTCATCAGTAGTGGGTGGGGGTGAGGAAGAAGGGAGATCAAGGAAGTAGAAGCGAGCGGAGTGACTGGGTGGAGGGGACTGCCGTTCTCTGCAGAGGGAGGGTAACCCAGGAAGACTCCCCAGTTCGGGCAGGGGATAGAATGATGCATTTGGCTTTGAGCCACCAGACTTGGGACATTCTGGTTTCTCTTTCCATGAATTATTTCAATTAATCTTTATAATAACTCTATCACTTAGATTCTATTTCTTATGGTCTGTAAAGTATGAGCTGAGTCAGCTTAGTGGGTAACGCTTCTAGGAGACTTCTTGTCACCAGGGTAATTGGGAAGATCAAAATGACACCCAGAGTTGGGGATGAGTCTTATTGGTGGCAATTAAGACACCTTAATATGCCAGGAGGCTTGCGTGATTCCCATCATAATCCTGTACTGTGGCTGGTGACTGGGTCTAGCGGCAGTTTCCTCCAGAGACATATAAGAAACAACGGAGGGAATTCCCTGGTGGTCCAGTGGTTAGGACTCCTCGCTTTCACTGCCCAGGGTGTGGGTTCAGTCCCTGGTCCGGGAACAAAGATCCTGCTATCTGCGAGTCGCAGCCGAAAAAAATAAAAAAAAAAGGAAACAATGGGTGAGGCTGTGGAGGTGTCCTGAATGGGCTTGAACTTGTCAGATCCTTCCCTAGAGCAGGTGTGAGACGAGAGAGGCTGGGAGATGGGGAAGTGCCCAATGACAGGGTGTGCCGGGGTGAAGGGGAGATAGGAACAGTGTCCCTCCAGTCAAGGAGCAGAGCCCGGGACAGGGAGGAAAGCTGACCTGCTTTCTGCCATCGCCCTAGTGACCAGGGCTGGCCTGTGTGGCTGTAACGTCAGTGAGCCGAGGGCACCTGACCGAAGGGGAGTGCGCCCAGAGAACAGCACGTGTGCACCCGAGCCTTCCACAGGTGCAGCGGGCTCAGCCTTCCTGCCACACGTGTCCTTGGGTAGCTCAGAGCACTGTCTGTGCGGGCTGCCTCTTTGCCCACTTTTCCTGGAGTGATCCAGCTCCTCAGGAGGGCAATGCAGAGTATTCTTTCTGAGGTGGGAGCATTGGGAAGGCCACCCAAAGGGGCCAGGCCTAGGAAGGCTGCGTGGGCTCTGGAGTGGTCCAGAGAACTGTGTGTGAAGGAGTAGCTCTTCATCACTCACTCACTCATCCTAATTCAAAGGGGCAGGAGCAGGGACTGATGAATGCTTATGAAACAAATGGACCAGTTTCCTTGACGCACAAAAAGAAAATGTGCCATGTTTGTAGATACTTCAGTCATTATAGGAATATGCAATGTAGATGTAACACCCCAGTGTATCTCCCCTCCACCCCAGGATAACCGCTAACTTACTTTGAAGTTGGAAGTGGGCACTTTGCCTCTTGCACTCCATAACGATAAGTAACTTAGGAGGATTCTTCTGAATGTAACAAAAATAAATGCCCACGGGCTGGAATTGAATTTAATGTAGTGGAAAGGGCACAAGAATAAGATCTTCGTGCTTAACTAGATTCTGCTGCTAACATGCTGTCTTGCAGGGTCTTCCATTTGAGCCCCCAGCTGGACCTATTAGGACAGGGTGGGATTGTCATTTGGGAGCCTGGTACCCTGGAGATCCACTCTGTCCCTACCTCACTCCATTTGCAAGGTATTTGATCCCAGTCTTGTCTAACCAGACTCCTTCTTTATTTTTTTTTAAATAATTTTATTTATTTATTTATTCATTTTTGGCTGTGCTGGGTCTTTGTTGCTGTGTGTGGGCTTTCTCTAATTGCGGCGAGCAGTGGCTGCTCTTTCGTTGCGGTACACAGGCTTCTCATTGTGGTGACTTCTCTTGTTGCGGAGCACAGGCTCTAGGCACGTGGGTTTCAGTAATTGTGGCACATGGGCTCAGTAGTTGTGGCTCACGGGCTTAGTTGCTCTGCGGCATGTGGGATCTTCCTGGACCAGGGCTCGAACCTGTGTCCCCTGCATTGGCAGGAGGATTCTTAACCACTGTGCCACCAGGGAAGCCCCAGACTTCTTTTTGGTTTTGGGCATTTTTCTGCCTCTAGGATCTTGGCACTTGGGTTATCAGCCTTCTTATAAATTTATTCATTTATGTATTTTTGGCTGCATTGGGTCTTTGTTACTGCGCGTAGGCTTCTTCTAGTTGCAGCGAGCTGGGGTACTCTTTGTTGCGGTGCACAGGCTTCTCATTGCAGTGGCTTCTCTTGTTACAGAGCATGGGCTCTAAGCACGCGGGCTTCAGTAGTTGTGGCACACGGTCTCTAGAGCACAGGCTCAGTAGTTGTGGCACACAAGCTTTGTTGCTCCGAGGCATGTGGGATCTTCCAGGACCAGGGTTCGAACCTGTGTCCCCTGCATTGGCAGGCAGATTCTTAACCACTGCGCCACCAGGGAAGTTCCATCAACCTTCTTGACTTAACCATCTGACTGTTGTTGGCCCTCTTCCTGGTTTGATGCATTTGGACTCATCTCACAAAACGTATAGGAAATCTATAGTAACTTGGGCAAGTAATCTGTAAAAAGAGAGGTTAGATAATAATAGTGACCATTTATTGAGCACTTATATGATCCAGGCATTATGCTAAGCACTTCACATGAACTGTCAAACTTACTCCACCCAACATTTCTATGCAATAGGGTTTAATGAGCTTAACAGTGAGGGTGCTTTGTGCTGCAAGTAATGGAAAATCCAACTCAAGGTGGTTTAAACAATAAGGACATTTCTTGGCTCACACAGCTCACAGGAAGTCCAAAGGCAGAATGGACTTTAGAGTTGGGTGATCATTTGTCCAGAAGACTGACTTCAAGGGTCCATGTTCTTTCCATCTCTCTACCTTGCCATCAGCAGTGTGGACTTTATCCCTGAGGCTGGGTCTCCTCCTGGTGAAGGGTTGGCTGTCAGCAGCAGTCAGGGCACCTGGCTTTCTTCTTCTTTACGTTATACCTCAGGGAGGGAATTGCTTCTGGAAATTCTTTTAGAGGAACTGTCCTAGAAACTCTGGGGGCAAATCCCCTTGTATTTTGTTGGCCTGATCTGTGTCATGTATCATGAGCTGAAGAGGAGGGTAAAAACATTGTGATTGGTTTAGATACATCAAGACTCACTTCCAGAGCTAGAGAAGTAGTTAGCTTCCCCCGAGTCACACTGGCTGCACGGCAGAGGAAGGGGGGACATGGATGTTGGGTGGGCCACCAACAATATCCACCAAAATGAGGTTAACTAACTTGCCTGAGATTGATCTTGGTCAAATTAGCCTTGTTCTTAACCACGGCACCCTGTTCCCCTATCTCAAACATTCCACACGTCTAAATCAATTAGAAACATTTCAGCCAGCATAAGAAGAGACTGTGAATAAATGCTGTTCTAATCCCCAGACACATTTAACTTCTCTAGATAGCCATATTTCAAAGGATATTTTATAAGTACCAGTTAATGTTGAAGAATATTTTGGCATAAGATATTTGATTGTCAGTTTATGAGTGGGATATTTCAGTTTCAAAGTTCCAGATCTCTTTCTGAGTCCAAAATATGCAAGTGTACAGGATTTCATCCCAAACAAGTCATAAAATCAAATAGTTTATCCATAATAAAAGCTGGGGAAATGAAAAATTTATCTTCCCCCAAGTTCACTTTTTAAGACAAACTGCCCCAGTTGACCTTAAATTGGGAAAAAGAATCAGAACCTATGTATGAGTTCGGTAGTTATCAGCTTCGCCAACAGCTCAAACTGACTCAAATAATAAATGGAATATATTGACGTGCATCTACTGAAAAACCCAGAGCTAAGCAAGTTTCCTTTAGCTCAGTAATGTCACCAAAGGTCCTGTTTATTTCATTGTCTCCTATCTGTCTTCTGTGGTTATGCTTCATCTCAAGGCTAGCTTACCTCGGGGTCACAAGATGGCTGCCTATAAATCCTGGACTACACGCTTCCCTCTTCCCATCTGTGGACAACGGTGTCACTGAAAGAACTGAGAAACTTCATTCTCACAAATCCCCAGCAACGTTTTCTTGAAGCTCATTGGCTTGAACCAATCTGTGTGGCCAGGGGGAAGGAATAATGCTGATTCCCTTACCCTACATCATATATCTCACCTCTAGAGTTGATCCCAATGGCCAACCCAGACCCAGGGCCTATAGGAAAGGGAAGGAGAAATGATGCTGGGAATGTAATCCACAAAGGTCGACTGCACTAGCTTACAGCAATAAGTGTTTGCCTCCGTTGCTCGATTATTCCTCACAGACTTCCCAGAAACAATGCACACGATGGCATAAGGAGAAGGCAGTGGGAGAGTGGGGAGAAAGAGAACAATCGTCAAGTTGTAGGCACAGTTTGTCGAAGTTTAGCCAGAATTCTCTGGCCAACCCAAAGTGTCTGTGGGTGGAAAGTTAAAAATCATGTCCTGACAAGGGTCACTGAGTCATCCCCACCCCCAAAGCCTCCTCTCTTCTCCCCACTGGTTGGGCAGTCTCTTCCAAGCCTCTCTGAGAGCCTCAGACTCAGTATATTTTTTCTTATGTTTATCTGAAGCTCTAGCCACTGGCTATACCTCCCCACACAGTGAGGGGTGGCACCTCCCTGAAACACTTTCTTTGGAAGACTCTCCATTGAGGAGACTCGGTCCTCAACAAGTGAGGGGACTGGCCTGCAAACAGAGAGACCAATCCCAGGGGGCCCAGGGCTGTTTTGTTCTTGAGTTATTCATTCAACTTCATTCATCCACTCATCTTCCAAGTATTTACTGAGTGCCTACCATGTACTAAGAATTATTCTATGACTGGGTTTACAGAATTAAATAAAACTCTCAAAGTCTCCGTCACATGGAGCTTTCCATGTGGAGAAGATAGAAAAAAAACCCACATTTATACTACAAAGTTAGGAAATGGCAAATGTGATGCAGAAAAATAAAGCAGGAGGAGAGCAAAGAATGTGTGTGGGGGGTTGTTACTTCGATACGGTGGTGAGGGAAGTTCTCTCTGAGGAAGGACCAGCACACAATACCTAGCGGTGTTCAGGACACGAGGGAATCCCTGAATAATGAATTAATTAGGTAACTGGTTCACTAAACCCAGAGTTGGGGCTCTCTTAACTCATTCTGCAGAATCAGAATTAGTTCAATTTAGATTGAGTACAAACTCTTTGGTCTTCAGTAGAGGGATTACACAAGCCATTCTACCTTAAAACTGAAAGAGCAAAACTGCAGAGGAGTAGGTATATAAATACTAATTTGCCTTTGAAGTCCTTGCACATTGACAGATTGCTTTATGAGTGGAGAGGTGGTCCTTGGTGTTCATCTGCCCGATTGCAAATGAGCATTTCCCCAAAATGGGCCCGTACGGACTCTCTTCCCCTCACTGTGGGCTAGTTAGTGAAGCCCATGTGGATCCAGGGGATGAAAGCACAAGATTTGACCCAAGCATTCTTTGACCTATGTGTTTATGTGGGGATTAAGCATAGAATGAGTTGTCACTGAAAATATGTGCTTTGTGTATTTAGAAGATAAGTATTTTTTTATTGCTAATTAGTGTTAGACACACACATTTGTTATGTTTGTACGTCAAGATTCATTTGTCCTTTCAAACCCACTGCCTTAATTAATCTTTGTCTAGCCACTCCGTGTTGCACTCTGGCTGTAACTCAGACTGCTAGGCTCTGCGGTAATGGGGTTTCCACTTAGAAAATGTTGAATTTCAAAGCAAAATCCAGAGTTTGAATCTTGCTGAAGAAAACATCCTTTGGTGAGTCCGCTAACTAGCCTCACCACAGGGAACCCACGTGATGGGGCCGTGGGAGGATATGATACTGCTCAACATTTCCTAAGTCTTGGCCCTGGGTGTCATTTTTTTTCTGTGAAGCATTTCCTGAATCTACCCTCTATCCCCAAGAATCGGACAACACTCCCTCCTTTGTGCCCAGGTAAGACCTTTACACACAGGTATCAGAGTGTCTCTGATTTTATTTCTATTTTAATACAACTGCTTGTTCACCTCTCTACACTCACACCACCTCTCTCCTATCACTCAGCTTCTAGAATACAGGAATTGTACCCTTGTATTCATATGTGCGTCCTCGGCACTCAACATCTTGCCTGGCAAGGTGTTCTTTGTAAAATGGCACCGGAGAGTAATTCTTTAAGCACAAGTTATTCTTTAAACACATGAGTCTCATCTGACTCATAGGACTTCTAAGACAAGTAGAATTGGACCCTAATGTTTAAGAAAAACCTAATTGATGGTAAATTTAGTATTGAGAAAATTCTGTCATTGATTGAGTGTTTTTTTTTTTTCCCCTGGAGGGTGAGAAAGACCGTCATTGTTCAATTTTAATAGCAGAACATCTTTTGGAACATTAGTGCCCCCTGATAATACATTTGAGAAGTATTGCCTTAACGAATAAGTATTCCAGTATAATTAATATTCTAACCTTAAAAATAATAATGAACACAGCGATGACATTTTGTATATCGTTTTATTGCTTACAGGGACTATCACGTCTAGTCTATTATTTGACACTGAAAAGAAGAGTCAGAGGCAATTATTATAATTATAACCATTTAAATGATGCAGCAGGTGAGAATGAGTTAAATTGTTCCAATTCACGAATCTGGCAGGTAGAAGAATTGGGACATAAGCCCACATGCCTATGTTAAAAAATCCTACGTGTGTGTTTGTGTGTGTGTGTGTGTGTGTGTGTTGGCCCTGATGCATAGGGAAGCCAACTGCTGATGTCTCAAGTGGCTGACCTTCAGAGAGCTTCGGTCATTCTAATGAAGCTGTGAGAGTATGTGTAGACCCAAGACATCTGGGGGTGTGATGTGAGGCAGGGCCAGGAGGTGGAGGTTCCATGTCCTTCAACATCTTGTGTTATTTACATCTTGTGTAATGCAATCTGCACTGGTCAAGACCACTTGCTGATATACAGCCTCATGGTGATAAGACTGAGACCGAGAGAAGGGGTGGAGTTGGGCTTCACGCTGGCTGTCTTCTCCAGCTGGCTTTGCTTGTTTCATTTGCCCGAGGCTGTCTATCTTACCTGCCCCTGGACAAAGATTTGTCAGTGACCCTAACCAGGCTATCCCTCAAGTGAGCTCCAGCTAAGAATAAACACAGCCCCAGGGAGCACGATCATTAAAAACACCTGCGGCAAGATGTAGCAACCACAGGCCCACAGTCTCACATCCCAAATCCTTGGAGCCAAATGAGTTTCAGGACACAGAATATTACCTAACACCCCTGGTAGAGGTCCTGCAGCATTGTGTAACCAAGCATCTTATTAACTCTGCAGCCAAAGGCACAGACTGCACAGTGAAAGAGACAGACTATTAATAGGCTCACATCCATTCAGGTCAGCCCTGGACACCCAGTGAGTTAGGACTTAGCTAGGGGTTTGGGGAGCACCTTGAATTGCAGAATTGTGGATAAAAAAAATAACAGACCCTTCTCCTCTTTGTACCATCACCACCCCGCATTTTCTCCTTGTTCATCTCAAAGACAAAACATATTTTTTGGCTTGCTGGGGTTGACAATGGCCAACATTTGTTTCCTTAGAAAGATGCTGTGTCATCACCCTCTGGATACAGCTCCATATGTGAAGGCCAATTTTTTTGCGCTTGAAGAATTGCCTTTAGATGTTAATAATGAAAGCTGGTTTCTATGGAATTTTGGCCAATGGGAAGGTTCTCCAAGAATGGTTGTTTTGTAGACGGATGGGACTTGGGAGCGTCCCTCATGTGGCAGTTCCAGCAGGATCCTAGGAGCCACTGGGCAGGAGCAGTCACTCCTTATAAGGGACAGACTGGGGACAGGAGGACTGCAGCATGGACTTCATGTTGGGAAGAAGTGATTTGAGCTGGGTTATCGAGGGCCGGCATTCTAAAACAAAGGATTCGGGTTGTATGTCTTCAATGATGTAAGGTCACTGAAAGGTTCGGTGCCAAGGCTGACGGGATGAAAGTGGGGCCTGATGATGAACCGCGCATTGTGTGCTGAACTTGTCAATCTCTTCCGGCGCCTGCAGCTCGCCTCCTGCTCAGTCCTTTGCCTGAAATGCCCTTCCTGGGCTCCTTCCCACCCAGGCACACTCCCACTCGTTTTTCAGGACGCAGCTCAAATGTCACCTGCTCTGTGGAAGCCTCACCCTGACCCGGGGGACGCTAACTACTCCCTTCTCTGTGATCCCACAAGCCTTTCCATGCACCTGATGCCACTTCTCTAATTGCACTGCAATTGCCCTCGATTCCTTGTCCCCCCAAGTTGAACCTCAGGCTCCCCAGGGAGGGTGCCATGTCTTTCTTTCTTTTTTTGGACTGGCATCTGGCACAGTGCTTGACCCAGAGTTCTAAACAATTGTTAATTGAATAAATGCTTTTATATCTTCTATCATTTCTATATATTCTCTCTCTTCCTGTTTTCTTTCTCTTTTTTAAATTTGTCACATCTATGTAATTAGAGTGATAAATCTTGTATGGTTTATGTTTTGGGACATAGGAGTTACCACCATCCTTCAAAAAAGAACCACAGTGGGCTTCCCTGCTGGCGCAGTGGTTGAGAGTCCGCCTGCCGATGCAGGGGGACACGGGTTCGTGCCCCGGTCCGGGAAGATCCCACATGCCGCGGAGCGGCTGGGCCCGTGAGCCGTGGCCGCTGAGCCTGCGCGTCCGGAGCCTGTGCTCCCCGCAACGGGAGAGGCCACAGCAGTGAGAGGCCCGCGTACCACAAAAAAAAAAAAAAAAAAAAAAAAAAAAAGAACCACGGGATTGTGTGAAAATAAGACTCATGAAAGGTTGAGGCAAAGATTGTTGGATGCTATAGTGGCTGTCCCCCAAAAGGTATGTCCAAGTGCCAAACTCCTGTACCTGTGAATGTGACCTTGTTTAGCAAAGGGTCTTTGTAGATTGAGGAAAGGATCCCATGGTGAGATCATCCTGGATTGGGAGGGTCCTAAATCCAACAACAGGTGTCCTTCTAAGAGGCAGAAAAGGAGATCCAGAGTCACAGAGGGGAGAAGCAGATGTGAAGATGGAGGCAGAGATTGGAGTGATGCAGCCACAAGTCAAGGAGCTCTAGGATTGCTGGCAGCCACCAGAAGTGAGGGGAGAGGCATGGAACGGGAGACTCCATCAGAGCCTCCGGAAGGAATCAACTTTGCAGATCCCTTGATTTTGAACTTCTGGCCTCCTGAACTGTGAGAGAATAAATTTCAAGTCTGTGGTGATTTGTCAGAGCAACCCTGGGAAGCTAATACAGATGCTACTGAGGATTTCAAACAGGGTCATCTAACAGCCAATAGGGATGTCAAGAAGCAGTGTAGCATGAAGGTTAGGAGTCAGGGACTTCCATGGCGGTCCAGTTAAGACTCTACTCTCCCAATGCAGGGGGCATGGGTTCGATCCCTGGTCGGGGAACAGCAACAACAAAAGGTTAGGGGTCAGGCACTCTGGGTGTCATCCCAGCTCTACCCTTAGTGCCTCAATTCCCTCATCTGGAAAATGGGGGTGATGAAATATTAGTGCCTACCATGTAAGGCTCTGGCATTGAAGGGGAAAGGGTAATTGAGACAATAGGTGAAAAGTACTTAGTATGCACGTAGGAGACACTCAGTAAGTGTTATTAGTCAATTATTCGTTGGAGGAGTAGTTTACTGGCCTGCAAATGTTATCAGCACGACATCAGCAATGTATTTGAAAGTGGTATTCAACTCTCAAACTGCTGAGAACGGAAAGTGCCCTCCTTTTCTTTCCTTTTTTTTTTTTTTTTTTTGTTTGTTTTTGCGGTATGCGGGCCTCTCACTGCCATGGCCTCTCCGCATTGTGGAGCACAGGCTCCGGACGCGCAGGCTCAGCGGCCATGGCTCACGGGCCCAGCCGCTCCGCAGCACGTGGGATCCTTCCGGACCGGGGCACGAACCCGTGTCCCCTGCATCGGCAGGCGGACTCTCAACCACTGCGCCACCAGGGAAGCCCTCTTTTCTTTTTTTTTTTTTTTTTTTTTTTTTTTGGCGGTACGCGGGCTTCTCACTGCTGTGGCCTCTCCCGTTGCGGAGCACAGGCTCCGGATGCGCAGGCTCAGCGGCCATGGCTCACGGGCCCAGCCGCTCCGCGGCATGAGGGATCTTCCCAGACCGGGGCACGAACCCATGTCCCCTGCATCGGCAGGCGGACTCGCAACCACTGCGCCACCAGGGAAGCCCCCCTCTTTTCTTTTTTTTAATTGAAGTATGGTTGATTTACAATATTGTGTTAGTTTCAGACGTATAGCAAGATTCATTTATACGTATATATTTGTATATATCTATATTCTTTTTTTTTTTTTTTTTTTTTTGCGTTACATGGGCCTCTCACTGTTGTGGCCTCTCCCGTTGCGGAGCACAGGCTCCGGACGCGCAGGCTCAATGGCCATGGCTCACGGGCCCAGCCGCTCCGCGGCATGTGGGATCTTCCCAGACCGGGGCATGAACCCGTGTCCCCTGCATCGGCAGGCGGACTCTCAACCACTGCGCCACCAGGGAAGCCCTATCTATATTCTTTTTTAAAGATTGTTTTCCATTATACAAAGTTTATTACAGGGTACTGAATATAGTTCCCTGTGCTATACAGTAAATCCTTGTTGCTTATCTATTTTATATATAGTCGTGTGCATCTGTTCATCCCATACTCCGAATTTATCCCCCCACCCCCTTTCGCCTTTGGTAACCATAAGTTTGTTTTCTACGCCTGTGAGTCTGTTTCTGTTTTGCAAATAAGTAAATTTGTAGCAAATTTTTAGATTCCACGTATAGGTGGAATCTAAACTTTCTCGTAGGTGTCCAGCCTGCTTCCTTCAGGTTGTCTGTTTGTACTAATTTGCAGGCATCTATTAAGTTATCAGAATAATTGAATTTTAGGGTTTATTAGTCATCAAGTGAAATGGTTTCCACCCAGAATATCCAGAGGGCTGGAGTCCCTGAGTGTAGTAATGGGAGTCCTCAAGCTCTTTTCAATATTTCAGGATGTCTAACAGAAACTGCATCATTTATCTGGGGGGAAGAGGGCACAGCGTAACTGAAATGGTAAGGGTTTTTTTTTTTTATTTTTTGCTTTTACTAGAATGATATTTGCCAGGTTTGGTAATACTGGCTATTTTATGGAAAAATGGATTAGCGTATGCAGTTTGTTTCAGGTTAAAAATTACAAATTTTTACATGTTTTACGAAAATATGGGGAACACAAGGGCAATAATAAAAATGTCTTTCTAACGTGTACCAAACACTTAATGTTATGTTTTAGGTTATGTTACGTTGTGTTATGTTATGGCCTTTCTAGGACCAAATAGAGGCCCAGAGAGGTTCAGTAAATTATCTATGGTCACAATCATATAGTGGTAGAGACAAAAGGATTGCACAGGGTTTTGACTCCCAATCCAAGACTCCAACAAGCCTCCTGTTTTCCATGTCTTCTGAGGATTTTCAGATGTTTGCTTCTTATTGTACATCACTTTGTTCAGCACATAAGTGTGAACGAGGCAGACACTGCTCCTATGTTCACAGGACTCACAGTGCAAGTGGGGACGTGGCCATAGGACCCCTGGGGCAGCAAGTAGCAGAAACCCAGCATTAGCGAGAGTGGGAGTTTATGGGGTACCTCTTGGCCCCCAGTGGCAGGACTGGGATCAGCCGCCAGGAGCAGCAGAAGCAGGAACCCACTCTCAGAGCTCTCCTTGTCCTTGGCCTCTGACCTTCATGTGTCTGCTCCCTTCTCACCTCCCCGCCCCCCTGCCCGAAAATCGGCTGGCTCCTAGGTCCATATGGTGAAATATACAGCTGATTTAAGCTCCAAGGCGGCCTAAAAGAAAGGTGAGAATTTTTCTGATGGGGGTGATACAGAACGCTATTTCAAACACCAGTAAAGGGCCTTTAACTTGGATGTGCTGAGACCTGAGATATGGGTCAGAGGTTTATACCATGTATTTTGTAATTATGTTCCCTTGGAAGAAAATATTGGGCCACATCCAGTTGCCATTCAGACCCTACTGAGCATCAAGGGCAGAGACCTACTAGCCTACAGTAGGCAGGGACTCAAGGCACTGGGGTGTGCTTTCTCCTGAAATATTTTTGGTCCTGATCAATCCACAGAAAAACTTGCTCTCCGTAGAGTGAGGGAAAGCCCCTCTTTCTGCAGTGTACCTGCCACTCTTTCAGGATGCCAGCTGTCACCAGATCCAGGCATCCCGCCACACCAGGGGAGGGCTAATTCTGTTCTTCCCAATCTGCCAGTTTGGTTTTCCGTGTCTGGACAAAAGTTGTGCTCCTGTTGGACTCGGAAATTCCTTTCCCCTTTTCTGATCGATTACGCCATTTGATCAAGTCAGTCTATGGGATACCATCCTTTTACGTGACTCCAGCTGACCTGTAATACTGACAGGCCTATGGCATTGCTGTCCTTTTGAGGGAGGCAAATTGGGAAGTGTATTCCAATTTTCCAATTAGTATGAGAAATATTTTTCAGAGCCATCCATTCGTTAAACTCTTTAGTGCATAGTGAGTAAGAGCTACGGGTTGATGTGATTTTAAGCAAGCATTTTGACAGCCCTTCTTTTAAAGAATATTTCCCACACTGACCACCGGTCAACATTCCCATGTTAGTTTATCTTCTTTTCAGGCATTGAAAGCCACCATTAAAATGTAATTTACGCCTTAGAAGAAGAATCCATACCTTCTCCTGCCATTATCATCCAGGTTGAATGCGGTTATCTGCTTGGTCTCTCTTCCCTTGAGTAGGCTGGCTACCCACATGTGTCCTCCCCGGGCTGTAGGCATCCCTTCAGTTCTGGTTGGTACAAGAGTCAAAGGCTTCCCTTTTCTCTAGGCCCTTCCGTGTGCTCTCTGAGGTGAGAAGGCCAAGGCTTCACTTCACCTGAGGGGAAGAAAGGGACTTGCTCTCTAGTTTAGCAGATTCCAGTGGACAGCTCAAGCCCAGTGAGAAATGCTTCCTGCAGCGTCTTCTTCAGAACCGTGCCAGGCCCTCTGCAGACCAGCCCTCAACACAGTGCAGGCTCAGAGGGGCAGGAACCTGGAGGGGTTGGCTTGGGAAGGGGGAGGGGGAGGGGAGGAAGAAGGTCTCTCCCTCTCAGAAGGCCTAGCCGGAAGTCACCGATCATCTCTGGGTCAGAGAGAAGCCCCTATTTCAGCCAACAGGGCAGGTAGAGGGATGCGGGGGCGGGTGGAGAGGCGTGGGCAAACCCCTCGTTATCTGTGATCTCGTCCAACACCAGCCCTGCATGTTCACTTCCGTGTGGATTCATTCTGTGCGTTCCTTCCCCACGCTGGCATCTGAGGCAGGGGCTGTCTTATATTTGGAACCATACGCAGTTGTACATCACATGGATGAGAAGCGACCTTGAAGACTGATGCTTTCTGTCATCCAGAGCAGATATCATCCTACAAGCAATTTATGAGGTTTCAAAGTCCCCCTCCACTCACATTTCTTTGCACCATGTTTTACATGATAATCCCTGGAGTGTTCAACACTATTTGTTTTAAAACCTGAAGAAAAACGCGTTTTCTTCTCCTCCTCACTGTTGGTTATCAAAGCACAGAAGCGTTTGATTCAAAAACAAAACAAAAAGCAAACACATGAGGCCAAATTATGCCCTCCGTGGAAAGGAACTGGGAATGTGGATTAAAGAATTGAGTTGAATCACAGGAAGAAAATGACATGGATTTTTTAGAACAGACAGAAGAGAAAAGTAGGTCAAATTTTTCAGCCTCTCAACTCTGTCATTGTCCCTTTAAAGCCTTTACTGTCAGTGTTTGGTGAAGTTGGAGCAAAGCCATGGATACTGAAGTCACACTCCAGTAAAATAAGAAGCTTAGCCTTTGAGAAAGTATGGGGGAACCCTGGGTCTCCATGTTGTAAGGGTGAGTCAGTTACTTTTATTTCCACATTTCGCATCAAGGCTAGGAGATCACCAAGTAACACTTGCCATTTTGGTTACCTTTAAAATACATGGTGGGAGGAAGAATTCACATTTGATCATAAGAAACTAGGGTTTAGAAAAGTATTTTAATAAGATTGTCTTTCTTTCTGAATCAAAGCTATTAGAACCAAGGACATAGCCCTTCAAACAATTCTTTTTTGTTCTCCCACAAATATTGACAAAATGCCTACTATGTGTGTCTTAGTTTCCTATGTGTGCTGTAACAAATCACCAAAAACTTGGTGCCTTAAAAATAACAGAAATTTATTCTCTCGCAGTTCTGGAGGGCAGAAGTGCAAAATCAAAGTGTCAGCAGGGCCGTGCTCCCTCTGAAGGCTCTAAGGGAGAATGCTTCCTCGCCTCTTCAAGAGCTTCTGGTGGCCCCAGGGGTCCCTTGGCTGTGGCTGCCTGAGTCCAGTGTCTGTCTCCGTCTATATGTGGCCTCTTCCTCTGCGTCTGTGTTGTCTCCTCGCCTATCTCTTTTTTTTTTTTAATTTTTTAATTTTTTAATTTTTTGGGCCACTCCTCATCGCGGTGCGCGGGCCTCTCACTATCGTGGCCTCTCTTGTTGCGGAGCACAGGCTCCAGACGCGCAGGCTCAGTAATTGTGGCTCACGGGGCCAGCCGCTCCGCGGCATGTGGGATCCCCCCAGACCAGGGCCCAAACCCGTGTGTCCAGCATCGGCAGGCGGACCCTCAACCACTGCGCCACCAGGGAAGCCCCTCGCCTATCTCTTATCTATCGGGACATTTCTTATTGGATTTAGGGCCCACCCGGATAATCCAGGATGATCTCATATCAATATCCTCAACTTAATTACCTGGGCAAAGACCCTTTTCCCAAATAAGGTCACGGTCACAGATTCTGGGACATGGACATATAACCCACTACAATGTGTAAGACCCCGAGTCTGGTACTGTAGAGGGAAAGGCAGCTATGCTTTCCAGGGTCTTTCCCGTCACATAGGGAGAGCGAGGAGACATGAATGTGAGTGTGTGCTTGCTGTGAAGACAGATATAAACACATCCACATGCAGGAGCAGGGGGCTGACATTTCTGATGGGCTTCTCTCTACATAATTTATAGGAGGGATGTCACCAGTTCTTGGCCTTAGGTAGGATTTTTGTTTTGTTTTTATTTCGTTAGAAATGTATTTTCAATGAAGAAATTTAGATGTTACATATAAGCAAAGGAGCAAAATTGTCACATTCTCGCCATGTAAATATAAGTTCTATAAAATCCTTCCACATTTTTTTTCTGTTTATGTAAACATATATATATATATATATATATATATTTTTTTTTTTTTTTTTTTGTGGTACGCAGGCCTCTCACTGTTGTGGCCTCTCCCGTTGCAGAGCACAGGCTCCGGACGCGCAGGCTCAGTGGCCATGGCTCACGGGCCCAGCCGCTCTGTGGCATGTGGGATCTTCCCGGACCGGGGCACGAACCCGTGTCCCCTGCATCGGCAGGCGGACTCTCAACCACTGCGCCACCCGGGAAGCCCTATGTAAACATATTTAAAATATTTTCCAATCAATGAAATCACAACACAACACCCCATTTTGTGACCCAATAATAATGCAAGAACATGTTTCTATGTTAATAAATTTATAATCCCTATTCCAATTTTCAGTCACCAGTGTCCCACCAAATGGCTGTATGTAACAATTACTTAACCAAATCTCTTGTTACGCATGTAAGTAGTTTTCAAACTTTTGCTGTTTTGAAGCATGCTGTAGTGAATATTCCATCATATCATTTTTGTGTGCTTGTCCAACTATTTTCTATGGGATAAGTTACTAGAAGTGGAATTGCTGGTTACAAAGGCATATACTTACACGGCCTTTTTTTTTTTTGACTGTGTTGCTGCACGAGGGCTTTCTCTAGTTGTGGTGAGTGGGGGTTCTCTTCGTTGTGGTGCGCAGGCTTCTCATTGCGGTGGCTTCTCTTGTTGTAGAGCACGGGCTCTAGGCGCGTGGGATTCAGTAGTTGTGGCATGTGGGCTCAGTAGTTGTGGCTCGCGGGCTAGTTGCTCCATGGCATGTGGGATCTTCCAGGACCGGGGCTTGAACCCGTGTCCCCTGCATTGGCAGGCGGATTCCTGACCACGGTGCCACCAGGGAAGCCATATACTCACACGGCTTTTGATAGTTATTTTCTTTCATTTTTTGGCCACACCACGTGGCTTGTGGGATCTCAGTTCCCAAACCAGGGTTTGAACCCAGGCCCTTGCCAGTGAGAGCGCCGAGTCCTAACCACTGGACTGCCAGGGAATTCCAAGATAGTTATTTTCAGAAAAGCAATCTGAGCAGTCATAACCGAGGGAAGCCAATTAATTTTTTTGTTTGTTTGTTGAGAGGAGTGACATATATAAGGTCTGTTCCAGCTTTTAAAATTCTGGGATTCCTAGATTTAGGAAGTATTAACGCTGTGCTGGAGGAAAAAAGAGACCTAAAGAGAAAGTCATTGGATTTGGAAAACTCTAAGACCCAAAGACCTTGAATATCCACATGGACCTTGATATTGCCCTAGATAATGTTGAGAGCAGGACCAGAGAAGAGTACTATGACCAAGGTGTTAAATTTCTTAATTAAAGATTCGGGCTTCCCTGGTGGCGCAGTGGTTGAGAGCCCGCCTGCCGATGCAGGGGGACACGGGATCGTGCCCCGGTCCGGGAAGATCCCACATGCCGTGGAGCGGCTGGGCCCGTGAGCCATGGCCGCTGAGCCTGTGCGTCCGGAGCCTGTGCTCCGCAACGGGAGAGGCCACGACAGTGAGAGGCCCACATACCGCAAAAAAAAAAAAAAAAAAAAAAAGATTCAGTAGGTACCAGAGATGAGGTGGTAAATACTCTGCTTACTCATGGCTTCTCCTGCCTCAGAAGTTCTGCTTACTGCCTTGTCTCTGTGTTGTTTTGTATCTGTTTCCTTTGTGCCCACTGGCCCTCTCTCCATCTTGCATTCAGTTCTCTAGATTGAAGAATATGTTTGGACCAGTCAACCACAGGCTAGTATAGAGACCCCTGTTGTGCAGATAACTTCACTGGCTGCTGACTAGCCTGTCAACAGTTCCCTTTGTGTCCGATGCCCACCTGGACCAATCAGCGGTGGTCACCACGGTACCAAGCATATTAACTTGTGTGAAGAAGCTCTAGGAAGGGCTGGGATGTGGCAGACACTTGGAAACGAAGCGGGGGAGTTCCTGGTGGGTTCTATGAATTCCCTGCCCAGGACAGGAGACTAGTTAGGAAGAACTAACCTAAACCAGCCCAGTGGTACCATGGACCTGAAATAGGGTGAGGTAGTGGGAATAGAGAAGAGAGAGATGATAATAATGATACTGAACATTTACTGAGTGCTTTTGATATGCCAGGGCCTGTTCTCAGCCCTTGACATATATAGTAAAACCAACTGATAAATCAATATCCCATAAAACACAGTTGGCTATTGGTAATTATCTCCTGTTCTCTGCCTGACCCTTGTTCTCCTATGGAAGTTGAATAAAATTTTATTCTTTGGGGGAGGAGAGCCCTTTATAGGCCACAGTCCTGATGGTAACCTTGATCTTAATCCCACCCCTTTCCTGGCTCCTCCCCTTTCTGCTGACTTTGAAATTCAAATTTCCTGCCCTCCTGCCCACTTTTTAAAAATTTACTTTATTTCTTTATTTGGCTGCACCGGGTCTTAGTTGACAGTGTGCAGGATCTTTAGTTGCAACATAGGGCATCTTTTTTTTTAGTTGCAGCATGTAGTATCTAGTTCCCCGACCAGGGATCGAACCCGGGCCCCTTGCATTGGGAGCACGGAGTCTTAGCCACTGGACCACCAGGGAAGACCCCCCCTCCTGTCCTCTTCTGATTGTCTACCACTGTGTCACTTCCTCCCCTCACCTTGCCCCAGTACTTGAGGCACCATTTCTGGTTAGTTGTATACATTACATATTTTATTAGCTTTACTTTTGTAGTTTTCGTGACCACACAGACCCACTGAAAAATACTGTTTTTCGTTAACTTTGCCATAACAGAAACCTGCATTTTACACCACTGAATTTTGGGGGTAATGCTTGTCACTTGTGTGTTAGGGAGGGTTTACAGTGTATTAATTCATTTGATCCTTACAAGAGCATGCAAGCTAAGAACTACTATTTCCCTCCCTTTTTGTATATGAGTTAACTGAGGCAAAGAGATTTTGAGTCATTATATCAAGGTTCAACAGCAAGTAGTAGCATAACTGGGATTCAAACCAGGCAGGCTGACTCTAGAGCTTGTAGGGTCATCTACTATGTCATAGAGCGTACAAGTCACCACTTGTCACAACTCCCAGGATAACCCCTAATTACACTGGTGTTCATTATGCCTCCACTTTACTTTTTCTTTTCTTCTTCTAAATTTATTTATTTATTTATTTATTTATTTTTGGCTGCATTGGGTCTCCGCCGCTGCACGCAGGCTCCCCCCAGTTGCGGTGAGCAGGGGCTACTCTCTGTTGTGGTGCGCGGGCTTCCCCTTGCGGTGGCCCCTCCCGTTGCAGAGCACGGGCTCTCGGCGCACGGGCTGCAGCAGTTGTGGCTCGTGGGCTCAGAAGTTGTGGCACGCGGGCTCAGTAGCCGTGGCTCGTGGGCCTCAGAGCGCAGGCTCAGCAGCTGTGGCGCATGGGCCCAGCCGCTCCACAGCACGTGGGATCTTCCCGGACCGGGGCTCGAACCTGTGTCCCCCACATTGGCAGGCGGATTCTTAACCACTGTGCCACCAGGGAAGCCCCTACTTTTTCTTTTCTTCCCAGCACACTTACTCTCTGACCAGGAGTAACTTCTATTTCTTGGCCCACTTACTTTTTTCCCAACCTATTAGCATCTTTCTTGTTCTATTTCCTTTTCCTACCCAGCCTAGATCTCATGTTCCATCATTTTTACCATTCCCCAGGAATTAGTTTTCAACCTAAAGTTTTAAAACCCACCATCATCATGTTTCCCCTTATCCACATAACACCCATATTATTATTTACTGTTGTTACCATCTCCCCACTTTCCCCATCATGACACTTTTCTCCATAACCACATACCTATATTATATTTTTAGGTATACCTATATTATTATATTATATATACCTATATTATTGTTTACTATTAATTGTCTATTTTTTCTTTAAATCATTTCACATTTTAGAAGTGAATTTATTTAAGAAAAAAACACGCTCCTAATTGAACATGGGCTAGACAACTTGAGGGAATTGTTAATTATGTTTTGCGTGATAATGGCTATAATTTTGTAGAAGAATATTCTTGTTTTCTGGAATTGCATGCTGACATATTGATATTTTAGGGGTCAAGTGCCTCAAAGTCTGTAATTTACTTTTACATTGTTGAACAAGAAAGACATTATAGATGAAGGAAATCTGGAAAATGTCAACAGTGGTAGAGAATTCCCTGGCGGTCCAGTGGTTAGGACTCGGCGCTTCCACTGCAGCGGGTGGGGCTTCCGGGACTAAGATCCCACAGGACAAGCGGCATGGCCAAAAATTAAAAACAAAAACAGAAAACAGTGGTACAGTCCCTGTGGTGGGCATATGGATGTTCACTGTGCTATTCTGTCTTTTTAAAAAGATTTCAAAATAAAAGGTAGAAATTAAAAAGACACTTGTCTCACTAACATAAATGGGAAACTGCTATTGCTTACCATACTCGGAGGACAACTCTGGAAATAAGTATATTGAAAATAAAACAGAGTCTTTCTATTCTAGCTAAGGATTGTTGCCTGATCAAAGGCTCTGTGGCTATTCTCTTTGCAAGTAAAGGGGATTAGTACATATTAGAGAGGTGTTAAAGAAATCAAGTCCCAACCTAAGAATTCTCCCTAAATGATTAAAAGAGAATTGAAAAGGGAATAACTCTTTTATTACAAGTTTCAATGTTATTTAATGCCTTGTGCTTGTACCTCTTAAATCCCCAAAGCTATTCATGGCATAGTTTGGGAAATGCTGTTCAAATCATGCTCTCTCCCCTTTCCTTCCTTTAAACTTGCCCTGCAAAATACTAATCCAAGATCAGTCCAACTCTTCAGCCTCGTAATCTTTGACTGCTTTGGCCCTAGAGGAAACACACCTATTAATCAGGATTTGATGCAGGAGATGGAAGACATTCTAGAGATTTCTAGCAGAAGTGGATTTAATGTTGGGTTCTTATAAAACTGTGAAGATGTGACGGAGTAGAGGTCGGGGCACCACTGGGCTTTTGGATTCACAGTCATACTTGGGATTCAGTTGGAAGGAATTGCTACCTTTGTTGTCACATGCATTGCCACCTCACACCCAGCAAGCTGGTGACCAGATGGTAGAGTGTGCTGGAAACGCCCACATCTGCCAAGCTTGCTCACCCTCTGCCTACCCCCCACCTTCCCAGCACCACACAGGGGCATCTCATTGGCAGAGCCTCAGTCACATCCAGAGTTCTACTTACAAGGGAGTCTGAGACATGTGGCTGTTAGTCTTCAGCCCTGTTCTGTGGGAGAGAAGGAAGGAGGTGAGGATGGATGCTGAGTGCAAACCACACAGAACGCAGGGGCCTGGTCGCCTCAGATGCACGGTCTCCCACGTTCAGCTGGGTCCTCAGTGCTGTCAGGCCACTTCCAGTCATGACCATACTCTACTCACTGTTCTCGCAAATTTCCTGCACTAGATGTTGTATGTCTGGAGGATGTTTTTGCTTTGTTTTAAATCCAGTCTTCTTCTTATTTTTTAAAGCTATGATTTGTCATTTTTAGCATTTAATCCCTTCATCCAAATTCAGCCACAAAAACTTGAGGACATTAAATAATAGACACAATCTAGCCATCATAACGTTATTCCCAGTAGCTAACTCATAGGATGTATACGTAAAGATAGATGGCTAAAGAAAAGTTTGCAAATCCATTCAGTAAAATATCCATCGAAGACTGCTAGTTTTCCCAAGGCATGGGAAATAACAAATCCTCTTTTTTTGTTGTTGTTATTGAAGTATAGTTGATGTATAATGTTGTGTTAATTTCTGGTATACAGCAAAGTGATTCAGTTATACATATATATATTCTTTTTCATAATCTTTCCCATTATGGTTTATTACAAGATATTGAATATAGTTTCCTGTGCTATACAGTAGGAACTTTCTGTTTATTTTATATATGGTAATTTGTATCTGCTAATCCCAAACTCCTAATTTGTCCCTCCCCCACCCCTTCCCCCCTTGGTAACCATATTTGTTTTCTATGTCTGTGAGTCTGTTTCTATTTTGTAAATAAGTTCATTTGTATCGTATTTAAGATTCCATATATAAGTGATATCATGTGATATTTGTCTTTCTCTGTCTGACCTGCTTCACTTAGTATGATCATCTCTAAATCCATCCCTGTTGCTGCAAATGGCATTATTTCATTCTTTTTTATGGCTGAGTGATATTCCATTGTATATGTGTACCACATCTTCTTTATCCATTCATCTGTTGATGGACACTTATGTTGCTTCCATATCTTGGCTATTGTAAATAGTGTGGCTATGAACATTGGGGTACATGTATCTTTTCAAATTAGAGCTTTTTCTGGATATACGCCCAGGAGTGGGATTGCAGAATCATATAGTAACTCTATTTTTAGTTTTTTAAGGAACCTCCATACTGTTCTCCATGGTGGCTGCACCGGATTACATTCCCACCAGTAGTGTAGGAGGGTTCCCTTTCTCTACACCCTTTCCATCACTTAACACGTCTTCTTTATGTATGAAGAACAGAATGGTGACTCCTATGCAGTCAACTGCAAAAGGACTTAAATTGGGGGCCAATAGAGGCACAGCAGAAACGAAGGCCATAGGGCCGGAAGGATGATTCTGTAGAAGGTCCTCCCCCAGGGAAAATAGCTGTTTGCCCTATGAAGAGACTCAACACAATTATGCTTTTACACTCATGGTTTTAAATCATCTCAACTTGCCCATTCCTTCGCTTTGTTCTTTTTCATTTACGGTTTGCCATGTACTACAAGGAGGTGGATTTCCTGAGGAACCGAGGAGTTCCTGAGGAGTTAAGTCCCATCTCCTTCCCTTTCTTCCACTCCTGAATCTTGCCATCTGGCAGTGGAGGGAAGTCAAATAGACAGTGTCTTAAGTGCCTTATCCACCCTTCATGTGCTCTATTTGAAGTTTTTTGTCTGACTCATCAGGGGTAGGATATAAAATGTGGCTAAGTTATTACATTTGGTAAGAACACCTTCTTTTCCCTTTATATTTATTAACCCTTGATGATTATATGGTAATGTTGCGTAGAGTTCTATCTTTGGTATCTCTCTATAGGCTAACTAATCTCTGTAATTAAAATTAAGAACAATAAGAAGAAAAATTCCTTAGCAGCTTCATGACCATCTCTCAGCAAAGGATTCTTTGCAAAAAGATGACAATTTTACACAATCAGATTCTGCCTGTAGTTCTTCTCATGCCAAACACCAAAAAAAAAGAAAACAAAATAAGCGAGGTAAAGAACATCATCATTACTTATTATGGTTAATGGATAGAAAGCAATAGAACCAGCAGATAGTACACCCCGGGATCCGGGCCAAGGGAAGAAAATGTTAGTTTCTGGAAATGAGTCTTAGAGAATGGATAGAAGTGGCTGTAACTCATCCTCCTCTGTGATTTGGAGATAGCTTACTTACGAAATTAAGGTGCCAGGAAGCAACAACCCTAAAATGTAACTCATGTCAGGTAAGATGTAATCTAGGAAATTGTAATATGCCCATCATGAGGTAATGTTGTAATGGCAGTAGCTTTTGGTAGGTGATAAGGAATATTGAAAAAGGTGCCACAGTGAGGGAATGACAATTTCTAGTTTCTCCAGTGGTGACCCAGGGTGCAGATGCCCTGACCACTGACTTCAGGGTTCTTTTCTCGTGGGTAGGTGTACGGCTGCGTTGTGGAGAAAGCTGGACCAGGATATTACGGCTGGAAGTGGTTCCTAAAGGCCTCCACTCCTCTTAAACTGCACCTGGACTCCTTCTGCAGTTGAAGCCTCTTAATTGGATTTCCCAAGTGAAGTTTTCCACTGGCAAGAGGGGCTGCTGAGCATCCTGGAAGGCCGAAGCAGGGCTGAGAAGAGTGTGGTCAGAATCAGGGGGGCAGGGGCTTCAGTCAACTCTCCCAGCTCATTTCCTCACCGGTAAAATGAAAATGATAGTATTTTCCATACGTTTCTGCTTTTTTGAAATGACACCAGGTAAGGTGTTCAGAAGCTCCTGCCCGCCCCAACTCTGCACACCTGAGCGTGCCAGGTGCTTGGGCATTGTTACTTCTCCATGGAAATGAACAAGCTTGCTCTCTGCTATTGTTCATTCATTCTTTTCCTCCCTCAGGCATTTAGGTAACAGATGTTTATTAGGTGAACCCCATGTGAGTTTGGGTGGTGTGAATTGAACCCTTAGGGATAACGTCTGGCCGGGCAAACTCGACCCTGTTAAAACAACATGAAGACCTTTTGTTGCAATGCCGGGTGTCGGAGGGCACAAGGCTTCTTGGGTTGACTTCCTTCTGGAAGCCTTTTCTAGAGCATCTTGGCCCATCCTGTGTGGATTCTGGGGCTGGGCTGCCTGCATTTGTATCCTTGACACTTCCTAGCAGCCACTTACTCAGCCCCCTCCTTGCAGGGCTGCTGTGAGGATGAAGTGAGTTTGTGTGTAAAGAGCTTGGAGGTGCTATGTAAGAGTTAGGTATGAGGACATTAGGTTGAACCACAAGAAATTCGTTTTTCACAATTTTTTTTTTTTTTTTTTTTTTTTTTTTTTTTTTTTTTCTGTACGTGGGCCTCTCACTGCTGCGGCCTCTCCCGTTGCGGAGCACAGGCTCCGGACACACACAGGCTCCGCGGCCATGGCTCGCGGGCCCAGCCGCTCCGCGGCATGTGGGATCCTCCGGGACCGGGGCACGAACCCGTGTCCCCTGCATCGGCAGGCGGACTCCCAACCACTGCGCCACCAGGGAAGCCCTCACAATTTTTTTTAATTGAAAGAATTTTTATTTTTAAAACAATTGTTAAATGTTATACTTTATTTAAAGTTATAACAAAATATTGGCTATATTCCCTGTGCTGTACAATACGTACTTGTAGCCTATCTTACGCCCAGTAGTTTGTGCCTCCCTTTGAAATGTCTGTCTTTGTAGGGCAAAACCAATCCAGCACTGATAGCTGCATTGAGTTCAACCTGATACTTGCCCCACTCTGCGGCAACTCTTTGCTTAAGGCTTATCTCCCACACTGGGGTTGCTGGTAAAATCTGCTGGCTCCGTGGGAGGGTCTGTGTGCTTCTGCTGTCCCCATGTGACGTCCATGGTAAGATCAAGGACAGAGTCACTTTTACTTGGGCCAGTTTAGTGACAGGGTAAGCAAGGAAGTCGCCACAATGTGCTGCCCAGTATAATCTCACGCCCAGGGTGGTGATGATGCAGTGCCTGGGGGGAGGTAGGAGAAGGGGGGATGTCCTGGACAGTTTGACCAGAGAGGGTGGCCCTGGCGGGAGGCCAGGTCACCAAGCTGAGCTGCCACTCGAGCACCTAATCCTCTGTCTGTGCTCCCTGCCAGCTGCCTGATGGCCTCTCACTGGGGGCAGATCTTCATCCTAACCTTGTCGTTTGTCACCTTAAGCCTTACGAGCAGGAGTGTTAAAATATCACTGTGAGCTGGATATCTCGTTCAGTCCTTCCTCTGGCTAATTGCAGGAACAGTCCAGACCTATACCTCTTAGTTCAGGCAAATCAATGGGCAGCCGTAAAAAATAAGTCAAATTTAAATGAAAAACTTTTTCTTTGGCTCAGGGGAACACACATAGGATAGGTCTTTACTTCCAGACACTGGGGAACCACCAGCTATTACGTGATGCTTCGTCAAGGATAAGAAGAAGCCTGGCACAGCGGTCTAGCGGTTTCAGCATTGTCATGTCTCTTGATACCTCCGTACTTATTCCTAGAGGACCAGAGTGTCATATTCATCTTCTGTGTCTGCAGTGCCAAGTACAGTGTCTGGCACAAAATATGTCATCAATAAGTATTTATGGAACTACTGAAGAGCAGGTACTTGGTAATGTTTGCTGGTTGTTTCTTATGACCTCTGACCTGGGTCCTGGCACCTTTTGGGTGTGTGGCCAGGGGAACCAAAGGGTAGTTGGGTTGTACTAACTACCCAACTGATGCGTCAACATCCTCCGAGCATTCATCCCAACTGATGCGTCAACATTCTCGGAGCATGCAGTGCTCAGAGAATTGACTTAGGGTATCATGTCTTCTCTCCCTAGGACATGGTGGCTGCTCATTTTAGAGGGTTCTCTTCCTCAGCTTCCAGAGAGGTGGGGAGATCAAGATAAGGGTCCCTCTCAGCCTGCCTCCACCCACTCGGGCCCTTCTCATGAACTTCCCCCTCGCAACCCCACGTCTACAAGCCAAGGAGCCGTGCATTCTTGCAAAAGCGGTTATGGAGCTCCTGGTATGTGCCAGACTCTGTAGGGAGCTGAAAAGAAATGCCTTCTGTTCTCAGCGGGCTCACAGCCTAGCATGAATGAACTTTGGATGTTGAGAAGTTAAGAGAGTCAGTGTAAAGTAATGGGGGAAAAAAAAAGCAAAGCAAAACAATCCTCACCACCACCAACCTACAGTCAGAGTAGCAACACGTATTAAGTTCATTCTGTGCTTGTCACTCTCAACTTTAGTACTCCTAAAATGTATCTATAGATGTTAGCTTCAGAAGGTATTTAAATAAGCAATATTTTTTGTTGAAAGCACTTAGGAGCATGTTAGGGATTGAATTGTGTGTCCCGCCCTCCCCCCTGCATCCCCTCCCCACCCCCTCCACCCCACCCCCACCCCGCAAAATTTGTATATTGAAGCTCTAATGCCCAGTGTGACTGTATTTGGAGACAGGACCTTTAAGGAAGTAATTAGGGTTAAATGAGGTCATAAGGATGGGGCGCTAATCCAATAGGACTGGTGTCCTTATAAGAAGAGAAAGAGAGACCAGCAATTTCTCTTTCTCTGTGATCACATAGAGCAAATACCATGTGAGGACATGGTGTGAAGGTGGTCATCTGCAAACCGGAAACAGAGTTTGCACCAGAAACTAACTCAGCTGACACCTTGATTTTGGACTTTCAGGCTCCGGAACTGTGAGAAAATAAATTTGTTATTTAAGCCAGCCAGTCTGTGGCATTTTGTTCTGGCAGCTTGAGCGTGCTAATATCGAGCAGTTTTTAATTTTTCCGTCAGTGCAGATTCAGAAATAAATAAATACACAGCATGTCTTTTTCTCTGCAAAAGTCATTGAGTTTAGAAAGGTATTTGCTAATATCTGAAAAGTCAGTCACTCAACCTAAGTATTCACATAACGTGCACCTCAAAACCTTTTCTTCCTTCATCAAAAATGCTAACCTTGCCCTCTGGTTCCCCAGTCTCCTTAAGAGACTTTAATAACACACGTGTTTGGAAATAAAGATGCAATTCCTACATCTTATAAGTATTTTCCGTGGTGTGTAATGCATGTTGATTTAATGCATGAGCACAGACTGTATTTATCCCCTGCACTGTGAGATCAGGGCCGGGCACAGGCGAGCGCTAGGTGAATAATGCGATGGCAGGCACTCCAGTAACATCTGTTCCCCAAAGTCAGATGTCACAGTCCTGCAGCAGGAATTGAGGGGGCCTGCCATCAGGGCCTCCTGATCCTGATCCTGACCAGCTTCTCATCATTTACTTCTCATATGTATTGATACATATTTATATAATATAATACTATGTATATTCAACCAGTATTTGTTGAATTGAATTACGTAAATGTGCGTTTGCCCCTAGTGTAAGAAGATACTGTCAGGGTAGATTTCATTTGTTTTGACGCGTTGTGGGAGGTGTTCTCAGAAAGGTGTTTTGAGAAAGCGCCCTGTCATCCACAGCTGATCTTATTTGGGACCACCAGCTCGTGCTGGAGAAGCAGCAGACTGTCTGCCAGGCCCCCTCTCCGCCTGGCTCTCTCACTTTCCCTCACCTGCTTTCTTTTATCTCTTCATCTTCTCTTCATTCTCTTCTCCTCCGTTACCTTCTTAAAATCCTTCTCTTCTTCTTTTTTTTGCTGTACACGGACCTCTCACCACCGCGGCCTCTCCTGTTGTGGAGCACAGGCTCCGGACGTGCAGGCTCAGCAGCCATGGCTCATGAGCCCAGCCGCTCCGCGGCATGTGGGATCTTCCCACACCGGGGCACGAACCCGTGTCCCCTGCATCGGCAGGCAGACTCTCAACCACTGCGCCACCAGGGAAGACCCCTTCTCTTCTTAAAATCCTTTTATTTTCCTTTTGTAAAACAAAGCAATTGTTGAGTTGTTGGTCAAGTTCAAGGGTGAATATATAGCCACGTTGGTGGGAGACAAGATGTGCTTAATGATAACTGTTGGGAAAACTGTCGGACTTAATATGTGGGAGAGACAACAACAAAAATTAAAGCAGGAACATACACAGCTCTGCAGGTATATGTTTCCTCTGAACTTTGTGGAAAGATTCTGTTTCTTTCTTTCTTTCTTTTTTTTTTAAAGATATGGAATTATTTATTATTTTATATGTATAATTATTTTTAAAAATTTATTTTACTTTTTAAAATTTCATTTATTTATATTTGGTTGCACCAGGTCTTAGTTGCAGCAGGTGGGCTCCTTAGTTGCAGCATGCATGTGAGATCTTAGTTCCCTGACCAGGGATTGAACCCACATCCCCTGCACTGGAAGGCAGATTCTTAGCCACTACACCACCAGGGAAGTCCAAAGATTCTGTTTCTTTCTGCCGGCTTGGCTGCCCGCATCCAGGCTGATGAATAGAGGAAGACTTGACAGATTTATTCTAGAAAGAGCTACATAAGGGGGAGAAAAAGAATAGCTGAAGGGGCAAATCCTGGGGCAGTGGCCCAGGAAAGGAGGGCAAAGAGGATTTATATAGGTTTTGCTGTATTTTCCATTAGTGTTTACTTTTTTTTTTTTTAATAAATTTATTTATTTATTTATTTTTGGCTGCATTGGGTCTTCATTGCTGTGTGCGGGCTTTCTCTAGTTGCGGAGAGCGGGGGCTACTCTTCGTTGCGGTGCGTGGGCTTCTCATCGCGGTGGTTTTTCTTGTTGCAGAGCACGGGCTCTGGGCGCGTGGGCTTCAGTAGTTGTGGCACGTGGTCTCAATAGTTGTGTCTCGTGGGCTCTAGAGTGCAGGCTCAGTAGTTGTGGCACACAGGCTTAGTTGCTCTGCAGCATGTGAGATCTTCCCGGACCAGGGCTCGAACCCGTGTCCCCTGCATTGGCAGGCAGATTCTTAACCACTGCGCCACCAGGGAAGTCCCGTGTTTACTTTTTTAAAAAAGAAGCCTAACAGCAGATTTGAATTGCTTTTTGATTATTTTGGGAGGTCAGATTGGTATTTGTCCTGCTCAGGACTCTGTTCAGACACTTGGCAGAGTGACACGGCTGTGACACGTGGAAAAGTTGTCTCTCCATTCTTGCCCCCCAATTCAGCTGTTGTGCTTTATGCTGGGCAAAATAGGTGTGGTAGGACATCTCCATCAACAAAACAGCTCAAGGTTTCTTGAAACCTCGGTGGCTGGAGGAGAATCATGATGGGCATTGATGCTGCAACAGGCTATTTCTGCTACAGGGGGGCCGGGGGTCCCTGGAGGGCTGACTCCCTTTATATTGGGCCTTGTGGTCCTGCACAGGTAAAGCAGAGCCTGTTTGGGCGTGGGGAGCTGGAGACGTGCAGCTCAACAGCTCTGCAGAAGAATGAACAGGACTGTCTTCTTGGTGGGCAGGGCTGCATCTCTGAGATCAAGTTTCTGTTTAAAATGAAACAAAACAGAACAAAACACCCCCACCCCCACCCCGCCGCTTTTCTATGGGCCTGGAGATGGTGTGGTTTTTTAGAGTGGAAGAGAGGCAGCCTCTGAAACTTAGTGATAAGCCCAGACTCAGAGTTGGGTGCAGGTCCCTTTGGTTACCCACAGCCTTCTGAAGGTCAAGTCATGAATGTCAAGGCCCCAGCTAGCACTGTGAGGAATGAGGGCAGGCCGTGGCCCATTTTCAGGAGGAGGTGGGGAGGAGCCGGTGTGAAGGCGCCTAAAAGACAGAGCAATGGTATGTGTCAGTTGGTGGTTGGTGGCAAGTGAGAGCCAAGGTAGATTTATAGAACCTCTCTGCATTCCCTGATGTTCCCAGATGCCTGGAAATAATTGGACCTTGGGTGGCCAGGCAAGTTAGGTGGGCAGTAGAGGGAAGTGCAATCTCACAGAATTGAAAATTATTACTCTGGGAATGATTGCAGAGTCATAATAATTCCCACTTAATGAATGCTTACTATGCCTCTGGTACTATGACTTGTTCAGATTAACTCATTTAATCCTCACAACAACTTGTGAAATCTACCTGATTTATAGACAAGGAAACTGAGGGTCAGAGTGGTTATGTAACTTGCTCAGGCTCACACAGACGGTAAATGTTGGAGCCAGAATTCAAATTCCATTGGTTTGATTCTGAAGCCCACATTCTTAGCCATAATGGCACAACTACCAGCTCAGCTGGTAAAGGACCACCAAGAAATTAGCCATCGCTGGGGTGCAAATCATATCTCGGCTGCATTTTGCTTTTGTTCCTTGCACAGTTCCAAGCACATAGCAGGTGCTTAATAAATGGTTGTTGACTCAGTTTGCTCAAGGGGGTTATATTCGTGTTGGAGGGAAAATACTATCATGCCTGAGAGAGAAAACAATTTGGAACAAAATACTCAATGCCAAAAAACCATGGGAGGGTCATAAGGGAAGAAAACACATAATCATTTAACAGATTGGATCCCATTAGCTCCTTCTCTTCTAGTGAGGAAACCATCAAAAATCAAATTAAGATCAGAAGGTTGCTTGATGACTATAGAACCCAAGCAAAGGAAATTGGATTTCCTAGAGGGTGTATTTTCATCACATGGTGACTGCCCCAAGTGAAAAATCTGCTTTCAGCCAGGAATATGTTTGCCCAGTGGACTGGATGTTTGTGTTGGCCAGCTGTATTCTGTCCTGGTCAGTGCTGGAAAAACACCTCGTGTCTCACCCTCCAGCTCTTTCTAGACTCCATGGTGACTCTGTTTGCACTTGTCATTACGACATCCCCTCCTCCGTTTCCACTCTCTTCGCACATTACAATTTCTATGTCTACAGTTTATTTTACATGGATTATAGGTGCCTGCTCTTCAGGACAGTGGGCGACTGTCCTGATCTGAACAAATCATAGTACCAGAGGCATAGTAAGCATTTATTAAGTGGGAATTATTATGACTCTGCAATCATTCCCAGAATAATAATTTTCAATTCTGTGAGATTACACTTCCCTCTACTGCCCACCTAACACCTAACTTGTCTCCTGGTCACATTTTAGGGGTTCCTCCTCCAGTCAATGAGTACTTTTTAGCCTTAATCAAGGAGCTAGTCTGTTCTGGGCTTGTATTGTTCATAACTTTTCCTAAAGACCATATTAAAGCTTATCTTTCAAATTATGGCTCTCTGAGAAGCTTAAGATGAATTCCATAAAGATATCCAGTTTAAAAAGGCTTAATATAGTATAGTTATATAGTTATGATATAGTTTATTATATTATAATTAAAATATAGTTTATTTAAATGAACTCTCTATTTTGAGATCATTATAGTTTCACATGCAGTTGAGTTGTAAGAAATAATACAGAGGAATCCCCTATACCTTTTTTTTTTTTTTTTTTTTTTTGTGGTACGCGGGCCTCTCACTGTTGTGGCCTCTCCCGTTGCGGAGCACAGGCTCCGGATGCACAGGCTCAGCAGCCATGGCTCACGGGCCCAGCCGCTCCGCGGCATATGGGATCCTCCCAGACCGGGGCACGAACCCGTATCCCCTGCATCGGCAGGCGGACTCTCAACCACTGCGCCACCAGGGAGGCCCTCCCCTATACCTTTTACCTAGTTTCCCCCGCATGGTAACACAGTGTACAACTAAGATGTTGACATTGAAAGTTGAGATAGAGTACATTTCCATCACAAGAATCCCTCAGGTTGCCCTTTTATAGGCATACCCATTTCCCTCCCGCCCCTAACCCTTCTTTAACTACTGACAACCCCTAATCTGTTCTTCATTTCTATAATTTTTTTCATTTCAAGAATGTTATATAAATGGAATCATACAAGTTGTAACCTTTGGGATTGGCTTTTGTCATTCAGCATAATTCTCTGGAGATTGATCCAGGTTGTTGCCTGTATCAATAGTCTGTTATTTTTATTGCTGAATCATATCTATGGCATAGATGTACCACAATTTGTTTAATCATTCACCCATCGAAGGACACCTGGGTTGTTTCCAGGTTTTGGCTATTGCAAATAAGGCTGCTATACACATTTGTGTACAGGTTTTTGTGTGACCATAAATCTTTATTTCTCTGGGATAAATGAGCAAGAGTGCAATTCTGGGTTATATGATAAGTCTGTGTTTAGTTTTTAAAGAAACCATTAAACTATCTTCTAGGGTGGCTGTGCTATTTTACATTCCCACCAGCATTGTATTATATGAATGATCTAGTTTCTCCACATCCTCAGAAGAATTCAGTGTTGTTGCTATTTTTTATTTTAGCCATTTGATGGGTTGAGATAGTGATATCTCACTGTGGTTTTAATTTGTATTTCCCTAATGGATAATGATGTTGAACATTTTTTTCATATACTTATTTGCCATCTGCATATCTTCTTTGGTCAAATGTCTCTTTATGGTCTTTTCCCCACATTCTAATTGGACTGTTCGTTTTTTTACTCTTGAGTTTTGAGTGTTGTTTATATTTTCTAGATACTAGTCCTTTGACAGACACGTGGTTTGCAGATAGTTTCTTCCACTCTATAGCTAGTTTTTAAATTTTCTTTTTCTTTTCTTTTCTGTTTTTAAAAAATTTATTTGGCTACACCTTGCAGCATGCAGGATCTTATTTCCCTGACCAGGGATCAAACCCGTGCCCTCTGCAATGGAAGTGTGGAGCCCTAACCATTGGGCAACCAGGGAAGTCCCCGTTTTCATTTTCTTAAGAGGGTCTTTCACAGAG
The DNA here is from genome assembly GCF_949752795.1 of Hyperoodon ampullatus. Lineage (NCBI taxonomy): Eukaryota > Metazoa > Chordata > Mammalia > Artiodactyla > Ziphiidae > Hyperoodon > Hyperoodon ampullatus. The sequence continues at coordinate 94,277,576 of NC_136923.1, forward strand.
CAGAAGTTTTCAATTTTGATGAAGCACAGTTTATTAATTTTTCCTTTTATGAATCGTGCTTTGGGTATCAAATCTAAGAACTCTTTCCATAGCCCTAGGTCCTAAAGACATTTTTCCTATGTTATTTTCTAGAAGTTTTATAGCTTTACATTTTTACATTAAAGCGTGGTCCATTTTGATTTAATTTTTGATTAAGAAAGGTGTGGGACTTAAGAGAAGGCTCTTGTTTGTTTGTTCTGTTTTTTGCTTTGGGTGTCCAGGTGCTCCAAGACCATTTGGGAAAAGTCTATCTTTCCTTTATTGAATTGCGTTTGCATTTTTGTCAGAAATCAGTTTGGTATATTTGTATGGGTCGGTTTCTGAGTCAATTCTGTTCCACTGCTCTTTATGTCTATTCCCTCCTCCAATTCCACACAGTTTTGATTACTATAGCTGTATAATAAGCCTCAAATTCAAGTAGACAGATTTCTCTCTCTCTTTTTTTTCCAAAATCTAGTTCCTTTGCCTTTCTATATAAATTTTAGAATCATCTTGCTTATATCCACAAAATTATCTGAGATTTTAATAAGAATTATATTAAACCTGTATATCAGTTTTGAGAGAATTAGCATCTTTACTATATTGAGTCTTTTAATTCATGAATATAATTCTCTTCATTGATTTAGATCTTCTTTGATTTTTAAAAAAATTGGTGTTAATTTTCAGATACAGTTGCATGTAAAATAGATTTACACCTTTTTTTTGAGTGACTGTAAATGCATTATATTTTAAAATTTTGTGTTCACATGTTCATTAGTAATATATAGAAATACAATTGATTTTTGTGTATTTATTTTATATATCATACAACCTTGCTGAATTTATTTATTTTTTCTTTTCTTTTTAAATAGATTCCTTGGGATTTTCTATACAGACAATTATTATATGTCATCTGCATATAGGGAGAGTTTTATTTCTTACTTTCTGAAATGTATGCCTTTTACTTCCTTTTCTTGGCTTTGCACAGGCTAGAGCTTCCAGCACTATGTTGAATGAGAGTGATGAGAGCAGACATACTTGCCTTGTTCCTTATCATAGGGAGAAAGTATTCAGTCTTTCACCATTAAGTAAGACATTAGCTGTAGGGGGTTTCTTGTGGTTACTTTTTTTGTCAAGTTGAGGAAGTTTCCCTCTGTTCTTATTTTTCTGTTATTTCTTATCACGAATGGATGTTGAATTTTGTCAAATGCTTTTTTTTCATTGAAGGATCTGATCATGTGAAGATTATATTGATTGACTTCCAAATATGAATGAGCCTTGTCTCCCTGAAATAAAGCCCACTTGGTCATGGTAAGTAATTCTTATATATTGCTGAATTCTATTTGCTAATATTTTGCTAAGGATTTTTTGCATGTATATTCATGAGGGATATTGGTCTGTGGTTTTCATTTTCTGTACTATCTTTGTCTAGTTTTGGTATTAGGGCAATACTAGCTTCATAAAATGAATTGGGAAGTGTTCCCGCCTCTTCTATTTTTCTGGAAGAGATTGTGTAGAACTGATGTTAATTCTTTAAACATTTGGTAGAATTCTCCAGTGAAGCCATCTGGGCCTTCCTCCCTTTCTCTCACCATATTTAAAAATGCACACTTAAAAGTATTTTAAAAATACATACATACATATGTATATACAGTGTACTGATAATATGATTAATTAATTAATTAATTAAAAAAAAATTGGCCACGCCACATGGCTTCTGGATTCTTAGATCCCAGACCAGGGATAGAACCCCGGGCCCATGGCACTGGACCACCAGGGAACTCCCTGATTGATTAATTTTAAAGGCCAAAAATCAAGCCTCCCGAATGAAACACACTTTGGAAGTTCCATTTACAAAACACAAAATTGCCATTCACAATTTTGGGATGAAATTTAGCGCCCAAAGCTTCATGTTTCCTTTAACACCTTCTCTGTTTGCTCAGCAGTGGGGTAGAAATGCAGGAAATATCTCTGTGTGGCAAGTTTAGGACCAAAGTGTGAATGTTAGCACCATTTCCTCTGTGCCTGACACTACTCTGTATCAAGTTCTCCTGGGTCTGTCACACTGTCTGTGTGACCTTGGCCAGTTATTTACCCGCTCCTCGCCACAGTTTGGTTCCCTTATGCTTAGAAAGGGGACGATAACTGAACAGCTACTTGCTTTATAGGGTTGTTAGGGGCAGAGAAAATTCTCCAATCCAAGTATTAACCAGGCCCCGCCCTGCTTAGCTTCCTGGGATCTGGCCGTGCTCAGGGTGGTCTGGCTGTAGACGGAGCAAATTCTCAGTAATTCCTAGCTGTTGTTATTCTGTCAACAAAGGGAATGGTTTCCTTTAATTGATCCCACTTTAAACAGAGAAGAGAGAGTCACTCTGTTCCTCTCTTTAGATGCTTGTTAACCTACAGCAGGGTTTCTCATCCTTGGCACTATTGACATTTTGAGCCATAAAGTTCTTTGCTGGGGGGTTGTCCAGTGCATGGGAGGATGTTCAGCAGCCTCCCTGGTCAGGACCCACTGCAGGCAGCACCCTCCACCCCACTGTTAGGACAATCAAAAACGTCTCCAGACGTCGTCATATGTCCCCTAGGGGCGCAAAATCATCCCGGGTTGAGACCCACTGGTCCATATGTGAACTCTCACTTAAAAAAAAAAATTTTTTTGGGGGGTTCTAATCCTTTTATTTTGTGTGTGTGCTATCATCCATTGTGGATTATTTCCTCCCGTGTTTCATAACAAAAATTTCAAACATTATTTGAAATTAATATGTGTCGGGAAAGTTTGGAAAGTAGTTTGTAGTAAAGGTAAAAATGCGACTTTAAGCCAAAGCCCAGTGGCAGCTGCTTCTGCCTGTCGGAGAGTGGCAGAACCCCACTCTGGAGTAGGTGGCCTTTCGTTTGGTAAAATCCCTGGACCAGACACTCCGAGGGTGAAGGGCATGGGGGTCGGTCCCCCAGGCCGGTAGCTCGGCCGGAGAACGCGGAAGGATCGGTGGGCGGAGCTTCGGCGTGACAGGCGGTGGCGGAGGACTGTGCTGATGTGGGCGGGGGAGAAATTTACCGGGGTGGGGGGCTGGAGGACTTTGAAGTGGTACGAGGAGACGGCCACCCTTCCCTGTGCCCTCGTCCCCACCCCCATTCCCCGCACCTCCAGTGAAGGCTGTTAGCCCCCCAAAGCCATGGGCCAGGCGGGGAGAAGAGCTGAGGGTGGTGAGACTTCGTGGGGCTGAAAGTGAAGGGGACGGGACATCCGAGCCGCACGTCTTAGAGGCCGAGCGTTCCGGAATTCAGGAGACCTGGGGGAGCATCCCACACTTCCTTCTGGACCTGGGAGAGGGGGCTTGAGTGGGATTTATGTAGATCTCAGAGGATGCAATTATTTAGGCTGCTGTCTACATAGGAAAGAAAGCCATTTGCTCTGTTTCCTTCCAGTATTTTTTTCCTGTGCGTTTTTAAAATGCAGTTAATCTTGCTGTATATAGTATAGGGGTGGAAAAGAGTTTTCCCTCTACCCTTCTAGGTTCTTGGCTAGATCCCCCAGTAATAAAAGAGATTAACAGGAGAAAAATAAACAAGTGTAATCGCATGTGTCCCTCCTATAGACCTGGAGAGACCCAGGAAAACTGAGTAACTCCCGGAAATGGCCCAAGTCACCACCTCCAGCTAAAGACAAAAGAAGATACTGGGTGGGGAGGGGAGACTTGTTATGGGAGGTTCCCAGGAAAAGTAGAGTAAACAAGGGTAAGGCTGTTATGCACATTTAAGTTGTTGCCTGCGCCATTGATAAGGGTTTCTAGAGATTTAGTAATCCTCCTCTTCCGCGTGCAGAGAGGGAGACGCCTTCACAAATGGAGATTTTCCTTACATATGTAAAAAATGTCTCTTACAAAGGGCTAACCTTCTGCTTGGTTTTCAGAGCTTCCCCTGTGTCTGCTGTTTTTTAAAAAAATAACCAGCTCAAAATAATCCCAATACCAAAGAGGGACTGGGGTGGCCTATTCTGCTCCCCTCTGATGGCCGTGTTTCTTGATGGCTGCAACAGACCTCAGAGGAGGTGGAAACCATTTTCTGTTGCTGCCAGCGCCACCATCTAGTGCCAGTGCCAGGCAGAGACCAAGTTGCTGGAACTGCAGCTGCCTGGTGCCTCTCGAGCTGTTGGGCTCCTGGAGGGTGGGCTGTCCTGAACTGTTCCAACTGTAGGGGGGGAAATAATTTTCCTTCTACTCTTCTGGGTTCCGTAGCTGAGACCCCTTGTAAAAAAAGACAGATTAACAAGAGAAAAACGAACAGAAATTTAAAAACATGTATACATAAGAGAGACCCAGGAAAACTGAATAAACCCCCCCCACATGCCACCACCTTAAAAACTGTCTTCGGCCAAAGACAAAAGAAAGATGTTGTGGGTAGAGCCCAGCTAAGGGAGTTAAGCCCAGTAAACAAGGGTAAGGTTGTTATGCAGAATGAAAGTGGTTATGCAGAATTAAGTCGGGGCCTTCCCCATTGATAAGAGTTTCTTGTGATTTAGAGTCATTCTTCTCTTCTTGGTAGAATGAGGGAGACCCTGAAAAGAGGAGAATTCCTTTGTAAATGTAAATATCCCTTACAAAAGGGTAAATACTGCTGTTTTCAGAGATTCTCCTGTGTCTGCAGTCTCTTAAGAATAATCACCTCAGGGCTTCCCTGGTGGCGCTGTGGTTGAGAGTCCGCCTGCCGATGCAGGGGATACGGGTTTGTGCCCCGGTCTGGGAGGATCCCACGTGCCGCGGAGCGGCTGGGCCCGTGAGCCGTGGCCGCTGAGCCTGCGCGTCCGGGGCCTGTGCTCTGCAACGGGAGAGGCCACAACAGTGAGAGGCCCGCGTACTGCAAAAAAAAAAAAAAAAGAATAATCAGCTCAAAATAATCCATATGCCAAAGAGGCATGTTTTGGGGTGGCATATTCTGCTCCCTTTCAGAGCCAGGACAACTCTTCACCCTCCTCTACCACCCCCAACTCATACAGGTCAACACACAGGTCATACCCATTAGCCAGTGGGAAAAGACGGTCCTTTTAAGATCAAAACGGAAAGCCTGGAGGTAGTGGAGACCCCAGGTACAACCGAGGGAGGAAGGCAGGCAAGTGCCGTCTTGGTCGGAGTTCATCACCCCGCATTACCCTCCCATTCTCTCCTCAAGGACACAGCTCTTTCCCTGGCTTGCTGTGTTCATTCTTCAAAAGTATGCATGAGGGTTTTGGCTATAGCTGAGGAAGCTTGAAGACTGCTGTGGACTGAAGTTTGTCCCCGGTCACCTACAACCCAGATTCATAAGTTGAAGCCTGTAAGGGAGAAAATAATTCTTTCTCTACCCTCTTATGTTCTGAAAAATGGAGGCCTGCACATTAAATGAACAAAGAGATAAACACGACAAAAATATTATTCTTATGCATACGGGAGTTAACAAAACAGGTAGCTGGCTGGTTAAATGGTTAAAGCTAGAGGCTTATATACCTAACTTAGTAGGTGAAAGGGATGGGGGAGAAAAGGCTTTTATGGAAAGGACAGGTAAGAAAGTTTGTGATAATGTTTGTCTATACAGGTCTGAGTGATATTTCTGTCTCTTTCAGGGCCATTAAACTCGTGTAGAGAAGGGATTTAGGGTGGGTTTTATTTCCCTTCCGGGAGTAGATTCGCCCTGGAGAGGGAATTATGGCAACCTTATTTCCCAGAACTTGCTGCTTTTAGTCCGATAAGGGAAGGCTTCTTTCTGCATCTGTTGATTCCCAGTCACCTTCAGCTCAAAATAATCCTTACGCCAAAGTGGTATATTTTGGAGTGGCATATTCTGATCCCTTTTAAGCTCTAACCCCAATGTGACTGTATTTGGAGACAGGGCCCGTAAGGAGATAATTAAGGTTAAATGAGGTCATAAGGGTGGGGCCCTAATCCAATAGGATTATTGTCCTTATAAAAGAAGGAAGAGATACCAGAGACCCCCTGCACCCCCACCAATGCACTCAGTGAAGAGGTCCTATGAGCTACAGCAAGGTGGTGGCCACCTACAATCCAAAGAGAGAGTTCTCATCAGACACCAATCCTGCCAGCACCTTGATCTTTGACTTCCAGCCTCCAAAACTGTGAGAAAATAGATTCTGTGGTTTAAGCCACCTGGTCTGTGGTATTTTGTTATGGTAGCCCAAACCAACTAGGACAAAGACTAAAATAGTCTTCAAGAGCCTAAGAGCTAAAGTTAAAAAATGGTAGAATTGTAGACTGGGGTCAGAACTGAAACCAAGCAGGACCCTGTGGGGCCCTCCCAGGTATAAATCATTTCTGTGTCATCCCTCCCCCCTCACTTCTTGTTTGTAAGAAATAGGCTTCTGCCTCATAGACCTTCCCTGAGCTCCAAAGGGCAGAGTCAAACAGTTGCTAATCATGGAAGTAAGGGAATGCAGAAACAAAGGAGGAACAATCAAGAAACTATAGAGAAGTGATTAAAGCAGGGTCCTGGTTCCTCCTCAAGAGATATACATAACAACATCTTTGAGTTCTTCTGCAGGAACTAAGGCCGCACCCAGGTGGAGGATGGTAACTTCAGGCTGAGCACAAGATCCCTGGAGCACCACCCTGTTACCTCACCACCAACCAATCAGAGCAAAGTCACACACCCTGCAGCCCTCACTCCAAATTTTGCCTATCAAAACTTTTCCCCCAAAACCATTGGAGAGTTCGGGGTTTTTGAGCACAAGTCACCTATTCTCCTTGCTGGGCCCTGCAATAAACCTTTCTCTGCTCCAAACTCCGACGTTTCAGTTGGTTTGGCCTCATTGTGCATCAGGGACATGAACCTGCCTTTGGTAACAGAACCTGGATTGACACGTCACAAAATAAGATGATGGGACAAAGCAGGTACTTTATGAACTTCTAGGGCCAACCTTGGTGAGGTACCTCGATTTTTGTTGGGAGTTGAAATAACCCCAACAAATCATATATGTGTTTCTAAAAGACAGGAATTGCATTCCTTGAAGTCCTACACTCTGTTGGTCTTTCTGCCAGAAACCACGTCAACCTGGTTCAAGGTAGAGTGGGACCTGCTGACGAGTGCAAATCTTGGACTCCAGCCTCCGAGCCCCCTGTTCATTTTTTTCACTGAGCCCTGATGGAGGAGAGAGCTGCCAGAGGACCCTAATCAGATGCATGCACTCATCTTGAAGTGATTAAAGTCCTAAGGACAGATAGAAGCCATGTTGATAGCATTAATTGGTTCCTTATTTCTGAATTGGGCCTGCTTCATTGTTTAAGATTCCACTCTAATTTGTTGGGATTTTCTCTTAGGCATTGTAAAAAGCAAACTTATTTTGCTGGATGAGAACAGACCCTTTTAAAGCGGGCTTTGAAGTTTGCAGCTTTGTAACGTGTCAGCCTTCTGAAAGCTTCTGCTCTCCTGCCAGCTAGAACCGACCCACAGCCACGATTAGCATATCAAAGAGTGGGGGGTTGTCCTGATGGGGGCTGTAGGAGGGGTGCTCGGGCCCACGTGTGGGGCGCTAACACGCGCCCTGCTGCCAGGGTGGTTACTCATTTCACCTCTAATTCCATTTCTTCTCCTCTTCCGGCTGTGCACGTTGACAATTACACACACACACACACACACACACACACACACACACACGCTCTCCTTCCTGAAAGACAGAAAGGAATCAGAAATGAAAAAAAAAAAGAAAGAAAGAAAAGGAAAGGGAGCCATTTTAAGGGAGATAAACCTATTTTCTTCTCATGCCTTTATAAAATCCAACAACTCCCACAGATAAATATGCTAAGTATTCAATAGTTATTTTAGTGCCTACATTTTGACTAATTGCTGGGTTAAAAAAAAAAAAAAAACCTTCAGAAAGGATGGGGAAGCAATTCAGACTAAATATTACCATTGCCCTGAGGTGCTAATCCAAAGTCCTCGCAACCCTTGATAGTCAAGCTGTCAAGCTGACCCATGGATGGCCTGGTTACTCTTACCTAAGGAGAGACTCTGGCATTGCCTAGGAAATCATCCCTTGGAGAGGACTGCCTCTGTGGTTTGACCAGAGAGGACCCCAAATAGACATTAGACCCGGGTGGTCTTGCATACAGATGACAAGAAAGGAGAGAAAATTGATGGAAACTAAAGACTCCCAAGATACATCATGGAAATAAACAAAAGGCTACAAAAATGACATGAGGGATCAAAGAAAGATCCCTATAACGAACTGATTTTGAAAGAAAATGATTTGGATGCTTTTCATGTCAAAAATAAACACGAAGGGAGGGCTTCCCTGGTGGCGCAGTGGTTGAGAGTCCACCTGCCGATGCAGGAGACGCGGGTTCGTGTCCCGGTCCGGGAAGATCCCACATGCCGCGGAGTGGCTGGGCCCGTGAGCCATGGCCGCTTAGCCTGTGCATCCGGAGCCTGCGCTCCGCAACGGGAGAGGCCACAACAGTGAGAGGCTCGCGTACCGCAAAAAACAAAAACAAAACAAAAAAAACCAGTAAGGGCTTCCCCGGTGGTGCAGTGGTTAAGAATCCACCTGCCAATGAAGGGGACATAGGTTCGATCCCTGGTCCAGGAAGATCCCACATGCCACAGAACAACTAAGCCCGTGTACCACAACTACTGAGCCTGTGCTCTAGAGCCCATGTGCCACAACTACTGAGCCTTCACTCTAGAGCTCACGTGCCACAACTACTGAGCCCGTGAGCCACAACTACTGAAGCTCACATGCCTAGAGCCTGCAGTCCGCAACAAGAGAAGCCACTGCAAGGAGAAGCCCGCGCACGGCAACAGAGTAGCCCCTGCTTGCTGCAACTAGAGAAAGCCTGTGCGCAGCAACGAAGACCCAATGCAGCCAAAAATAAATAAATAAATGAATGAATAAATAAGTAAATTTATATTAAAAAAAACATGAAATGGGTGAAGGGAGTCAAAAGGTACAAACTTCCAGTTATAAGATAAATTAAGTCCTAATGTACAGTGTGATGACTATAGTGAACAAATTTGTAGTGTATATTTGCAGTTTGCTAAGAGAGGAGATCTTAAAAATTCCCATCACAAGAAAAAGAATTTTTGTAACTATGTGGTGATGGATGTTAATTTATTGTGGGGATCATTTCACCATATATACATATATATTATGTTGTGTATCTGAAACATACAATGTTATATGTCCATTATGTCTCAATAAGAAAAGAAAAAAGGGGCAGAGAAGAAAAGTATATACAAGGTAGATCTGTCTTCTTGGAAACTAAATTACATGACTTTTAAAAAGTTCCTAAAATATGTAAGGAAGAGTATAGCAATATATTCATTGCTTCCCAAAGTTTCAACTTTGTTTCTTGAGTTAAAAAAATAAATAAATCAGGAAGGAAATTTATCAAAATATTAATAGTAGGTATGTTTGGAGATTATAGATTTTTTTTTACTTTTTTGTATTTTTTAAACTTTTTCTACAATGGACATGTATTAATTTTACATTAAAAAGTAGCGTGTTATTAATAAATGTCATGGACTACATTTGGAATTTGGGAAATGGCTGTCTTTCCATTAGTATACAAGTTATGGACACAGCAGAATTTATACTAGAAAAAGCTTTGGGTGACATTTATTTCTCCCTCTCAATTTGAAGTGAGGTTACTTAGGAACAGGGAGGTTAAAACCAAGGTCATGTAGCCAGTCTGAAGGGATCAGAGTCTAGAGGAGAGCTGTCCAGACACACGCTGGTGTTGAGCACTTGATGTGTGGCTAAACTGAGATGTGTTGTATGTGTAAAACAGACATTGGATTTTGGACAATCTTTTTCTCCAGATATGAAGATATGTAAAAGATCTCAATAATTATATTGATGACATGTGGAAATGATGAATTTTGGATATATTGGGCTAAAATTAATTTAGCCTGCTTCATTTTAGTATGGCTATTAGAAAATTTAAAATGACATATATGGCTCCCTTTATGTTCCTACTGGACAACACTGGTGTATGTTGTGGTCCGAATGTGGGTTGGAAAAAAACCTCTAGGAGATTGGGATTGACATATGTACACTAATATGTATAAAATAGATAACTAATAAGGAAAAAAAAAAAGAAAAGAATCTCCAGACACAAGGCAGAATGTAAAGAAGATAGAATTTATTAGAGGCAAGTGTCGCTGCCTGAACAGAGGGCAACTTCCTAGTAGTCTGGGAGAGTCGAGCCTGAACATGTGCTATTAGTCAGTTTTTATAGCCAGAAAACAAAGGAATGGTCTGAGGTGAAAATTTCGATTGGTCGAGGCACATATGCCTTCCTCCTATAGCGTGGGAGTGGGACAAGGCAGAGGCCTTTCCTTATTTGGGACAGGTCCCGTCACCCAGGTGGGCTCAGGAATTTCATAACCATGGCAACATAGTGGGGAGTCTGGTAGGGGGTGTAATTTTTTCAGGCAGGGTCGTCCTTTTTCCTTGAAGCACCATTGTCCTTGGAACGCCACAGTCTAGAATACAAGTCTTTGGGTTTTTTGTTGTTGTTTTTTTTTTAAATATTTATTTATTTATTTTTATTTGGTTGTGCTGGGTCTTAGTTGCAGCTCGCGGGCTCCTTAGTTGTGGCCTGTGAACTCTCAGTTGCGGCATGCACGTGGGATCTAGTTTCCTGACCAGGGATCGAACCCGGGCCCCCTGCACTGGGAGCGTGGAGTCTTTTCCACTGTGCTACCAGGGAAGTCCCTAGAATACAAGTCTTGATTCTCAATCCAGTGTTCTCTCTGCACACTAGTACTTTGAAATGGAGAATGTCTAAAGGTAAATTTACTTCTCCTTTTCTAGAATTAGGTAGTAAAACATTACTAAAGCGACAGTATTATTATTGATTTGATAATTTTTTGTTTCGTTGAAGACATATAGTCTGTGTCTTGCCTAGCTAATGGAGGATTGTTTACTGCATAATTGCATGCAGATATTTATGCCTGAGGTGCTTCCTTGGAGTGATTTTTTTGCCCTTATGCATCATTACCACTATGGGTCAAGCTGTCCTTCTTGTCTCCTCCTCAGAAAGACCCAGAACAACAAAAACAACAACAAGGAAATACGGGTTCTAAAATCAAACTTCAAGAACTGAGGGAGGTTAGTTTTAAGTAAAGCTTTTCAACTCTCCATGCAGTTATGCAAACATTTCCTAAATCTTTTGACAAACCTGTTGTCTTTCCTCATCTTTTCTCTTGTCACTGCCGGTCCCCCTCCTCCCTTGCCATTTACACGTGGAGGGAATGAAAGCTTGCCACCCCACAATATGCCACAGGATTGTTTTGAGTTGAAGGCAATAAACTCTCTGTGCTCCCTCTTTCTGTCCAAAAGCAGGACATAAATTTCCCTCTGTAAAAGGGAACATAAATTTCATCTATAAACCTGTCTTCTTTTCCCATACATGGAAGAGGAGGAGGACCCTTAATCACCAGAGATGACTCTCATCAATGGAAAGGCACTAAGCTGAGTCTGCATAACAAACCTTCCTCAACAACACTTCTCTTTAATTATTTCCCTTTATATATTTAGCTTCCTACAATTTACAACCCCTAGAAACCCCAATCACCCCCCTTTCTTTGTCTAGTTACTTTTCCACAATTTATTGCCCTATGTTAAAGTGGTATATAAGCCCCCAGGTCTAACTATTTCTTTGGGGTTTTCATTTCTTTTCTGTAAGATATCCCGTATACCTACAAAATAAACATGTTCTCCTATTAATCTGTCTTTTGTCAGTTTGATTTTCAGGCCCTAACTGTAGAACCTAAGAGGGTAGAGGAAAGTTTTCTTCCCCTGCACACAATGCTAGACATATGAGAGTTTTTTTGTTTTCTTTGTTTTTTTTAAAAATCAGTTTACAGTGTGATTGATTAAGTGTAAAATATATATTGGACTTTTTGGAAAAATCAATATAGATGTTCTTTTAAACATATGTATTTAACCCTATCCCATAAATTATACTTCTGATAGAAGTTATTTTAGCATATTGAGTTAGATATAATTTAAGGAAGGCAGGGATTTATAGATACAGCTGCAGGAAACAGATTTCTGTGCCAACCTGGCACCAAGAACTGTTCCACATCACACTCAGAGATTCAAGAAGCTAAGAAGGGCTTCCCTGGTGGCGCAGTGGTTGAGAGTCCGCCTGCCGATGCAGGGGACACGGGTTCGTGCCCCGGTCTGGGAAGATCCCACATGCCGCAGAGCGGCTAGGCCCGTGAGCCATGGCTGCTGGGCCTGCGCGTCCAGAGCCTGTGCTCCGCAACGGGAGAGGCCACAGCAGTGAGAAGCCCACGTAATGAAAAAAAAAAAAAAAAAAAAAAAAAAAAGAAGCTAAGAAGTGTGACCCTCTCTTGGCAAACACTCTGTGCTATGTCCTATGGGGGAGGGGTGTGAGGGGACAAAGGAATATGGCCTTGACCATCGGGGGGCCATCATCTAGTTAGGAAACAAGATCAAATCCCAAGCCGTGTTGAGAGAGCAGTACGACCCTGAATGATGTGGGGTAGGATCTAGGTGCAAGAGCTGTTAGGGAAAGGAGAATGCAGAGTCAAGATCGGGAACTTGAAGGAGGATCTTGGACTTGAGCTGGGCTCTAAAAAGTTGGGTTATTATTTGAATGGAAAGGAGAAGCAGGGAGAGAATTCCAGGCAGTATCGGCAGAGGTACAGGGGTGGGAACTGACAAATTGTATGAGCCCCCAAAAGAAGCCAGTAGGAGATAAGCACTCCTGTGAAAGCAAGTACCTTGTCTTTCTTGTTTACTGCCATACCCCAGTGCCTAGAACAGTGCCTGGCACAGTGGAGGCATCTACTGTTAGCTGTGTGAATGAATGAATATACTGCTACTTTTTAAAAACGTCAGCAGAACACAGAAGGAATTGTCTCAGGACCTTTCTCTCTGGAACAAAGAGAGGTAGGGCATGCTTCTGGGGTCCCAGAGATCAGCTGGGAGGTACTAGATGACAGATGCCAGGCACCTCCTGAGTGGGTGACAAATTGTGCCTCGAGTTGGTACTTTGAGGTTTTTTTTTTTTTTTTTTTTTTTTTTGCAGTACACAGGCCTCTCACTGCTGTGGCCTCTCCTGTTGCGGAGCACAGGCTCTGGACGTGCAGGCTCAGCGGCCATGGCTCACGGGCCCAGCCGCTCCGCGGAATGTGGGATCTTCCCGGACCGGGGCGCAAACCCGTCTCCCCTGCATCGGCAGGCGGACCCCCAACCACTGCGCCACCAGGGAAGCCCCAATACTTTGAGGTTTTGAGTTGGATGGTGACCTGGCCCAGCTTCAAAGAATTAAAGAAGGAAAAGGGAGGTAAGGAAAGTAAGATGGGGCCTGATCCCCCTTTCCTACCTGTGTCCATGTGTTTTGGATGCTAGGAGTCTCTTTAATGTTTTAAATAATTTATAAGCCAGTCAAATGAGGTGAAGGAGGAAGAAAGATGGAACACACTGAGCATCTACTACTGTATGCCAGGCCTTTTCACTTACATCATTTCATTCTCTCAAAGATTAAATGAAGTAAGCATTTTAAAAATTGTGGTAAAAAACATAACATAAAATTTACCATCTTGGCCATTTCTCAGCGTGCAGTTCAGTAGTGTCAAGCATATTCACATTACTGTGAAAAAGATCTGCAGAACTTTTTCTTCTTACAAAACTCTTTCTTCCTCACCCTCAGCCCCTGGAAAGCACCATTCTACTTTCTGTCTCTATGAATTTGACTATTCTAAGTACCTCCTCTAAGTACAGTATTTGTCTTCCTATGATTAGCTTATTTCACTTAGCATAATGTCCTCAAGTTTTATCCATGTTGTGGCAGGCGGCAGGATTATCTTCCTAAAAGGCTGAATAATATCCCATTATATGGACATACCATATGTTGTCTATCCCTTCAACCACTGATGGATACTTGGGGTGCTTCCACCTCTTGGCTATTGTGAATAATGCTGCTATGAATAGGAGTGTGCAAATATCTCTTTGAAACCCTGCTTTCATTTCTTTTGGTTATATGTCCAGAAGTGGAATTGCTGGATTAGGTAGGCATTTTTATCCCTGCTTTATGAATGAGGAAACTGAGACCCAGGGAACTCCTGTAACTTGCCCAAAGTCCCACTGGCAGAAGGCTGCAGCGCTTATGTCCATTTCCACCCCATCCTCAGGATCAGCCTTAACTGCGTCATTGAAGTACACACCCAGTTTGTATGGAAAATCGGGGATTAATTTATGCACACACTGGGCAGCAGCTGATTTTGTAGTTTACAAAATTGGAAATGGAGAAGGCTTGGAGCTCGGTTTCCTCAGAGGCTCAAGTTACACAAGTGCCTGACAATCATAAGTTGGCTGAATTCTTTTCTGGATACCAGATTGCAACATTGCTCTGCATTTGTTGTAGTTTTGTGTTCATTAAATGCTAACAGAAGTCCAGGGTGGATTGTTTTAGAATTAGCTGACCAAGGGACCTATTTATAGTTCCTTAACCTTGGGCATGTCAATATTCACAAACAGTTTTAGCCGGGGTTGTTTAACTATGAAGTTGTAATTTATGCCAACCAGCACATTGCCAAATAGTTTTAAATCAATATTAATATTTTAAATGGAATTTTCCTGAGTCTGTTTTCATAGTGGTTCTCTGTGATGTGTGAGGAGAAAAGAAATGGTTTCCTTGTTTACTTTCTAACCTTACCGGCCTCTACTCTTCATCAGTTGACCCTGGGATTTGTGTGGTATGGATTGAGGCGGGCGTGTACTATATACGTGGAAAGGAAAAGAGGTCGTAAGAGGAAGAGGAGGAAAGAAAGGGAAGGCGAAGGAGATCTGTAGAACGATCTTATAGCAAAAAGGGGTCTTAGGGGCCATCTAAGCCCTTCATTTCATCCAGAAGGTCAAAAGGCAGGGAAGCTGGTGCTATAGTCCTGCTATGCAGTGTGTGAGTGCTGGGATGCTGCTGAAATTCCAAGGTCCCCGCACTCCCATTCCAGGCCTCTCTGGACTTCCACATTCCTATGTGCACTGGCTCAAAAGTTATTTTGGTACCTGGGCAGGGAAAGAAAAGTACACTCCAACTGGGTTGTGCCAGGAGAGTTTGTGATCGCAGGACGGGATGCAGGGATGGAGGGAACCTTAAGGGAGAGTGCAGAGTGCCGGGGTAGATGCCTGTGGGGAGCCATCATGACCCCTAGGGTGGAAGGAGTGAGATAAGGAAGAAGTTACGGGAACCTGGAGAGAGACAGCTCTAGGAAGAGCCCCGCCTGATAGGAGCCGCGAACTTTGGCTGAGGGGCTCAGCCGTCTCTGTCTCAGTGGCCCACTAGGATGACTGACGCGGACTGAATTGTGCTTCCTCCAGATTCATAGGTTGAAGCCCAAACCCCCAATGTGACTGTATTTGGAAGAGGGTCTATAAAGAGCTATTTAAAGTAAAATGAGGTCACAAGGGAGGGCCCTGATCTGATGTGATTAATGTCCTTCTAAGAGACACCAGAGACCTGGGTCTTTCTCTTTCTACCAAGTGAGGACAGCAAGGAAGCTGTCCTTCCTCAAGCCAGGAAGAGAGCTCTCACCAGGAACTGAACTGGCTGGCACCTGGATTTGGACTTCTAGCCTCTAAAACTTTGAGAAATACATTTCTTTTGGTTAAGCCACCCAGTCCGTGATATTTTGCTATGGCGGCCTGAGCTGACTGAGACGCTGGCTTCCTCCTTCCATCATCTGCTGGTGCTCCCCACTGGCCAGACCCACCCAGAAGCCAGAGTTTGATGTGGTCCTTACATATCAGCCTCTAGGGTAGAAAAGAGTGAACCTAGAGGGGTAAAACATATACTCGGCACAAAAGTTGAGACGTGCAATTCAAACTGCCCAGGGAAAAAGAGAAAAATCTAGATGTGTAGTCTTCTGTAGCTCCCCAAGCCCAGATTCAATTTCTGAGGTCTTTGGTCCATGGTTGTTTTGTTTTCATATGAGCAGGCCCCTGAATTTTGGTCTTTCTGCACAAAGCTCTGAACTGGTCATGGTTTCTTTCAGCGATTTCATGATCAGGCTGACTCTCTTGATTAGGTGGTAGCCTATGTCAATTACCACAATTTCTGGGAAGACAGGATGGCTCATGTTGCCATCTGGCCACATTTCCTGTATCATTAAAGGCCTTAATTTTAATGAAACTATTCGGGGTTCATTGTAATCAGTACAGTGAAATGTGGTGTATACTGTAGAATTTCACTTTGGTTGGGCGTTGAAACCATACATGAGACTTTGGTTGCTCTCGGTTCTCATCTGAGGTCATGGGAGAGTGTGGTTTCAAATGGAAAAACTGTGCTTCCCTGGTATTTTCCTGTGGGCGAAACATAGCTCTTACATGCATGACCATTATTTAATTGCAGGTACAGAATATCTTCTATATATCACTGCTAACTTATGCCTTTCTTTTCTCATGAGTCACACAATCCAGGAAATGAGACTGAGTCTGTTGAAAAGAAGGCCTGGGTTGGCAAGACGGCTTCATATCTGCAGATATGCATGTCCTTGGAGGGGGATACGGGGCCTAGTTGTATGACATCCCTGACCTCCTGAGGGGTCTTTTATGAAGTCTGGTGTGCGAGGGAAGTTGACTTTCACTATTAAATATTGGTCTTTACATCAGTTTCATTAACTTACATAGCAGATAAATTATATGCTTACTCAGCAATCCAATAGTCTTAGTATATTGGATTATTAGACCATCTACCTTACTTTATCTTCTATCACTTCTGTGATTTTACAGTATTGTGTTGGGTTAGGTAAAGGTGAATGGACAAATGCTGTGTCTTTCTTTCTTAATCAGTAAGCTAAAGAATATGTGGACTATGAGAGGTATGAGATTCTGAAATCAGACTGCCTGGGCTTGAATCCTGGCTCTCCATTTGCCTAGCTATTAGATCTTAGACAAGCCTCCAAGCCTCAATTCTCTTATATATAAGAATGAGGAAAGGTATATTGGTTAGGGTTAGGTTCAAAAGTATAAACCAAAAATCCCAAATAATAGTGGCTCAGCCACATATGAGTTTATTTTTCTCTTGTATAGAATAAATCTGGTGGTAGACAGGCATGGCTGGGATGGCAGCTCCATGATTTTACCACAGACCCAGATTTCTTTTAACTTTTTCCTTTGTCATTTTTAGTTTGTGGTTTCCATCCATAAATTACAAGATGGCAGTTGATGCTCCAGACATCTCTTCTAAATTCCAGGCAGCAGGAGAAATAGGAAAGGACAAAGGGGGCACATGCCTTTAGTTTGTCTCCCTGCCTTTCTGCAAGCTTTACTCAACATCTTCTGTTTTTTATCTCATTGGTCACTGTTAGTTGCAAGGTAAGCTGGTAAATTAGTGCTTTAGTTGGGTACATTGAAGTTTCACATAAAATGGGTGCTCACTTCTAGGGAAGAAAGGGAGAATAGCTCTTGGGCAGGCAACTTTCAGATTCTGCCAGAGGAGAGAGAGACAGACACACCTTCCTGAAGCTGGTGATAAATCCACATTAAAGTGTTTTGCAAAATGGCTGGCACTTGGGAAACATTCATGGCACACAATACGTGATTACTATCTAATTATAAACAATGAGACTTTTATAAAAATAATCTAATAAACTAACATTTATATGCTTTTGCCTTCAAGATCTTGGAAGGCAACATATCATTTCCATTCATTTTCTATCACTATTGTCAGAAATAGTTTCAGAGCCATTTACTATTTATACAAGAACAACAACTTTATTGGTTACATCTCACTACCATCACCTTTTTCATCTATGGTATTCAATAACATTAGCTTCAAAGGACACTCAAAGGATGATGGTTGTTGACTGGTAAGAATATATTTAAAGTGTCCAGCAGACTCTGTAGGGAATTCTAGTTCAGTTATCTCCTGTTTCCAGAAGCCAGACTTCCAAACTGCCACACTAATGGGAGATATTTATATGAACATAACTGAGGAAAGTACACGTAAAACGTATCTTCACTAACTGTGAAGCTTAGTACAAGCTAAAGTGCTTTGAATTAACTTTGGTAAGGTATTCATGGTAATGTACGCTTATAGAGAAAATGGAGGGTTTTTTTGGTTTTGTTGTTTGTGTGTGTGTGTGTGTGTGTGTGTGTGTTACCTATGAGTAGGACGGGTAACTATTTTGGTCAGATAAAAAACGTTATGAAAACATAAAACTCATTTACATACTAAATCATGCCATGATTTTCATAAAGTGGACTCATTTTCTATATTCCATTTAAGACTAAAAACTTGTCATGTTGTAAGTTCTGGTCATTTATTAGTCAACTTGAGGGGATATGTTACATTAGAAAATGTACCGTGTTTAAGTTTCTACTCTGACATCATTAAGTGTAGGATCTAGAGGTAACCTCAGATATTACCTGGTCCAATTTCTTATTTTTATTTTTATTTTTGTTGCGGTACGTGGGCCTCTCACTGTTGTGGCCTCTCCTGTTGCAGAGCACAGGCTCTGGACGTGCAGGCTCAGCGGCCATGGCTCACGGGCCCAGCCGCTGCGCGGCATGTGGGATCTTCCTAGACCGGGGCACGAACCCGTGTCCCCTTCATTGGCAGGTGGACCCTCAACCACTGCACCACCAGGGAAGCCCCAATTTCTTATTTTATAGATGAGGAAACTGAGACCCAGAATTCGAATGACTTGCCCAAGATCTCATAGCTTACCTATGACAGAGCAGGTACCAGAACTCAGCTCTTCTGGGTCCTAATATCAGGCCCCTGTCACTATACCAGATTTCTTCTTAATCACCTCATGGTTGACCTTGCTCTGTTTCCCCCTGCTGGGGCAGGGAGGATGGAACACTGGGTCTGAGGATTGTATCTTTGCCTCTTAAGTGTAGTGAAACCATGACCGCGGCTTCTCTATCAGTATCCTTTCTTCTCTTCTTTTGATAACTCTAAAGTTTGTGCTGGGCATTTAGCTACCCAGCCAGACTACATTTCCCAGCCCCCCTTGCAGCGTGGTATGGCCAAGTGACTGCTCTGGCCAATAGGGTGTGAGTGGGTATAGCTTCTGTGTCATGCCCTGGTCCCCATCTTCTTCCCGCTGGTTGGGAATGGTGAGACTGGAGCAGACACCTCGGACTCAAATGATGGAAACCATGTACTGAGGATGGCAGAGCTGCCTTCTGGTTTTGCATGGTCCACCCCTGGACTATTACAAGTGGCAAACATAAAATTATGTCATTGTTTACACCACTGTGTTTTAGGGTCCCCTCGTTACAGCAACTGTGACTGTACCCTCACCTGATATACTTGATGTTGCTCAAACAGTCCTGTACTGTATTGGGAAGTAGATATCTCCTTTTAAATTCCAAGTTACAATTCACCAAGCTCAGTTTTGCTCTGGCTCAGATTTTAAATTTATATGCGAGTTTTACGTCAACTTAAGACCATTCTTGCTACCAGGCAAACTTATTCACTAGAAAGATCATTGACCTGGCGAGTTTGGCCCATGTTTCTAACATTAGCTTGCTACTCACTTCCAGAATGCCTCCATGGCTATTTGCTTCCATAGTTATAGAGTGGAGATTATATTGTTCATTTATCTCCCGGGGTATTATGGGTAATACTTCATAAAAATAGTTGTAAAGCATCTGGCAAATGCAAGCCTTCTGCCTATAATACTGAGCGAATAGAGTAGCTTTCCTGGCACCCTGAATCTCTAATGATTTATAGATATGCCTTTCTACTGAAGGGGGCTTGACTTTGGCGTGATCTGCCTGTGCCGATGAGCTCTCTCTGTCTTGATCTTGAGAACTCAGTGCAAGTGTTATCCTTTCCCTTACATCCTTGCTTCACAGCCCCATGATGAAGAAGGCATCTGACCTATGGAGCAGGGGACTGGAGGCCACTGGTTGACAATTCTATTCTTTTTCCAGAAGCAGTGTTTGTATCTATGCTCTGGTGATTGCTGGAGCCTAGAAATGTTAACAGGAGACTTGCTTCTGAAACCCTTCTCATATGACCAACATCGCGTTTGCACAAAACACCACCAAGCTAGAATCATGCACTGGCATTAAAAAAAAACCCAAACAGCCTCGTGACAATTCCTGTGTTAAGTCCATGTCATTTAGCAGATGACTCTTGACCCTTTATTTCAGTACTTTCAGAAGTTTGCCAGAAAGTGCTCACTTGTGCCAGGCAGTCCTTAACATTTCCCTCTGGTCAGCCTCAGCTCTTCCGTTAAGTTACTTCTGAGCATTAATCCTTCTTTTATCCTAAGCGTCTTGATAAGGGAGAGATCTGGAACACTTTCAAGACCAGATCTCCTTTCCTAAGGAGCACAAATCTGTTAGAGTGTGGTAATAGTATGAGAACACAGTCCAAGCACATTTTTAAAGTAAAGTACAAAAATGGGTGTCAGGAAAATGAGAGAATAGCACTGTCTCCACAGTAGTCTTGCATGGAGAAAATTGGTATCAAAACCCACTTACCATGTTGGCATTCAAATGGAATGTTTGGATAAAATTACAAGGCAGTTATCCTTTAATGTGATATACTGTGGTCACCACTGCTTCACCAGTTTTAGATGTTCTTTGAGATGGTGGTGGAAAGAAGATAAAGAAGGAGAGGAGAAAGGAAGGGGAGTGATGACGTGGGGTAGGAGATAGGAGAGCGAGGAAGGGTCTCGAACTCACACCTGCTCTATGCTAGGAATGTTGTATCATTTAATTCTCAAGAATATGATGTCACTGAATTCTCACAACAGCCCTGTGTGGTAGGTATCATCCCAAATGTACAGAGGAGGAAGTGGGTATGGGGAGAGGCTAAGTAACAAGCATATTTAGTTTAAAAGTGCTTGGTGAGAAAATCTGAATCTACACTGACTTGACTCCAAAGTCCTTCCTCTTGCCACGAGCCCGTACTATCTTTCTGGTGAGTGGAAAATGTGCCAGGGGACGGAAAAGCATACAGAGAGTGGAGCCCGTTATCTCAGCCAGCTTAAACATATGCCGACAGAAGGACGTCACTTGGAATACAGTCAATTTAGACAGAAAAAGGAGAGAGAACGTGGAGTACCTTGCAACATCCCTGGAGAAAACCAGATGTAAGAATACAATAGCACAGCAAGAATCCTTGAGTCAGAGAAAAGAGTCAAGCAGGTGGAGTACTGTGACGTCAGCTTGGAAAATGCAGGAGGTCCTTAGCGGAATACTTAGATTCACAAAGCAACAGGATTTATGCTTATTAAAAAAAAAAGAAAATGTTTTAATGGGATGAGGCTATTTCGAACCTTGGGAGAGGGTGAACGTATTTTGCATTTGGGAAGGATGTGAATCTTCCGGGGCCAAAGGACAGAATCCTAAGATGGCCCTGCAGGATTGTGGTCCTTGGTATATATACACCATCTCCCACTTATTCAATCAAACACAAATCTAGGTGCTCCAGAAAAGGGATTATGCAGGTATAATTAGGTGCCAAATCAGTTGACCTTAAGATAGGTAGGTTTTCAGGGAGGCTTGACTTAATTGTATGAGCCCTTTCAAAAAGCAGGGCTTTCTCTGGTTGGTTGTAAATGAGGAAGTCAGAGAGATTTGCTCTGGCTGACTTGGAAGAAACAAAAAAGCGTGATGTGAAATGCCCATGAGGGCTGATGCTGGCTGATGGGGGCCATATGCAAGGAACTATGCACAGCCTCCAGCACCTGACAGTGGTCCCCGGCTGACAGCTAGGAGGAAAATAGGGACCTCAGTCCTACACCCACGAGGAAATGAATTCTGCCAACAACCTGTGAGCTTGGAAGAAGATTGAACCCTAGATGGGAATGTAGCCCTGGTTGACAGCTTGATTTTAACCCAGTGAGACCCTGAGCAGAGAATCTAGTTACTCTGTGCCCAGACTTCTGAATTACAGAAACTATAACAAGTGGGTATTGTTTTAAACCACTAAGTTGTGGTGACTTGTTATGTAGCAACAGAAAATAATACAAATAATATATATATATTCCATTTTGCTGGTTCTCTCTATAAACTGTCTTCAGGTGTGGCAAGTGTTTTTATTTCCTTTTGATATTGAGGAAATTGAGGCATGAATAGATTAAACAACTTGCTCCAGTTTATTTAACTCATTAATCAGAGCTGGGAGTAGCCTGGTTCTTTTTTTTGTGTGTGTGGTACGCGGGCCTCTCACTGTTGTGGCCTCTCCCTGTGCAGAGCACAGACTCTGGACGCGCAGGCTCAGCAGCCATGGCTCACGGGCCCAGCCGCTCCGCGGCATGTGGGATCTTCCCGGACCGAGGCACGAACCCATGTCCCCTGCATCGGCAGGCGGACTCCCAACCACTGCGCCACCAGGGAAGCCCCAACTTGGTTCTTTTCACCCTTATAGTGATGTACCTTTGGCTCTGTCACAGCCTGCACATCCTGATTTGCTCACGCAAACTCTCCTTACCAGGGCAATGCGTTCTATCATGTTTGGTTCAATGGGGGAGGTGAGACTAAGGGGGAGAATGTTGCAGGGGAAGAAGTCAGGAGAGGGGGAGGTGATGGAGGGCATCACCCCCGTCTTCATGTGATTCCTCCATTCTGTGTGTCCCTGTAGAGAGAAACTGCCCCAACCCCCGGGCCACAGTCTTGGGTCCAATCTACAGTATCTTCTGATATAAAGTTCTGCAGTTTTTATCTTCCTTCTTTAAATGAAAAACTTATTGTTAGCTGTGTAATACATTTGTGTGTGTGTGTGTGTGTGTGCGCACATGGTTGTGTACAAAAGTTTCCAATGGTTTCCTGGGAAGTCTTTTAAAATCTGTGGCTGCCTCAGGATGGGAAGAAGAGGAGGGCTCGTTTGGGGTGGCAGAGATGTCTAGTTTCTGCCTCGTATCCATTTCTCTTTCTTCTATGCAATATGCATCTATAGCTGTGTTCATGGTTGCCCTGAATATTCAAAGACTGTACGTCCAGCTTCCTTGTAGCCAGGTGTGGTCATGTGACCGAGTTCTGGCCAACAGTGTGTGGAGAGAAGTGAAGTTCTGGGTAGTGCTGTTAAAGGAGAATGTTGTGTCCTCCCCTTTTCCCTTTCCCCTTCTCTCCAGCTGGAACTGAGATGCAAATGGACCGAACGGTCCGAATACAACATCCTAAAGATGGTGGAGCCGTGAACCAGAAGGACTGTTGTTATCGAGCTCGTAGCTGCCAGACAGCTTTGATTGCTCTCAAGTCTGGACTGTTCTGTGAGAAAGAACAAACTTCTACCTGCTTAAGCCACCCTTATTTCAGATTTGTTACATCAGCCATACCTAAGTCCTGGCTAATGCATCTACTTACTGAAGCATCTGGGAACAGTCTGTGTATTGTTCAAATGTGACAATGTGTGTAAGAGCCGTGCACATGGACCTTGACCTGTTGTTGTTCGTGATTTGGATGAAACTTGCTGCTTTGCTTTTTTCCAGTTTCTCTGACTTACTGTCCTCTTGTTAAGAACACAGCTCCAGCGTTATTCACTTTGGTCCCTCTGGTTCACTCAGTGTCCTCTTGTGTGTGTTCTTAGGACCCCTTGTGAATGTCTTTGCACTGGAACAGCACCCTGTGTGGAGATTTCTTTCCCTATAATGGCCCTTACCAGCCGGGATTGAAGTGGCCCCACTCCTCCTCCCTGCAGGGCTGTGAACTCCCTCGGGGCAGAGCTGTCTCCCGCTGGGCCTGTTCCATATTAAGTCCACAGGCATATATGTTAAGTGATCATACATGTGAATGAAGGAAGAAATGGAGGAATACATAAAAACCATTGTAAAGTGGGGTGTTTATAATGATGGTCTCCCGTTATGGCTGAAAACTCACTTCTCTATGTGTTCGATGTTGGCCCGTGAGGGACTTTGCAATATGGATGTCTGATATAAAAGGAGGTTTTATCTGGGAGGGACACAACTACACATTTAAAGTTAAATGCCCTTTATTCTTTATACAACCGGAGCTCTCAAATCAAGTCCTAATTATATAACTTTCCATCCTATTTTTCTGTTGTTCTCCTTGTCTATTTCCTTCTACCCTCAGGAAATCCCTTCTATCTATCCCTTCATTTCAAGAAGCAATCATGTAGTAAATCCCATCCCACTGAGTCAAATTTAGGTCATCTTTTATTTGGTCAAAATATAGTCTTACTGGCAAGTGGTATCACTATTTTCAGGAACACACATATTGTTTTACTTACAGCTGTGTAGTATTTTATGTTCTCATATAAATGTTATGCCTGGATTATAGCTGAGGCAAACTGGACTCCATTTATTTGAAAAAATATTGGGAAATCAGATTCATTCTATCCACCTTCCTGACAGTTTCCTATTTCTCAAAGGGACCCTTTCTTGGGCTGAATGGTGCTGCTTTGCAGACAGGCTCTCCACTGATTCTCTGGGACGGCTTTGCTATTGGTCTGCAGGAAGCCCTCAGCCAGGGGAGGGGGAGAGGCCAAAAAATCTGCCGCAGGACAGAGAGAGAGGGAAAGCTGCTCAGTTGAGCTACTTGGAGGGAGAGTGGTGGACAAAACTGTCAGGTTCTCTTGGGCTGGGATCTTGGAAGGTAGTTAGAAAAATGGTGACACTTCCTTTGGGCCGAGTGTGCAGAAAAGATGGAAGAGTGCCATCCTGGTTGTGGATGCACATGTCAGCATCACCGTTATCCTGTCGTCAGAGAGGGACTGCTCTGTTCTGGGTTTTGTGTGTCTGTGTCAGCGTGTTATGGCTTTGCCTATGCTCCCCCTCACTAGCACATGGTGAAGCCAGAATAGAAGTCTGGCTAAACATGTGCCTGCCTATTCCACTTCTATATTTATGCTGTGTTACCTTGTACTTATACATGTATATACATATGTATGTATACATACCACTATTTTTGTGGTGATGCATGGAGGAACATAGTTCTGGAACTTCTTTCACAGAATTAAGCAAACAGGAGTGGCATTCTGGAGCCTTGTTTTTAGCAGAACTCAGTTGCCTGTATAATGAAACACATGCTACATACAGATGAAATTGAATGTTCAAATCAAATCTGTAAATATGTTCATTTATGCACACTTTCCTTCTCCTTCTGAAGTAGCAGGAGCCACATTTTTGTTAGGAGCCTTTCTTGAGGGAGCGTGCCTTCTCCGGGGTCTGAAGTAAGGCCAGTATGTCCCACGGGCAAGCCCAGTGGGGAGCTACTTACCAGGAAAGGACAGGGCAGGGGAGCAGCAGATTTAGGGTTTATTGGATTGTGACACCATATAGTGAAATGGTAACTTGACCACATCATTCTCCTCAGCTCGCCTCACCTGGGGATGGTGGATGGACGACTCTAAACCCAGGCTCACACGGCAGTGTCTACAGTGACATACAGAGAAAACCAGGGACAGAGCTTATGATAGAGGCTGAAGAGCCTGGGGGACAAGATTAGATGCTGGTGTTAGTCGGCCTGGGTTCAAAGCCTGGGTCCAGTACTTGTGTAACCTTGGGAAAATCACTATAACACTCAGTCCCTTAGTTTCATACCCATGTCACAGGATTGACGTGAGAATTAATTGATATAAAAAGATGAATAGTACCTGGAACAGAGTAAGCTTCTAGGGAATACTAGCTAATACTATTATGAAAACATGGTCAGGATGTATAGTTTCTCATAGTTTTTTTTTTTTTAAAATCAGATACTGTAAGAATCAACTATGTTAATATGCTTGTTTACATATTTTAAAGGCATATGACTAGACATTAAATGTTATTGTTTATTAAAATTCTGATTTTTTAAGTTAAAAAATTAAGCATCAAATCTCCAGTAATTTTCACTTAAATGGCTATATTTAATACTATTGTTAAGGAATCATGGTGGATTCACAGAACACAGATATATGCATTTATATATGTACATATGTTTGCATTATGGTAAAAAGCACGTAAATGATAAAGATGATAAAATTTACCATCTTAACCATTTCTAAATGTGCAGTTCAGTAGTGCTAACTATATTCATGTTGTTGTGTAATAGATCTCTAGAACTTTTTCATCAACTTTTTCATTGGACAACCACTCCCCATATCTCCCTCCCCCAGACCCTGGCAACCCCCATTCTGCTTCCTGTTTCTGTGAGTATGACTACTTTGGATACCTCATATAAATGAAATCATATAGTATTTGTCATTTTGTGACTGGCACATTTCACTTAGCATCATGCCTTCAAGATTCATCTATATTGTAGCATATGACAGGATTTCCTTTTTTAAAGGCTGACTAATATTCCATTATATGTATATAACATATTTTCTTTATCCACTCATCTGTCAACAGACATCAGGGCTGCTTCCACCTTCTGGCTATTGTGAATAATGTTGCAGTGAACACTGGTGTGCAAATATCTTTTTGAGAAACTTCTTTCAGTTTTTCTGGATATATCCAGAAGTGGGATTGCTAGATCATATGACAATCCTGTTTCTGGATTTTCAAAGAACCTTCATACAGTTTTCCATAGTGGCTGCATTTAATGCATTTTACATTCCCATCAACAGTGCCCAAGAGTTCCAATTTCTCTACATCCTTGCTAACACTTATTATTATAATTTCTGTTTTTATGAAAGTGCCCTAACTAAAGGGTATGAGGTAATATCTCATTTTGGTTTTGGTGTATATTTCTCGA
Source organism: Hyperoodon ampullatus (assembly GCF_949752795.1). NCBI lineage: Eukaryota > Metazoa > Chordata > Mammalia > Artiodactyla > Ziphiidae > Hyperoodon > Hyperoodon ampullatus. The sequence goes on from NC_136923.1 coordinate 94,304,217, forward strand.
ATGATCAGTAATGTTGACCATCTTTTATATGCTTGTTCATCATTAGTATATCTTCTCTGGAGAAATGTCTGTTCAAGTCCTTTGCCCATTTTTAGATTGAGTTACTTTTTTAAAAAATAAATTCTGGCTATTAACCCCATATCAGATAAAAGATTTGCAATTATTTTCTCCCATTCTGGACTTTTCACTTGTGGACTGTTTCCTATGCTGTGCAGAAGTTTTTAAGTTTGGTGTAGTCCTGTCTATGTTTGCTTTTGTTGCTTGTGCTTCTTGTGTCACATCCAAGAAATCATTGCCAAATCCAATGTCATAAAGCTTTCCCCCTTTGTTCTCTTATAGGAGTTTTATAGTTTAAGTTCTAATGTATAAGTCTTTAATCCATTTTGAGTTAATTAAGTCCAGCTTCATTCTTTTGCATGTGAATATCAAGTTTTCCCAACACCATTTGTTGAAGAAACTCTGCCTCTGTTATCACAGGGCTGTCTTCCCTCTGTGTGTTCCTCTCCACTTCTTTTTTTTTTTTTTTTTTTTTTTTTTTTTGTGGTACGCGGGCCTCTCACTGCTGTGGCCTCTCCCGTTGCGGAGCACAGGCTCCGGACGCGCAGGCTCAGCAGCCATGGCTCACGGGCCCAGCCGCTCCGCGGCACATGGGATCCTCCCAGACCGGGGCACGAACCCGCATCCCCCGCATCGGCAGGCGGACTCTCAACCACTGCGCCACCAGGGAGGCCCTCCACTTCTTAAAAGGACTCCAGTCATATTAGATTAAGGACTCACCCTGCTCCAGTATGACTTCATCTTAACCTAACTAATTATATCTGCAATGACCTGATTTCCAAATAAGGTTTTATTCAGAGATTCTGGGGACCTCAATATGTGTGTTTAGGGAGTACACAGTTCAACCCGTAATAGTTTGTGTCAGGCACTGAGCTAGAATTTCAGCATCTAATTACACCTTACTCTACTTAATCTCTTATGAGATTAATAGTTATTATCTTCAAGGGACTTCCCTGGCAGTTCAGTGGTTAAGACTCAGCGCTCCCAATGCAGGGGGCACTGGTTTGATCGCTGGTCGGAGAACTAAGATCCTGCATGCTGCACAGCGTGGCCAAAAAAAAAAAAAAAAGCAGTTATTATCTACATTAGATGGATAAGAACGCTGAGTTTCAGAGGAATTCAGCAACTTGCTTGGGTTTTCCAACTGAGGAGACTTGCTCCAACCACTTGCCTTTGCAAATAACCAGGCACTTTGACAGTTAGTGGGGAGACTTTACTTCCTGGTCCCTCTTGCATGTTAGCTTTTTAGCGATGGTTTTTATTATGCTTCTGTTTGATTCAGAAATTTCTCAGAGGATCAGGTTACCTGGGTCAGAAAGAACGTCTCCCATAGGCTGGAGCAGGCCTGTCTGGTCAGATTTTTTCCCAGGCCTTCCGGATATGAGTACAATGTTGACCATTCAAGGGGTTTTGGGTTTGGACCCAGCAGAACAGAAAGGTCTAGAATCTAAGATTTAGAGAGAAAAGCCGGAGAAGATTCAAGGGGCACATGAGTAGTGATTTTCTGGTTGTACAGATGATACATAGTAACATATACACAGAAATATGTAAGACCCAAGATGAACACATGGGCTCTTTTCCTTCCTGGAGGAGGGAGAAAGTGGCCAGGGAATCGGTCTGCTTCCATCCCTGGCCTTTCCCAATCCTCTCTGTCTCTAGCCTTCTAAAGACTGATCACGTTGGGAAAATGGAGGCAATTCAGTGTTACTCTCCACTTTCACCTTAAAATTGCTTTTAGAAAAAAAAACAAATAAGCCAATGAAATCTGAGACTGCCTGACTCAGTTCAGAATCATTTACATCTTAGCAGAAGGCACAGACAGCAGAACTGAACTAGATCAGTCCTTCTCACCCCCTTTCTTAAATCAACACATTAAAAAAAATTTAAGTTAAAATTTATTTGGAGGGCTTCCCTGGTGATGCAGTGGTTAAGAATCCTCCTGCCGGGCCTCCCTGGTGGCGCAGTGGTTGAGAGTCCGCCTGCCGATGCAGGGGATACGGGTTCGTGCCCCGGTCTGGGAGGATCCCATATGCCGCGGAGCGGCTGGGCCCGTGAGCCATGGCTGCTGAGCCTGCGCATCCGGAGCCTGTGCTCCGCAACGGGAGAGGCCACAACAGTGAGAGGCCCGCATACCACAAAAAAAAAAAAAAAAAAAAAAAAAAAAAAAGAATCCTCCTGCCAGTGCAGGGGACACGGGTTCGAGCCCTGATCTGGGAAGATCCCACATGCCGTGGAGCAACTAAGCCCATGCGCCATAACTACTGAGCTCTAGAGCCCACAAGGCACAACTACTGAGCCCGTGTGCCACAACTACTGAAGCCCACGTGCCTAGAGCCCGAGCTCCGAAACAAGAGAAGTCACTGCAATGAGAAGCCCGCTTACTGCAACAAAGAGTAGCCCCCACTTGCTGCAACTAGAGAAAGCCCGCACATAGCAACAAAGAACCAAAGCAGCCAAAAATAAATAAATAAATAAAAAAAAAAATTTTAATTAAAATTTATTTGGAAATCAACAAAGACAAGAAGATTGAATGGGAGGCCCCTTGGCCAGAGCAGGGTCGGGAGCCTGGAGCTGTTCTGTTTGCTCCTCTTTGGGGCAGCCCGTGAGGACCCCCTACAGGACCCCTAGGGCCCTGGGGAGCCCTGTTACAAAGCATTGGCTCAGGTCACCTTTGAAATTCCTTGCACGAAGAAAGATTTCTAAGGCACATTAAGAGCAAACAGTAAGGGACAGAGTAGTGCACGTGGTATGTATGGTCCCCTATACTTGTCATGTTTCTGTTGCTTCATGTGTATGTAAACATCCAGAGAAAGAACTAGAGGAATTGCAGTACCTGTGAGAACAGACACTTGTAGGAAAGGCAGAGGAATTAGAGAGAAGAAATCAGGAAGGCTTTCATCTTGAACTGCTTGAATTTTTTTTTCCAGCATTCATGAACTTAGATGTTACTGAATAAATTGAAGTATATAAACAAATAAATAAACAAAATAAGTCAAAACTAAAATAGAAAAAAAGGAAAAGAAGGAATTTAAAAAGACCCTCTGAAAGCCTATATGTCTATGATGAGAGAATTTCAGTTATCAGCTCAGAGCATGTTGGGAGAGTATATTTGTTTGGATCAAACAAGAAGTTACTTCTTACATATATATATGCACATGGTATATCTTCAGTAGCTCTGAGATATTTGATCCATATAGTTCTGATTTATTTATATGTATCGACCTAGTGTGATTCTTTCAAGGATAAGCTGATACCAGATTGAAGGTGCCTTTAACAGAAACTCCCTTGCTCTTCCTTCCTCTTCCCTTAATCAATAAGAAGCCACATTTGACAACAGGCAGACCCTGACCCAAGGATGTTTGAGACTTTGTAGTGAAAAGCATTCATCTCACGTTGAGAGAAGGTATTTTACTTCCTCGCTCATCTAGCTGGACAGGTCCAAGAATGAGGGTTTCCCTCAAGCCCAGAAGGAAAAGTGAGTGGACTATTTTTTTTAAAGAAGCGTTTATAGCCCACCCTAGCTTTCACCACCTGCTGCCTAACACAAAGTTTCTAGTATTTCAAAGAAGCATGGAGGTGTGCAGGTCAAATAATCTCACTTCCTGTGGATTCCCAGTCTCCCTGTGTATCTTATTTGCAGTTAAAACCCGCCATGATTCAGATTTGTTGTGATTCCAGTAATATCTTGCCTCTGCCGAGGAGGGACCAAGGTCTGGTCTTCTTTCTCTGTATTATCTTATTAAACTTTCTTCTCTATATGACTGTAGCCAAACTGGAAAAGGGCACAGAGTTCATATCTGCAAACTGGCAGAGATGTGGAGGGGAGCAGAACCTGCTCTGAATGGCCAGAAAAAGCATTCACTTGCTCACTCACATCATCATTTATTGAGTTTCTACTATGTACCAGCTGCGATATAATTACTAAGGATGAAAAGATGATTGTGACACGATCCATAAGCTTAACCTAAAGGAGCCCACAGTCTAAACATGGTGGTATTTCTGGGGAATCAGACTACGAATCTAAAAAGAAATTTAATTTCTTTAACTAATTTAAAAGTAATTCAAAAAGAAATCTAAGGATACTGCTATCCACTTCTTTTTTTAAATAAATTTATTTACTTATTTATTTTTGGCTGTGTTGGGTCTTTATTTCTGTGCGAGGGCTTTCTCTAGTTGTGGCGAGCGGGGGCCACTCTTCATCGCGGTGTGAGGGCTTCTCACTATCGCGGCCTCTCTTGTTGCAGAGCATAGGCTCCAGACACGCAGGCTCAGTAGTTGTGGCTCACAGGCCTAGTGCTCCGCGGCATGTGGGATCTTCCCAGACCAGGGCTCGAACCTGTGTCCCCTGCATTGGCAGGCAGACTCTCAACCACTGCGCCACCAGGGAAGCCCATGCTATCCACTTCTTAGAAAGCTTGTCTTGTACCAGTTAGTAAAACTGAACCTGGTAAGCTAGAGAGTAGATACATATAGATCTAGATCAGTTGAAAATGGATGAATCAGTATGTATATCTTGAGAAATTATAAATTATCCTTTTTTAAAATTCTTGTTACCTTTTTGTCATTTCTAGTGGCACGTGAATTTATTTTTCTCTCATCAAATGAATTAGTTGGCAGGCGAACATGTATTTACTTGAGTGTGTAGAAAACTGCAAAAAGCCAACAGACAAAAAACCCCTGCAGGAATGTCCTCTCATTTCAAGAGCACTGGTGCAGCTAGAAAGGCCATTCTTGAAACAACTGGAGAAACTTAAACGTGGGTTGGGGGCTTCCCTGGTGGCGCAGTTGTTGAGAATCTGCCTGCTAATGCAGGGGACACGGGTTCGAGCCCTGGTCTGGGAGGATCCCACATGCCGCGGAGCAACTGGGCCCGTGAGCCACAACTACCGAGCCTGCGCGTCTGGAGCCTGTGCTCTGCAACAAGAGAGGCCACCGTAGTGAGAGGCCCGCACACCATGACGAAGAGTGGCCCCCGCTTGCCACAACTAGAGAAAGCCCTTGAACAGAAACGAAGACGCAACACAGCAAAAATAAATAAATTAATTCATAAACTCCTACCCCCAACATCTAAATGTGGGCTGGATATTACATAGTAGTGTTGTATTTGTGTTAACTTTCCTGCTGTGATCATTGCACTATGGTTTTGTAGCAGGAGGCCCTTGTTCTTGGAAGTGCTGAAGTTTTTATGAGTAAAGAGTCATGACGAGGGTTTCCCTGGTGGCACAGTGGTTGAGAGTCCGCCTGCCGATGCAGGGGACGTGGGTTCGTGCCCCGGTCCGGGAAGATCCCACATGCCGCGGAGCGGCTGGGCCCGTGAGCCATGGCCACTGAGCCTGCGCGTCCGGAGCCTGTGCTCTGCAATGGGAGAGGCCACTACAGTGAGAGGCCCGCGTACCGCAAAAAAAAAAAAAAAAAAAAAGAGTCATGACGCCTGCAAGAAACTCTTAAATGACTCAGCTGAGAATAAGAAACAATTTAAAGTAAATAGAAATAATTGAAACGATGTGTGTGTATGTATGGAGAGAGAGACAGAGAGAGAGAGAGGAGAGAGAGGAGAGAGGAAGGAAGCAAATATGCAAACTGGTAACAATTGGTGAATCTGAATGAGGAACATGTGGGTGTTTGTTATACTATTTTTGGAACTGTAGGTTCAAAAGTTTTTAACGTTAACACTTAAGAGTGAGTAGAGTAAAAAGCTCAGGCCTCTGGCGTGGTGATATATCCCATCAATGGAACTTTCTCCAAGTTTCCGGCACCACTTGGACCTTTCACTATTGGGCATACTGTGTGTCACCGCTCGAAAACACTCGGAGGATTTCATAGACTCTGGATCCAGTAACTTTTCTTCATTCTGACCTGCTCTGCTGATTCTGTTCATTAAAACAATTGATACCTAGGTCACAGTGGGAACTCTGGTGGTACCACTTGGCTGTGGTTTATTGCAGGTCATTATACTTGTCATAAGTAAGCACCATTGATTCTCAGATCACTTTTTTTTTAACATATACGACTACAAAAGAAAATAGTCTATCAGTTATAAGATGCCATCAACTCTAGGATGCATGGTGATAGCAGAGATGCAAAAATTTGAAAATATTGCGCCTTTTTAATTTGATGAGGTTTCATGTATCGCCAGAATTATGGGAGGAGCGGGGCAAAGTGTGGGTGAAGAGAGGAGGATCAGTGAGTATCACTGGAGTAGCCCTCAGAGAGCCGGCGCTCCTGGGGACAGGGCCTGGGAATACCCACTCTTCGAACCTGAACACACAGAATGTGCTCCTAAGAAGAGCTACCGCTTGTGAGCCTTAATTTGGCCACTCCTGTTCCTGCTAGCTACTAAAAGCCTCTTTGCGTACACAATCTCATTGTATCTTCACAATAAACCTGTGGGGAATTTATCATTTTCCCCTCTTTGCAGACAGAGAAACCCCAGGGCTAGAGAGATCGAACAACTTGCCCAGTGTCACACAGGAATGAGGAGGTGGAGCTGTAACTCACAAGCAAGCAGACAACCGATGTCAAAATCCACAGTCTCACCACCGTTCTGCACACACTTTGCTCCAAAGGCTAAAAGAGAAGAAGAGAAAAGAAGAAATGCACCGAAGCAAAGGGCTGTAGTTATATAAAATTTAAAAACTAAGAACATGCATAGTATGAAGCCTGGAAATCTGGGTCATCTCATCTCGAGGCCTTCCCAGATCGTCCTACATTAAAAAGCCACCCCCTCCCTGCTCCCACATCCCCCTCCACTTGTTTTCTCTATAGCACTTACCGCCGTCTACCTTACTGTATATTGATTTGTTTAGTGTCTGTTCCTCCCCCTAGAATATAAGCCCCAGGCGGGCTCTGTCTTTATTTTGCTCATTGCTGTGGCTCTAGCACCAGCAGCGGTTTCTAACACATAGTAGAGACGCCATTATTATTTGCTGTATGAACGGGGGAATGGGTTCTAGTCCTGCCTTTGTCATTTAGTAAATGGTCCGTCTGAGTCCAAAGCTCTTGGCCTTACCCTTCCTCTAAAGTGCCTGAGACCCACTCCTCTGTTGCAGCCCTTCTCAGCTTGGTTCCTGTAGCCCGTTACAGTGGGAGACTGTGTGTCTTTGCCCTCTGTGTTAGTCCTTCCCTCTGTTCTTATCTTGTCAAAATGAAAGCTAGGCTTCCTTTTCTGCCTGCACTAGCAATTCCCTTCCCTCCTCTCCCTTTTGGAAGCATTGTCTGGATGGATAACTCTCCATGGGTTCCTTGGCTGAAAGGCGGGTGAAACAAAGGAGGAGAGGGAAGGGCCAGGCTGTCCAGGTGGAGGTCCCACACCGACCACTGAGGAGGGTGTCCCCAGGCCGTCTCTTCACCGGGCCCCCAGTGCCAAGCAGAACTCCTCCTGTGTCCTCTACAATGTCCCCACTCCCTTCCAAGATTTTCTCCCAAGTTACCTCCCGTTCATTCTCCAAAGATGCCCCGCCTCCTGCTTCTCAGAGCAAGTAGGGGCCCCCCAGCCTTCGCCATCCTATTGAAGCCCCTCCCTGTGCACAGCTGGCCCTGCCCCTTGCTGTCAGGCCCGTCGGAGCAGGGGCCCCGACTCCTCCCTGAGCTGGGCCTCTGCTTCTCTCCAGAGTCCACCCCCTGCCCCTTGACCGAGGCTTTGCTCTGGCAATTGTCCGCATCTCCAGTGTTGGCCTTCCTAGTGTGTCCTTCCCATCAGAATTTAAACCAACCTAAGTTTCTACATTTGAAAGGAAAAAAAACAAGAACAAAAGCCTCAGCATCACCTTCTAGCCAAGTTTCAAACATATATATACATGCCTATGTATGCGTATATACACACACACACACACACACACAGAGTATACGTGTGTGTATGTATATACATATATGATTATCCACTAATACACAAATATGATCACCTCATCACACAGTACCTGAACATTTCACTTTGTAAAGGGGCTGCTATCTCTGCTAATAATAAATGGAGGCCCTTAAATTTCTTTCTTAGGTCATGTTTCTCGACCTTTAATTTCTGAGATGGGGCTTTGAGGTTTATGGCTCCTGGGGAAGGAAGTGCTGGTCCTTTGCCTGTTTAGCAAGACAGTTGGTTTGGCTGTGAAGACCAGCCTCACTGGATCCCAATCCACTCACCACTCTGCTGACACAGGGAGCTCTCGAAAGAACCAGTGTGATCACCTCGCTTAAAACTTTCCAATGAATCATCATTGTCCTCAGGAGAAATCCCAAGTATCTGGATGTCATTTATAAGACGCATCTTGATTGGTTTCTCCTCCATCTCCTACCTCTTGGGGCAGACTGTGTTATCATTCTTAACCATCCACCGCCCCTTCCTGGGGGAGGATTATACCTCCCCTGCCCCAGTAATGTCAAGCTTGGCCACACGACTTGATTTGGCCCATGAAATGTGAGCAGCAATGGCACTTCCAGGCAGACGTTTAATAGCCAGTGCACAGCTCACTTTCCCTCCCTCATGAGACCAGTAATGTTCCACAGAGAGGTTATTTCTACCATCTACCAGCTCCTGGAGTGAATACAAAATAAGCAGAACACCCGCTGGTTCTCAGTGGATGAGTCACATTAGGGAAATATCAACCCTTGTTCTAAGCCACTGAGATTTGGGGGTCATTTGTCACTGCAACATAACCTCCTCTATCCTGACTGATATACCTTTGCAAGCTTATCTCTTGCCGTTGCCTCTTTCATCTTGTACCCTAATGCAGTGGCTTTCAAGCGTTTTTTAATCCACTCACAATAAGAAATATATTTTACATCATAACTGGTTCCTCACCTCATAGATATACATAGATACGTGCATAAATTAAACAAAAGCTCTACAAAAAGATCCTTTCTGCGTGCGATTCACTCTGATACATGCTATTCTATTCCATTTAAGTCAAAATGCTGGACAGGACCCCCTAAGTTGATTTTGTGACTCATTAATGAGTCATAACTATGTTTGGACATTGCTCTAACCCGCTTGAAAACCTCGCTTCCCTTTACAGGCTCCTAGTATGTTCTTCAGGGCTCTGCTAGGAAGGCACCTCTTCTAGGAAAACTCTTACTACTGTGGGTGGCCAACGTGGCCCCATAGCATCCAGTTTTGTACTTGGATGTACGATTTTGTACTTTGCTCTTATTTTCTTTTTCTTTCTTTTTAAAAAAAATTTTTAATAAAAAACACATAACATAAAATTTACAATCTTAACCTTTCTTGAGTGTGCAGTTCAGTAGTCAGTATAATCACATTGTTGTGAAATAGATCTCCTGAACTCTTTCTTCTTGCAAATCTGAAATTCTAGACCCACTGAATGAAAACTCCCCCGTCCTCCCTTCCCCCAGCCCCTGGCAACCACCATTCTACTTTCTGTTTCTATGAATTTGACCACCTTTGATCACTCAGATAAGTGAAATCATACAGTATTTGTCTTCTGGTGACTGGCTTGTTTCACTCAGCATAGTGTCTTCAAGGTTCATCCATGCTGTAGCATGTAACAGGATTCCCTTCCTTTTAAAGGCTGATAATGTTTCATTGTATACACCACAGTTTGATTTTTTATTCATCAATGAACATTTGGGTTGCTTCCACCTCTTGGGTATCTTGAGTAGTGCTGCTATGAATACGAATAGGTGTGCAAGTATCTCTTCGAGACCCTGCTTTCAATTCTTTTGGTTATATATCCAGAAGTGAGATTGCTAAATCATATGATTATTCTTTGTTTACTTTTTGGAGGAACCTCTATACTGTTTTCCATAGCAGTTACACCATGTTACATTCCCACCAACAGTGCACAAGTGTTCTGATTTTTCCACATCCTCGCCAGCACTTTTATTTCCAGATCTTTTTGTTAGTAGCATCCTAATCAGTGTGAGGGGTTTCACTCTTGTCTCATGTGTATTCCTCAAATGGCCTATAAAGCCCTTGAGGACAGAAATCATTCTTATCCTTTGTGGTAACTCCAGCATTAATATGATGCTATACAGTGTGTGCACAGTAAATATGTGTAGCATGAAGGAAGGTGTTTTCCCTGAAATTAAAATATGTCTGCAAATTCTTTGTCACTGTTCCCTTCAAAAGATGGTGCCTGGGCTTCCCTGGTGGTGCAGTGGTTGAGAGTCCGCCTGCCGAGGCAGGGGACACGGGTTCGTGCCACGGTCTGGGAAGATCCCACATGCCGCGGAGCGGCTGGGCCCGTGAGCCATGGCTGCTGAGCCTGCGCGTCCGGAGCCTGTGCTCCGCAACGGGGAGAGGCCACAACGGTGAGAGGCCCGCGGACCGCAAAAAAAAAAAAAAAAGAGATGGTGCCTGATTTCCCTCCTCTTCAATGTGGGTCAGGCTTGCTACTCTCTTCTAACAGATAGAATGTGGCGGAAGTTTTGCAATGTGACTTCTGAGGCTGGGTCATAAAACAGTTTTAGTTTCTGTGTGGCTTTCTCTCTTGGATCACTCACTCTGGGGGAAGCCAGCTGCCACGTTGTGAGGACACTAAACAGGCCTATGAAGCGGCCACATGTAGAGGAACTGAGGCCTCCCCTTAACAGCCAGGGGCGAGTCCTCTTAGATGTGGATCCTCAATCCTCCAGCCCTGGGCAAGCCTTCAGATGACTGCAGCCCCAGCCAGCATCTGTCTCCAGTCCTATAAACCATCCTGAGCCAGAACTGCCCAGCTCTCAAATATTTGACCCAGAGCAACCCTGAGAGATAATAAATATCTAGTGTTTTAAGCGGCTCAGTTTTGGGGTGATTTGTTACACAGCAATGGATAAATAATACACTCCCCCTTTCAGATAATCAAGCTGATGCTTGTAGAAAGGAAGTAAGCTGCTCTGGATCACACGGCTAGTAAGTAGAAGTACTGAGTCTCAAATACACAGCTCTAAACTCCTAGACTACGTGACCTTAGACAGAGGAAGCCCGGGCTCTGGGGGAGTGTGTTCCAGCCCCTCACTGTAAGGGTCCCTCTGGAATGGTACCATGCAGCAGTCTCACAGCATTGCTACTCTGGATGTCGTGTCTTGGGCTGGGTCTTAGGTCCCCTCCTCATTACTGACCTCCAAAGAGTACTTTGGAAAAAAGAGTAATTGGAAACTTCATCCAATTAAAAAAAAAAAACTAGCTTCCTTTTTTTGATCCTGATCTCCTTGGCCCTTATCTTGTTTTCTTGCTTTTCTGGAGTCTTCTCCACCCGTCAATCATTTGATAACAAAGTTCTCTTGCTCCTGGCTGGAACATGCCAATGTTTCTGTAGAACAATTAAACTTCGTTTCAGGGTGAGTTAATTTCATGACAGCTTTCTGTAGCTGAGAAGTATCATCTGTGTGGGATCAGAGTGCTCAGGCTGCTCAGCTGAGGTTTGGAAGCATCCCTGCCAAGCCCTCCCTTTGTCTTCATGCCCTGTATCTAGAACTCCCTGCCCCCTCTGTTTTCACTGAGGTTGGGTCATGGTGTTTACATCCCTTCTCTTTCCTTCATGTTGCTTTCCTTCTTGTTCCTGTGCTACATGGACTGGCTCCTATTTTAGGCTACATTGTGTTCTTGGGAAGTCAGCCCTTTCTCCTCAAAGATCAGTTTACTTATCTGTGTAATGGATATAAGGATACCTATCTAGCAAGGCTGTTCTGAAGGCTAAAAGATAGGACCCAGGGTCAGTATTCATAAATGAGAGACTTTATCAGGACAGTGTTCCTTCCCCTTCCACTAGGAGCTCTGTTGATAGTAGGATAATCCTGTCTTAGCCCATTTACAGAGATCCTACTCTATTTGTCGTTTGGTCTGAAATTGCTTCTTCCTTCTTCTTTTTTGATTTTTTCCCCTTTGTACTGTAGCAGCTGCTGCATTTTAGATCTGCCATTTGAGATTCAGCTTCCTTTTCTGTTCCTCTCCCCAGCCACTCAGCATCACACTACCCCCTCCTACCTTTTGGTTTTGTCTGTCCTCTTGTCTAGGGTTTCATTGCCCTCCCCAAGGGCCATGAACCCCTCTGCCATCTGCCCTCACCTGGCCCAGCTGTTTTTAGGTCACCTAATCCTTTTACATCATTCCCTCCCCAGGTAACCAACAAATGGCCATATTTTCCAAGGAACTCCTGCAGACGCCTCTTCCGTCTCTTAAAAATACTTGACATGGATGATTTAAAACAACTCTGACTCCTGCAGATGCCTCCTCCAAACTCTTTCCCCCCACTCCACTTTGGGAGGAAAGGGATACCTCTCACTAGCTCATCAGTGTGCATGCCCTTCTGAAGACACGCCAACTGCAGTCCTGTGCAATGACAGAAATTTCAAAGTTCTAATTTATCCAGGCTTTGCATTATGGTGGCAAGAAGCCCTCTGAAGTCCTCAGGGGCAGCCTGAAGGACACATCTGACCCCTTCTGAATTTTCTCACTCGTTTGCTAATTACCTGGGAACCTGGTCCTTTCTATCCAATTGATTGGAGGAGCTCATCCCTGACCTGCTGACATTTCAGACTGGCTCCAGGAATATATACCTTTTCCTTTTTCAATACATTCTCCACAGGATTAGAAGTTCAGGGTGACATCATAGAGCACGAAATATGTATCTACTCCCCCATCCCCCCTTCCCTAAATTCTAGTCCAGAGACTTTCAAGCAAACCAGAAAGTCCCAGAAGGAGCTGTGGAAATGCAAGAAGTTGATGTTCTCTTTTGCTTTTTTGGCAGCAGTTTGCTCTAAGTGCTCCAGTAACCCAACGACCATATGCTGCCTTGGTGTTTTGACGTGACCAGAGTGGATTAGTGGGGGTTGGACTGGGGGCAGGGACACAAGGTTGTCATTGTCACAGACAAACAGTCAACAGGACCAGACCTCCTTCATTTCCTGCCTCCACCCTTAACTAACTGATATTGGGCAAGTTATTTAAGTGGACTGAGCTTTAGAGTCTGCCTCTGAAAGGGTAATAATGATACCTCCTTCACTGGGCTGTTTAGTTGGAATGATGTCACACACAGGAGTACCTGGGACCGCGTGGGTGCCCGGGGATGGCGGGACCGTCGTGGGACTGAGGGTAGGTAAAGGCTGAAAGGCAGGCAGAGTTCTCCTCTTGAGTTGCCTGGGCTTTTCTGGTCGTGGATGAACTGTGGTTTGTCTGATCACTGTTGAACTGGGATAAACAGTGAATTTCAGGCAAGGTTATATGATTCTGCAGGGCAAAGCTGAACAAAGCCCACTTTACTGCCTGTTTTATAGCCTGTGACTTTTAATGGCTCCTGTAGTTGACAGTTCTTGCCGAAGTGAAGTTGTCATCCTGCAGTTTCTTTTGCATTTAAATAGCGCTTCGGCTTCCAAGGTGCTTAGCGATCATTTATTCATTCCTTCTCCCCCGCTAGGTCCTACTCTTTTCTCCGCTATTTATTTACTCATTTTTGCAGAGTCGGGAGCTGGCTAAAACCCAGAGATTTGCCCAAGGTCACACAGACCTGGTCAGGGAACTGCGAACTGCGATCCGTCCTTTTTCACGTCCTTTTTCACATCACGGTTCTGTGCTAAGTTTGCGGTAGCCTGTTACTTCTCACGGCTTAGGGGGCATCAGTCGAGATCAAGGGATGTTTGGGAAGGGATTCCCAAAGTAAGTGTCTGCTAGAACTGCTCTTCCTCGCTTGGGGAAATTAGGGGAGAAATGTTCATATACTGGCCCTAAAAGCTTAGGATTTTGAACCTCCATATTGATTCTAAGGAAAGTTATCCCAAGTAGTTGAGGTCCACTGCCTGAGGTCATTTTGAGTGCATTTGGCCATGGCTCAGATGTTGACCCAGCCATTTGGGCAAAATAACTAGATTAGATTTCCCCCTTCTTTCATAGAATTAACCCATTTTATAAGAAAGTCACTTTGTCCCTCTGAAGTCAGAACGATCCACACATTGCTCCCCAGATGCCCACCCTCCCTCCAGATCTTCAGTCCTGCCAGCTCCCATTTCTCAGAACCTTGCACAAGTCTGCACGTGGACTTCTGCACCCTTTTTCTCTGCTCCCTCCCACCTATCCAGTGTCAAGGTATTGGTCTCTACTTTAAAAAAATTTAATGTTCATATCACAATCAAATTATTTGCCAGGAACGTTCAGTTCAGAGGCTATCTTTTAGCTTCATCCACATGCCACTAATATAAAATTTTTTTTATAAAAGTCTCTTTCTGCAGTTTCTGCTATTCAGTTTTTTTGAGTAGTGAAGTTTTTCCTTTAGCAATATTTGCTCTTCTTATTCATTTTCGCTTTTTTCTCTCTCATCACCAAAACCTTAGTTTAGAGACTTACTACTTCCATTTGACTAGTGAGTTTTTAGTGAGTAACATATCTTAGTTCCTATGACAGAGTCTGTTGCTGATGTGGAGAGGGACAGAAGGAATATAAGCCAGTCCTTGTCCTCCAGGCAAACCTATCAGCCTATATACCTGAAATGCCTGATGAAGGGCTCTGGCCCCTCCTTGCCTTAACCTTTCCCCTGTCACTGCCATATTCCCTTGGTGCCTTGCGGTGTCTATTTTTCCATTGATGTTTCCATTTTCTGAAGATTATCCAGCTTTGGTTAGGAGAGTTGATCAATATCTTTCACCAAGAATGTCAGGGTCTTTGAATTGTTTGGTCTTATTTATTTTTCTCTCTGAAGAGTGGTTTCCTTTAAGCTACTCAGGAGCAAACTCCAAGGACAAATGTGAACATTCAGAGAATGACAGGTGAATGGTTGGTAGCAAGATGGGTTGGAGAGATAAATGCAATTCTTGCTTTTTGCAAAAGCACAGGGACACCGTCCTGTCGCGCCTGAACAGGGGATTAAATGTGAGGTTACTCCCTCTAGGATACCCAGTATTGCTATGAGGTTTGAAAAGATTTGAGAACATAAAGAGTTTGGGCTTACAAATTTGCAAGTTCCCTGAGCTATGTTTAAAAATAACTTCCAAACAGACAAAATGAACATCAAGAAAGGGGTTGGGGGGAGGCAGTCAAGTGAACGACTCGTAATGATAAACATTTATCAAGCAGTTACTATGAGTCCTGCACTGGGAGCATGGAGATGAATAAAACAGAATTCCTGCCCTCAAGTTCTCAGGTGAGTGGATTATAGAACATGATGAAAATTACGATAGAAATACGAATAAAGCACAGATAACTTTATCCAGAAATGGAGGACTATGTAATTAAAGTTCCTAGGGGGAGGATAATTCTGAATTAGGACTCAAAGCATAAATAGGAGGTCACCAGTTGGACAAAGCAGGACATTATCGGTGCTGAATTTCATGTGGTAATTAGGGGACTCTAAGACTGGACTGCCCTATGGGAGATGACAGTAGAGCCACACTAAGGATTTTGGACTTGATTCCTTTAGGTGAAGGAGAATTAAGGAAGGGTTTTAAGTGATTTGATCAAAATTGCCTTGCTTTAGTTTAGAAAGCAGCTCTATACCAATGCTAGAAATAGAACTGATTCATAGTTTTTGTCTAGTAACTCCTCATTCTGCTTTGTATGATGATAGTTCCATTGTTATTAGTATATTTGAGTTTTCTGTGTATATACATACCGATAATGCCTTTATGATTCATGGACTGATTAAGGGCTTTGGGAATAGCCTGAAGGTTGCTGAGGCAGTCGGCTACTTCTTAGAATCATATAAAGGTGAAATAAATTTTAGAACTTAATAGGAGTTTAAGCTGTACATTAGGTAATAAAGGAGGGAGAGAAGGGAAATTATATTTATAATATTACTAGTTTGATGGTAACTCTGTGTATGTTATACAACCAAGAGGGTGGCTCATTCATTATTTTGGATCTCTGAAATTAAAATTTTCAGCACTGCACTCTCTTCAAGTTCTTCCCAATAGCATGCACAAGAAGGAGGATGCTGCTGAGAAAATGCTTTTTTCTTTTTTAAAAACATTCATTTAGGGCTTCCCTGGTGGCGCAGTGGTTGAGAGTCCGCCTGCCGATGCAGGGGACACGGTTTCGTGCCCCGGTCCGGGAAGATCCCACATGCCGCGTAGTGGCTGGGCCCGTGAGCCATGGCCGCTGAGCCTGCGCATCCGGAGCCTGTGCTCCGCAACAGGAGAGGCCACAGCAGTGAGAGGCCCGCGTAACGCCAAAAAAAAAAAAGTTCATTTAGGTTTATTACAAACGTCATAATCTGGAGGATTAAACATTACTTTGAGCATGTTACAAAGGCACAGAATCAGAGGACTAACGTCACATGGCCCTCAACTGAGGAATCCATAAAGGCTAAAGATACGAAGCAAATTCTTCACCTGGGCTTACTTAATGCTGGACAGTACAGAAAAATTGATAACTTTGATAAGTTTCCTAGATTTTTCTTTGATCAGATGCCAGGCAGTGGTACCTTTAAATAAAAATGGAAATAAAACCTGGGAAGTGCTAGTCACCACATTTTGAAAGGGTTCAAGACCACCCCCCCTGCCTTTTCCATGTTGAATAATAATAATCATTAAGCTAATTGCTCCTAACCAAGAAGAATAAACAAAAATAAAATTATACAGATATGTGCTAAATGCAATAACAGCAAATGTATCCAGGTTATTAGAAAAGAACATAGTGGAGTTCCTAACCCAATCCGGAGTGGGTCCAATGAAGGTATTAATGAGAAAGTGTCATTTGATTAAAGGGTTGCTGCAGTTTTCATACAAAATATGAGGAGGATAGTAGGATGGGGTGGTAGATCAAGCAGCTGTTTTGAGTATATGATCTTGAGCAGATTAGCTCACCAGTCAGCTTTCATTACCCATCTGTAAAATGGGGATGAGAGTACCTAGCTCATTGGAGGGTTATGAAGACTAAATATATTTTTGAGGTATTATTGTTAGGGTTCATGCGTGTGGACTCTGGAAACAGATGATGTACTGGGTTAAATAGCATCCCTCCAAAATTCATGTCTACTCAAACCTCAGAATGTGACCTTATCTGGATATAGGATCTTTGCAGATATAATTTGTTGAGTTAAAATGAGGTCATACTCTATATTAATAATAATAATAAAACTGGACATAATAAGTGTTGACCAGGATGTGGAGAAATTAAAACCTTTATGGATTGCTGGTAGGAATGTAAAATGGTACAGCTGCTGTAAAAAATGGTATAGTGGTTCCTCAAAAAGTTAAACGTATAATTACCATTTGTCCTGGCAATTCCACTCTTAGGTATATATCCCAAAAGAACTGAAAAAATAAACAGATACTTGTACCCCATTGTTCCTAACAGAATTATTCGCAATAGCCAAAAGGTGGAAACAACCCAAGTGTCCATCAACAGATGAATGGATAAACAACATGTCTTTATCCAGACAATGGAATACTATTCTGCAATAAAAAGGAATGTAGTTTTGATACATGAGGCAACATGGATGAACCTTGAAAGCATTATGCTAGGTGACGTAAGCTAGGCACAAAGGGAGCAAGAATTGCATGATTCTATTATATGAGGGACCTAGAGTAGGCAAAGTCATAGAGACAGAAAGTAGAATAGAGCTTACCACGGGCTAGGAGGAGAGGGAAACAAGTTATTGCTTAATGGGTACAGAGTTTTTGTTTGGGGTGATGAAAGAGCTTTGGAAATAGACAGTGGTGATGGTCAATGTAATTAATGCTGTTGAACTGTACACTTAAAAATGACTAAAATGGCAAATTTCATTATATATGTATTTTACCACAATTTAAAAAAAAATGAGGTTATGCTGGATGAGGGTGGGTCTTAAGGCCAATCAGTGGTGTCTACAGGAAGAGGCAGAGAGACACATGGAGAGAACACCCATGTGAAGGCAGAGACTGAGACTGGAGTGATGCATCTACCAGCCAAGGAACAACAGCATTGCCACCAGGAGCCAGGAGAGAGGCATGGGGCCGATTCTCTTCAGGCTTCCACAAGGGAACAACTGTGCGAACATCTTGTTTTTGGATTTCTTGCTTCCAGCACTGTGAGAGGATAAACTTCTGTGGTTTAAAGCCACCTAGTTTGTGATAATTTGTTATAGCAGCCACAGGAACCTAGTACAGATGACCTAGGTTTAAATCCTAGCTCTGCTGCGTCTTACTTTTGAGAACTTGGGTAACTGACAGCTTATCTGAGCCCCTGTTTCCTAATTGTAAAACAGAGGTAATGGTACATACCTTATCAGGTCATTGGGAAGATCAAACATAAATTCTTAACATACTGCCTGGTGTGTAACAATCACTCAATAAATGCAAGTTATTAATGCCAATTATGATAATAATTAGCAACACAGAGAAATGAGAATTGACTCCCAGGGGAGGCTGGCTTGGCGAGCCCTAATGCCAACAGGATTTGTTTGAAAATCGAAAGGATTTACTTCAGAAGCTTTACTTTGCCATTCTCGTCACAGAAAAACGTGAAGGAAGTGGGTGTGATTTGAGCTGGCATCATTGAAATGGATCTGGAAGTTGAATGATTTGTTTCTCAGGTTCCCAGAGGCTTAGAGAAATTGACAGGCACCTCTTCCTTCCTCCTAACAACCGCTCTCTTGCCGGTACACCTCCCCTTACACCCGGGCACGTTGCCTCATTTAGAAGAGAGCTGTGTTCTTACATTACAAGTGTGCTCTCTGCCCCGATGGCACGGGTGTGAGCTAGCCGTCCAGGTGCTCCACACAAATTTCAGACCCTGCCGCCATGACCGGCAAAGCCAGGATCGCTTGCTGTCAAACTAAAGAGGGAGGGGTATTTGATTTCATTTGGTGATAAATGAGAAAAAAATCCATTTTTCAAAGAGCAGTCTAAATCCATAGGCGAGTGGGAGGCTTTGGGAATAGATGCATGGGCGGGATAGCAATAGCTGTCTGTGGCCTCCGGGGAGATTAGCTATGATCTCCACAAACATGTTCATTGTTGTCATCAGCATGAACACGCCCACCTCTTACAGGTGCCATGTTGGGCTGGTTCAGTGCATGTGCTCCCTGACACTTGCAACAATTGATAGAGTTGAATCCACAGGTCTGGCCGGGCCCAGTTTCTATTCTTAGTCTCTTTCATTATTGGGCTCTATGATTTGTAAGAGGTTTTAACCCAGGTCATCCGACATGGTCCTCAAAACAGCTCCGGAGCTGTTAGGACCGGCCTTATCATACCCATGCTGCCTGCAGGGACTCTGAGTCTCAGCAAGGTTAAAAGACTTGCCAAGTTCAAAGCATCGGTCAGTGGTTGTCCAATGTGTCCAGGAACATGGTGGGCTCCCCTACCTCCTAGAGGCCAGCACGCAGGCAACCAGAACGTCTCCTGAAGGAGAGCAGAGAGACAGAGATGGAACCATCTGATACATGCCCCCGGGGGTGAATGGTGGAGGCTGAGCTCTGGGCCCAGGGCAGGGAAAGGTTAGAGCAGGCACAGAGGAGGGTGGGTGTAGGGAGAGGGCGGGACTGGAAGGGGGCTTGAAAGGGAGCATTGATTCCTGAACCCTGTTTCCCACTCTAGAGATGGGGGCTTTTTCCTTCCCGCAGCTGGGACCTGCAAGGAAGGTTGAGTCCACCACCGAGGGCTGACAGTGCTAAAGTCTGGGCCCCCGAGCCATGGTCCTATGGTGACCCATCAAGTTCTGCTTCCCCAACGTCCTGCTATGTCCCCCACATTGGTCCACTGGCCTCTCCAGGATTTCTCTGGACCTAGGTTCCCTACCCCCGAATTCAAAATTATTAAAAGCAAAAGGCAAAAATACAAATTATAATAAAAGTGTCTATGGGAATTCCGTGGTGGTCCAGGGGTTAGGACTCCGTGCTTTCACTGCCGAGGGCCGGGGTTCAGTCCCTGCTGTGGCCAAAAAAAAAAAAAAGCGGGGGGGGAGTGTCTAAAAGTTTACAAATCAAAATTATTAAAACAAGGACAACTAGTTTCTGGTGACTCCAGCAATCCTTGATGTTCTTGTTCTACAGCTGCATCACTCCAATCTCTGCCTCTGTTTTCATGTGATCTTTTCCCTGTGTGTCCCCGTGCCCTCTCCTCTTCTTAAAAGGATACCAGTTATTGGATTTAGGGGTCATAGGAGGATTTTATATCAAGATCTTTAACAAATTACTTCTGCAAAGACCCTATTTCTTAGGTTGTATTCAGAAGTCCCTGATGAGCATGAATTTTAGGCGGAAACAATTCAACCCACTACAAAGTGTAAAAACCATTCCTAGCTCTCGGCTGTACTAAAGTAGCTGGCTGGGCTTCCCTGGTGGCGCAGTGGTTGGGAGTCTGCCTGCCGATGCAGGGGACATGGGTTCGTACCCCGGTCCGGGAGGATCCCACATGCCACGGAGCAGCTGGGCCCGTGAGCCATGGCCGCTGAGCCTGCGCGTCCAGAGCCTGTGCTCCGCAACGGGAGAGGCCACAGCAGTGAGAGGCCCACGAACCGCAAAAAAAAAAAAAAAGTAGCTGGCTGATTTTGCTGACTCCTGGTCTAGCTCACTGTCTTGAACATAGTAAGTGCTCTAAATCCTTTCAAACAGCACCAGACCTAGCAGGGCATTAAGAAAGACATCTAAAACCTTAAACAGATTCCATCATACCCAATTAACTAAGCCTTATACATAACTACATAACACTTTGCAATACTAGCTGATCTATTCCTGATATCCACTCTATGAGGTAGATATTCTTATTCCCATTTGTAAGTTGAAGTAGATTTAACAAGTTTAAATGACTTCCATAAGGTCAGTGGATGAGGGAGGACTTGAACCTATTCCAAAGCAGCAAGGGCTGTAGTGCATTTGGGGAGCATGAAGCTGTTATAAAGCAAGTTGGCCGAGTCATGATGGTGGGGAGGGAAAAGAGGGGGTCAGGAGTGGAGACGTCACCTTATAACTCATCAAGTTAAGAAAAACTTGGTGTGGTTATTGGATATGCAACAGATCACAAGACAGGGAAGGCACTGGCTGAGCTGGGGAAGGCTGTTGAAGGCCCAGGTGCACTGTGGGAGAAAGCCAGGGCTTGGAGCAGGGTGACTGGACAAATTGATGCTGTCTGGGAGTGAAGGAGGGAGGCTGAGTCACCCTCATAACCCGGGTAATGGCTTGAGGGTTTTGAACTTGAGTTATACGGTACAGAGATGATTTTAATGAGTGAAGGGGATTAGAATATGCCACCCCCAAATATGTCACTTGGGGAGAAGGATTATTTTGAGCTGAAGGCAATTGAGAAACAACAGACACAGGAAAAGCTCTTTGCCCTCCCCCAGCTGCCTAAAAGCAAGACATAAATCTCCTGTGAGAACGGTGCCCTCCTTGTACCAGAAAGGGGAGAGCAACTCAGCACTGGAGAAGGAGTGTCAAGGCTGAGGTGAATCCACATAAACAGACATTACTAAAATAACCCTTATCTTCCATTAGTTTCCCCCATATATTTCCTAGTCACCTTCCCACAATTTATCACAACTAGAAGCCGAAACCCCCTTTCCTTTTTCTATTCCATTCTCCACAATGATCATTCTTTGTTAAAATGGGGTTTTCACTTCTTTTCTCTGAGGCCCGTGTGTGCATAAAAATCAATAAAAAGTGCATGCCTTTTCTTCTGTTAATCTGTTAGTTGTCAATGTAATTCACAGCCCCCATATACTTAACCTAAGAAGGTAGAGGAAAAGCTTTTGTCCGTCCCTTACATGACTTTTTCTTTCTTTTTTTTGCAGTACGCGGGCCTCTCACTGTTGTGGCCTCTCCCTTGCGGAGCACAGGCTCTGGTCGCGCAGGCTCAGCGGCCATGGCTCACGGGCCCAGCCGCTCCGCGGCATGTGGGATCTTCCCGGACCGGGGCACGAAGCCGTGTCCCCTGCATCGGCAGGCGGACTCTCAACCACTTCGCCACCAGGGAAGCCCCCCCATGACTTTTTCTTAATTTAAAATTTTAATTTAAATGGCCCAAATTAATTGCCTTAAATTCTTTTACTGTCATCATTCTATGGGGAATTCCACGTGTGAACTTTTTCTTAAAGAAGGACTGGATATTTGATGAACTCTCATGACTAAAATGGGGCCTGCAGACCCCAAAGTGTTAGCTGGCAGGTAGCGATTGTAATTTTCAAAGGCTTTATCAATGGGAGTCAAATGGACAGTGATCTAGGCTGGCCCTTGTGCATTTATTATATTCTTCATTGTTTTCCAACATTCCAGTACTGACTAAGACCTTGCCCTACCATGGCTTGGGGCTGGTATCAGCAGCCAAGGGCACCATGCCAAAAGCTTGAGACCGTGGCAGGGGGTGGTTTCCTCAATCCAACCTGGAGGCCAACTTGCTGGGCCTCCAATCCTGCCCATGTGAGCATCCCCAGGGCCTTGCCCAGTGCTTGGCAGACAGCAGGCTTCCTATTATTAAGATTTGTACTGTTGCAACTGGGGCAAATTTGAATTTGACTCTCTTCGACCCAGCAGCCCACTCACACCTGTTGTTCTTTCTCCTGTGGGAGCAAAAAACCCTCTGCTGCCCGATTTCTCTCCGAGGTCCTCAGGGCAGATCCCATTCAGCCCCCCCTGACCGTTATTTCCTCCCCTCTAGTTAAAACTTCCAGTGTCTGGGTGGGCCTGTGTTCAGCCCAAGGAGATAGCAATCTGATTAAAATAAGTCACACTGAAAAGCTTCTGGGGGAATATTTGCATTTTAAAAGGGAGTTTGGGGACTTCCCTGGTGGCACAGTGGTTAAGAACCCGCCTGCCAATGTAGGGGACACGGGTTCGAGCCCTGGTTCAGGAAGATCCCACATGCCGTGGAGCAACTAAGCCCGTGCGCCACAGCTACTGAGCCCGCGCTCTAGCGCCCGCAAGCCACAACTACTGAGCCCACGTGCCACAACTACTGAGCCCGCGCCTAGAACCCGTGCTCCACAACAAGAGAAGCCACCGCAATGAGAAGCCCGCGCACCGCAACAAAGAGTAGCCCCTGCTCGCCACAACTAGAGAAAACCTGCGCGCAGCAACGAAGACCCAACGCAGCCAAAAATAAACAAATAAATAAATAAAAATTAAAAGATAAATAAATAAAAGGGAGTTTGGTGGTCTAAAATACTCTGCTTGGTAGGCTGTTGCTAAGAGGGGTTTTGAGTTTGAGGGACTTCTTGGTGCTTTTGATCTAATTCAGGCTCCTGGGATTATAAACGAATCTTCCAGCGGTACTCAAAGCAGTGGTGGTGGTAGCAGCTCCTGGTCCATTTATTAGCAATATGGACTCTCCACCTCACCTCAGGCTACAGGAGCAGAATCAACTAAATCAGAATCTGCATTTCCATTCCAGTTTGAGAAGCAATCTGCATCTTCCCCAGGGGCATCGGAGGATGGACTCCCACAGGTGAAAACAATAAATGTCTTGATTCCTCCTTGTGAGAACTCCATGACCCTTGCCCTAGAGTGATATACTTTTTATATCAGTAGTTTTCAAATTTTATTGTGCAGTAGACTCCTCTGAGGGCACCAGTGAAAAATGCAGAGGCCCCGAGAGAGTCAGATTCAGTGGGTGTGGGGTGTGGTCCAGGAATTTGCATTTTTCACAAGCTGCTCAGGTGGTTCCAAAACAGGTGGTCCTAGTTTCACCTTTTGAGGACCCTAGTCCTTAACTGCATTCTAGCCTGGTGCTGCGTTTTATGGGAGGGGCTGCAGAGCATTCAAGATAAGAGCCTGCTTGTTTCACAGCAAAGAGGAAATGCTGGGATAAAGGTAGAATTTCACATAAAAATCCCAAATTTAAGAGCCTAAAGTCCTTGTTATTTACAGACTGGATCTTCTTCCTGTTTGTCTGTTGAGGAAATACAGTAACTTTAAATTTCAGGGTTGGTTTAAGGCAAATAATTGGAAGTTATGTTTACCACCTGGGCATCTGTTTCACTCTGCAAGAGAAATGTGATTTTTTCCCCCTTACCACCCTTGCTCCCTCCCTCCATCACTTTCCTTCCTGCCCTTGGGACCCACCCGTGGGCTGCTCACACTTTCTGGAGTCTGGGGAACGGCTAATGAGTGCAGCAGCTGAAAGCTTTGTAGGTGGTTGATAGAGAAGGCGGTGGGATTGCATCACTTCCTTGGTCTCTTCAGAGTTATTACAGAAAGTGAAGTCGTTGGCCATAGGGAATTAATTGAATATGATAAGCCCAGAGTAGTTAAGAAAATACCTGTCCTGAGATTTTCTGGAAAAGAACACTCTACATTGCCGTTCTTTCTCTAGGGTTTTGGTCTGTGGGACTGCTGAGACAGCCGGTGGAAATGTGGTCATGCACTAGGCTACACCTGCATCCATATGCATGGAGGGTACCGAGAGGCAAAAACATTCCTACAACCTGTCAGCTGCTCCTCAGTGAGTTTCACTGAAGAATCAACATGTCAGGATTGTTCCTGCTGCAATTCTGAAGGCTCTGCTTGTTTCCTAGGCTTTGGGTGTCTCTAGGAAAAGGACTATTGAATATTCCAGAACGTGTGTTTTGTTAGGAATGTGATGATTGCAACCATGTGGCAGTTCTTTTACCTGATGAGAGGACCTTGGAGGACAAAGACCTCAGGAAGTACATGTGCATTTGCTGCTCAAGCTAATTAAGCCAATTCCCAACCTTCTGTCAGGGGCCCTCACTGGGCCGAAGTGCAGTCATCCTGTGCCTCTTGACGTCTGCCCTGGATGTCTTTTTCCCAGTGAGACAGGCAGTTACTCTTTTGTGAAAATGCCTGAAACGTTCACATTTTGAGGTATTCTCATACAGCAGTGAAAATCTCTCCCAATCTTATTTGTTTGGACCCCTCTGCCTGGTTTTTCCCTGTGAGCCCCAAATGGTCGCCTTGGCCTTTCTCTTGATGGATTCATTGTTTTGATTTAAGCCATTGTGGCAGAAAATCTGATGTCATTTGCAGCTGCTACACTGAGATTCAAAGAAGCAGTCATTAACCCTTGCAGAGATCCACATGAAGGCGCCGTGGCCTTCTCCATACTCTGTGTCAATAATCATGGCGTGAGTCAGGTTTCCGTATCGTGTTTAATATTTGTTGGGCATTGGCGAAGGAGTTTTTAGGTCTTTCATACATTCAATAAATATACATTTATTAGACCCTTACAATGTACCAGGTGAAGGGGGTCAGGACATGCCACCCCAAATATGCCACTTTGGCGTAGGGATTCTTTTGAGCGGAAGACAACTGAGAACAGATGCAGGAAGATTTCTCTTCCTTCACCTTTTCTGCCTAAAAGCAGCATGAATTTTCCCTTGTGAAGGTGTCCCCCTCTCTCATACCAGGAAGAGGAGAGCAACGTATCGGGGGAGACAGAGAGTTGGCTCTGAGATGAGTCTGTACAAACAAACCTTACTAAAGTAATCCTTATCTCCCATTAGTTCCCCCTTATATTTCCTAGTCACCTTCCCACAGTTTATCATCCCTTGAAGCCCAAACCCCCTTTCCTTTGTTAAAATGGTATGGAAGCCCCTGGGTCGCCTCACTTCTTTGAGTTTCACTTCTGTTTTGTGAACTCCCTTGCACATAAAATATTAATAAAATTTGTATTCCTTCCCTCCTGTGAATCTGTCCTTTGTGAGTTAGTTTGCAGGCCTCCAGGTTACGAACTTAAGAGGGTAGAGGAAACGTTTTTCCTTCCTGATACAGGCAGGTATATAAACCTGCTTTTCTCCTTAGTCTTTTTAATCTCTAGGAGCCTTAAGCATCCCCCAGCCTTTAGGAAAACTTTTGATTCCTGAGCACTGGAGAAGGAGGAATTCTCCTTCCAGAAAGGTGTTGGGAACTTGCAATGCTGCTGCGCGAGCCTCTGACAGGTTTTCTGTGTGGAAGGCTCACTCTCAGATCCACGGCCCTGAGCGCCCTCAGGGGGTCGGAGGGGGAGGATTTTGGTGTGACACTGATGTGTGGAAAAAGGAATTTCTCACGCTGTTGGAATAGTATCTGGCGAGTCCTTAGGATCCGTCTTAGATGTCAGGAGCTGGGCCCCAAATATTGATCTTTTACATTTAAGTTTTTGGATGTCTTCAAGGGTTATTTATTTTGTATATGAAAGATAATTCTGTAGTTTATTTCAGTTTTATGAATTAACATTTTATTTACTGAAGTTACAAATTCAGAAATCTAGATCCTTCTTAAGTGTTTTTATTTTTTAACATCTTTATTGGGATATAATTGCTTTACAATGGTGTGTTAGTTTCTGCTTTATAACAAAGTGAATCAGCTATACATATACATACATCCCCATATCCCCTCCCTCTTATGTCTCCCTCCCACCCTTCCTATCCCACCCCTCTAGGTGGTCACAAAGCACCGAGCTGATCTCCCTGTGCTATGTGGCTGCTTCCCACTAGCTATCTGTTTTACGTTTGGTAGTGTATATATGTCCGTGCCACTCTCTCACTTCGTCCCACCTTCTTAAGTTTTTAAGAGTCTTAGTATTCTAGTTATCTTAGAATGTTTTAACAGTCATTTTAAAATGGCCTTTGAATTATGTTTGTTCTATATCATAAGCTCAATTAATTGAATATCATTTTAAACTGTATTTTAAACTGCATTTATAAATTTAACATGTCACATTTCTTTATTAAGTCCTTAAATTATCTGACTGAAAAAATTTTCAAACATTTAAGTAATGTTTGTAAATCTAATAAATGTATATAGTGGAACTTAAGTACTCTTAAATGTTCCAATATTGTATAAACAGTAAGATTTCAACTTAAAATCACAAACCTGAATCAATTATTCAACTACACATTCTAAATCGCAGTTACAAAGGTGAACTGTCACTCTTATTGGCCATGTTATCTTAAACTTTGCAAAATTTTAAAACACTGCTAAGGTGTATATGAACATTGTGTCCCCCAAAATCTATCTGTTGAAGCCCAACCCCAATATGATGGTATTAGCAGGTGGGGTTTTGGGAGGTGATTGGGAGGGTAAAGCCCTCATCAGTGGGATTAGTGTCCATATAAAAGAGACACCACAGAGCTCACTCACCCCTTCTACCTGGGAAGATGCAGCCAGAAGACAGCTGTATGTGAACCTTATGAAGCAGGTTCTTTTCAGACACCGAATCTGCCAGTGCCTTCATCTTGGACTTCTCAGCTTCCAGAACTGTGAGAAATAAATTTCTCTTGCTGATATGCCACTCTGACTGTGGTAATCTTTTATAGTAACCTGAACAGAATAAGACAAACACCAAAAATATCTATAACTTACTCCCTAACAGAAAAATATTAGCAGTTTCTATGCTAAATTCTAAATCTTCCTAAGAAGATTTAGATGGTGCTGACCCACTAAAGAAACAGTTGTGCACTTCAAGTCATTTTGGGAAAACATTCTCAGACCCTGATGGAACACATGGAGGCCTATTTACAGTCCGTGGACCCCACCATGGTGATCAATTGATCGGATTTTGTATATCTTTAGCTCTTACAGTAACAGAAATGTTTCTTCCGTCTAATTCCAAAGGACCTTTGAACTGAAAATAAACCTGCGTTCTTTTTCACAAAATGATTATCTCTTAGGACCAAGCAACTCTTACAGTGTTAAAATAATATGTGACTTCTTTCTGCATATCTCTTGGCTTTGCCTCATTATTTGATAATTGTCTGATAATTTGGCCACAGCTTCCATTCTGCTGACATTTTAATTCTACGATTAAAAATGGAATATTTTCATGCATAAAAGAGTATGTTCCTGATCTAGAACCTGGCACCCAGTACATGCTCAGTCAATGGTAATTATTATTATTTGAGATTTACGGCCAGGATCCCCAAACCATTAAGAGCAGTCAGTGGTTACACTAAGTCTTCAACAAACGCTGAAAACTAGACAAGGTATAAAAAAGAAGAGATAGCTCCTAAATGGTAGGTGTAAGAGCTCAGCAAGAGAAAGGGAATGAATAAGAGGGAGAAAATAGACAGAAAATAACCTACAACCATATAGGGATATTTATATTTAGTGAAATATTTTCAGCTTCAGCTTACACAAAAAAACCAGTGAGGCATCCAGTTGATACGCGAATGTGTCACTGCAGGGAGATGGTGATTCACAGAGATTTTCTTCATAAAGAAATAGAGCCTAGCCTATTCAAAAGCACTTCCATTTAATGCAGCACTGCATTGAACGGGGCTCTTTTCAAGGGGCTACTATTAAAGGCAAGATTATTATCTTCAGCATTTAGATGGCGTGCTGACTGGGGCCATAACACCAGGGCACTTAGACGCTCCCATTATCAATGTACAGTCTGGTCTTTGGAAGTTTAAAAATAGCTTTCACAACCTTTTATGGCTTCTCTCGCATGGGCTGTGGCTGTGGGCTCTGGAGAAGGCTGGGCCCCCTGCAGGGAAGGCTGCTGTGTTGGAACCTTGCTAGCATGTTGACCTTAGGGGGTCAGGCTGCAGGACCACCCTGGATGTATGACCCTGTCATAACAATGTCCTTTGAGACCACAGGTAAGCTACCGTTTAGAGGAAAGCAATGTTTCAGGGACATGATTCTTGTTCCAACCATGACATCTGCTCCATTAATCCTCTCTAGGTTAGATACCCAGTTAGGCACATTGTGTGATTCAGAATTCTCTCTTTCTTTTTTCAGATCTCAGGTTTAATGAATATATCACAAGCACCTACTACGTTCAAGATTTTTCTCTAGGTGTTGGGAAAATAAAGAGGAACAAGGTGACCTCAGGTGGGCTGTGGGTGGGAGAAAGACATATAATGGATCCTTTCAATGTGATTCCTCAGTTCTTCCTCTCCAAGGAAGGTCTCAAACGCAAAAGCTTCTGGGAGCCAGGCCCATCTTGGGGATGAGCGGACTGGCCTGTGGGGGACCATGACACATGGAGATCATGTGCTCAGTGGTTCCTGGGGGCAGTGACTCAGTTCCAGAGGCTGCTGGACCAGAACGTAGGCCCAAAGGCCCAACATTGCCAGGACTTCCCATCTCTGAAAGGGAGTCTGCGATCTGGATTTTTATGTGAAATATCCTAGTTTTTCAATGTTGGAAACTCTACAGGCCAACCCCAAATACATCTGCAAGCCAGGTCTGCATTGGAGTGACCCATTGGCTCACCTCGTGGTGCAGAGAATGACGGAAGGACGGGAAACTTTGCTAGTCTTTTCACTTTTAGGCATTTGTCCAAGATCTTCCTCTTTTTTTTTTTTTTTTTTTGCGGTACGCGGGCCTCTCACTGTCGCGGCCTCTTCCGTTGCGGAGCACAGGCTCCGGACGCGCAGGCTCAGCGGCCATGGCTCACGGGCCCAGCCGCTCCGCGGCATGTGGGATCCTCCCAGACTGGGGCACGAACCCGTGTCCCCTGCATCGGCAGGTGGACTCTCAACCACTGCGCCACCAGGGAAGCCCCAAGATCTTCCTCTTTGACAGATTTTAGTCTCCCATGAAGAAAAACCTTTGCCATAGAACAGTCCAAGGGCTTAAACGGGATGCTTCTTAAGTGATGAGTTGCTGGGTACTTAGACGGATTTGACTAGATGCTGGGAGACGGTGGGGCGGCCTACTTTAGAGGGTCCTCCAGGGAAAACACTGGGCAGAAGGAGGTAGACAAAGCCATGTGACACCCCAGCGAGGCTGTGTTGAGCTCACAGAGGTGGGGGCAGAGCAGCTGGGGCAGGGCTGAGCCACCACATTGGTGGAGCCTGGCCCCAGGGGCTGGCCTGGAACTGAGCCCCTGCGGTCGTTACTGACCCGCCAGAGCTTCTGTGTGCTCCACAGGGCCTGGGGTCTGGGGCTGTGCAGATCTGTGCTGTCCCGTGTAACCACCAGGCACGTGTGGCTACTGAAACTTGAAATCACTAAAATGAAATGAAAAATTCAGCTCCTCAGTTAGACTTGTCACGTGAAGTGCTCGGTGGCCACAGGTGGCACATGGCCCCCGTATTGCAGAGTGCAGGGAACATTTCCAGTGTTGCAGAAAGTTCTGCTGGACAGTGCTGACCTATAGCTTTCCACACTCATTCCTTCCCCATGTGTCTTTACTGAGATAACCTGACTTGCCTCTCTTTTTTGCCACTGGAAAGAGTCTCCCCAGTACTGTGACTTAAAGATCCCCCCAAACCTCATGTTCTATGAGAAGGATAGATGTATTTGTTCCGAGGTTTCGGTCTGAGACCGGCCTCAAGGCGGTCCTCCCCTCCACCTCGACATCCCCACCCCCTGCCCTGTATTTATTTTTTTTTAATTAAAAAATTGTAGTAAAACACATAAAATTTACCATCTTAACAATTTCTAAGTGTGCAGTTCAGCAGTAGTAAGTACATTCACATGATTGAACGTACTTCAATGCAACCATCACCACTATCCATTCCAGACTTTTTCATCTTCCCAAACGGAAACTCCATACCCACTAAACAGTAGCTCCCCATTCCCCTCCCCCTGACCCCCTGGCTACCACCATTCTATTTTCTGTCTCTTTGAATTTGTCCTAGGTCCCTCATATAAGTGGAATCACACAGTATTTGTCCTTTCGTGACTGGCTTATTTGCATATCATAAAGTCTTCAAGGTTGATCTATGTTGTAGCTCGTGTCAGGATTTCCTCCCTTTTTAAGGCTGAATAATATTCCATGCCATGGATATACCACATTTTGTTTATCCATTGGCTATTGTGAATAATGCTGCAGTGAACATGGGAGTGCAGGAATCTCTTCAGGACACTGCTTTCAGTTTCTTTGGATATATACATACCCAGAAGTAGGATTGTTGGATCATATAGTAATTCTATACTCCTCTTCAGAAATGGAGAAGTGTGAGACAAGACAGGCTAATGATCTAAAAGTTTGTCTTCTTTGTAGGTGAAAATAAATTTCTGCAGACTTTTTTTTTTCTAGGAAAATCTTTTCTCTACTTGATCTCGGGGAGGTCGGGACTCCTGGGGGGTGACGGGGAGAACTGACTCCTGAAAAATAAGCCCAAGACCAGCAATTAAGATCACAGTTCTTGGCCCAGGGCCCATGGACTTGAACAGCAGCCATATGGAGAATCTAGTTTTAGATTTTTATAGTTATAATTCTCTGGTCATGCCCTGGCCTTTGATAAAGTCTCAAATGTTACAGTCCGTTATTAACTGACACTGAGGGGAATTAAGAGTAGCCAGGTTTGGGGTGAAGTTAAGGCAACAGCAGCTGCCTGGAGAGTAGGTTTCGGGGCAGCAAGAAGGGTAGAGAGGTCGCTTAGGGCCCTCCTAGAGCCAGATGGTGGTTGGGATGGCAAAGGACAACCAGGACAAGTTTGTGGCACAAGTGGGCAGTCTCTGAGGATTCCCAAAGAGATCTGGGGAAGGGAACTTGGTGAAAGGTGTGCTTTCCTACAATGAAGCACAGTGAGGCTCCTGCTGGGATGGTTTGGGTATAAGAAGGAAGTATAGTCATTCTTCCATATCTTTGGGGGTATTGGTGGATATCAAAACCCCTGGAGACTCAAGTCTCTTATATGAAATGGGATAGTATTTGCATATTACCTACTGACAACATCCATATATTTCAAATCATCTCTAGGTTACCTACAGTACCTGATACAATGTCAATGTGATGTAGAGAGCTGCTAGTGTGTTCAAATTTTGCTTTCTGGAACTTTCTGGAAGTTTTTTCTCTGTGAATATTTTTGATCTGCGATTGGTTGAATCCACAGATGTCCCGCAGATACAGAGGGCTGACTGTATGACGCTGTTTTGTGGTCACAGGCTGGTTAGGTCTGAGTCATGGGTCTCACGTCCCTCCCATGGTCACCCTTTGGTCACTCACACGGTCATACCATGCTCTGTGGCACTCGATCTTCCCCTCTGCAAGTTCTAGCTTTTTGTGGCCTGGGCACCCCAAGGGTGGGAGTGGCAGTCACTTGGCTGGCCCTGAAGTTTACCCACTGAATATGTCAGCTGTGTGTGGCAGCACATTCTTTCAGGTCCTGCAGGAAAAAGAGCAGGGAGAGAGCCCAGGGCGCAGGCAAAGCTAGAAGAAAACTAAGAGAAGTTAAAAAAGGAGGGGTTATAAAGAGGGCTTTCATTCATTTCTTTGTTGGTATTAAAAATGCTTTAGGGGCTTCCCTGGTGGTGCAGTGGTTGAGAATCTGCCTGCTAATGCAGGGGACACGGGTTCGAGCCCTGGTCTGGGAGGATCCCACATGCCGCGGAGCAACTAGGCCCGTGAGCCACAACTACTGAGCCTGCGCATCTGGAGCCTGTGCTCTGCAACAAGAGAGGCTGTGATAGTGAGAGGCCCACGCACCGCGATGAAGAGTGGCCCCTGCCTGCCACAACTAGAGAAAGCCCTCGCACAGAAACGAAGACCCAACACAGCAAAAATAAATAAATAAATTAATAAACTCCTACCCCCAACATCAAAAAAAAAAAAAATGCTTTAGGAAAGGTTGCATTCATTTCCAAATCTTCATTCTGCTCTGAGCCTGGGCTCTCTCATCTCCAAATGAAAAGGTTAAGTCAGATCAGCTATTTTCAGTCTGTCCTTCTCTAGGTTCTGGGGTTCTGAGGAGTTCCCTGGGGGCCTCGAAGGCGGAAGCTGAGCAAGTCTTTAGCTAGAGGAACTTTACTCTCCTGAGTTTCATGAAAGGCTCCCCAGCTGAGAAAGGCTTGCAAACCAGGCACCAGAGGCCCTCTGGGCTCATCACGGGACCACACTGCTTCTAGTGCACCATGAATTAATGTGTATGTTTTATAAATGTTATAATTATCGCATGAATAACAAAATTATTTTATATATATGATCTATGAATTGATTTGTAAAATGATATTTAAAAACCATTAACAAACATTTGAAGATAACCCACAATGTGGCTTCCCTTTTTTAGTGTTACTTTCCTGCTTCTTCTCTGTGCCAGAGGCACCCAAGACCACCCCAGCTTCAGTGATTCCCTAAGAGGACTCACGGGACTTGGCATATAGTCATACTCATGGCTATGGTTTATTGCAGTGAAAGGATACAAAGCAAACTTGGCAAAAGGAAAAGGTGCATGGAATAAAGTCTGGGGGAAACCAGGCGCCAGCTTCCGAGAGTCCTCTCCCGGTGGAGTCACACGGGATGCACTTAATTCCTCCAGCAAAAAGTCGTGACAACATGTGTGAAATGGCATCTGTCAGGGAAGCTCATTAGAGACCCAGAGTCCAGGGTTTTCATTGGGGGCTGGTCATGTAGGCCCCTTTGACTGGTATGTTCCCAAATTCCAGACCCCCAGAAGGAAAGCATAAACCATGTTGACTGTATAACTGCTTCAGGCAAAATGAGCCACTCTTCTCAGGGGATGGTGGGAATCCCCAGAAATCCAAGTTCCCAGATGCCAGCCAGGGACCAACCCTGCAAGCAGGTCTTTCTAAAGATAGCAGTCAAGGGACTTCCCTGGTGGCACAGTGGTTTAGAACATGCCTGCCAATGCAGGAGACACTGGTTCAAGCCCTGGTTTGGGAAGATCTCACATGCCACGGAAAAACTAAGCCCGTGCACCGCAACTACTGAGCCTGCATGCCACAGCTATTGAAGCCCGTGTGCCTAGAGCCTGTGCTCTGCAACAAAGAGAAGCCACCACAATGAGAAGCCCGTGCACCTCGATGAAGAGTAGCCTCCGCTCGCTGCAACTAGAGAAAGCCCATGCACAGCAATGAAGACCCAACGCAGCTAATAAATAAATAAATAAATAAATAAAAACCCTCAATAGTTAAAAAAAAAAAAGACAGCAGTCAAGCTTTCTTTGTTAACTTTTTGCTGTACATTCTCCTCCTTTTCTTTCTTATCTCCTCCTTCTTGTTCTTCCTCTTTTTAATAATATATTGGAAGTTGCAAAGAATGGAAGCAGCCCCGGCTTCTCTCCACTTCTGGGAGGCCCTGGCACTGGGTGCATACAGCACTCCTCCTTCTGGGGAAGGATGATTTTGAGGAGGGATGTGGCAGGAAGACTGTGTAGGGGCCTGATGCTGGGGTCCACGGCTGAAGCGATGGGCATACACCATGGCAATGGTAAGGGAATGGAGAGGGGACAATTTTGAGGGCCACCACCAAAGAAGGATGGATGGATACATCTCAGAGGATGGTTTTTGGCTGATTTTCCCCCAAATTCAGCATGCTTCTGGGCTTCGTTGGCCTTAGGTTGATGCGTTCATGAAAGGTCAGTTCCTCCCTCTTCCCCACATAATAACACATACAATCGAATCTTCAACTCAAATAAATATTACTATTCCATTATATTTTATTCTCTATGTCACAGTTTAATCTCTTCATATAGACACTTTAAACATGGCTATGAATTTGTGTGTACTTAGGAATTAGGAATTAGTGTCTTACTGGATGCAGAAGAGCTTATTTCATTTATGAGGAAACATTTAATTTTAATACAACCTTCATATTCAGAAGCTGACATAAAGGGACAGTGGTGAAAAGGTATTGCTTTCTTTCTATTCCTCATACATTTTTTTTTTTTTTTTTTTTTTTTTTTTTAAGCGGGCCTCTCACTGCTGTGGCCTCTCCCGTTGCGGAGCACAGGCTCTGGACGTGCAGGCTCAGCGGCCATGGCTCACGGACCCAGCCGCTCCACGGCATGTGGGATCTTCCCAGACCGGGGCGCGAACCCGTGTCCCCTGCATCGGCAGGCGGACTCTCAACCACTGCGCCACCAGGGAAGCCCCATACATTTTTTTGATCAGTTGAATTTTTCCTGATTAGAAATTACATATATATATATATTTTAGAGCCCAAACTTGAAGCCAACTCGAGGTATGTAAAGCAGGGAAGCCTCAGTTATAGGGTGGATGAGCTCTTTGCTTTGAACTGGGTAATTATCCTGAGGTCTTAGGCTTGGTTGGGGTGGGAGTGAGGGACTGATAAGATGTTGGAAAAGCCCAAGTACATGCCTATCAAGTGGGTCTTCCTGGTTGGATAATATTCTTCAGTGTGAGAATCCTCAGACGCGGCGGGCGGTGCTGA
Source organism: Hyperoodon ampullatus (assembly GCF_949752795.1). NCBI lineage: Eukaryota > Metazoa > Chordata > Mammalia > Artiodactyla > Ziphiidae > Hyperoodon > Hyperoodon ampullatus. The sequence goes on from NC_136923.1 coordinate 94,339,134, forward strand.
GAGCTGGAAACACCTGGTTTTCATTGCTGAAGCTTGTCTTGGTGGCTGCTTGCAGGAGGTGCTTTCCGCAAAAGGCACACCAAGGAGGAGGGAAGGGGAAATGAGAGGGGGAAATAGCATTAAAAGTGTAAATAAGGGACCCAGTGTCATGAATTATTCAGAAATTAGGAGCCGAAACACAAAACCTTCTTTTACATTTAACTTGTCTCGATCCTTTAGGCTAATTGGTCAGTACAATCGCTCCTAATTCTTCTGGGGGCTTGTGACCCCCTCCCTTCTATGGAATTAAAGTCTCTCCTTTTTCACATTCCATAAAGTAAAATTACTCTGAGAAACTGATTTTGAGAATTTGAGAAACTGATCAGTGTTCCTTTAGATCCGGGTTCTTAACCTTTGTTTTTAAACGTCATGGACCCTTTGCCAGGTGATTGAAATGTTTGCACCCCTTCTCAGTATAATGTCTGTAAGTGCATAAGATGAAAAAAATATACTGAATTACAAAGGAAACCAATTATATTAGACTACCTTTATAAAAATATTTTTAAAAACCAAATTTACCACATAGTAATATATGTGCTCCTCTGTTAGTGCGTCAGACAAGACCTAGTGGCAGATCTAACACCCACCATGATTCCAAAATAGTAATGTGTAAACAATATTTTGTGATATATTAAAAAAACTGTATGTGATATGTGATTTTAATTGGTGACAAAGTCATCATTACTGCTCATACTACTGTGGTCTGTTGCTTACATTCAGAATAGAAGAAAATGCTAAATTTCAGAAGCGAGTGAAAATAAGAATAAAAAATCTTCTTTTCTGCCAATTTTTGAATCCCCTGAGCTCTGTCTATGGGCCCCTTGAGGGTCCAAGGACCCCAGGTTGAGAACCCTTGCTTTAGAAAATTGTAGATTCTTAGATTTTTAATCCCTGTTTTGATTAAAATATCTGCTTCTTATCTTGGTATTTCTCTGAGATCCTAAGCAGAGTGTCCTAAACATACATTGTACTCAATATTTATTTACTCTACTTTTATTATTTTTTTTAAAAAGACATATATCTTTTACTATGTATCAGGTACTGTTCCAAGTACCTTATGTATACTAATTAATTGTTTACAACTATTTACCAGTAAAACTGAATTAATATCTACAAAGAATAACTTAGTATTAGCTTGTTACTCAACTGGTTGTGACATCCTTTTCTTGGGGGCTGTTACTCCTTGGCTCTTTTTTACCCTTTGGATTTAACAAACAATCCCAACACTTTCTTCTTTTTTCACCAGTCTGTATGTGTAATTAGGACACAACAAAACTTTATATGTACTTGTATAGCTTTTCACTATTTTCTTTGTGTTATCTTCTGCTTGGGACTCATAGTGCTTAAAAATTTTTTTTTTATTGAATGATTCTTTAAATTCTATAGTGCTTCACAACCTTCAAAAGTTTCACACACATGATTGCATATAATCCCATAACAACCCTTCTTCCCCTCTGCCTTTCCCCTCTCCCCCTCCCTTTCTCTTCCCCCTTCCTGCTTTTTCTCTCTCCCCCATTCCCTCTCTCCCTTTTCCTCCCTCCCCTCTTACCCCCCTTTCTCACTTCCCCCCATAATCACTAGTCTGTTCCCTATATCTGTGAGTCTGCTTTTTTGTTTTATTCACTAGTTTATTGTAATTTTTAGATTTCACATTAAGTGATATCATATAGCATTTGTCTTTCTCTGTCTGACTTATTTCACTTAGCATAACGCCCTCCAAGTTCATCCATGTTGCTGCAAGTGGCATTATTTTATTCTTTTTATGGCTAAGTAGTATTCCATCATATATATATATATATATATATATATACCATATCTTCTTTATCCCTTCATCTGCTGATGGACACTTAGGTCATTTCCATACCCTGGCATTTGTAAATAATGCTGCTATGAATATTGGGGTGCGTATATCTTTTTGAATTAATTAATTAATTAATTTTTTTTTTAGGATATATACCCAGGAGTGGAATTGCTAAGTCATGTGGTAGTTCTAGTTTTAGTTTTTTGAGAAACGTCCATGCTGTTTTCCACAATGGCTGCACCAATTTACATTCCCACCAACAGTGCACATGGGTTCCCTTTTCTCCGCATCCTTGCCAGGATTTGTAGTGCTTTTATTTTTTGGATTCTGTGACTTGATGTTTATTGATAGTTTTGGAGAATTCTTTGCCATTATCTCTTCCACTATTGCTGCTACCCCATTATCGTCCTTTTTGGGATTCCAATGACATTGACCTTAACCACCTTATATTGGTGGTTAAATCTTTTTAGGGGACGTATGCCCTATATGTCTCATATGCTCTTTTTCTGTGTTTCCACCCCTTCTGCCCCCTAAACTTGAGGCTAGATGTTTTCTACTGACATATTCCTGTTCACTAGTACCCTCTAGAGCTGTGCACAATCTGTTGTTAAACTTATCTATCGAGTTCCTAACTTCAGTTGTATCTTTTAGTTCTATAATTTCCATTAGTTTCTTTTTTATTGAGTCCAGTTCTTTGACTAAAGTCTTTTTAAAAAATCACTTTAGTAGAGTTGGTTTATGCCTGTCTTTTCTTGAATATATTACTGCAGCTCTTTAAAAGTTTGTGTCTGGTCATCACACAGATGAACAGGGTCATAAACGAGCCACCCGTGGGACTGCTTCTATTGTCTGTTTTTCTCTCTTGGTCCTGGATTTTGTTATGCCCGGGTTACGGAACCAGGTTCCTTTTGCCCGATGCGCAGCAAACCAAAATGCCGAGACGCCGAGGTTCGCAGCAAAGAGAGGGTTTACTCACAGGGCAGCCAACCAAGGAGGTGGGAAAACAAGTCTCAGATATACCGTCTGCCGCCTCTCGCTAAGCAATGGGCTGCAGGTATTTTGGGATAAAGAACAAAGAAGCAGGGCGCTCTGAAGCGAGGCGAGTGACGGAAGCGTGAGGAAAGGTGATTGGAAAACGTGCGTAATCCACGTTCTGCGCAGGCGTAGTAAGCTACGGGCCTCCCCACGTTGGAATATGGAGGCTTTAGCACGAGCTGAGGGCGGAGTGTTGGGCCCTCTGACGTCACCACGTCACCGGGCGGACGCTCACGCATGCCCAGTTGGAGGGTCGGCGGTCCTCCTCAGCCTTCACCAGCTCGCTGGAACAGGACACAGCGGACTCCAAGTTCCTGGAAAACACCTCCGGCAAATGTCTTACGGATTGTTCAGGCCACGTGCAAGCCATAAAACGACCTTGATTAGCGAAGGTAGGTGAAATGGACGTGACTAATAATTACCCACGGTTTCACCTGGTCATCTTTTGATTGCCAGACAGTATGGATAAAATACTGTAGAGGTTCTGAATGATATTCCCTTTTTCCAAAGAGGATTCACCCTTTCCTCTTGGAGGCAGCTAGAGGTGTCATGTTACTTTAATCAGTCAGTGTCCAAATAGATTTCGGGCTGGGCTGCATTCTTTGCAAGGTTCATCCTGCCTCTGGGTCCTCCCAGCACACACAGATCCCACTGACAGCCTGGAGTTTTGTCAGTGCCCTCCTCTTGGTGGATCCCAAACTCGAATCTTTGTCTTCCCAGCACCTGGAGACGTGAAAGCTCCGCTGAGCTTTCCAGCTGCTTTTAGCTGGGTCTCTGAGCTTCTTGCCTTCACAGTTTTCAGAATTATCGAACGACCGCAGGGCAAAACCAGTGCAGAGCCTCAGGCTCACTGCCCTGCTCCTCTCTCCTCTCTGGCATTTTGGCTCCAACTCCACTTTGTGTTTCCCTAGTCCTGAGGGGTTGCCAAAAGCTCTGCAATGATTCTCAGCCTCTAGCTCAAAGCTACTGAAAAACCAGCAAAGGAAGTGTTGGTTCACTTCTACGAGCTTCCCTTCCCTCTGGATCCCGGCACTTCTGGAGAGTTCGGCAGCTCTCCAGTGTCTGCAAACAGATAATTAGTTTTTGGATTTTTTTTTTAATTGTTCAGAGCCAGAGCCGAAAAATTTGCAGTTTAGAAAACGCTTTCTCATAAATTCCCATTTTTTAATCTTCACAAAAACCCCATGTGGGAGAAAGGGCACAGGTCACTGTCCCCGTTCGACAGGGTGTTTACTAGCTGAGGTGAAGGTCCGGAGAGTCTAGGGGAAGAATCTTTCTACCTAAAGGCAGGGCTGACACCGGAACCCACCCACATCTCTCGGTTCCTAGTGTAATATATGCCTTCATGCCATCGTGCCTCTCGTGTGTATTAGTTTGCTAGGGCTGCCATAACAAAATATTGCAGACTGGGGGGCTTCAACAACAGAAATGTATCCCCCGACAGTTCTGGAGGCTAGAAGTCCAAGATCAAGGTCTTGGCAGGGCTGCTTTCTTCTGAAGCCTCTCTCCTTGGCTTGTAGATGTTGCCTTCTTGCTGGGTCCTCAAACGCTCCTGTCTCTGTCCTAATCTCTTTTTGTGATGGCACCAGTCGTATCAGATTAGGGCATACCAAATAGCTTCATTTTAATTTAATTTCCTCTCTTCAGGCTCTATCTCCAAATAGAGTCCCATTCTGAGGTACTAGGGGTTAAGGCTTCAACATGTGAAATTTTTTTGGGTGGCGTGTGGGTAGGAGGCACATTTCAGCCCATAGCACTATATACAAGACTGATGAATGCAATGACCATTTTCTTAACATTTCTATAAATTAAACGTGTAGGGGCCCTCTTTGTCTTAGCATGGAGTTCTCAAAGTATGGCATCAGCTCCCCAGCACCACCATGAATTAGTTAGAAATGCAAATTCTCGCTCCCCACCCCAGACCCTCCTCAGTTAGAAACTGTGGGGTGGGCCCAGTAAACCCTTCAGGTGATTCTGACAGAGGCTTCGGATTGAGACCCAGTACCTTAGCAGTTGGGGAAAGGACAGCTATGATGCACAGTTGGTTCAGCTGCAAATTCTGGTCATGTTATTCCAAAGTCCTTTGCTAAAGGATGACTCTCCTGAGATGTCATGTTATGATTGATGGCCAGATCTGTCAGATAGCAGCGTTTAAATCAATGCTCATCTGTCTTGCAGTATCATTCGGCATTCGAATATCACCTACTCATTTGAGGATTTATAAAGGAGGCAATTTTCAGGAGAACGCTTTCTTATTTGAGGAATGAGATTCTTCACTTATCTGGGCCTCAGTTTTATTATCTCTAAAATGAGAAATCTGGATTCTTTTTCTAGCTCCGACAGTCTGTGCATCCATATGAATGACTCAGAGCAACTAGTATCCCAGCAGTGGCAAGTGTTATGGTTTTCTGGGATTCCCTGAATGGTCAGACTAAACACCCCAAACTGCAGCAGGCAGAGTGCTTCAGATTAGAATTTCTAAAGATTCTCCAGCTGGATTTCTGTAAATGACACTGGCCAAAGACAGATGAACAAGAGAAAAACAAACTGAAGTTTATTAACATTTGCAGTGTGCATGTACACATAGGAGCACCCGGTGATGAGTAACCCAAAGGGGAGGTTTCTATACTAAAACAAAGGAAAAGTGGTTTTGGGCTTCTGGGTGGGAGAGGCAAGTTATGGGAAGATGACCAGGAAAAGTAAGGTAAACAAGGTTGCTTTTTAAAAATTTTTTGTAATCAGATTTGTCTCTCTTTTAAAAAGATATTTATTTATTTATTTGTCTGCGCCGGGTCTTAGTTGTGGCATGTAGGATCTAGTTCCCTGACCAGGGATCGAACCTGGGCCCCCTGCATTGGGAGCCCAGAGTCTTAGCCACTGGACCACCAGGGAAGTCCCCAAACAAGGTTGTTCAGTGAGGTTTGCTGTGCAGGTTTAAGTTGGTTCCTTCATCATAAAATTTGATCAGAGTCCTCTTCCTGGTATAGGAGAGGTAGGCATCTTTACAGAAGGAAAATTCCTTCATAAATGTAAATTTCCTTTACAAAAGGAAAACTATGCCCTGTTTTTAGAGCTTTTTCTGAGTCTGTTAGTTCTCAAGGGCCTTTAGCTCAAAAGAACCCATATGCCAAAGAGACATATTTGGGCATATTTTGGGTTGGCATATTCTGGGACCCCTCCATTTGCATCCAATCATTGCTGTGTTCCCCCAGCCCTGACTGAGTGCATATAATGAGTGCTTGATAAATGTGGGAAGATTTAGGTCAGAATCACCATATTGCCCCAAAGATCCCAGCTTCCGCAAACCCAGGAAGCAGCCTCACCTTCGGGGTGCCCTCAGTAAAACTGTGGGCGCAGTGTTGCTATGTCACCAGCAGCCATCTTATTGTGTTTTATGTTTGCAGTGATCAGCACCCTTTCTGTCTCATACATACGCTCTTTTGATCTCCTCATTACAGCTTCACAAAGTACTCAAGCAAGGTTTTACTAGGCCCATTCTACTGCCTTGCAGAATCCTCGGGCAAGTTAAATACTTGCCCCAATTCACAAACTAGCCGTTGAAGGAATTAGGAAGCAAACCCACTTGGCTAGTGGCAAGGTACTTCCCGCCAACCCCTGGGCTTTGTTTTGGGACTGGGAATAAAGAGAAATAATACATGCAAGAACCAGACTCCTGAAAAAGGAGGCAATGCCTTGGAGTTTCTGCTCTGAGTGACCATGGAGCCCTGGGCTGCTTCTCTTTCCTGATATAATCAAATTTATTTTTAAACAGGTTGAGTTGATTAAAGTGGCAGGTGGGGATGGAGTGGTGAGCAGACAGAACAAGACCTGTTTGGCTCCTGTATTAGTTTCCTCCTTGTGGCTGTGCAAAATCCAACTGACCATGTTTCCGGGGAAATTTAGAAGGCTACTGGTTATTCTTATCATGGGGAATTGTGGCTTGGACTATGCGGAAGGAAAAATCAATAGGGAGCTGAGGAATGCTGTGGGCAAAGCTGGCTCTGAACGTGAGATTCCTCTAAGCAAGTCTGCAGCAACATTGCATGCCTGCTTACAGGACAGTAATGTATTTGCATACTGTAATGATGTATTGTCTATGCCTTACTGCTAATTATTTTAAAATGACCATAACTACTATTAACATGTGACAGTGCCTCATTAGAATGTGTAATTGTGTCTGTCAGTAATGATATTATTACATGTCTTTTAACAGAATATGGGACATTAATTCTGGTCTCTTAGACTCTTCACTAACAATTCTCCGGGTAGAATCTTAAGCCCCCAGCAGTCAATTCATCTATTCTCTTATGTCTGTGTGGGGTTGTACTTAAACTGTTTTAGGAAGCTGGTTGTCCTATTTATTAAAGACATACCCAGACACACACACACCCTCGTAACTCCAAAAAGTCTATAGCCATGTTTTGCAATTTGCTATAGTGTTTTACAATTGACTCTAAAAAGGTTTCTGCCCAGGTCAAACCTGAATTTTTTTTTTTTTTTTTTTGCGTACACGGGCCTCTCCCGTTGCGGAGCACAGGCTCTGGACGCGCAGGCTCAGGGGCCATGGCTCACGGGCCCAGCCGCTCCGCGGCATGTGGGATCTTCCCGGACCGGGACACGAACCTGCATCCCCTGCATTGGCAGGTGGACTCTCAACCACTGCGACACCAGGGAAGCCCAAACCTGAATTTCTTTTGATGGGCGTAAATCTGTTCCTTTTCTTTCTCCCAGAGCACAGCTATTCTCAAACCAGAGAATTGCCCTGTGGCATCTGGTTCCAGGCTACTTCCAGGGGTGGTACTCCCACAGGAGGACATTTAGAAGCACGTGGGGGATGGTTGTCATTTGTTGTCATCCTCGCAGTGTCTGGGCGCTGTGGGCGCTTCCTAGGCTGCGGCTGGGCCTGCTAACCCTGTGGGGTTCTGTCCCAGTCCACGAAATGTGGTTCCGCCCCACAGGCCAGGAACAGCCCTAGTGAGCAACACTTCCCCATACCTCTCTGTCTCTGGGCTGTGGGACCCCTTGAGTCTTTTCAGTTCCCCAGAGCCATTGGGCCTCTTACCCAGAAGTGCTTTCAGCTTTGTGGGCACCCTCAGGAGGTGGGGCAGAGGTTCCCACTCTTGCAGAAAGTGTTCCTGCTTTATGGCCAGGTAAGCTCGGGGCCGTGGGTCTCAGGCTTGTGTCCTAGGCCTTGAAATTACAAAAGGGTGTCTTTCAAAAACCCAACCCAGCCCTATGTCCTGTGGTCCTGTTATGGGGCTTGTAACTACGCAGATGATATAAATAGGGAAGTGGTCAAGTAAATAAAAACGAAGGCACTTGCTCAGTGTGACCTTTTTCCTCCTCTCATGTCTGCTTCTGAGGAAGCCTTCCCTACCGAGGACCCCTCGACTGGAATAGGCCATGGCTGATTGGATCCGGGGGGGACCCCTGGCTGGAAGGCCTGGCCTGCCCCCCTGTGACTTGTATGGCTTGGCCCAAACAAGTGAACCAAGCCATAGTCAGGTCGTCTCCTGGAAATTTGTGCTGAGATGTTCCTGTTGGCTCTAGGGCCTGGGACTGAAAGGTTCTGGAGACACAGGCCAGGGGTCAGCATTCTGGATTAGGATTCAGATGAGCCAGCAGAGGAAACCTGTTTGAAGAGAAGAGACGAGAGCAGAAATGCAGAGAGACAGAGACGGGCTGAGGGACTAAAAGCGTGACTCTGTTCTCCAGTTCCCAGTTTGGGTCCCTCTGAAGCCTGACTGAGCCTTAGTTGAATTCTGTGAGGCGCTGTGATTCACTGGTGAATTCTTACCGTACCCTTTCCTCTTTTCTTTGAAGAATCTCAGTTTGCAGCCTCAAACAGGTTAATTGGAGACACGGCTCCAAAAAAGAGAAGGGGTTTTTATTCAATCCTGAGGTATTGCTTCTGAAAAAAAGTTGCCTGTGTTCCCAAGGACATTTTGGGGGCTCTGTTTTTCTGGAAGAGGGCAGCCTGAGAGGATGTATCAGGGAAAGGTTATTTTTGGTGCTTCCTAAGTTGCTAGTTTTTATGTTTGCCTGGGGTCACCTCCGAGCATCCCTGTCTCCCAGAATTTAAGACTTCCAGTTGCCTCCCTGAAGCAGCATCTCCTGTCACCAGTATTTTCTTTCTTTTCAAACAAAAAACAAAACACCAGTGTTACTCTCAAGTCTGGGGGAGCTGTTTCTAAGAAGGTCCCTTGGTCCTTTCGCCCCTTGTGGCCTTGATGCTATCACAATATAAATGCAGAACAGACACCTACTTGGAGAAGAAAGAAAAAAAAGATGCCTGCTATGTGTTTAAACCCAGATGCACTTCAGATGTTGTTGTTGTTATTATTATTCTCCGCTGATGGCCTTGCCAGCCATTATGGTAGGAAGTTAAAACACCTGGTTTATATTATCATGACTTGTCTTTAAGGCTAGTTTGCAGGCAGTTGGGCAGGGGATTGTGAGCATGCTCAGGAAAGCACTATCTGATCCTTCCTGGGGATTTTTTGATTTATGTTTCCCTTTTTTTTCTTTCCTGTTGTAGTTCCTTGAAGTCGGCTTCTCTCTTCACAGCTGCTGTTGCTGTTGGCCTGGGCTGGTGTGGTCCTCCCTTGCCAAAGGGACGCCCAAAGCCAGAGGCTTAGATCTTCTGAGGTATCCAGTATCTACCGTCTTCTCTTGGCCTTTACTCCCTCCCCTGTGCCATTTCATTTACTCTCTTAAAGTAATTAGTAATTTAGATGGGACAGGATGTGAGGGTGTGCAGGTGGGGGCATTCCAGCTCTGATCTCTTTCGCTGCCTTCTGTGCTTTGATGTTCTTGTCTACGTGCAAAACTAGAGAGCAGACTCCTGGATTCTGAGGTGACTTCTGGGAACAGATCGATCGCTTTGGGGAGTGATTACTCTCCTTTTGCTGCTGGTGACGCTGGTGGGGGGGAGGGGGTTGTTGAACTGATCAATTTAGTACCAGTAGGAGTTTTATGAGAAGAATCGTGTTGGGGGAACATAAAAGTTTTGAACGGGGTGTTATGGGGTGTTGTTACGGGGTGTTATATCAGTTACCGTCTTCTCCTAGCCTTGTGGTTCAATATACCAAGGTCACCATCCAGGAGTATGAGTGTGGCACCTGTTGACAAGCCTTTAGATCCCTGGAGTCGTTCAGGGGATAATGAATAAGACTGCACTGAGGATGGTAAGGCCATGGGGTTTCTCTGCCTGTTCCCCAGCTGGGTGAGTTTAGAAACTCTGTTTCCTGACCTCATCAGTGGTGATCGTCCTCTGAGGGGCTGATACAATTTAACATCACTCCCACCAGGGTGGTGTGTGCCACAGACAGCTGAGGAGCTACTTTACGTTGGGGCTATATTTATGACGATGACGCAGGGCTTCTCTGCCCCAGCCTCTCTCCTCCTGGGGAAACACAGACGTCCACTCTTCCCCTCTGCTCTCGATTTCATGGCTCTATATGCAGCCTCTGCACCAGGCTGGATGCAGAGTTTAGAACCTCTTCAGGTTTCTTCAAAAGAGCAGTAAAGACTTTATTGAATTCTCTGTAAGGGGGAGATGAAGGAGGAGACTTAAATCGTATACTCAGCAGCAAACAACTTAAAATTCCCATTAAATATTCTGTTCCCTCCAAAGTCCCTTTAATCCACCCACTGCCCAAGCTCTTTGGCTGGTCTCCCAGCCCCTCACCTGGATATTCCTGTAATTTTCAAATGCTTCACATTTTTATCAAGCAGAGCAATTCATCTGTAACCAAACTCACAGTCAAGTTTACGGACCCAAACCCCTTGAAATGCTCACAAAATAAAGGACCTTAAGGTGGTAAGACTCAACTTCTTTAGAAGGCAGATCAGCACTATTATTACTGCTTGTGGTCTCATGCCTCAACCCATGTGGTTAATCAGTGGATTTCTTCCTGGTAAATATAGGACTGTCCCCAAGGGGAAGCCTTATTCCAGCGGCTAAAGGAGGAAAATTTCCTCCATCTCATTACACCAGAAACTGGAAAGCAAAACCAGTCATTAGAACGTTGCTCAGCCAGTATTCAGGGAATCAGAGTGAAAGCAGCTGGATGACTCTGGGGGAGATTTCAGTCCAAGTGAAAGGCGGGCCTGGCACTTTCTCTGCTGTGCGGGAGTGTGTCATTCTAATGATGATGTGACTGTGGCCAGATTCATAGATGGGTAAACCCTGACCATCTCTTCCTTCCCAGCTCTCCCGCTGCACTCCATTCAGACCTTCCCGTGTCTCTTTGATCTGTCATCACAGCACTTTGTTACTTCAATACTTTCCCAATAGAGTCCTCTTCCGAATTTTATTGATTTCATTGTGTATCGCAGTTGGTTGCTTCTTGATGCCATAGAGAGAGGCACCTTCATTTCGCAGATTAGGGTTTGCCACCTCTCTTATAGGATGCCCTCCTTCAGAAAGCATTCCTGGTGATCACCAGTCTGCTCGTAGACTCGCTATAGCTACTAGAACCAGGAGGCACCTTTACACCATCCATCTGCCTTTTTCTGAGGATGAAACTGAAGGTCAGAAGAATAAAACGACAGGCCCAAGTTCACACAGGTGGTGTTGGAGCCAGGACTACATTTCGGGTCTTCTAAAGTCTAGTTGCTATGTTTCAACCCCATCTCATTGTCTGCCTATCAGTGATCTGTGGCTGTTCTTTTCTCCAGAGTCTCTGCAGTTAGACCATAAGCTCCTTGAAAACAGGAACTATGTCTTCTCTAGGCTGTGGTTAGTTTCCCAGTGGGCACCCAGCATATGTTGTTCATGCATTTCAACAGACATTTTTAGAGCACTCATTATATTCGAGTGTTATATTTTACATATATATGTGAATATAATGATATATATGAATTTCAATATATACTTACTTAAAAATACATACATATAAATAAATGCTGGGGATGTAGAAGATGAAAAAGACACACTTTCTTTTTTTTTTTTTTTTTTTTTATTAGTTTCTGCTTTATAACAAAGTGAATCAGTCATACATATACATCTGTTCCCACATCCCCTCCCTCATGCATCTCCCTCCCTCCCACCCTCCCCATCCCACCCCTCCAGGCGGTCACAAAGCACCGAGCTGATCTCCCTGTGCTCTGCGGCTGCTTCCCACTATCTATCTACCTTACGTTTGGTAGTGTATATATGTCCATGCCTCTCTCCCCCTTTGTCACAGCTTACCCTTCCCCCTCCCCATATCCTCAAGTCCATTCTCAAGTAGGTCTGTGTCTTTATTCCCGTTTTACCCCCAGGTTCTTCATGACATTTTTTTTTTTTTTTTAAATTCCATATATATGTGTTAGCATACGGTATTTGTCTTTCTCTTTCTGACTTACTTCACTCTGTATGACAGACTCTAGGTCTATCCACCTCATTACAAATAGCTCAGTTTCGTTTCTTTTTATGGCTGAGTAATATTCCATTGTATATATGTGCCACATCTTCTTTATCCATTCATCCGATGATGGACACTTAGGTTGTTTCCAGCTCCGGGCTATTGTGAATAGAGCTGCAATGAACATTTTGGTACATGTCTCTTTTTGAATTATGGTTTTCTCAGGGTATATGCCTAGTAGTGGGATTGCTGGGTCATATGGTAGTTCTATTTGTAGTTTTTTAAGGAACCTCCATACTGTTCTCCATAGTGGCTGTACCAATTCACATTCCCACCAGCAGTGCAAGAGTGTTCCCTTTTCTCCACACCCTCTCCAGCATTTATTGTTTCTAGATTTCTTAATGATGGCCATTCTGACTGGTGTGAGATGATATCTCATTGTAGTTTTGATTTGCATTTCTCTAATGATTAATGATGTTGAGCATTCTTTCATGTGTTTGTTGGCAGTCTGTATATTTTCTTTGGAGAAATGCCTATTTAAGTCTTCTGCCCATTTTTGGATTGGGTTGTTTGTTTTTTTGCTATTGAGCTGCATGAGCTGTTTATAAATTTTGGAGATTAATCCTTTGTCAGTTGCTTCATTTGCAAATATTTTCTCCCATTCTGAGGGTTGTCTTTTGGTCTTGTTTATGGTTTCCTTTGCTGTGCAAAAGCTTTGAAGTTTCATTAGGTCCCATTTGTTTATCTTTGTTTTTATTTCCATTTCTCTAGGAGGTGGGTCCAAAAGGATCTTGCTGTGATTTATGTCATAGAGTGTTCTACCTATGTTTTCCTCTAAGAGTTTGATAGTTTCTGGCCTTACATTTAGGTCTTTAATCCATTTTGAGCTTATTTTTGTGTATGGTGTTAGGGAATGATCTAATCTCATACTTTTACATGTCCCTGTCCAGTTTTCCCAGCACCACTTATTGAAGAGGCTGTCCTTTCTCCACTGTACATTCCTGCCTCCTTTATCAAAGATAAGTTGGCCATATGTGCGTGGGTTTATCTCTGGGCTTTCTATCCTGATCCACTGATCTATCTTTCTGTTTTTATGCCAGTACCACACTGTCTTAATTACTGTAGCTTTGTAGTATAGTCTGAAGTCAGGCAGCCTGATTCCTCCAGCTCCGTTTTTCGTTCTCAAGATTGCTTTGGCTATTCGGGGTCTTTTGTTTTTCCAAACAAATTTTGAAATTTTTTGTTCTAGTTCTGTGAAAAATGCCAGTGGTAGTTTGATAGGGATTGCATTGAATCTGTAGATTGCTTTGGGTAGTAGAGTCATTTTCACAATATTGATTCTTCCAATCCAGGAGCATGGTATATCTCTCCATCTATTTATATCATCTTTAATTTCTTTCATCAGTGTCTTATAATTTTCTGCATACAGGTCTTTTGTCTCCTTAGGTAGGTTTATTCCTAGATATTTTATTCTTTTTGTTGCAATGGTAAATGGGAGTGTTTTCTTGATTTCATTTTCAGATTTTTCATCATTAGTGTACAGGAATGCCAGAGATTTCTGTGCATTAATTTTGTATCCTGCTACTTTACCAAATTCATTGATTAGCTCTAGTAGTTTTCTGGTAGCATCTTTAGGATTCTCTATGTATAGTATCATGTCATCTGCAAACAGTGACAGCTTTACTTCTTCTTTTCCAATTTGGATTCCTTTTATTTCCTTTTCTTCTCTGATTGCTGTGGCTAAAACTTCCAAAACTATGTTGAATAAGAGTGGTGAGAGTGGGCAGCCTTGTCTTGTTCCTGATCTTAGTGGAAATGGTTTCAGTTTTTCACCGTTGAGGACAATGTTGGCTGTGGGTTTGTCATATATGGCCTTTATTATGTTGAGGAAAGTTCCCTCTATGCCTACTTTCTGCAGGGTTTTTATCATAAATGGGTGTTGAATTTTGTCGAAAGCTTTCTCTGCATCTATTGAGATGATCATATGGTTTTTCTCCTTCAACTTGTTAATATGGTGTATCACATTGATTGATTTGCGTATATTGAAGAATCCTTGCATTCCTGGAATAAACCCCACTTGATCATGGTGTATGATCCTTTTAATGTGCTGTTGGATTCTGTTTGCTAGTATTTTGTTGAGGATTTTTGCATCTATGTTCATCAGTGATATTGGCCTGTAGTTTTCTTTCTTTGTGACATCCTTGCCTGGTTTTGGTATCAAGGTGATGGTGGCCTCGTAGAATGAGTTTGGGAGTGTTCCTTCCTCTGATATTGTTTGGAAGAGTTTGAGAAGGATGGGTGTTAGCTCTTCTCTAAATGTTTGATAGAATTCGCCTGTGAAGCCATCTGGTCCTGGGCTTTTGTTTGATGGAAGATTTTTAATCACAGTTTCAATTTCAGTGCTTGTGATTGGTCTATTCATATTTTCTATTTCTTCCTGAGTCAGTCTTGGTAGGTTGTGCATTTCTAAGAATTTGTCCATTTCTTCCAGGTTGTCCATTTTATTGGCATAGAGTTGCTTATAGTAATCTCTCATGATCTTTTGTATTTCTGCAGTGTCAGTTGTTACTTCTCCTTTTTCATTTCTAATTCTACTGATTTGAGTCTTCTCCCTTCTTTTCTTGATTAGTCTGGCTAATGGTTTGTCAATTTTGTTTATCTTCTCAAAGAACCAGCTTTTAGTTTGGTTGATCTTTGCTATCGTTTCCTTCATTTCTTTTTCATTTATTTCTGATCTGATCTTTATGATTTCTTTCCTTCTGCTAACTTTGGGGGTTTTTTGTTCTTCTTTCTCTAATTGCTTTAGGTGCAGGGTCAGGTTGTTTACTCGAGATGTTTCCTGTTTCTTAAGGTGGGATTGTATTGCTATAAACTTCCCCCTTAGAACTGCTTTTGCTGCGTCCCATAGGTTTTGGGTCGTCGTGTCTCCATTGTCATTTGTTTCTAAGTATTTCTTAATTTCCTCTTTGATTTCTTCAGTGATCACTTCATTATTGAGTAGTGTATTGTTTAGCCTCCATGTGTTTGTATTTTTTACAGATCTTTTCCTGTAATTGATGTCTAGTCTCATAGCATTGTGGTCGGAAAAGATACTTGATACAATTTCAATTTTCTTAAATTTACCAAGGCTTGATTTGTGACCCAAGATATGATCTATCCTGGAGAATGTTCCATGAGCACTTGAGAAAAATGTGTATTCTGTTGTTTTTGGGTGGAATGTCCTATAAATATCAATTAAGTCCATCTTGTTTAATGTATCATTTAAAGCTTGTGTTTCCTTATTTATTTT
Source organism: Hyperoodon ampullatus (assembly GCF_949752795.1). Lineage (NCBI taxonomy): Eukaryota > Metazoa > Chordata > Mammalia > Artiodactyla > Ziphiidae > Hyperoodon > Hyperoodon ampullatus. Next base: position 94,354,648 of record NC_136923.1, read on the forward strand.
CATTTTGGATGATCTGTCCATTGGTGAAAGTGGGGTGTTAAAGTCCCCTACTATGATTGTGTTACTGTCGATTTCTCCTTTTATGGCTGTTAGTATTTGCCTTATGTATTGAGGTGCTCCTATGTTGGGTGCATAAATATTTACAATTGTTATATCTTCTTCTTGGATCGATCCCTTTATCGTTATGTAGTGTCCTTCTTTGTCTCTTCTAATAGTCTTTATTTTAAAGTCTATTTTGTCTGATATAAGAATTGCTACTCCAGCTTTCTTTTGATTTCCATTTGCATGGAATATCTTTTTCCATCCCCTTACTTTCAATCTGTATGTGTCTCTAGGTCTGAAGTGGGTCTCTTGTAGACAGCATATATATGGGTCTTGTTTTTGTATCCATTCAGCCACTCTGTGTCTTTTGGTGGGAGCATTTAGTCCATTTACATTTAAGGTAATTATTGATATGTATGTTCCTATTCCCATTTCCTTAATGGCTTTGGGTTCGTTATTGTAGGTATAGTCCTTCTGTTGTGTTTCTTGCCTAGAGAAGTTCCTTTAGCATTTGTTGTAAAGCTGGTTTGGTGGTGCTGAACTCTCTCAGCTTTTGCTTGTCTGTAAACGTTTTAATTTCTCCATCAAATCTGAATGAGATCCTTGCTGGGTAGAGTAATCTTGGTTGCAGGTTTCTCTCCTTCATCACTTTAATTATGTCCTGCCACTCCCTTCTGGCTTGTAGAGTTTCTGCTGAGAGATCAGCTGTTAACCTGATGGGGATTCCCTTGTGTGTTATTTGTTGTTTTTCCCTTGCTGCTTTTAATATGATTTCTTTGTGTTTAATTTTTGACAGTTTGATTAATATGTGTCTTGGCGTATTTCTTCTTGGATTTATTCTGTATGGGACTCTCTGTGCCTCCTGGACTTGATTAACTATTTCCTTTCCCATATTAGGGAAGTTTTCAACTATAATCTCTTCAAATATTTTCTCAGTCCCTTTCTTTTTCTCTTCTTCTTCTGGAACCCCTATAATTCGAATGTTGGTGCGTTTAATGTTGTCCCAGAGGTCTCTGAGACTGTCCTCTGTTCTTTTCATTCTTTTTTCTTTATTTTTCTCTGCATCAGTTATTTCCACTATTTTATCTTCCACCTCACTTATCCGTTCTTCTGCCTCAGTTATTCTGCTATTGATCCCATCTAGAGTATTTTTCATTTCATTTATTGTGTTTTTAATCGATGCTTGATTCATCTTTAGTTCTTCTAGGTCCTTGTTAACTGTTTCTTGCATATTGTCTATTCTATTTCCAAGATTTTGGATCTGGGAAATAGAATCTTGGATCAGCTTTACTATCATTATTCTGAATTCTTTTTCAGGTAGACTGCCTATTACCTCTTCATTTGTTAGATCTGGTAGGTTTTTATCTTGCTCCTTCACCTGCTGTGTGTTTTTCTGCTTTCTCATTTTGCTTATGTTACTGTGTTTGGGGTCTCCTTTTTGCAGGCTGCAGATTCGTAGTTCCCGTTGTTTTTGGTGTCTGTCCCCCGTGGCTAAGGTTGTTTCAGTAGGTTGTGTAGGCTTCCTGGTGGGGGGGACTAATGCCTGTGTTCTGGTGGTTGAAGCTCGATCTTGTCTTTCTGGTGGACAGGTCCACGTCTGGTGGTGTGTTTTGGGGTGCCTGTGGCCTTATTATGTTTTTAGGTATCCTCTCTGCTAATGGGTGGGGTTGTGTTCCTGCCTTGCTAGTTGCTTGGCATAGGGTGACCAGCACTGTAGCTTGCTGGTCGTTGACTGAAGCTGGGTGCTGGTGTTGAGATGGAGATCCCTGGGAGATTTTCGCTGCTTGATATTATGTGGAGCTGGGAGGTCTCTTGTGGACCCGTGTCCTGAAGTTGGCTCTCCCACTTCAGAGGCACAGCAGTAACTCCTGGCTGCAGCACCAAGAGCCTTTCATCCACCCGGCTCAGAATAACAGTGAGAAAAAGTAGAAAGAAATAATTAGTAGAAGAAAGAAAGAGAGATTGAAAGAAAGGAAGAAGGGAAGTAAGGAAGGAAGGAAGAAAGAAAGAAAGGAGGGAGGGAGGAAGGATGGAAAGAAAGGAAAGAAAGGAGGGAGGGAGGGAGGAATGAAAGCAAAAGGAAGAGTGAATGGAAGAAGAGAGGGAGGGAGGGAGGAAGGAAAGAAAGAAAGAAAGACAGGAGGGAGGGAGGGAGGGAGGAAGGAAAGAAAAAGAAAGTGGAAAGAAGAAGGGTGGGAGGGAGGGAGGGATGGAGGAAAGAAAAAGAAAGAAGGAAAGGAGGAGCGGAGGGAGGGAGGGAGGAAGGGAAGGGAGGAAAAAAAGAAAGAGCAGGTAAAGTAAAATAGAATAAAGTATGAAATATAGTAGCGTTATTAAAATTAAAAAGTAATTATTGAAAAAAAAACATGGACTGATAGAACCCTGGGACATATGGTGGAAGCAAAGCTATACAGAGAGAATCTTACACAGAAGATTACACATACACATTCACAAAAAGAGAGCAGGGGGAAAAATCAAAAATCTTGCTCTCCAAGTCCACCTCCTCGATTTGGGATAATTCGTTGTAAAAAGAGGAAAAGGGCGAAAAGTCTGAAATCTTGCTAAGTCCACCTCCTTAATTTGAGATAATTCGTTGTAAAAAGAGGAAAAAAAGGGGGGGGGGAAAGTCTTAAATCTTGTCCTCAAGGTCCACTTCCTCAATTTGGGATGATTCGCTGTCCATTCATGCACTCCACAGACGCAGGGCACATCAAATGGACCGTGGAGCTTTAATCCGCTGCCTCGGAGGCTGCACAGAGAGATTTCCCTGTCTCTGCTCTCACAGCTCCCGGGTCTCAGCCTTGGACCTGGCCCCGCCTCTGCGCGTAGGTCGCCGGAGGGCGTCCGTTCTTCGCTCAGACAGGACGGGTTTAAAGGAGCCGCTGATTCGGGGGCTCTGGCTCACTCAGGCAGAGGGGAGGGAGGGGAATGCCCTCTCCTCGCGCACCAGGCAACAAAAGGGAAAAAAGTCTCTTGCCTCTCCGGTAGCTCCAGACCCTTTCCCCGGACTCCCTCCGGGCCAGCACTAACCCCTTCAGGGTCTCTTCCTGCCGCCAGCCCCAGACCTCTCCCTGCGCTCCGACTGAAAGCGGATACCCGAGCCTCAGCTCCCAGCCCCGCCCGCCCTGGCGGCCGAGCAGACAAGTCTCTCGGGCTGGTGTGTGCCTGAGGGCACCGATCCTCTGTGCCAAAATCTCTCTGCTTTGCCCTCCACACCCCTGTTGCTGTGCTCTCCTCCGCTACTCCGAAGCTTTCCCCCCACACTTTCTTTTCTTAAGAAGCTCACCATCCATGAGAGCTGCTGTAATAGAAGTACTGAGAAAAGTATATATGCACACAAGGGAAGGAGAGAAATTCATCCAGGGGCTCTGGAAACTTTATGGACAAAATAGGGTTGGGGCTGGGCCTTAAAGAAGAAGAATTTCACCAGAGTAGCGGGAGAGGGAGAGACGTGTTAGCTGCAGCTTGAGTGAACACGTAGAGGCTGGAGAGCATAAGGGTATGATGAGGAACGGCCCACAGGCCACTGCAGCTGAAATGTGGGAGCTGCAGATGGGAGACTTAAGGTTGAAAAGGAAGGTAGAGGGCTTTGATCACGTATGGAGTGGTGCTTTGATGCATTCCTCTACCATCTAAGAGAGAACCTGGCTGTGAACAGGCACTCTGCAAACAGGCAGAATAAATCTGTAGAATGAATTCGGAAGTGTGCTGTGGGTCCACTGACTACAGAAATTATGGTGTCCAGAGGCGGTATATTGTTTAAGAGCGTGGATTTGGTTCAAATCCTAGCTTTCCTACATACAAGCTGTGCAACCTGGGAAAGGTTTTTAACTTCCCCTGGACCTCAATTTTTCTTATCTGCAAAATGTAGATGATAATAATACCTACCTCACAGGTTTGTTACAATGATTAAATTAGGTGGGTTAACATGTGCAAGACACTAATAATTTAGAGTAGTGCCTGTTGTGTAGTCAGCACTATATTTCTTAATTATTTGTGTTATTATAATAATTATTACTGGCTTTGTATATCATCGTAATAGGGAAAAGCCTGTCTTTTCGAAAATGTCTCCCATTGCATGCCCTACTGTCTGAAATTCTTCCATAAGGCTTTCTTTAAAAATTCAAAGGCCATTACTAAAACACAGGTGTAATTAGAAGCCAATTGTAGGATACCAGTCATTAACGCTTTAGCAAGAATTCAGTTACCTATATAATGCCAAATAAGGAGAATTAGTAATAGTACAGCTAAGTCACTTATCTGGAGGGGGAGGGACTTTTGGAAAATACAGTTGCCAGACTCTAGCAGTGTTTTACACACTTAATGTTCTGGGAAGGCACTTAAGTGGTCCATAAATGTTTTATTATAACATTTCATTTAAAAATAATATAAGCTATTAAAAATATGTGCTGAAAAACAATATGTTTACAATGCCAAATATTAAAAAATTGGAGTACCATCATGTTATCATTTATTGTCAAATGAATGCATTTTTTTTGTAGCTATCAATGTTCTTACCTTTTTTTTTAACATCTTATTGGAGTATAATTGCTTTAAAATGGTGTATTAGTTTCTGCTTTATTACGAAGTGAATCAGCTATACATATATCCCCATATCTCCTCCCTCTTGCGTCTCCCTCCCACCCTCCCTATCCCACCCCTCTAGGTGGTCACAGGGCACCGAGCTGATCTCCCTGTGCTATGCGGCTGCTTCCCACTAGCTATCTAGTTTACATTTGGTAGTGTATATAAGTCCATGCCACTCTCTCATTTTGTCCCAGCTTACCCTTCCCCCTCAAGTCCATTCTCTATATCTGCGTCTTTATTCCTGTCTTGCCTCTAGGTTCTTCAGAACCATTTTTTTTTTAGATTCCATATATATGTGTTAGCATACGGTATTTGTTTTTCTCTTTCTGACTTCCTTCACTCTGTATGACAGACTCTAGGTCCATCTACCCCACTACAAATAACTCAATTTTGTTTCTTTTTATGGCTGAGTAATATTCCATTGTATATATGTGCCACACCTTTATCCATTCCTCTGTCGATGGACACTTAGTTTGCTTCCATGTCCTGGCTATTGTAAATAGTGCTGCAGTGAACATTGTGGTGCATGACTCTTTGAATTACGGTTTTCTCAGGGTATGTGCCCAGTAGTGGGATTGCTGGGTCGTATGGTAGTTCTATTTTTAAGTTCTTAAGGAACCTCCATACTGTTCTCCATAGTGGCTGTATCAATTTACATTCCCACCAACAGTGCAAGAGAGTTCCCTTTTCTCCACACCCTCTCCAGCATTTGTTGTTTGTAGAATTTTTGATGATGCCCATTCTGACGGGTGTGAGGTGATACCTCATTGTAGTTTTGATTTGCATTTCTCTAACGATTAGTGTTGCTGAGCATTCTTTTCACATGAATGCATTTTTGTGTGGACTTTATAACGCAGCTTCTTCTGCATCCTCTATCTAATTGAAGAATATCTTTAGACTGTAAGGCAAACTGGGAAGTAGTTGCAAATTGGGTCTGTTTTTACACAAATCCTCGTTAATCAAAAATTTCTTGATATTTGCTATCTAAAACAAAATACAGAAATAAACTGGATAATAAGGTTGATGGAAGATTGCCACTGTTTTCCATGACCCCCAGTTTAAAAATATGTTCTTCAAAACACCGTTGCTCTTACTGACTTTATACTAGGTAAATATTGTTATTTTGAGTTTATAAAAGAAAAGCGTATTAATAAAATCACCTTTGTTACTTTCACATGTTAAAATTTTCTATATGATGATTTCATATGGAAAAAGGTCTCTGCTGCTAAAAAGTTGAAAACCCATCAATTGGGATAGTGGCTTTGAACTGGGAGATGAGGTAAGTTAGAGCAATATGACAATATCTGTGATGCAGACTGAACAGTTTGTCAGAGGAGAGGCATGGTGCTGCCCTCACGCCCAAGGATGTTGCTTCAGTGAGATGCAGGACATGACCGCAGGCTAGAATGCCTGGGAGGTCATGATTTTTTGGGGTCTCTGAATTTAACATTTGTGGCTTTAGCTATTCCCAAATAATTCTAGACAAACCGTGACCCTGTAGCGTGTTGTAGTTTTACTGAGGCATAAATTTTTAAAATAATTCTGTACAAATGCTTTCATCTGAAAAATACTAACATAAGATAAAAATTGAGGCACGAACTTGACTCGCGTGTCATTCGTCTGCGGGGCCAGGGGTGTGGGCAGCAATAGGCAGCGCAAAGGAGGGTGCCCTGCAGATCCATCAGCCAGCTTTCATCAGCCTCTCCATTCAGCTTTGTTCTCTGCTTATCTTGTCTGCACTCTAACTCTTTTGAATTGTGACAGAAACTCAATTTCTTTGTGAAAAATGGCCCTGGAGCTCCTTGGAGAAGGGGCTGGTTCTAGGGCTGGAACAGAAAATATACAAGGTGAACCAGGAGCATCTTGTAGTGCCAGTAAGTAAGGAAGTGCTAGACAAAACACGACAAAACACATGAGAAAACACCAAAACCCACTACAACGATGGGTGTGTGTGAGAGGGACAAGGGAGCTCCCAATGGCCAGAGTGGGAACATTTGAGCCACAAAATACATAATGAGCCACAAAATACATCAAGGAGTATTGGACTCTAACCTAAAGGATAAAATAAATATCAGTGAGTCCATCTGGATATAAATACATGAAATACATGATTGAATCAATGAATGGGGGAGAAGGGACAAATCTCCTGTGCAGAAAAATTCCCAATAATTCATGTAAGTTCTGTGCCTTCAAGGAAGATCTTAACTCTTTACTCTGTAAGTGTGGGCTGGACATGGCGACCTCCTTCCAAAGAATACAGTCTGGGGCTTCCCTGGTGGCGCAGTGGTTGAGAGTCCGCCTGCCGATGCAGGGGACACGGGTTCGTGCCCCGGTCCGGGAAGATCCCACATGCCACGGAGCGGCTGGGCCCGTGAGCCATGGCCGCTGAGCAACGGGAGAGGCCACAACAGTGAGAGGCCCGCGTACCACACACACACACACACACACACACACACACACACACACACACAAAGAATACAGTCTGGAAAAGGGGAAGAAAAGAGTAACTTTACAGTGGAGAAACCTGACAAACACCACCTCAGTCAGGTGATCAAGGTCAACATCAACAGTGCTAAGTGATGTTGATCGTATGTACCATGACATGACGTGATGAAAATGGCACTTCACCTCTGTGATCTTCTTCCACAAAACTCATAACTCTAGTCATCTTGAGCAAAAATGCCAACAAATTCCCACAAAAGGATGTCTTACAAAATACCTGACGGGCACTCTCGAAAACTGTTAAGGTATCACAAACAAGGTAAATGTGAGAAACTGTCACAGCCAAGAGAACCCTAAGGAGACATGACAACTAAATGTAATGTGGTTTCTTGGATGGAATCCTGGGACAGAAAAAGGACACTGGGTAAAAACTAAGGAAATTTGACTAAAGTATGGACTTTAGTTAATATTATTGTATCAATCTTGGTTCATTAATTGTAACAAATATACCATCCAATGCAAGATGTTAATAATAGGGGAAATTGTGTGTGGGGTGAGGGTGGAGGACAAATGGAATTCTTTGTAACGTTTGCTCAATTTTTCTATAAATCTAAACTGTTCTAAAACAAAGTCTGTTAATTAGAAGGAAAGCTTCTGGAAAGAAATGTAATTGCTAGCGCTACCAATGGGGTGGTAGCACTAGACCAAGAGGTCTAAGGAATATGGTTCTTAAGCAGACATAATTTCTCCTGGGAGAAATTATATTTGGGTCATGGAGATCTGGGACTATATATCTCTTTTGAATGTCAAGCGCTTACTGTTTTCAGTTAGAGTTCAGTAAGTTTGACTTTAGTGAGTTGATACGTACTAGTGTCTTACTAACTGTCATCGTGGATAGAGGCTTTTTCTGCATGTCGTTATTCTGATTTGTCATGTCAGGAAGAACATTTCCTCTACCCTCTTAGGTTCTGTACTTGGAGGTCTGCAAATTAAACTGACAAAAGACAGACTAGCAGGAGAAAAGACAGATTGTTATTCACATAAGAGGGTGTTTACAGAAAAATTGACTCAAAATAGCAGTTATAATTTGGGGCTTACATACCATCTTGATAGGAGAAGGGGAGGAGGGAGAAAGGCATTTATGAGAAAACAAATGAATTTTAGGAAAGAGAAATGGGCCCTTAAGAGAATAGATGGGAGATATGATAGTTTTGTGATAATGTCTGTTCAGGTAGTTTCTTATCCCAGCGTTGGGCTTCTTGTCTCTAGTGATAAGAGTCAATTTTCACTGGTTTTGAAACTCCCAAGGAGGGGATTTAAGACAGTTGAATTCTTTTGGGAGGCTCTGCTTTTAGGCAGATAAGTGGAGTTGGGAGTGGGGGGAGTGGGACAACAAAAACTCCAAACCCCTCTTCTCAGTGCTATATTCTGGATTCCTTCAGTTGAATGCAGGCTTCCCAAATGTTACCAACCCATCCTGTTTCCCGAGGTGAGCGAAACACCAGTTAGAGCTTTGGCAGTGTCTCCAGAGGGAATGGCAAGGTTGAAATGGACAGAGAATTGGAAATTTAGTTCAAGGCACGTCTTTCAGTGCAGAGACTTGATTAAGATTGGCTAAGGATCATGATCCCACAGTCCAGGATTGGTGGAAACAGCAAGGTGAGGATTTTGAGGTGAGGGGTCTGACACTTTAGGGCTCATGCTGTCTGTTTTCCACTGAAGAGTTAATGGGGTTTTCAGGAAGTTCCTGACTAGAGTCTGCAGGAATAGTGACATTATGCTAATGGAGCCGGTGGAATAGTCAAGGCAAGTTAATGGAGAATGTTCGGTAGGGGTTGGTGGGTGTGTGTCCTCGGTGTCCAAAGCCTGTGTGTAGGGGTTCTGGTTCTCAGAATTCACCGCAAGATTAAAGGAAAATATGATTGACATACAGTAAACAAAAATGGGATTCGTGCTTGCTCCTGCTGCTTTTTAAAAAAAAGTAATTAATTTAATTAATTAATTTTTGGCAGTGTTGGGTCTTCATTGCTGCACACGGGCTTTCTCTAGTTGCGGCGAGCGGTGGCTTCTCTTGTTGCGGAGCACGGGCTCTAGGCGCTGGGCTTCAGTAGTTGTGGCACACGGGCTCAGTAGTTGTGGCTCATGGGCTCTAGAGCGCAGGCTCAGTAGTTGTGTGCACGGGCTTAGTTTTAATGGCAGAATCATTGCAAGACTTAGAGGCCCAGCTGGTTTTGTGGCCCTGTCTTCTAATCACTTATGTGGAACAATGGGACAGATTCTTCTGTCGTAATCTCCACTGCCCTATCTTTATTTTTAAGCAAAACAAATAAATCTCCCAGATGATAATGGCAACTTTCCCCAGGGGAAGAAATTTCAGTTTATCCAAATCTTATAGATCTTGGATGATCAGGACTCAGCTTGTGGGAAGCTGACTGGGGCTCTTCTACAGCTTTGGGAGCATAGGATGAGAACACTAGAGGACTTGGGTGCTGGAGGTCGCTTGGCCAGGACCACGCAGGCAACTCTCTAATTTAATAGTAAATTGCGGGGCTTCCCTGGTGGCGCAGTGGTTGAGAATCTGCCTGCTAATGCAGGAGACACGGGTTCGAACCCTGGGCTGGGAGGATCCCACATGCCGCAGAGCAGCTAGGCCTGTGAGCCACAACTACTGAGCCTGCGCGTCTGGAGCCTGTGCTCCACAACAAGAGAGGCTGCAATAGTGAGAGGCCCGCGCACTGCGATGAAGAGTGGCCCCCGCTTGCCACAACTAGAGAAAACCCTCGCACAGAAACGAAGACCCAACACAGCAAAAATAAATAAATTAATTAATAAACTCCTACCCCCAACATCTTCTTTAAAAAACAAATAAATAAATAAATAAAAGTAAATTGCTTGTCTGAAGAGTTAGCTGAGGAGCATAGCTTCGAAGACATGGTCCCTCCTAAGGAATAACTAAACCAGCTCTGTCTTGCCTGCTGTACAAGGTGGTTTCTGAGCAATACTTTATTAAATTTTATTTAATATATGTAATATATTATGGCATACTATATACATCATCACATACATTGCTCTCTGGTCACCCTGATACGTGTTTTAACCAGCCTGGGTGTCATTTTTGTCTCCATCCTGCCGAGGGGGTCTGGAATATGCTGCCAGAGTTTTCCGGAAAGTTTGGGACAGACTTTTAAAATCCAGCCTCAGGCTCCATTGCCTTTCCGAAAGGAGCCCTCCCCCACCCCGTGGCCTCCCCCACCTCCAACACTGTTCTCCCCTTCTCTTAGCTCTTGGCAACCTTAAACCTTTCTCCCGCCTATTTTTTTTTTAAACAGGGACACAATATCTCCCTCCTAAGCAGGCTCTGCACGGCCTGTAGGAGCAGCTGACAAAGGGAACAAGTAATTTCTTAGCCTTTCAGCTCCACTCTGCCTCTGTTTTTTGTGAGTGGCCGGTGCACCTGTTGTGATAAGCAGTGCTCGCTTCACAAGCAATTTGCAAAGAGGGCGAGCTCCGCACCCCACTCCCACCCCCTTTCTTTTAAGTGGATGTTAGTAATTTTAAGAAGGGGCAAAAAGAGACAAGCTCTCTGGATTTATTCTTTTGCCTGACACTCGCCGTTCTGACGCAGGGGCTGGTAGTGGAGGAAGCTGTTCTCACCGGCTTCACTAGGGGCTGCGCTGGGCTGAGCAGAGGAGGGCGGGTCGGTGGGGGAGGGATGGGGGGGTAGGAGGGAAGTTGGCTCCATCTGCAACTGGGGGCTTTCCTATCCTTGTTCTCTGTGGGCTGTTTTGGTTTATTTGTTCTGTGGTTCTCTTTGTGTGACCCTGGCTGCTAAAGAGCCTAGAGGCTTGGTGAAAAGAAGCTTCTCCCAGCAAAACAACTTTTGGCGTAAGGAGAAGGGACTCCCACTTTTCCAGGCCGGGTGGGGAGGGCACGCATGTGGCCCCTTCCGGTTTTCTTTTCTTTTTTAAAGTCTATTAAACTCATGTGGGCAAAAAGTACTGGCCTGACAGACTGGAGAGCAGAAATTCTCTGTTTACAGCCCCAGACAAGCGGCCCACTGGGCTGGCTGGTCATGTGTGCCTCTGAGGTGAATGCGTGGCACCACCTCTCCAGAGAGAAGGCTCTCCCAACGTGCTGTCCATCTGTTTCAAGTGGAGCCATTTCCTTTCTGTCACATCCAGCCTTCCCTGCCTGTGTTTAGCTAAGGTTGTGGTCCTGGAGGCCCCCGTTAGCCTGCAGTTACTGTAAGGTGCTGTCACGTGCAGTGCTCTCCCTTGTGCAATAGCCACGGAGGTGTTTGTGAGAAGGCTGAAGGTGGCCAGTGTCTGGCCTTCCCTGCACCAACTGCCCTGTGTGGTTATTGCCTGTGTTGGGGAGGAAAAACTTTTCCTCTACCCTGTTGTATTCAGGGTTGGGGGCCTGCAAATTAAACTGACAAAAGACAGATTAGCAAGAGGGGAAAAAACCCATTTAATTATATATATATATAAGCATGAGAATTCACAAAGAAATGGGACTTAAGGAGGAGGTTAGAATTTGGGGCTTACATACCATCTTAATAGGGGATAGGGAGGGGCAAAGGAGCACTTCTGGAGGACTTCTCGGAAGGGAGAGGGGAGAAAGGTCACTTATAGGAAAGCAAATGACTTTTTGGAAAGATAAACGAGCCCTTAGGAGAACAGGCAGGAGGTATCATGGTTTGTGACAGTGTCTGTCTAGGTGTGATACAGAGTTCTCTGGAGAACAGAAGATTAGGTTTGCTCTGGGGAGGGAATTTATGACAATTGAATTCTTTGGAAGGCTCTGCTTTTAGGTAGATAAGGGATTTCAGGAACTCAGATGACTTCAGCTCAAAGTAATTTTTTATGCCATCGTGGCTTATTCTAGACCCCTTCACCTTACTAAGACCTCTCTGTAGCTTGGGAAGACTTTGAGGACACGAGACAGCCCTAAACACAGCCCCTGGCTCCCACTAGGTCTGCCAAAAAGATCTGGTAAATGAAAACTGAATATGTCACTCTGAATAAAAGCATTTAAATAAATACAAATGGTCCTAACCAATTTGGGTCTTAGTCACACAGGACTTCAGTTGAGAACTGCAGCGGGGGGTGGGGGTGGGATTTTATTTATTATTTATTAATTAATTTATTTATTTTTGGCTGTGTTGGGTCTTCGTTGCTGTGAGCAGGCTTCCTCTAGTTGTAGCAAGCAGACTTCTCATTGCGGTGGCTTCTCTTGTTGCGGAGCACGGACTGTAGGCACGCAGGCTTCAGTAGTTGTGGCACATGGGCTCAGTAGTTGTGGCTCGTGGGCTCTAGAGCGCAGGCTCAGTAGTTGTGGCACATGGGCTTAGTTGCTCCGTGGCATGTGGGATCTTCCCGGAGCAGGGCTCGAACCCGTGTCCCCTACATTGATAGGTGGATTCTTAACCACTGTGCCACCAGGGAAGCCCCTCCTGATCGTCTCTTAACCCCTCCTGTTCTTGAGGGGTATTTTCTACTGCTACCAGCTTCTCCTCCACCACCAGTCTCTGCAGCTGGGAGATTTTCTTTCTTCAGGTGATGAATTTTTTTTTTTTTTTTTGTGGTACGTGGACCTCTCACTGTTGTGGCCTCTCCCGTTGCGGAGCACAGGCTCTGGACGCGCAGGCTCAGCGGCCATGGCTCACGGGCCCAGCCACTCCGCGGCATGTGGGATCTTCCCGGACCGGGGCACGGACCCGTGTCCCCTGCATCGGCAGGCGGACTTTCAACCACTGTGCCACCAGGCAAGCCCCAGGTGATGAATTATTACTTCATGAAAAAGTTCCTCTTGTTTCCTTTCGCAGCCTATGCCCGCTGTCTCTGCAGTTTGCCCTGGAGTGTGGGACGGGGCACCGGGGCCAGGAATGTAGGTGGGGGGCAGGCGTGTTCTCTCCAGCATCTGAACATTTTTAACATGTGTTTGCACCTCCCCTCAGGCACTGATCACCTATCTGCCTTATCCTCTCTCCGGGGGAGCCAGGCCATACAGGTTTGGGCCTGTTCTGCTCATCCCTGCATCATGGATAGAGCCTGGGCCCACGGTTAGCACACAGGATGGTCCCTAACAGTGGAGGTGAGCTGGTCAGTATGGAAGCTCAGCCACTGTCAGATTCACTCGGGCGATATTGGCTGCCTTTGGAATTAGCGACGGGTCGGGGTTGGATAACTTGTTCCCCTTGGCCTCATCACCAAGTTGAAAGCCAAGTCTAAGACTGAACACTTGATAGCAAGTTCCCATAGGTGGGTGAAGCGGTCCCCTCTGTCCTCAGGCACGTGGACAAGCACCTCACATCACAGGTTCACTCTGACGTGACACAGTTGCCCTGATTTGGGGTCAGGTGACAGTGTCCCCAGTGAATAGACCGATGCAGGCCAAAGCAGAGTTGAAGACTCACTGTGCTGCCTCTAAAATATTAAGATTAGGGTTTACAGGTTTTTTTGCCTTCTTCATACTGGTTGGTAATATCTGAGCAGTTTTCCTTTCAAGCAATATATTGCACACTAAATGCTTCAGCAAAAGAAAGACAAATTTTAATCTTCGGTGCTAATCATGCGTCCTCTGGTGTACACTTTCATTAGGCTTTTTGATGCACACTTGCAGCAACTTTGGTGGACTCTTGATCTAACCACCGCTAGCCTACAATGAACGCACCCACACAAATATCACACTGTTGATACTGAAATGTTTTAGAGTAAATCACCACACAGGCAGTGTAATATTTCTGGAATTGAGGAATATCGTCAGCAGAGGCAGACGTCTGGGTTTTAGCTGTTGCTCCAGGTCCCTGACCCCCAGAGGGAGAAGGAGAAGCCATTTTCCTGGTGGCTTGGTGTCCTCACAATATTGCTATCATGACTTGTGCCAGCCTAGCCAGTCACGGACAGGCTCTTCTCATTAATTTCTTGGATTGTTTTCTTATCTGTAAAATGGGGCTTGTAAGCTCACTGAAATTGTGGGTTTTCTTCTCCCCTTGAGGAGCCCATGGAAAAAAACGTGTGTTAAATTGCCATGTAAGCTGTGAAAAGCCATACAAATGCCAGCTGCTTTTGCTGTTATTACGACAAAGCCCCAAATAGAAGCAAAGGCTGTTGGGAACTGTCTCTTCCCAGATGGATGACTAAATCACCTGTACCTGCTAAAATCACAGAGCAAATTTAGTCCTGTCTTTCCCTCAGCGGTGTTGAGCAAGGTCTTAGAAAGTAATCAGAAATAGAACATTTTCTGGTTCAAGTGAAGGTCTCTGTTCTGCTGTGAGTTTTACGTGTAGTCCCAAGGTTTAACAGTCAGAATTAGGAAGCACGGAGAAAAGATTATTTATTACTGCTGGTATTGAGGATATGATGGTTGGTTTGTTTGTCAAAAGTAAGGTCGAAGTGTAAATCTGCATTTGTCTGAAACTTGCACTGATCCTGTCTGGCTTCCCCTGTTCCAATGGGCTATGCTCTTTCTGCCTACAGATATTTCTGCCCCCATCGCTTGGTTTAAGAAACCGTGCATTTGCCTGTCATGCACGAAACAGGGACTCTCCTGCTGAATGAGTTTCTCATAGGAAGCAGAAAAGGGAGTGGAGGGAACAGGGATGGAACATGTTATATTTCTTTTAGGCAGAATGCTTATTTTCTCGTCTGGCGAATGCCTTTTTTCCCTCACCTGGCGAATGCTTTTTTTTCCTCACCTTTTGACATAATCCTAATGGTCCCATTAAAACACATTCAGCCGTCTCTCTCAGCCCCATCTGCCAGCACTCTCTGTCATTTGGTGAACGGCAGGCAGGGTTTAAATTCCGAAAAGCAGAGAACAGGCTAAGGATTGGAACAGGATCATATGTCTCCTGTTTTTATTTTCAAAAATATTCCCCCCATTTTACTGCTGAGCGTTGAGTTGCAGCTGGCCACTGGGACAGGAGGAAGAGGGCTCTGCCTCCGAGCCTCACACCATGCCAGGGTGGGTTTTCCAGGGAGGTTAAGGAATGTCTTTCATCAGGAATCTTCTGGAGCAAAATATCCCAACTGTGTTATTTTTGGAAATTCCGATTTAGCCTTGTTTAGATGACTCTCGACATTCCTTCCATTTCTTTGAGTAGGTGATTTTTGTGGCTGTACCTTGGGTTCAAGTTCATAAATAAATGTGAGTGTGCTTCAGCCTTGTATAGACTTTCAGCAAGCAGAAAGAGCTGGAAAGAGCTGGGTGGTTGCACATTAAGAGCAAATATAGCTCATGAACAGTGAAAACGAGCTGTATTTACTCAGCCTCTTTCGACTTCAGCGCATTGCCTAGTGGTGGGCAGTGGCAGCTGGGGTAGGTAAGTGATACTGCGCTGGGGAGCCTCTTCTCTGTCACCGAGAGTGACACACGATCTCTTCCAGGAAACAACGTGAGCCCACCACAGCTGGCCACGGGGAGCTTTCTCTTCTGGTCTGGAAGGTTGGGCAGTGGTTTCAGCAGCCCGGCTGCAGCAGCCCTGTGGTAAGTTCTGCATGCTGCTGGGTGAAGCCGGCGGGAGGAATGGGCCGACCGCCTGTCCTTTGCAGGGAAACTCCAAGAGCTCAGGAATTGAGTCCAGTTTCTAACTCAGGGGCTTGGACTGTGGATTGGGGATCCTCAGAAAATGCGCATCACGTCAGGCTGCGGAGCAGAACTGGAGGAGGGACTTTCTGAGAGGTGGCTGGTCCTGGCCAGGGGGTGGGAGGGCAGTTATAGATCAGAGGCAGGTTGTAGGAGCCGGAGGCTGCAGCTCTGACCGCCTCAGAACAGAGGATGCTGACCCCGCCCTTTATGTCATATAAAGCTATATTTTCAACGCAGTTGCTTAACTGCACAGCTAAGGCTCTGGGTCCCCAGCGACACTTGGTGGCATAGTTTCTCGACCTCGGTAAGTGCTGTTGACATTTGGGCAGGACCATTCTTTATGGTGGGGGCTGTTCTATGCATTAGAGGCTGTTTAGCAGCTTCCCAGGCCTCTGTCTCCTAGATGCCACTAACGGTCCCCCACCCCATGGTGACAACAGACCTTGCCAGACATCCCCTGCGGGGGCGGAATTACCCGCCATCGGGAAGCACTGCATTTCGCAGAGAGCAATAAACACCGCTTGCCCATCTCACCTCCAAATTTGTATGCACTGTTCAGGAAGAGAGCAGGTGGGAAGTCAGAGAAGACGTGTTTGATATTTGAATACCAGCCTCCTTTATTAGATTGAAGCTCACTAAATTGTCATTCTCTTTGGATGTCAACATGGTTGAATAACATCAATTTCATATGGTTCAACCTCATATTAGCCCCTGAAATCAGCTCTGTATGAAGCTCGGTCACCAGGGGCCTCAGGACAGGGTCATGATCCATATTGTTTATTAAACACCCTGAAGTTCCCTCTATAAGGAGTTGCATTATTTGAGGTGGCTGGGTAGGGACGAGGGGAGGAGAGCCAGAGAAGGAGCCAGAGGGAACCTGAGAATGAGGATGCTGGGGAGGAGACTGCGGCTGGATAGTGTTCCAGGCTCCGGCTGTGGGACAGCAAGGTTTCCACTGGGCCGTAAGAGAGAAGGATCGTCCTGAAACGGAGGGCAAGAGGGGAAAGGATCTCGTGAGATGCAAGGGGGCTTGAGGAAGAACAGGCCTGATGGGAGGCAGCCTGACTGTAGGGGTCTTGGAGCAAAAATGAACTGGGCCCTCCTTACTTGCTTTACGACTGGTGAGCAGTGGTGAAGCACGGATGCAATTCTAGGGGCAACTGGGGACTCCCTGGGGGCCTGGGAACAACCTGAGTTCACTGTAGTTTGGAGGAAACTAGCTAAGGCTGACCGTGCCCTGGACTATTTCCCTTGGCTGGTTGGTATCACAGGAGCCTGCCCATCCGGTTTGGTAGAAGTTATCACTCCCTGGCCACCTCCTTTTACCCTTGGCACTGGCCTCTGCAAAGGGCGTTGGCTTCTTTGCTTTTTTTTTTTTTTTTTTTTGGTACAATAGCTATCATGGAACCAACAGGACACATTCCTCAAAAGAGGAGGGCTCTTGGTCTTTTTTTTTCTCACCTGTTCCCTTGTCCCTGCTTCTCTATCATGTCTCCATGTGCCGTTTTGCATATGGGAGCACTGAAAGCTGTCTTCCCATTTCCATACACAATTGTTTGTTTGCCATTTGATGGGCTAGAAGTCTTGTTTAGGGCAGGAGTGGGGATAGGGCAGGGGTAGCCTGGGAAGCCGGGACAAGTGAGGTACAGGTCTTGGT
Source organism: Hyperoodon ampullatus (assembly GCF_949752795.1). Lineage (NCBI taxonomy): Eukaryota > Metazoa > Chordata > Mammalia > Artiodactyla > Ziphiidae > Hyperoodon > Hyperoodon ampullatus. The sequence goes on from NC_136923.1 coordinate 94,371,968, forward strand.
GACTGTATGAGGAATATGATGGCTCAAATAAATAGAACAAATCCCAAGATGGAAATCCCGTGAATTCACAGGATGAGAGGGGACCTCAGGCAAGCTTGCTTCTGTAACTTCATAGAGGAAGCAATCAAGGCCCAGAGCACAGGGTTCTGACTTATCCACATCACACAGTTAGTTCCAGCACCGGGCACTGAATTCTTCTGTGGCCTAAGCCCATTAGGCCATGCTAAATTATCCCAGCACAATGCTGCATGACCAAGGGTTGCCAAGTTCCATGGTCCCTGGGCCAAGAGTTTGAGCTCCTACGTGGAGGAAAGGGCTAACTACTATTTCCGCTTTCACTGTCCTTTCATAGCTTTTCATTAGGTGCAGTGCATTCGGGAGGCCCCGGATACGTGCTTGTCCAAGGCTGCCTGGGCTGGTGACTCAGCGTTAGGCTGACTGCTCCAGCCAGGAGCTCATCAGGAGGCTGGGTTCATTTGCCAACCAGTCAAGGTGGACCTATTACAGCTTCTCCTAGGAGGGCTCAGACTCAGTACATATCTGCGTCCATTTGTACAGCTTTTAAGTGGGAGTGAGGAAGCAAAATAAAGAAGAAAGATACATAGAGGGCGCCTCCTCCTGACTCCTGTAAGTGGTTCCTTAGTACCTACTTGGGATTTGGGTTAGATTGACTTGGCACCTTCTCAGGAAGCTGAAACTTGAGAAGAGCGTTTGTGTACTTACATCTACCCAGATGCAGATTTACTAGGAAGCTAAGGAAACTTAAGCTTTGGGGCCCATCACTTGCATTAGCCTCTTTCCAGACCCTTCACCTAATATGGTTTTATAATTTTCTGTATGTTTTGCATTTTAAAAATTATACCAGCTTCAGGTCTTGCAAAATGTGGACCCTCCTCCATCTGCCTCTGCAACAAGCAACCATAGCCCTTGGTAGACCAGTATCTCCTAGGTTTTCATTAAACCTGGCTGGGAAAAGGCACAGAGCTCGGGGGTGCCTCATGGCGCAGGTGGCTGGAGGAAGAGGGAACAGAAAATGTGCACCAATAGGAGAAGTTTTACGTGGAACCTTCCTGCTGCCCACCATGCTTACACAAATGTCAGTGCTACCAGTGAGGGCAATGAGAATTCACTGGAAATGGGCTTCCGTTTTTCTTTCTTTTTGTGTGTGTTGTGTGTGTTTTATGTTTAATTTGTTTTATTTTTTATTGAGGTATAGTTGATGTACAACATTATATAAGTTTCAGGTGTACAATATAGTGATTCACAATTTTTAGAGGTTCTATGCCACTTATAGTTATTATAAAATGTTGGCTATATTCCCTGTGTTGTTCAATATATCCTTATTTACTTTATACATAATAGCTTATACCTCTTAATCCCCTACCCCTGTCTTCCTCTCCCCTCTTCCCTCTTCCCAATAGTAATCACTAGTTGGTTCTCTATATATGTGAGTCCGTTTCTTTTTTGTTTTACTCACTAGCTCGTTTTATTTTTTAGATTCCACATATAAGTGATATCATACAGTATTTGTCTTTCTCTTCCTGACTTATTTCACTAAACACACTGCCCTCCAAGTCCATCCATGCTGTTGCAAATGGCAGAATTTCTTTCTGTTTGATGTGTATCTGTAAACACACCACATCTTTATCCATGCATCTGTTGGTGAACACTTAGGTTGCTTCCATATCTTGGCAATGGTAAATAAAGCTGCTATGAACATTGGGGTGCACACATCTTTTAGAACCAGTGTTTTCACTTCCTTTTTTTCCTTCTTTCAGTGGTGACATCTGGGATGTGGGGTGAGAAGTCAATGAGTAGTGGGGCATCCAGGGGAAGCAGGGCCCAGGAAGAGACTCCAGGCTGTGTGAGGCTTCCATGGACTATGGAGATACATAGCATGATAGTTCCTCAGAAGAGGGACAATTGAAGGAGCCGTGAGGAAAAGCCAGAGAGTAGCCAAGACTGGGATGTTGTTACACGCCTCACCGGTGGAGATTCGATGTTCCTGATCTGCGTGCAACTCCCAGGGGCCCCATGCTCCTATGTCTTCTAGGGGAACGAGGGCCAAGCTAGGATGCCCAGGGAGCAATTTTGATCCCTTCCGCCTCCCTTCCCCGTGCTCCCCCTCCCCAGTTTGTGTGTATGTAATTAGAGTGCCCGGCTGCTGGCCACTTCCAAGGGGAGGAAGTCCCTCCTCCCACTGCCTTTGTGGTCACATTAAGTGGACACTATTCTTCTGCGCTTCCTGCCTTGAAAGTCCTGACTGGGGTCACTTGCAGGGCTGTTAAACAGCTGCCGCGCCTCACCCGGATGGCAAACAAGGCCATTCCAGGCCCATCCATCAGCTGGGCCAGACAAGTGTTTTGGGATCTGCCTGGATGAAAGATGGGAAGTGAGCGTAGGCGTGGCCCCGACTCGCCCAACCTGCAGACCTAATTTGTCCAGAGGCCCCGAGGTACAGAACCTGTGTGAGGATGCTCAGATAGCCTGTGTTGTCCTCTGCGTGGCGGCCACAGCTACTTTTATCTCCTTCATTCAGTCGTTAAATATTAATTGATTGCCTGCTTAAGACCGGACAAGACACTGCATCACCAACATTTTTGCCTTTTTTATTTCAATAGCCAACATTTGTGCTGATAGATGTCAGAAAGAAGGCTTGGCTCTGGAGAAAAGAAGGGAACCTTTTTTTTTTTTGGTCTTACTTTACCCATTGGGGTAGCTAACATCCAGCTCCAGGCTTTGGCTTTTTCAACAGATCATGCCATCTATTCCCAGTTTTATAAATGGAGAGTCTCGGATTTCAGTTGGTCACTCTCTTCTTGAGAAACCAACATTGAAAATTCAACCCTTTTGTCTCCTTGGCCTTTTAGCCGTTGCTCCCTCGGTGGGCACTGGGAAACCATGTGCATTCGGCAGTGACTGCCCCAGCCCTGCTACCTCTAGTGTCTGCTGCATGTCTGGTCTCTGCTGTTAAGAAGAGGGGAGGAGATGAGTTGCGGGCAAAATAATATTCTCCTCCCTTAAATCTCTGTCTGCCTTGAGAGCTAGTTCAGGGATTCGTGAGCTCTGGCCTAGGACAGCCTGTGAGGTTAATCCTTGAAGAGGAGGTACAGGAACAGAGGGGCAGCATTGGCAGGGTGGAGACCGGGGGCAGCGAATGAAAATGTCTTCTACGTGAGTCTTTCAAATGTTTGTAGAGGCTGTTGTGATATTATACATATTTATAGAGTTACATAATCTATAATAGCCTTTGTCAGCGTGTTTTCTCCATCAAAGGAAATTAAAATGCAATTACTAGCACGTGGCAGTTGAGGACATTATCTGACCTAAAAGGGATTCTTAGGGTTGAAAAGTTCACTCATCTTTAGGAAATAAAATAGGAACATGCATCCTGTTAAAAAATCTTTTCTTTTAATTAAACAAAAATCCTGGGAGATAAAATAGAAACCACGGAAGCTGGCTGTGCTGTAAAAACTGCCTGGTCTACCTCTCATGTTCCGATCATTTGCCTTTCAAAAGTGTACACCAGCTCTGAGCTCTGTACAGACCCAGTGCCATCAGTACCACAGCCTTCAGAAGAGCCCTCTGAGCCAGTGTTAGCGAGGCAGGACTCTGAAGGAGGAGAGACAGCAAAGGAAAGTTAATCTTCCAACAGCGACTGGAGTGGAGAAAGGCCCTTGGATCCCTCAGCACACCTCAGCTGCTTGCCTTCTGGCCCAGTTGCCCTGGTTTAGTTGTCGGTTAAATATTTTCCTTGCTTTCCCTTTGGCATGATAGATTGTGGATGTCTAAACATGGGTCCTTTCCCACCTGGGCCTGCCCTGCCTTTTTCCGGGGGATATTAGGGGCTTATTTGAAGGGCCTGACCTGGCATGGATGCCGGGCAAACAGAAGCAGGGGCAAAAGCATGTCTATGTGCAGAGCGCTTGGGTTAAGTAGGTCTTTCATTGCAGTAGTCAACACCTTTTGTTGCTGCCAGACCCTTCAGGATTGATCCAGTATAAGCCGTACTTTGAGGTGGGCTGGACAGGGGTACATATGCCCGGAGCAGCTTCCACAAGGGACACGCTGAACACCGCTTCCTTTGGTTGCTTGCTTCAGGAAATCTAAGGAAAACAGAAGCTTGTTAGTCTCAATTTTGGCGTTAAGTAGAATATATAACCAGAGACAGTAAAAACCCTTTAGGAAGTTCCCACTTAACACATTTGCTTCTATGATTGTTCACATTTTTTAAATCCTGCCCTTGATTTTCTGTTTCCTTTCTATGAAATTTTCATGAGTTGGTTCCTTTTGAAAAAAGAAATCTTAAATCACACATAATTATATTTACTCAGTATGAACTCACTGGATCGGAGAGGGGACTGCTCCACTTGGAAATCCCAAATTCAATCAAATGTTCCGAACGGGCTGTGTCAGAAGTAGAAGCCCACTGAGTCTAGGGTATGGTTTCCCAGTTGTGCTTTTGAGCTGCTTGGAGGATGGCTGGATTAAAACCAGCATGTCTAGTTACTGTCGCAGGAGATGAAGCTGACCTATGCTAACCCAAACTGTAAGGAAGGATTCTTAGCCCATTTTTTCTGTCCTTAAACTCTCTTCCTTTGCTAACACTGTTAACATACTGCCTTCAGACTAAATTCAAATGAAATATGACAAACTCCAAGCAGTTTTTCCTTCAAAATACCTATCTTGATTCCATGCCTCTCCCTTTCTATTACTCACTTTATGGGGGGTTTGTTTTGTTTTTTAGAATGGGGGATGGAAGGAGTACCAGGAGGAATTTTGCATAAATAAATGCTTACGTTCAAATTCTCAAAAGCTTTTTTTTAAAAAAATTGAGGTATAATTGACATATCACATTATATTAGTTTCAGGTGTACCATGATTTGATATTTGATTATATTGTGAAATGACCACAATGATGTCTAGTTAACATCTGTCAAACTTTCCAACTCTTGAACTTTTGTTCAGACTCTAAGACTTTAAAGTCCTTTCATTAGTATACCCACTTTGCTATTAAATTTGCAATGAAAACCAATGAATTCCTTATGTTGGCCCTGGCACTATCTCATGTGCAGAAGCATGGAAAGATATGTGTAGAATCATCCGTAAGAAACTCACCCTCTAGTGGTCCAGGCAAGATTTATGAATGAGTCAACTGGAGAGCAGTAGCTGATGGACCTAATCTCTAGTCTAGTGTGAAAAGAACTTGATCGCTCTTGGACAAATAAAGTGGCGTACAGACGATGGTGCAGTTGGACCTCAGAGAATGGGGAGATGTGGGTTGCCAATAGTTGGTGTAGTCTTTGTGCAGGAGGTGGGGACATGAGCCCGGTCAGGAAGGAGGGTGGAAAGAGGTTGAATGGGTTAGAAGGAGGGTACATTAGGTAGTTGGCACAACTGGAGGAAAGACCAGGGAACAGTGCCTTGGTTAGACCAAAGGATATGCCCTGTATGAGGACCAGGAAGAGATGAGACAAGATTACCTGTGGAAGGGATTGGAGAGCAGCTGGTGATGAGACTTGGAACAAGCCAAGCTGATAAAGCTGTGAGTGATGGATTGTGGGTTTGGAGGGAGTGACAAGCTTATAGTACGTTTCTTAGGATGAACTAAAACTCATTCCCCTGAATCAAATGTAGCAAGACAGACAAAGTTTTTTTAATGAAAAGTTTTAAACTTAAAAATATTTAATTGTGGTAAAATACACACAACATAAAATTTACCATCTTAATGATTTTTAAGTGTACAGTTCAGTAACGTGAATATTCATGTTGTGCAGTCGTCATTGCCCTCTGTCTCCAGAGTTCATTTCATTTTCCCAAACTGCGACTCTATAACCATTAAACAACTCCCATTTCCCCTCCCCTAGACTTAGGCAACCACAATTCTACTTTCTGTTTCTATGAATTTTTGCTACTCTAGCTACCTCATGTGAGTAGGATCACACAGTATTTGTCTTTTTGTGACTGGCTTATTTCATTTAGCATGATATCCTCAGGTTCATTCACACTGTAGCATGTGTCAGAATTTTTTTCCTGTTTAAGACTACATAATAGTATTCCATTGTACATATATGCCACATTTTGTTTATTCATTCATCTGTTAGTGGGCATTTGGGTTGCTTCCTACTATTGGCTATTGTGTATAATGCTGCTATGAATATCTCTTGAGACCCTACCTTCAATTCTTCTCGATATACACCCAGAAGTGGAATTGCTGGATCATATGATAATTCTATATTTTGAGGAAATATTCTGGATACTAATCTCATCAGCTATGTGATTTGCAAATATTCAAGTCCTTTGCCCATTTTTGAATCACGTTTTCTGTTGTTGAGTTCTGAGTTCTTTATACATTCTGGAAACTAGACCTTTATCAGATATATGATTTGTAAATATTTTCTCCTGTCCTGGGGGTTGCCTTTTTAGTCTTTTGATAGAGTCCTTTGATGCAAAAATATGTCCAATATGTCTTATTTTAATTTTGTCTGTCTTTGGTGTCATATTCAAGAAATCATTGCCAAATCAAGTCATGAAGTTTTTCTCCTATGTTTTCTTCTAAGAGTTTTATAGTTTTAGGTCCTACATTTGAGTGTTTCATCCATTTTGTGTTCATTTTTGTATTTGCTCTAAGGTAAGCATTCAACTTTATTCTTTTGCATGTGGATATCCAGCTTTCCCATCGATTGCTGTTTTTTCCCTTTTGAATGGTATTGGCACCCTTGCTGAAGATAATTAACCACATAAGCAACATAAGTTTACTTCTGGGTTCTCTATTCTGTTGTACTGGTTTATAAGTCTGTCTTTATGCCAATACCACATTGTTTTGATTTTGTAGCTTTGTAATACATTTTGAAATCAGGAATTGTGAGACCTCCCACTTTGTTCTTTTTTTCAAGATTGTTTTGACTATTTGGGGTCCCTTGAGATTCTGTATATATTTTAGGGTGGAGTTTTCTTTTTCTGCAAAAAATGTCATTGGGATTTGATACGGATTGCATTGAATCTACAGACTGCTTTGGGTAGTATTGGCACCTTAACAACATTAAGTCTTCTAATTCATGAACACAAGATGTCTTTCTACTTGTGTCTTTAATTTCTTTCAGTGACATTTTGTGGTTTTACAAGTCATTCACCTTTTTGGTTAATCTTTTTCCTAAATAGTTTATTCTTTTTGAGGCTATTGTAAATAGAATTGTTTTCTTAATCAGAGCAGATAGTTTTTGCCATCCATAGTGTTCCTATGCCTCCATTCCACTCTCTTTCCCCAAAGGCCGGCTGATACCAATTAGGATGAGAGTGCAGGCCACCCAGAGGGTCACCTTTGCCCTAGGAAGTGGCTGCAACTCTGATTCTGCAGAAGGAGTGAGTCAGGGCTGATTTAGTGTAGACTGAGGTGGTTCAAGGTCTGAGCCTTACAGATACATCACCTAATACGCTTTATTGAGAGCACAGTGCAAATAAGTCTCTTCCAAATGCTACTTCAAGCAAAGGGAAGAGAGATGTAGCAGCTGTTGGGAGGCTATTCAGTTTTTAAAGTTTGACTCCAGCAAAAATTGCAAGAGGTAAACAGTATGTCCTTAGCCGTGCCACTTTTTCATGCTAATTCTGCTTTGATCTTTCTCTTCTTTTATCCTGTTTCCCTGTTATCCAGTTGTCTCCCTGTCTCACTCTTTTTTTCCTGAAGTTCCCTTTCCTCAGCTTCCTTAACATAACGTACCTGTCCCACTGTGATTCCCTCAGATCTTTCTTTGCTGGGCATAAGCAAGCTCTTCCTGAAAAATTAACTTGCAAAGCAAGAACAGGTAACGTCTCTGCAGTTTTACAGGGTGACATCTTAATCTGAGCAAGGTGACATGAATTGGTTTAATCCCTGGTAACTACAGGAGCTCAGAAACTGGGAGGGAAAGGGATATTTGGGTTTTGTCTAGACCTGGACCTGATCTGACAGGGGACAGAGAAGCCAGCATCAGATGACTGGGAGGCAAGATGACATGCTGGCCTTTGAGGCGGAGCAGCTGCTCCACTAGAGGTGCCTGAGGTCAACCTCAGCCCTGCCTTCGAGTGGACTGTCACAAGGTCTCAGGGAGCCTGGAGCTGTAATTGCTATTGGTCTCTCCATGACTTATTTCTGACTTGAGAGCTTCCTTCAAGCTTGAGGTTGGGAGGGCTTTAACCTTGGACTATGCAGTTCGGAGAGCCTCATGGTGCTCCAGCGAGAGTCTGTTAACTGAACTTCAGAAATGGGGAAGATTTGTAAACAAGTCACTGTGGACTGAAAACTGGAGGGCCCCGACCTGCTTGGACTGGCCAGTTACCCCAGGATGGGTTAGTGCAGAGGCAGGGGGCCGCCAGGCAGCACCCATGGACCTCTGTCAGATGTCATCCGTGTGACCACTGTGGGTGGGTAACAGGCCCCCATCTCCAGACCTCCTGACGACTCCTTCTTTCTCTGTAGGCCCCCGGAGGCCAGGGCTGCACAATTCCTCACCTCCACAGTGGGAGGCCAGCCTTGGCAGTGAGCAGGACTCAGGATTCTGCTTTGTGTCCGGCTGTCTGCGACTTGAATTTGATACAAAGTCCGCAAACATTTCACTGCAAAGGCACATTTTATCTCCCTTTCCAGAACCTCCGAGAGAGCCAAGCTTGGTGGCTTGCCAAACAGGCTTTCCTCCTTATGTCTGATGAAGTGTAAGTGCTGTTGGTTGCCATGCACCTACTGAACCCTACATCCAGGCTCTGGATGCAAAAGGAAGGCGAGTGTAGTGGGGAGAAACCAGAGGAGGAAGAGGGGCCAGCAGTCCGGCAGGCAGTGGGCGCTGGGCTAAGCACACAAACAGATGTAGGGAGGCCAGAATGAAACAAAACCCAGAAACCAAAAACAAAGGCAGACCCTTCGTCCCTACTGCCTTCTTCCAATGCACCAGGTCTGTGTTGCTGCAGGCTGAAGATTGATTACTGTTTTGGGGCCTCTGATTATAAACCTGTCTGTGTAGAGAGTCAGCTCTAAGATTAGGACCTTTGTCATTCAACCAATGGAATCTCATGTTATTAAACCTTCCCCCCTTAACTTCCACCTGTTCCTCTCCTTCCCTGGCCCTAAGACCCTGAGCCCATTTATCCTTTTATCTTTGTTGCCTGTTAATTCTTGTTTCGTCAGGTGGAAGACTTGTTCTGGAAATTAAGGTTTTGAAGGCAAGGTTCCTCAGCTTCCTCTCTTTGGGTAGAGCAGGGTGTCCTGAAGATTTCCATAATCACCCCTTCCCTATGCCCTCCTGCACTGTTATCCCTAGTATGCGTCTGACGCCTTTAATTTATAGCCTTGAACTGCAAGGGATCTTTGCCAGTGTGTGTATTTTGTCTCCAACCAAGTTGTCAGATTGGGTGAAATGAGCTCCAAGGCTACTAGAATTCTCTGATTCTATGTATTTTATTTTATTTATTTTAAAAAAAAAAAATTTATTTATTTATATATTTTTGTCTGCGTTGGGTCTTCATTGCTGTGTGTGGACTTTCTCTAGTTGCGGTGAGCAGGGGCTACTCTTTGTTGCGGTGCGCGGGCTTCTCACTGCGGTGGCTTCTCTTGTTGCGGAGCACGGGCTCTAGGTGTGCGGGCTTCAGTAGTTGTGGCATGTGGGCTCAGTAGTTGTGGCTCGCGGGCTCTACAGCACAAGCTCAGTGGTTGTGGAGCATGGGCTTAGCTGCTCTGCGGCATGTGGGATCTTCCCGGACCAGGTCTCGAACCCGTGTCCCCTGCATTGTCAGGAGGATTCGTAACTACTGCGCCACGAGGCAGTGTATTCTATGTATTTTAAGAGCTCTGGCAGAATCTTAGTGACTTCATCTTAATGTGCACCCAAGCCCCTAATGGCATAGCAAGCATTCAGTACATATTTACAGTGACCACCCTCTGGGGGCTTTCGGAGTGATTGTCTTAGAAGTTTTCTGGTCAAGCTTTGGGGTGGGTGATGACATTCCTCTCCAGATGAAAGTCAAGAGGCAGACACCACAGAAACCAAGGCCTCCCTCTAACTGCCTCGTAATAGGAGAGCCCAACTGCTACTTCTTAACAACTGTGAAGCCATGATAATAGGCCTAATAAATTTTCCTTGCAGTTTCAAGAGGATGTGGTATCTTTCACTTCCTGTCCCAAACTGCCCTGCATTGTTGCGCCATGGGACAGCTGCTTCACATCAAGGCATGGCCATGTTCCAGCCGAGGAAGGAGGGGTGAAGTCTGGCGTGCCACCGTGATGTAGGGGCAACTATCGTAGGTGGTATAGATGCCAAGTCTCCACTCCCAAGCTGTCTGGACACTAATGTTTAAAACAGGACATTAAAATGTCAGACTGGGAAGAGACCAGACCCACCATTCCAATTTTACAGAGGAAACACAGATGCCCCATAGGGCGATGAGACCTGCTCGCTGCATGCTAACCCACTGTCATTTATCACGCATGCTTTCTTGTCATTTTACTTCTTTCATAAATAGAGGACAGGAATGAACAGGTGAAGGTATGTGAAGGAGAAGGGGAGGAAAGGTCAGAAATCACCATGCTCCCACGGTACTTCGTATATACATGCTTTGTCACACTTTGCTTGCATTGCGGGAAAACTTAAACATAGACAAATTGAACTGACCTCCCTGTAAAATAATGGGCAATTAACAAAGCGGCTGAGGGACTTGAGGATGGTCCCTGCGAAGTCGGTTCTCACCTTTCCCTGAAGGCACTTTTTCCCTTTCATTTTCTAGCAGTGCCATAATGATGTAATTTGTGTCATGTCTGTATAAGGAGAGAACCAGCATACCTCCATGAATTGGTCTGCTGATTGATTTTCTAAGCTTTTGAGTTTTGAAATGATTCCAGATTTTAGAAAAGTTGTAGGAATGGTAGAAAGAATTCCTGTATACCCTCTACCCATATCTCCTGAATATTGAAATTTTACCACGTTTGCTTCATCGCTCTCTCTCACAGTGGTGTTCTGGGGCCAGTTTTTTCTGGCTTGAAAGAGCCCGTCGATAAAATTTCTGGACCTTTGTGAGCTAGTTGTTTAACATGGCCATTGTTAAACATTAAATTATTTTAGCTTACAATTCAATATTAAAAACAAAGAGTAGAGCTTCCCCGGTGGTGGAGTGGTTGAGAGTCCGCCTGCCTATGCAGGGGACACGGGTTTGTGCCCCGGTTCGGGAAGATCCCACATGCCACGGAGCGGCTGGGCCCGTGAGCCATGGCCGCTGAGCCTGCGCGTCCGGAACCTGTGCTCCGCAACGGGAGAGGCCACAGCAGTGAGAGGCCCGCGTACCGCAAAAAAAAAAACAACCAAAAAAAACCAAAGAGTAAAAGTAAAGAGGCAGATGTTGTAGCGACCAATGCCTCCTCCACATTCCAAACTCAAATAAATACACAATAGATCCATACTCAAAACATCTTTTTCTGATTATTTTACTACCGTCTATGTTCTGGAGGTGATTTTCTTTTATTTATAGTAGAAATATGATATCGTGGAGTGTTACTGTTCATCTTATCCCAACTGCATCTAGCGAGCTCCCGTAGAGACAAATCAGGGCTTGAGTTCCTTTTTTTTTTGTTTATCTAGATTTGAGAAAGTGATGAGATGCTGACGATAATGCAGGTTAATGTGTAGTATGTCTGCAGCTGAATGTGAGCAGCAGCCTCAAGCTGGTTACAGGTGTAAGAGTTTGGCAAAAATCACCAAAAGCATTCTGTGAGAATCAACTGGCTGTATAGAATTTACAACAAAGTATACTGCATATTTAATTTTTTTGTAAATTGTATACTACAGATTCTTTATCAGTAAAATTTATACTAAACTTTTGTGTATACTGCACATATTTTTGGCAAGCTGGTTATTGAACACCAGCACACTACTACATCTATTGAATACATGTTTTTATTTTTTTCTGAGAATAAGGTGCAAATATATTGCTCCATTATCACTAAATACCTCAGAATGAATTTCCTAAAAAATAAGGACATTGTCATACACAACTGTAGTAGGTCATCAAAACTGGAAAATTAACATTAATAATACTACTATGTAATCTACTGATCTTATTCAAGATTTGCTATTGTGCCAGTAATATCCTTTTTTGCTTAGGATGTAGTCCAGAATCACTCATTGCATTAAGTTCTCATGTCATCTTATGTCCTTTAATCTGGAATCGTTTTTCATTAAAAAAAAAAATCTTTTACTACTCTGACATTTTTTGAAGAGGCCAGTTATTTCACAGAATGTTCTTAATTTTTATCTGGTGTTTTCTCATGCTTCCATTTGGATTCTGCATATCTGGTAGGAAAACCACAGAAGTGATACTGTGTCTAAAAAACAGGCAGAGGGAAGAATTTGGTCCATGGACCATCATTTTCCAACCCTTGACTTAGGCTTCAGTATCCAACATTTGATAGGGTTGACTGAACCTGAGTTCCTTCTGTGAAATGCAAGGTTAAAATGCAGAGTAAAAGCTCATTAAGTAGAACTATCTGGGGGCTAAGTCCAGCCCACTTCATTTAAAAGTCAGAATTGTAGAACATACAGCGAGAATTTCTACAAGTGTATCAGGCTACATGTTTTCTAAGTTATTTTTAGTCTCCGGGAGCCAGTATTGCCAAGGATGCCCTTTCATATGGAAAAAGCCACCAGAGGAAAATGTCCTTTCTTGTTAGTTGTCCCCATACTTGGGTGTGCGTCATGCTCATTGGTAGAGTTTTCCTCTGTGTGTTCCTGGGCTCTTCTACTGAAACAGAATCTCAGGAGTGGGTTGAGTTCTATGTGTTTCTATTTTTAAAGCATTTTCCAGGTGTTCCAGATGAAGCCAGATGAGGGACTGGCACAAAGTGAAGAATTGAGATTCTCAGGGACTTATCTTAATGAAAAGATAAGGATAATCTCTAATTACTGCATTGATTTTATGTAAATAGATTCTTCTCAAGGGTTTGCAATATTTTAAAAGTTAATAAGTAGTTAAAGTACTCTTTCCTAAGCCTGCTCTCTAAACTTGATTGCCACTACTGAGCTTCTTATCAAACTTATTTTTTCATGCATAGTGAAAAACAAACTTCAGAAAAGCCTCTGCTGGATTTTCAAAAAATAGCAATTATTGGACTCTAAAGAGTCTAAAAAGTGTAGTGGAAATTCAAGCCCATTACCATTTATTCATAAGGACAAGTGACAATCAAAACAGTATCTTTGATGGATTAAATGTGTTTAAACAAATAGTTAACTATAATACTAGAGGATTAGTATTTTTGGAGGGCTCTATTTTTGATAGAGCTTTAGCTGGTAGTCTTTTGATAATCCCTGTTTTTCCTTGGCAGTTGATGCCTCTGTTTGCTTTGGCAATAGTCTTTTAATGTGTTGCATTTTAACATTATACCCGCAGTGCAGAATATGAAATTCTGTTTGCCATCAGGTAAGCTTGGGAAATGACAAAATACTTGTTTGCAAATTGCTTTAGACCTAAGATAGAGAATCTGAAGATATCAATCTAATTGTGGTTTGTTGATGTGAAACTCTAAGCTATTTTTATGTTAAAAATTATATCAATTATTAAGAAAAATTATCTAAGATTTTCAGTGTCATCCTGGGACATTGTCCAACAAGCCCATCCCAGGGTTATTTAATTCACTAGAGAATGTACTTTTGCTTGAATTATTACTTTCTCTTGCTTAGGGCTCAGACATTGTGAAGTTACATGTTAACCTAGAGACTTTGGTTCATTCCAGTACAAATGGTTTCTGAATGACAGAGAAGACAACCCCAACGCTTACAGTTTTTTTGTCCTGTAGGTCATTAACCAGTTTGGCCTCTAACTCAAGAAAGTAATTTTGCCAGGCCTTTTTAAACTGACTGTGTAAACCTCTGTTCCTTGAATTCTCCTCTGAACTAGCTCTTCTATCATAATCGTCCCTCATTAGTGGATTACGTAAGTTTTTGATACATGTTTTACATGTGTCAAAGTTGCATGTCTTTCACTTTTTGAAAATCATCTATCGTATTTTTTCTTTAGTGGTCCAAAGTTAGCCGTATTATTTTCTTACATCGATGACTTTTGGTCCTAAATTTTGCTATTTTTTAATTGTAGTTGTCAGTCATATGAATTAAATATTCTGTCTTTAACCTGTGAAGATAGTTTTTCAAAGTGATCATCAGGAAGACATTTAGTTTAGCTAGAAAATAATTGTGTTCACAGTACATGTGCCAGGTATAGGGGACACTGAGGCAAGTAAGTGACTCATGCCACAGCCTTCCTCTGGAGCCTCCAGAGTTTGGTGGGAGGGACAGATAAGCAATGCCATGTGCTGAGTGCTAGGACAGAGATTTGTTCCAGGCAGACAGTCCAGGCCTATGGAACTAAGCCTGGCTTTAAATTCTTTCTTCACTGGAAGGGAGAGCACAGAATTATTCACAAGCTTTATTTAGTACCTCTTGAGACCAGTAAGACACAAACAGGGCAGCAGCAGAGTAGAGTGCATGACGTGGGCTCTGAAGCCAGATGGACTTGGAATGCAACCCTGGCTCCTCTGTTAACTAGTGTGTGACCTTGCAATTGGGTTCAACTGTCTAAGCCTCAGTTTTCTCATCTGTCAAATGAGGATAATAGTACTGATATATAGGATTACTGTAAACATGAAATGGGACTTGCAGTAAAAGGTTCACTCAGCAGGTTTGGAGTGTTCAAACCTTGTTCCAAAGAAACTGGCCCTTGCTCCTGGGAGATGACCCCTAAACACTTGGAATATCCTGGCAATTGAGAGCGTCTGTTTACTTGGGACCTTAGGCCACGCCAGATAGTTCAAGCTAACAGTATGATTTATGATGGAGGCTGTGGGTCACACCATTCCAGTCTGAATGCTGGAGGGGCTGGAGACTGAGCAGCTAGGTTGAGCCATGCTGGCACTTCATGCCTACGTGATTGACCACCAATAAAACCCTAGACACCAAGGCTCGGTGACTTCCCTGGTTGACGATACTCTGTGCATGTCATACATTGTTGCTGGGATGATTAAGCACTGTCTGTGCAGCCTCAATGGGGGAGGACATCTGGAGGCTCGTGCCTGGTCTGTCCTGCACTCTGCCTATATGCCTTTTACCTTTGCTTATTTTAATCTGTATCTTTTTTTCTAGAATAAATGGTAACTGTGACTAAAACAGGTTTTCCAAACTGTATGAGTCCTTCTGGCAAATCATTGAATCTTAGGGTGGTTGTGAGGACCCCCAAAACAGGTATAAAGAATATAAGGTGCTTTGCTCAGTGCCTGGCTTGGAGTAAATTTGGTTCCATCTTTACTCAACTTCTGATGCTTGGCTTGTCCATCCTTTCCAGCCCTGTTATGACCCTTTGGACCCAATGACTGATGTTGCTTTCTCTGCATGATCTAAAGATTGTTTTCTGGAGACTTTGTTCTGGCACAGAAAATATCCAACCTCAGATGGTTGACTGATGACATTACTAAACAAGGGTCCCTGCGTGTTTAGGCCTAATAATCTATGGCCTGCACTGATGTTTAACTTCTGATGCAGGTCTATGCCTTACCTCCCCTACTGGATTATAATTCATGGGAAGTAAATAGTGCTTTTCATCTCCTTGCTGTGCACAGTGCCTGGTGCCTGAGGTGCAAGCATGGCCTAATGGGAAGGCTGGGTTTTAGAGCCAGAAAAAGCTGGGCTCAAATGCAACTCAGCTCTTTACCTGCCACGTCAACTTGGACAAGTTGTTCAGCCTCTCCGAGGTCAATACATTTGCGCCATAGGATCACACTACCTATTCCACAGGGTTATTAGGAGTTTGATGGTGTCCTGCCTGGCTCGGACCTAAGACATAGCAATACCAGCATTTTGAGTTAGGTGGCCCACTCAGGAAGGTTGTTTGTGCACTTTGTGTAGATAAAACTTCTCTAACTGGCATAGAATGTTAGGGGACCCTTAGATGGAGTTTCAGCTCCATCCTCTGGTTTGCACGGGCCCCTGGAGTTTCTTATGAACGAACATGAACTTCACCTATAACCAGGGCTCAGAAATAAACAGACACTGCTGATGGACTGCAGGGAAGGACAAGCAATAAAAGGCACTTTGCAGGTAGGGACAAATGATTACTTATTGAAGACTGGCTGAAATCATCTTACTATATGTCAGATTCCATTCTAAGCAATTAAAGTGTAAGGGCTCTTTTAATCTTCCTAACTCCAATGAAGGAGGTCAGTTTTTGAATTTGGAAACTGAGGTCCAGAGAATGTCAGTAACTTGTCCAAGGTGACACAGCTGGTAAGTGGCAGAGCTGGGCTTGAGAGCCAGGCTCTTAAACTTTACACCACGTGGCTCTCATTGAACTGCCTTCCACAGCGCCAGCACACCCAGAGCAGGAGAAGCAGTGGTGAAAATAGGGGCTCTTTATTACTGGAAACATCAACTCTCTTGGGGAAAGCTTCCTCAGAGAGTTGGGTGATAAAACAGAAGTCAGTATAGCATGAGAGGTCCCCTGCCCCTGCATCAAAAGAGTTAGACATCTGAGGAGGAAAGGGCTTCTCCCTATTGAGAGAGAGAGAGGTAAATCCTGGAGACTGGCAGGCTGGGAGTGTAAGGCTTTCAGAAAGCAGCCACAGCAGAGGGACCAGGCATGGCAACCAGGACCTCTGTGGGCTGGGTAGACCAGGTGGCCCAAATGCAGTGTTGGCTCCTTATTAAAGCTCTGTAGATGACGGTGAGGAATCAGGGTGCTGGCAGCCCAGATCTACAGCCAGATACCAGAATAACACATTCCCTTTTCCTCTTCTTAAGACTTCTTATTGGAGTATATGAAAGAAACGGGAAATGCACACACCATGTATCCAGTTCAATGAACATTTGTAGACTGATCCCAGCCTGTGACCAGGATCAAGAATCAAAATGTAACCAACACCCAGAAGTACCACTTGTACATCAAGTACAAGTGGTACTTCAAGCCTCCTGTCATCCCTCCCCAAGGACACCACTATCCTGACATCTAAAGCCTTTGGTGCATTTTGCCTAATTTTTATCTTTTTTCCTCCCTCTTATTCTAATTGCTTTATTGAGTTAAAATTTTTGTAAACTGATGAAATATGTGTGAGAAAAGAGATGTAGTGTTTTTTCTTTTTTATATCTTTATTGGAGTAGAATTGCTTTACAATGTTGTGTTAGTTTCTGTTGTACAACAAAGTGAATCAACTATAAGTATGCACATATCCCCATATCCCCTCGCTCTTGCACCTCCTCCCACCCTCCCTATCCCACCTCTCTAGGTCGTCACAAAGCATTGAGCTGCTCTCCCAGTGCTATGCAGCAGCTTCCCACTAGCCATCCATTTTACACTTGGTAGTGTATATATATTAATGCTACTCTCTCACTTCATCCCAGCTTCCCCTTCCCACCCTGTATCCTCAAGTCCATTCTCTACGTCTGTGTCTTTATTCCTGCCCTGCCACTAGGATCATCAATACTATTTCTTAGATTCCATATATGTGCGTTAGCATACGGTATTCGTTTTTCTCTTTCTGACTTCCTTCACTCTGTATGACAGACCCTAGGTCCAACTTCACTCTGTATGACAGAGGTCCATCCACCTCACTACAAATAACTTAATTTCATTCCTTTCTATGGCTGAGTAATATTCCATTGTATATATGTGCCAGATCTTTATCCGTTTATCTGTTGATGGACATTTAGGTTGCTTCCATATCCTGACTATTGTAAATAGTGCTGCAGAGAACATTGGGGTTCATGTGTCTGTTTGAATTATGGTTTTCTCAGGGTAGATGCCCAGTAGTGGGATTGCTGGGTCATATGGTAGTTCTATTTTTATTTTTTAAGGAATCTGCATACTGTTCTCCATAGGGGCTGTATCAATTTACATTCCCACCAACAGTGCAAGAGGGTTCCCTTTGCTCCACACCCTCTCCAGCATTTACTGTTTCTAGATTTTTTGATGATGGCCATTCTGACCGGTGTGAGGTGGTACCTCACTGTGGTTTTGATTTGCATTTCTCTAATGATTAGTGACGTTGAGCATCTTTTCATGTGTTTGTTGGCCATCTGTATGTCTTCTTTGGATAAGTGTCTATTTAGGTCTTCTGCCCATTCTTGGATTGGGTTGTTGTTGTTGTTGTTGTCTTCATATTGAGCTGCATGAGCTGCTTGTATATTCTGGAGATTAATCCTGTGTAAGTTGCTTTGTTTGCAAATATTTTCTCCCACTCTGAGGGTTGTCTTTTTGTTTTGCTTAAGGTTTCCTTTGCTGTGCAAAAGCTTTTAACTTTCATTAGGTCCCATTTGTTTATTTTTGATTATTTCCCTTACTCTAGCAGGTGGGTCAAAAAAGATCTTGCTGTGATTTATGTCAAAGAGTGTTCTGCCTATGTTTTCCTCTAAGAGTTTTATAGTGTCTGGCCTTACATTTAGGTCTTTAATCCATTTTGAGTTTATTTTTGTGTGTGGTGTTAGGAAGTGTTCTAATTTCATTCTTTTACATGTAGCTGTCCAGTTTTCCCAGCTCTATTTATTGAAGAGGCTGTCTTTTCTCCATTGTATATTATATTCTTGCCTCCTTTGTCAAAGATAAGGTGACCATATGTGCGTGGGTTTCTCTCTGGGCTTTCTATCCTGTTCCATTGATCTATATTTCTGCTTTTGTGCCAGTACCATACTATCTTGATTACTGTAGCTTTGTAGTATAGCCTGAAGTCAGGGAGCCTGGTTCCTCCAGCTCTGTTTTTCTTTCTCAAGATTGCTTTTGCTATTCAGGGTCTTCTGTGTTTCCATAGAAATTGTAAAATTTTTTGTTCTAGTTCTGTGAAAAATGCCATTGGTAATTTGATAGGGATTGCATCAAATCTGTAGATTGCTTTGGGTAATATTGTCATTTTCACAATGTTGATTCTTCCAATTCAAGAACATGGTATAACTTTCATCTGTTTGTATTGTCTTTGATTTCTTTCATCAGTGCCTTATAGTTTTCTGCATACAGGTCTTTTACCTCCTTAGGTAGGTTTATTCCTAGGTATTTTATTGTTTTTGCTGCAGTGGTAAATGGGAGTGTTTCCTTGATTTCTCTTTCTGATTTTTCATTGTTAGTGTATAGGAATGCAATAGTGTATAGGAATGCAAGAGATTCCTGTGCATTAATTTTGTATCCTGATACTTTACCAGATTCATTGATTAGCTCTAGTAGTTTTCTGGTGGCATCTTTACGATTTTCTATGTATAATGAAATTTAAACTGACTGCTTTGGTAAAGACAAAGGTGGTTGCAAAAAATTGCTGTCAAAGTTAGTGTGGGTGAGACAAGCATAAAAGATTGGGAAAAAGAATAAAAATCTCAAGGGCTACTACACTGAGATTGCTTTGCAAGTAGCCTTAAACTTTTGTTTGGCTTTCAAGAAGCCAACACTAGAAATCATAGATAATGCATTATCATTATGGTTGAAGCAAAAAAACCCAACTTAGAGCACCAATGAGGGGATCCACATTTAAAAAAGTAAATAAGGCTTTAGCCCAACATCAAAATACTGACGTATATAAGTACATTTTTAGGGTTTAATTAAAATGTTAATGTGCATAGCATTTTTTTTTTTTTTTGCGGTACGCGGGCCTCTCACTGTTGTGGCCTCTCCCATTGCGGAGCACAGGCTCCGGACGCGCAGGCTCAGTGGCCATGGCTCACGGGCCCAGCCGCTCCGCGGCATGCGGGATCCTCCCGGACCAGGGCACGAACCCGTGTCCCCTGCATCGGCAGGCGGACTCTCAACCACTGTGCCACCAGGGAAGCCCCTGTGCATATCATTTTTAATGATTCCCCACTTTAATGGGCTTTTTACTGTCTCTAGCGTTGAGATATAATTGACATATAACATTGTATAAATTTAAGGTGTACAATGTGATGGTTTGGTACACATATATATTGTGAAATGCTTACCACAGTAAGGTTGGTTAACCCATCCTTCCCCTCACATAAGTGCCGTTTTATTGCTATTGTTAGGGTGAGGAGATTTGGTACCTACTCTGATAAGAACTTTCAAGTACACGATACAGTATTGTTAGAAGTAGTGACCATGCTGTACATTAGATCCTGGGAACTTCTTCCTCTTGTAACTGGAAGTTTGTACCCATTGCCCTACATGGCCCCATTACCACCCCCCCAATCCCCCCCACCAGCCTCTGGCCACTACCATTTATTCTCTGTTCTATGATTTTGGCTTTTTTAGATTCCACATCTAAAAGAGATCATACAGTATTTGTCTTTCTCTGTCTGACTTATTTCACTTAGTGTAATGCCTTCAAGGTTCATCAAACGTTGCTGCAGATGGCAGGATTCCCTTCTTTTTTTATGGCTGAATAATATTCCATGGTGTACATGTATGTGTATATATACATATACACACACATATATATGTATACACCCCCCCATCTTCTTTATCCATGCATCCGTTGATGGACAGTTAGGTTGTTCCCATGTCTTGGCTATTGTGAATAATGCTGCAATGAACATAGGGGTGCATGTATATCTTCAAGACAGTAATTTTGTTTCCTTTGGAAGTGAAGTGGGATTGCTAAACTGTATCAGTTTTGATCTTTATATTAATGGGATCGTTCCTGTGTTTTCTTTTGTGTCCTCCTTCTTTGCACAGCCGTGCGTCTCTGCTCTTTATCCATACTGTTGTGGGTGCAAGTTGCTCATTCGCTCTCATTATGGCTTAATATTCCATTGAGTAAATGTATTGAATAGCACAACATTTTCATCCACTCTGTTGTTCATGGGCATTGGGGCATAGTTTCCAGTTGGGGGCCCCCTCCCCTTTTGAGGATCCATGGAAAGACACGAGAAGGGGGAAGTTTGAGACTCTTTCATGGGAGGGAACTAGGGGCAAATTCTTATGGTAATTGTCTTAGGACTCACAACAGGGGATTCTCAGAAATGTTTGGAGATGAGGAATGAACAGGGACCTGAGTCCTGAAATGTGAGGGGTCGCCTGTACATTTGCCTTCATTTGTGGTCAACACCTGGAGAAGCCTGTTATGCATGGGTTATGAGGATTGGAAACAATACATGAAACACCTAACTTGGCACCAAATAGCACCCAATAAATGGAAGCGGGGGATATTATTATGCACACACTGAATAGTCACGGTTAACTTTATGAATCAATATTTATGTGTAATAAAAATGGGATATGCTGGGGCTTCCCTGGTGGCACAGTGGTTTGAGAGTCTGCCTGCCGATGCACGGGACACGGGTTCGTGCCCTGGTCTGGGAAGATCCCAGATGCCGCGGAGTGGCTGGGCCCGTGAGCCATGGCCATTGAGCCTGCGCCTCCGGAGCCTGTGCTCTGCAACAGGAGAGGCCACAACAGTGAGAGGCCCACAAAAAAAAAAAAAAAAAAGGATATGCTAATAAGAAAGAGAAAGGTGTGTGAAAAGTTGAACATAGTCCAAGTGGGTACTGTTTTCATCCTCCCTGGAGGCCACAGAGGCCTACAGCAGACTGGGAGGGCTTCAGGCACAGAATACAGCCAAAAGGAACCCTAGAAAGTTCCATTCAGCACCTTCATTTAGCACACAGAAGGTAGAGAGTTCTGTGCCTTGTCCGTGGGAGCCTCTGAGTGACTGCTTCAGCTTGTAAAGGCAGAACCAGGAGTCCTGGTCAAAGTAGAGAAAGAAGCACACCTCACCCAAAGATGCAGGGACGAGGGGCGGGGGAGTTCATTGGTTTACAAAGTCGATTTGTTGAAGGTTAGGTGGAAGGTTAGGATCATTTGGAAACCTGGTCTGGAATGTTCCAGGACTCGCCACTCATCTCTTAGTTGGTTTTTTCCTCTCAGAAGACTTTCTTCCCAAAACAGAAGTAGGCATCTCAGCTTCAGTACCAGAGAGGGGCCATCTCACTTCCTCAGTCCCTAAAATTAGGGGGAGGCTCTGATTGGTCTTGTTGGGGCTTATACTTCCCCCTGTGGCTTGGGAAGGAATGCTGGGGTATGCTTTAATTGGCAGCCTCCTTTAGAAATATGTGTTTTTTGGGGAGGAACAGTTCCCCCAAAGAAGGAGAGTAGTATTTCTGGAAGAAGCAAGGGGTGGGGGGCCAGGCAGAAAAAACACCAGGTATCCATGGTTTCAGGTAAGATGCTTTGGATTGCAAGTAACAAATCCTAACAGTAAGGGCAGTTTGTTGGCTCACATGACTTAAAAATTTCAACATTTTGGTTAGGTTCAAGGAACCTAGCTTCAGGAACATTTTGATTAGATTCAAGCTCCTTTTCTCTGTTATTTCCTTTTGTTGGATATTTCCTGCTGTGAGTGTTAGTTTCATCCTCAGTCTAGCTTCCAGGACAAAAAATATTCATGTCATCCACTGAAGTCCCAAGATTCATTCTGATTGGACTGGGTTAGGTCACAAGTCTAGCCCTGGCCCATTTTGTTGTGGTCAAGTAATGGAATACACTAGTTGGCTTTTCCTAGATCCTTGGTCCACCTCTGGAGCTATGGTAGAGTTGGCTGCCCCAGCAGAGAGAAGCATGAATGCTAGGGTTGGGGAGCAAGCCACAGGGACCCACTTTATCATTAAGAAGATGAAGATAGGTTAAAGAAATTACCCCAGATCACACACCTAGTAAATGGTAGTTACAAGATTTGAGCTAAAGTGAGCTAAAGTCCACTTACTCCCCAAGATCATAAGCCTTTTACTAGAATTCCTGTCATACGAAGCTGTTCCTGTTCTCTATTGCTGCATTACACACTACTTCAAATAGTACTTAAAACAGTAACAAATTATGGTTTTTCACAATTCTGCAATCTGGGCTGAGCTCAGCTGGGCATTTATTCTGTTCCATGGGGCTGGATCATCCAAGATGGCTTTTCATTCACAGGTCTGGTGCCTCTGTTGGGGTGGCTGGAAGAGCTGGGTGTTTTTAGGCATTTCTCTCTCCACCGGGCTCACCAGTAGGCTAGATAGACTTTTTCACATGGTGGCCCAGGCTTCCAAGTATAAGCATCCCTTCCAAAAGGATAAGCCTCTGCTTATGCCATCCTTGCCCATTTTCACTGGCCAAAACAAGTCACATGGCCATACCCAGCATCAGTGTGGGAGGAATCTATACAAGGTTGTGAATATCAGAAGGCTTAGGTTATTGGAGACCAACCAACGTAATGACCTCAGTGGCGTTCTTTTGTCTCATTCCAATGTAGAAACTATTCTGCCCTAAGGCAAGGAGCAGAAGCCTCTTTTTTAAAAAAATTTATTCATTTTTAAAATTCATTTCTTTATTTTTGGCTGCATTGGGTCTTCGTTGCTGCACATGGGCTTTCTCTAGTTGCAGCGAGTGGGGGCTACTCTTCATTGCGGTGTGCGGGCTTCTCATTGTGGTGCGCGGGCTTCTCGTTGCGGTGCTTCTCTTGTTGCAGAGCACAGGCTCTAGGCGTGCGGGCTTCAGTAGTTGTAGCACGCGGGCTCAGTAGTTGTGGCGCATGGGCTTAGTTGCTCCATGGCATGTGGGATCTTCCCGGACCAGCACTTGAACCCATGTCCCCTGCATTGGCAGGTGGATTCTTAACCACTGCACCACCAGGAAAGCCCCGGAGTTTTATTTTTATTTGGTTTTATTTTTTAAACATAGGCTGAACTTTGAGTTGTTTGATTTGGTTTCTCCCCCTTAGGTTTTGTTTTGAGAGCTTCATATGTCTAAAGTAAAGCCATGGTAGGATGCCATACCATTCATCATCTTTTTCAGACACCCAAAGCATATGTTTTACTTTTGGCATTCTGCTGGGACAAAAAGAGGAGAATATTTCAGAAGGGAGGCCATTTGTCACCCACCCAGTGGTCTCCTATAAGGCTGTTGTGTGTTGTTCAACTAATAAATATCTAATCTCTGCTTTCCCCAGGACCTGGGCATTCCACTTCTTCTGTTGGTAAATAAAGCAGCTTTAAAATTGGTATCTTTTTCCTATAGAGCTGGTCTTCCTGATTCTATCTCTTTCCTTCTCCCCTTCTAATGTAAAACCAGTTTGAATATATTCAAGTTTCTAGACTGCAGGGTTAGGATTTGTCAAGCCCAATATTCTTATCATATACATTTTTTTTTGAGGGTGTGTGAGAATGTTTATTTTTATTTTCTGTTTCCCTTCAAGGGACATGGTGCAACAGTTTTCTTAATTCAGTTCCACTTCTTTCCACATATGGATGCTGTTTAAAGCTTAGTATTTTATTATCTCCTCTCATTGCTCTTTTATCTCCTAGCTTGGCATTTTTGGAGGAACTTATTCTATTGATGTGTCCACCCCACTTTAGCTGTTTTTCTAACTCTGGTTTCATGGCTCATAAAGAAGAAACAATTTGAGAGCATCACATTCCTGGGCACTCTCGGTGGTAAATGTTTTGAAGTCAGGATGGCTCCGTCCAGTGGATTTCCAGACTATTTGCAAAGAGTGAGTCAAATTTCCATCCTAGTCCAGAAAATCAAAATTGGGTATCAGTTTCCCTTTTTGAGATGCTGAAGCGTGGAGAATGCCATTAGAATACCGATAGCTTTTGGCATCTCTGGGTCTGCAGGATGAATTTCCTGAGTGTTCGTTAAAGACTGAGCCTGTAAACTGCGACCAAGCTCAGTAGGATGTTGGTTTCTGGCTCAGTGCAACTGAGAGCCATCTGAAGGGAGATCACGTGAAGCTGTGAGATTAGTTACAGGTCTTACCATTTCACTTGAACTGAAGGGTGTTCCGGCCACATGGAAGTAAGATATGGATTCTTCCAGGGCTGAAAGGAATCTGAGATATCAAGTCTATGCTCATTTATTAAATGACCTTTTCCAGCTAAATAAGGCTCTTTCCTGGCTTAGGACAATTTCCATGGATGATTTCTGACGTTGGTCCCCTTTTTGACCTCTAAGCCAAACCCTGTGTATCAGAGTTGATTAAGCCTCCACCTTGGTCTCTCCTTGTTAGGGGTTGTGGAAGCCCTAGCCAGGCCCCCCCCTTTTTTTTTCTTTGTGGTACGTGGGCCTCTCACTGCTGTGGCCTCTCCCGTTGCGGAGCACAGCCTCTGGACGCGCAGGCCCAGCGACCATGGCTCACGGGCCCAGCCGCTCCGCGGCATGTGGGATCTTCCCGGACCGGGGCACGAGCCCGTGTCCCCTGCATCGGCAGGCGGACTCTCAACCACTGCGCCACCAGGGAAGCCCCTAGCCAGGCCCATGTTTAGGGAAAATTTTGCACCAGCCCCTCAATGATTTGTGTGCCCATCCTACAGTGTAGAGTTGTTGCTTTCCCAGTCCATATAGATCTAGCTGGAATCATCAGACCGACCATTTGAGTTCTAGCCAATGGAATATGGGCAGAAGTGATGAAACCCCTTCCAGATCTGTCCCCCCACCCCTGCTGAGTGATCCCGTATGTGCATTCTCTCCCGGAGTGCCGGCTGATGTCAACTCCCAGGGCCAGGGGATGGGACCCAGGTGAGGAAGAGCCCCTGCCACCTGTGTCCACGGCGGCTGTGTGAGCCGAGGTCTGACTCCGCTGTTCCCCACTGTGTCCCCTGCCCCCCACCACGAGTTCTACCACGGAGCTTATGTAAGAAAAATTCAACAACTCTATATTTTGTTAAGCCTCTGAGAAATTGTAGCACGTTGGTTATGACAGAGAGTATTAGCTGAACTCATACTCAGGGAATTTCTAGTCTTTCATGGGCTGCTGGCCACTACTTCCACCTTGGGCATGACCCCCGTGAGGAAAAGTCAGCAGACCTCTCATTGGGCTCAGCTGTTCATTCCTTTTCAAACTTGCTGAAGCTTGTGAGTAGAAACGCTTGATACCCTGGAGTTTCATTTCTGCCTTTCCCTGAACCAAAGGCTGGTGCTTTCCAACCCGGGCCTAAGATAAACTTGCTTTTTGACTACCATTTGCTGTTCTCTATGGAAGTGACGAACGTTAATTAAGTCCCTGTTGTCTGTCTAGCCCTGGCCGGGACTAAGAGAAATAGCAAAGAATCCAGTTTTTCTTCTCAAATTTTATAAATTAAATAGAGAATCAAGAGATCATACAGAAATCAACTAGAGGATAATATGATGCCATATGTAAACATATTCTGTAGGAATTCAGCAAAGGGAAAGATTCATGTGGACCGTGCTTGGTCGGAGAAGCTTTTAGCAGATGGAAGCATTCTATGTGGCCTAGAAGGGAGTCTGGGCACCAGAGTGATGTGAAGTCTCATAAGCCCTGCTTAGCACAGAAAGAGCCCATCCTCTTCTCTCTGGAGCAAGGGAGTTAGGTTTGGCCAAGCAAAGCTGAGGATTTGAGGGGACTGGAGAAGGCCAGAGGGGTGGGGAAAATGACTGGTACTTACACTCTGTTCTCACTGGGTTCCTCCTGGGAGAGGAATGCAGGATGGAAAGGGAAGAGCCTGAGGGTTGGTTTCCCTTGTTCTAGGCCTTGGAGGGGACATAACCCCTGTGGGGGTCTCTGTCCATAGCACACACTCTCCTCTACCAGTGGTGTGCTGCAGTCAACTCGTATTGGCTTGAGAGGGTTGATGGATACATTTTCAGGAATGTTGTAGCCAGCTGTTAAACCCATCTAATTAGGATTATAAATTAAACGGTGTAAGTCTTAATATAAACTTACAATTTAACAAACTATATTAAAACAAAGATAATCAAAACTGAAACTCATCACTTCCCTGGTATTTGCTACATTTTTCTATTATCTATGCTTTGCAGGTTACTTAAAACTGTTGTAGCTGTTTGGTGGTCTTATGAGCTGAATTATGTCCCCCGAAATTTATATGTGATGTTCTAATCCCCCAGTCTCAGAATGTGACCTTATATGGAAGTAGGGTTTTGCAGATGTATTAGTTAAGATGAGGTCATTAGGGTGGTCCCTTCATCCAGTACGCCTGATGTCCTTATAAAAAGGGAAAATTTGGACACAGGCATACGTACAGAGAGAACACCATGTGAATATGGAGAGATCAGGGCAATGCTGCAGAAGCCAAGAAATGCCAAAGATGGCCAGCAAATCCCCAGAAGGTAGGAAAGAGGCCTGGAACTGATTACCCTTCCCAGCCCTTGGAAGGATCCAACCGTACTGACACCTTGGTCTGAGACTTCCAGCCTCCAGAACTCTGAGAGAGTTAAGTTTCGGTCATTGAAGGCGCCGCATCTGTGGTGCTCTGTGAGATAACCCCAGGAAGCGAATCCAGGTGGAACCACTGTACTATGGAACGATGTGCCCCTCCATCGGTCCCTGCCACTCCCCCTCCCCCAGCTCCTTATACTTTGACTTCCTGTTGAGAGCTTGAAATCTACCAGAGTAGGCTGATTTGTAAACAAACCCCACAAATAACGGTTTGATTCATCATTTCCTTGGTTGTCTACACAAGGGGTAGGTAAAGTACAGCCTGTGGGCCAAATCTGGGCCCCCTCCTGGTTTTGTAAAAGTTTTATTGGAACGTGGCTGTGCTCACTCCTTTATGTATTGTCCGTGGCTGCTTTCACCCTGAAAGGGCAAAGGGGCTTACAAAGTTGGCAATATTATCTGTCCCTTTAGAGGGAAAGTCTGCTGACCTTTGGCCTACAGTTAAGAAAGTGATATGGACGATGTTAAACACACAGATAAAACTTTATAAAGTGTGCCTCTGCGTAGCCATTACATTGTGATAGCACAGAACATTGAGAAAATATGCTTCCAGTCTTTGAAAATTATTATCTGATTCTGCAGAGAAGTTGCTCTTATCATGGACACATGAGTGAAATTCTGACATCGATCTTTGTCATTTTGCTCTCCTCTTGTTCAGCGTATGTGTCAGAAATATCCTTGTTCCTCAGTGACAACCTCAGGGTTGGCAACAGACATGAGAGTTTGTGGAAAATCAGTGGAAACATGAGAATCAGATGGCTCTAGGGAATTTATTTGTGTGTATTTATAACAGACCTATGTATGTATACATACGCACATACCTATGTTCCCCGGAGAGCCTGTTGTTGAACATTTACCAGCACGCCATGCCCCCAACCTCCATGCAACACTCAGAGCTGAGTAGAGGACACCCAGTTTGTGGCTTTGTTGCCATATGACTTTGGCCTTGGCTTGGTTTCACTACTGTGTAGATTTGGCTTGTCTAGAAGGGCACTGTTGGTGGAAGCAATTGCGGTAGAAAAGCTCAGGGGCACCAAGGAGCTTGGCCAAGCGAAAATCTGCTCTGGGCGAGGGAACAGCGAGGGCCAAGCATTCCCGGGTGAAGTGGACCTGCTGGCCCGCTGATGGAGGGGCTCAAAAGCAAATCCAGGTTCGGACTTGCTCCCACCAGCAGTAGAAGTCCTTATGCAAGGGAGTGACAGGGTGAACGTGCTGATTTAAGAAGACGTATCTGGTGACAACCTGAGGGGCACATAGGTCAGAAGACCAGCTGGGGGCTATTGCAACCCGTGCCTTAGAAAAAGCCTCAGAACATGATGGCTCTGCCCGAGGCATGGGTTCTGGCATTTGAAAGGAAGACTGGCCAAAGGTTAAGAAATGGGGTCCTTGCTTGTTTGTGGAAGTCTCAGTGGACCCCCAGAGTCTGCAAAACAGAAAAATAGAAAAGCAGTTCTGAAAAGCTTTTCCAAACGGCTGTCATGTGGCTTTCCACCATCCCTCTGTTGCTTTCTGGATGTTTAGCAGAAAGGAAGAAATAGTTTTTCAGTAACTTTTGCTCAACCACAAACAGATATGCATGGAGGGTCTCACTTTAAAACCGACACTGTGCGTTTGCAGTAAGTTGGGAAGGCCAGGGGCTCCCTGGAGACGATATGAGGGGGTGCTCCCATAGCACCTTGGGTTCACCCCGCGCAGAGCCCTGCAACGTCTGCCTGGCCCTCCTGGCCTGTGAGGGCAGATGCTGAGGCCGTTTCCCACAGTGTAGCAAAGACCCAATAGCTGCCCGTGACTTTGGGAACCTGTCACCCCGCCCCTCACCCCAGCAAGGAAGTGACTTCAACCAGCATCTGTTCAGAGCCCCTTCCCCATTGGGAGCATCCATCCCTTGCCTCTTCCTTCTGGGCCCAGGTTGATTGAAGGCAGGAAGGATTTAAGGAGCTCTGGTTCGATGCTCTGGCACGAAGCCACCAGACCTCAGTTTGCTTCCTGCCTGTTGAGTTGGGCCCAGTACTGGTTACTGGGCTTGTGCTTTCTCCTGATGCCAGATGGAACAGGTCTGTCCCCGGCGGCCCTGCTCAGTGCTCCAGACCCCTGAGAACTGGGGTTTGGATTTGTTCATGCTGGTCTCTCTGTGGCTTGCAGAAACGGATTCCTGCCCCTGGTCCCTAGCCCACAGCCTTGGTTACCTGCTGACAGATGGTCAGATAATGGCCTAGCTGCATGCCTTCCCACATCTCCCAGTGTGGCCTGTTGCTAGATTTTTTCCCTTTTTTCCCTCTGAATTGAACTTCAAGTATGCGGTGGGAAAGACAATGACTTTGAAATCCACCAGATTGGGGCTCAAACATATGATTTGTCACAAAGTAGCTGTGTGGTCTTGGCCAAATTATTTAACCTCTCTGAGCCACAGTTTCTTAATCTGTACAAAGGAGATAAGACATCAGGTTGTTCTGAGGATTGTAAGAGAGAGATTAGGTGGAGGGTCTGTTATTTAATACTATACTCTCAGATCCACTCACCCAGATGTCCTTCAAATGCAGATTCTGGTTCAGTCACTCTGGGGCTGGGCCTGAGATCCTGCCTGTTTAACCAACTCCCAGGTGATGCGGACACCGCTGGGCCCCAGACCACACTTCAAAGAGCAGGACATGACATTGACTCCCTTCTAAGCACCCGCAGCCTCTAATACCTGCCTTATCCCAGAAGGAGGCCCTTACTTCAGGCCAGAGACCCCTGGTCTACCCTCCCCACCTCTCCGTCCTGCCCTGACAGGAGATCTGTCCCCAGCTTTCATAGCCCAGGAGACTAACAACAAGGAGAAACTCTTTGCAGAGGAAGAAAGGAAACTCAGCAGCGTGTGGCGGTGAATTTAAAATAGGGCCGGTGGGGCTTCCCTGGTGGCGCAGTGGTTGAGAGTCCGCCTGCCGATGCGGGGGACACGGGTTCATGCCTCGGTCTGGGAAGATCCCACGTGCTGCGGAGCGGCTGGGCCCGTGAGCCATGGCCGCTGAGCCTGCGCGTCCGGAGCCTGTGCTCCGCAACGGGAGAGGCCACAGCAGTGAGAGGCCCACGTACCGCAAAAAAAAAAAAATTAAAAAAAAATTAGAGCCGGTGAACGGGACAGACGCAGGAACGGGCATTCCGCAGGAGCAGGTATGTGAGGGTTGCTACATCTATTTATAATGACTTAAGAACTTTAACAGTCTTTTGAAATTTGTGATGAATGAGCCCTAGAGAGCTGGGCTGTGGAAAAAAAATTGGAGGGCCATCAAGGCTCTGTCCCTGAGCTGATAAAAAGTATGGAAAATTGCAGGAAGGAAGGCAAAAAACAATGAGGGTGCGTGTGTGTATTTGTGATCTAATTGGTTTTTATTCCCAGAAATGCCCCTTTCTTCTCCTCCTTGATTTTTTTTCTCGCTGAATGCTTTTGTGTGAAACCTTTGGATGCATGCGTCTCCTTGATCCAGCCGTCCAAACGCCGTCCTTCCCCGACCCTTCACGTAGGCTGTAGTTAACCCGCTGATTAAGGGGTAACTGGGGTTTCTCCAAACCATCCAGCGGGGCTGTGAGGCTCTCCCCGGGGGTGGGGGGGGCGCCCAGCAGCTCATACCTGGGACTCCAGTGCTGTGGGCTCTTCTGGTAGGAGGGGTGGGGACCAATGGGGAGTCCCTCAGTGTTTGTCAATGGCCTTGACAGTGATGTGGCTACCAGAACCAGCACCTCCACAGCTGATCTGGCTGCTCTAGGTGTATTCTGTCTGCTTCAAGGAGGCCTCATGAATGAGGAGCCTGTGTGGTTTCCTCTTCATTCTGTTCACTGAGGCTCTGGCTTAGAGTGGGCGGGCGAGCGAGTGGGTGGGGAATTACCAATCTCCCATCTCCCCACACCAGGACACACCCTGCCAGGACAGTGACAGCTTTTCGACTGTTTTTTAGTTCCCCTTCTCCTTTTAGGAAGCTGGCAGTGGTCCAAAGGGAGCTGGACTGGAAGGGTTTATTTCCCGTTCTCTGTGTGGCCTTGTTTTGCCATAAGAGGGTCTTCGTACAGGGATTGGTGGTTGGTGTCCAAATGGACAGACTTTGTCCTTCCCCAGAGGCTTCTTCTGTCCTGAGCTTAGGCCTGCCTGTTGGAAACTCCCTTACTTAGAGCAGCTTCCTGCCGTTCCACATCCTGAAGCACGTCTGTCTCCTGAATGTCTGTTACCACACTTCTCCTCTCTGCTTTCTAGCCTAGTCCTTTATACACGCGTAAGATCTCAAAGACTAGGATAAATTGTCCTTGAGGGCAGGAACCATGACTGATCTATCTTTATATCATTTTCATCGATAGTGTTCGAAAATACCTACTCGGTGGGTGATTGGAAAATTGGTGTACTTTAAAGCCGTATCTGTCTATTAAGCCAGTCTCACTTAGACCTGGAATTGATAACTCTTGTGCTCCTTTGTCCTGTCCCAGCTCCTATGGACTATTGAATCTTTTTGTGCAGTTGTGATGAGCAGATACACCACTTGCTGTACCACATAGATCCTAAGAAAAATATTGCCAGGCCGTTTTAAAGTCAAAAGCCAAATAGTTTAAGTATTTGGAAATACATGTTTTTTTTTGCAAATGCTGAGACGAGAAAAGTAAGCTGGAATGCCAAACACTCGCTTTAAAATTCTTTAAACATTATAACAGATATTTCTTATTCTTCTTGCTTTGGAAACAATTCCCTGCAGATCTTGAAAAGAGCCCCCTCTGATCCTGGCAGCGGACTCAGGCCACTGTGGCCTTTGAACATTGGAAGAATCATCCTGCCCGGGTCTGGGACCTGTTCTGCTCCTGGTCATCAGTAGTGGCGGGGAGGGGACCAAGGGCCGGAAGCATGGGCCTCCTTTAGAGCGGTGAAAAAAACATCAGTGACTGGCAGAAAAAAAAAAAAAAATGTGTGGGGAGGGAGGGAGGAGAGTATGGATCAGAAATGCAAGCATCTCTAATTCACTGCTTCCTCCTCGCTCCCGTTCCCAGGCCAGCTCCCACACAGCATCGTCACCAAGAGTGGGTCTGAATTGCTTTAACTGCTGAGACCCCAGCTCCAGCCTGACCGTGAATCATGGGGCTGGAGGTGCAGCACTGGGATTAAAGGGATCCCCCTATGTCGCGAGGCTGCCAGGCAAACCAAAGGGGCAGCAGTCTCTGCAGCCTCTGCCGGGGACACTGACGTTGTCCTGCGCTCTGTCAGCTACAAAGGTTTCATATCACATGATGGCTTTTGTGTCGTCTCAGGGACGCCAGGAATCCCTAACTCGGGGGCAGTTGGCTGACCTTCTGGAGGAAAGAGGGGCTTCTCCGGGCTGCCTGCGCCTCTCGCCGTCCTGGCAAACTTTGCTTCTCCTCGTGGAGTTTAGGCAGCGGATTGAATTGGTGGCTCTGTTTGCTTCCACGTGACCTTTCCGTCGCAGTACTTCCTTCCTTAGCTCCTCCCTCGGTGCTTCTCAGACCCTCATCTTAAACAAGTCTCTGGTCCAAGTGACTCTGGACAGAGCGACCTCTTGGATCAGCTGGATCAGTCGCCACATCTCCCAGTGTGGGCTATTGCTGGATTTTCTTTTTCTTGGGGTGGACGTATGTGCAAGCATGGCTGTTGTTTAAATTTTTGGACTCCAAAATAGTTAATTAACGTGTTCCCCACCCCCCTCCCTGAAAGGAAAAGAATTTTTTTTCCTGTTTGAATTTGCCGGCTCTTGGCCACGCAGCCCATTTTACTAAGTTTAAATGCATCTGTTTTGTGAGGAACAGAGACATGGAGGCATTTTGCTGGTAGTAACGGAAAGGCCCAGCCCCTTTGTGGGCCCCAGCGTCATCCTGGGGTTCATGGCTCCCACTGCAGGCGTGTGGATTTTTATTTCTCACGCTGGAGTTTTGTAGTAATGCTACTTGAGGGTCAGGGGTCTGCATTCCACGGTTGTGTGACAGTGCGAGCCCTCTTGGCGTTTCAGCTGTTTATAGGCTAATGTAGACCCAGCACCTACTCTGCTCATGTGCTCTGTACTGAGAACAGAAACATGAATGGCATCCTATGTTGGAGAAGCTCTCAGAGCAGGGAGGGAGAAACTTATGTAAACTGCGGATTGTCATGTAAGGTGATAAGTAGGGCTGGGCCTGGGTCTGTTTGTAACGTGGATGTTTCCAGGCTCTGCCAGCCTGTGGGTACAGATGAGGTCAAATTCACTGTCGGAACTCGAATTTCACTGGCCTCTGCCCCTCCCCCAGAGCGTAGACCCTCACCAGTTACATCTGGGAGTCCCTCCTCTCTGCCTTTTGATTTGGGGCCCTCGTGACCTCACCTGGACCTCTGCCAGAGTTTCCTAACTGGCTTCACTGCCTCTGGTCTCTGCCCGCCTCCATTCTGTACCCAGAGTTACTTCAATAAATGACCCTCCTTGGATGGGGTCCCGCCGGAATTGGCGTTCTACAGGATTCCTCTTGCTGGTTAGAGCAAGGTCCCAGGGTATCATTAAAATCACATTGCTAGTTATTGGTCTATTAAATGTTTTTACAAATATGGTTTTTACTTTATCCGTTTTCAGACAGTTTGAAACAGTTTCCATTCATCTTTCTAGTTAGTCCCCACCCATCAGTCTCAAGGGAAATGGCCGTTTAGAATCAACATCTTTATTTGCTCCACCTGGATATCTATGAAATTGGAAAGGATTAGAACTCTTCTGGAGATACTGATCCTTACCAAATTTCAAAAAGAAAGATTGGAATTAGGCCAACCATAACTTTATTCACCACGGGCTTTAAGGACTCTATCTGAACTGGATTTTCTGGGAATGCACCCTCCCCTGGTATATCATGTGTAGGTATTGAGGGAAGCCACTGGACAAACAGAGCAGTAAGTACAGGACATCAGGGCGTTAATTAGACAGAGTATGAATCAGACTGTGATGTAAGGAATCAGGAAACTGAGACTTCCTCAAAGGGTTGGCTTTTAGCATTGAGCAGTGCAAAAAACTACAATAAGAACATTTAAAAAATGTTTTGCTAAGACCAGAAAAGAGCCGTAAGGACTTCTTATGCATTAACTTAACACTTGGGAAGATTTTATCATAATGTGTACAATCTAGATTTTTCTCATTTTCATTCTGAAGGGAAGAATGAACTTCAGGAAGCTCTTTTCTAGTATATGTTCCACAAGATATGGGGACTCAGATATGGAGATTCAGGTGGGAGATACTGGTGGCCTAGGTCTGGAGGGGACTTTGCCTGAGGACCTGGAAGATATTTCTCCTGAGTCAATTACTGTCAAACCAAGAGGACACTGAGGCGGGGGAGGAAAATGATTTCCTCGACCCTCTTAGGGTCCCTGGCTGGGTCTGAATATTAAACTGACAAAGAGAAAGAAATTAATGAGAGAAAAGCATACAAATTTATTTACGTAAGTTTTAATGTGATATAGGAGTCTTTGTAAGGAAATGAAGACTCGAAGAAACAATTAAAACCGTGTGTTCTTATGCCAGGTTTGTTGACAAGTGGACAGTCATGGAGAAGTGTTATAGGACAAAGGGTATGAGGTAAGGGTAGTAAACTGGGGAAATTCAGCCAGGCCTATGTTTTCACATTCTTCTCGGTGTCCCTCTGTTTTAGAGATAAGGATGCTTCTCTCCTCCAGGTATGGGTGGGTGGGGGGCACCTCTCACATGAGGGTTTTATGACCTGCTTCAGGGGAGAAAGGCAGGGGGGTGTCAGAGTAATCTCCCTGCTTCTGCTGTTTTGTCAAACTCCTTCAGCTTAAAATATTCACTCTGCCGAGGTGCCATATTTTGGGCTAGCGCATCCTGAACCCCACCACTGAGGAGGTTACTCAGAGAGAGAAGCCAGGATCTGGGTAAGGGAGGCAGGCACCTCCATTCTCATTATCAGAAAATGTCATCATTTTATCCCTACAGCACTTTGTTGTAAGGTCAAGACATTGTAGAAAGAGATCCAGGCAGGCTGGATTAGACAAGGAAATCTCCACAAGGAGAAAAGAAATTGCCCTTGTGTTTGAAGGATGGGCAGGTGTCAGCCAGCCAGGGGCAAGCACATTCTTGGTGGGAATGAGTGAAGTGGGGTGGACATGAAACAGCGGGGTTGGGGCCTTGCTCTTGGAGAAGGGATGTGTTGGGAATAGGGGCCTACGTTTCTAGGAGGGTAGGGCTTTATCACTAGGGCCATGAGAGCCAGGGAAAGAAGCTTAAATTTAACTCTGCAGGAAGCTGGAAGCCATGGAAACAAGAATGAGACAGATTTGGAGAGGAAACCTGGGTTTGGGGGTGTCGTAATTTGAGACGTGAGGGCTAGGCCTAAGCGACTAGGCCTAAGCGAATGTGGTCCCGGTGGGAAGGACTACATGCAAGGGACAATTAACAGAGAAAAAGTACTGAGACTTGGAGACTGATTGTTATGGGAAGGGAAAGAAAGTGTTAAACATGACAGCAGGGTTGGGGCCCATAGAGACCCAGGTACCAAAGATGAGAGGAGGAGCTGGATGGGAAGAAGGCTGATGAGTTTTGCTTTGGCTGTTGGAGTTTAAGAAAATGTTGAGAAACCCAAGTGGGACTCAACAGCAGGCTGCTTCCTAAAGCCTTGGAGACAGAGATCTACTCCGAGGAGATGACAACCTGTGAGCGTGGAAAAATGTTCTCTTAAAGGAGTGTGAGGAGAGAAGAGCAGGAGTCCGAGTCGGGGCCTCTGGGACTGGACGTTGAAAAGGAACCTACGAAGCAAACCAATGTTCCCAGCCAACGCTCGTCCTGTGCGATGCCTTGTTGCCTGTTGCTCGGGGTGTGGCATCCCCCCTACTAGGACAGTGGCAGCCCCAGTGCCACTGAGACAAGCCATGCAGGACTGGAAGCCAAAGAAATGAGGG